>NC_136753.1:15436438-16636438 GCF_936440315.1 Barbus barbus
AATAAGTTATTTTAATAAGTACCGCACAGCAGTTAGCACACACATGCTCCTGAAGTTGTCAGTAAATGCATTAGAAGTCATCAATATTGTCAGGTTGTTAATGTTGCTGTTACTATGGCTTTCACCACGTCAGTGAAAGCTGAACTGCTGTCATGTTCTCTGGCATCTTTCTAAGCTTTGACACAACTAGTAAATCCCCAGTTCTTCATTGCATGATGTATTATGGTTTCATTTAAATTGATACATGGGTAGCAACTGGTGGTTATTTGCTTCTAACTATAGAAAAGTGTGTGGCATATGTGAATTAAAGGATTATATCAAATTACAGCCTCTTATTTGACACCTTGGCACATCCCAGAGAACTCGAGGAATGATTAACACCATATTTGGTTTTGCGGGATGCTAAGTCCTGAGACTATATTTGAATATATACACTCTTAAAAGGATAGTTCACCCATCAAACCAGATGTAACTTTGTTTCTTCTATAAAAAAAATATTTTTTTAAAGGAAAGTCTTGGCCACTCTTGTCAATATAACAGAAGTGGAAGGCCAATATGTTTCAAAATGACAAAAAAAAAGCAAACATGCCAGTATAATAAAAAATGGTTCATAATGGTGCAATCTTGTCCTCTGAGAAGTCTGTATTTAGTTTCGCTTATGACATCAAATGTGTTTAGATCACTAGAGAAAACGGAGAATAATGGCTGTGGTATTTCCTTTTGGTAAAATTACATCCATAATGTACCGGATTCCATCTAACTTTCCTTGAGCTGTCAAATGAAATCTGACAAATAAACAGGGACAACTGAGTGCAGGTAACATAGAGTATGCGTACTTATTGTTAATTTACATGTACTACTGACATTATAATATAATAGCCATAACAACATATATTTCTACAAAATGGCAAACAAAGAATGGGCATAAATGTTTTGTACTCAAATGAAATCTTAAGTTTCACCATTTTATGGTGGCATTCATGTGTGCTCAACTTGTAAATATATAATCTTTCCATCAAGACATGAAAACACACTAATGCAACAGATCTGTAAAGATGAATAAACCGAAATGCAAGTTTAACTGAGACTAAATAACTTTTCTTGGCATATTCATTAGAGTTGATGTACTGTGTGCATAATTGTTTCTTTTGAGTTGGATCTTTCATAATTTGTAGCATCTATTTCACAAAACCAGTCTGAATTATTTTTTTGCAAAACACAACAATTTGGTTCTCAAGTTTGACTTGGACCATTTGAACTTCATTTTTCATGGCATAATTTGCACTTTTTGGGGGTGAACTTACCATAAAATAAGGTACACTCAGATTTTCTGATGTAATAATCATAGTTGATGGGACTCTGAACTTTATCTGGTTCTTCCATGCCTGTTTGAAATGCACAGTTTCCTTTGCTAAGTCCACAGCTAAGAACAAAAAGTGAGAGAAGCCGCCACAGCACAGAGTTGTGGGGATGGGAATTTGGTCCCTGATGAAAAGAACCACAGTGGCTCATCCACCCATTTCTATGTTATGTATAAAAACAACTAGATTTTTATGGAAGGAATATAACACTGGAATTCAGACAGCACTGCAATTCCTCACACATTGTGGGCATTCTGGGTGCAATGGGACTTGTGCATCTCAGTGCAATATAATAATGTGGTCTTGTTGTTGTTTTTTAGATTTCTTGATTCCAGAAAGATGTGGGGTGGCTATAATGATGGTGACCAGCAAGGTCATGTGAGTGCACGAATGGAGACCAGCTTACCCATGGGTACCACCAGTATTTCTGTATCCCAGCAACAGGCTCCTAAGAAGTTTGCTCCTGTTGTGGCTCCCAAGCCCAAGTTCAACCCCTATAAACAACTCGAGGATGCAACACACGAGGGAGCTGGTAAGACTTATAGCCTTGACTTTTTTAATTATTAGCATTTGTACATATTTGCATACGACCATGGTCAGGGCACATGTACGGGTTTGCAAAATGTGTTTTTCCACTTGAGAATTAACACTGGAAAACGACTTGGGAGTCAAAATTCAAAGAAATGGACTAAAATGTGTCTTTTACCTGAAAACTCAAGATGCAAAACTTGCTTGAAATAAGGATGTTACTGGACCACGACTGCAGGACACAAGGGCTCTTGGTCTGCCTTGCATCATACTAAAAAGTCTTGTCTGGCTCTTTGAAGCTGTCGTCTTGCCAATGACATTTTATTTTGGAAGACAGGTGACCATCTGACCATGAAAGTCCACCACTGGTAGCCATTTATATGCTGGGTCTATCTTAGCGCTTTAAAAAAGCCATCTGGAAACACACACACACACACACACACACACATTAAAAGCAGACTGTTGGCTTTGTGATATTTCTACTTTAACTTTCATGACAGTGTATTATCCCTCAATAAAGCTGATATGTGTTTGCCAACACTACAAAACAACAAAATATATAGACTAGTAGAAAATATATACATCGACTCCCAAAAAATATTAACTTCATAAATCCAGGTTCAATTAAACCAAGTTTTTTAAAACAGAAATATAGCACAAGCTGTCAAAAGGGCATCCAATTGCATTTATTGTCATTTGATCCAGAAATGGATAAGGAAAATGATTTGGAAATGTATTAACAAAATACTTTATTAACAAAATACAAAATATTGTTACATTTAACTAGCATTTTTAACATTATCTAAACAGTGATACATTTGTCTACTTTTTGTCAGTTTAAAATATGATTTATTCATTTATTATTGTGTTGTAACAAATTAAATGCATGATTTAAATGTTTTTTTTTATCAATAAACGAATAATTAATTCCTCTTTTTATGTTTAAGTTAAAATATTCATTATTTTAAGTCATGTCTTTAGTTAATTTGATGCATTACAAATGTGGTTATTTGGTTGGGAAACCTGTGTGAATTGAACTGATCTGCTCGAGACTGGTGAAACCATCTGGTTAAAAGAAATTAAATTCAGTTCAGAATTTTCTCCACTGTACAATCAGATTTGGAGAGTCCACTGTTTGTCTAGCTCAGCATTAATCACAAAACCCAAACTGTGATCATTTACATGAGAGGTTCAGCAGTGAGTCTGTTGGCTTTGAATGTGTGTCACTTGTTCATATGTGATCGCCTCACACAATGGTCTAATCAGAACTCCGTGCTATATGTGAGAAGGTCCGAGTTTGCAGCGTGCATGTGTGGGGCCACAGGGGTTGAGTGTATGGGGACTCATTGCTGGCTTATGTCCAGGTGTTCAGTAACGTGATGTTCACATTCACTGGATGTCTTGGGTGGCACATTCCATTAGAGCAACATGGCCCCAGTGGCACTGTTAAGCCCCTGATGGGTAGCAGGTGCCAAGAATGTGTCCATCTACTGTGCCAGCACCCTCCCCTGTCATCTTTCTCTTGCCCCGCTGCTCAAGCTTTTAATGTTCCTCTCATTGTCCCTGTCTCTGATGATATTCCTGGAAAAAGAGACTGATTATGATGTATGTGCTTGAGTTTGTTTGAATGTCATTACTAGTAATTGTCCCTTACATAAAAATACTGTTATTTAGTTACATAATATGGTACCAAATTTGTATTACCATTAGAGGTGTATAGATAATTGTTTTATTACTCATAATGATATATACTGTAGCGGTTGTGGCCAGAACTGATTTGATGCTTGACTGATTCTTTACATATGAGGACAACAAAGAAACACAGGAAATACAGTGAAAAGTGTCTCTAACAAATCACAACAAAATTATTAGCTTATTAAGGCTTATTAGCAACATGGAGTTTAGTTGTACAGTATAGTGATCATCAATGTCTCAACTTGCCGGGTTAACACAGTTTTCAATGTGACTTATTAGAATTAGAAGTCAGATGTCTCTCTTGCTCACCAAGGCTGCATTTATTTGCTCAAAAATTAAAACCACAATGTTATGAAATATGATATTAGAAATGATTAAATATTATTACAGTTTAAAATAAATTTTCTGTTTTAATACATTTAAAAAATAGTTATGGTAACACTTTATTTTAGGGTCTCTTAACTAGTTGCTAATTAGCATGCATGTTATTAACCACTTATTAGTAATAATTAAGCACACATTAATGCCTTATTCTACATCCCTAATTCTACCCAATACCTAAACGTAACCTATACCTAAACAACTACCTTACTAACTATTAATAAGCAGAAAATTAGGAGTTTATTGAGGGGAAAAAGTTGTAGTTAATAGTTAATAAGTGTTCCCTATTCTAAAGTGTTACCAATGTAATTTATACCTGTTATGGTAAAGCTGAATTTTCAGAATCATTACTTCAGTCTTCAGTGTCACATGATCCTTCAGAAATCATTCTAATAAACTGATTTGGGAGTTCATAAACATTCTTATTATTGACCTGTACATACATAGTCGCCTATATTATATATTGTGTATTTTTTATTTTTTTTTGCTGCTTTGTACATTGGTCATTGGCTATTTCCTGTTATTTTGTTTCATTACCTGTGTCCTGTCCTGTTACTGTCTTTCTGTTGCACTGTGGAGCTTCTGTCTCTACAACAAATTCCTTGTATGTGTAAACATACTTGGCCAATAAAGCTCATTCTGATTCTGATTCTGATTCTGATTATCAATGTTGAAAACAATTGTTCTGCTTAATATTATTGTGGAAACCATGATAGTTCAAAAGAACAGCATATATTATTTCTATTACTATATTATTTAAAAGCCTTCAGCACTTAGTTGTCAATATAATGCATCTTTTGTATTTCACCTTTAAAAAATATATATATATTTCTAGCAAAAATAACAAATTTCCCATATTATTATGGCAAAATAGGAAAAACTGATGAAATCCAAAGGATGCATTATATTATTTGCATTAGCATTAGCATTATTTGCTATGTTTTTATTTGAGGGAACATACGGTATGGGAACTGTTTTGTGCATTAAAAACAGATGCATTAAAAAGACAATATGAAAATTTCAGATATCAAAAACTAAATATAAAAATTTCGTCAAAATAATGTCAAATCCTTAGAGTACGTTGATGTTTTCTATCAATAGTTTGTTATATAAAGTTTAAAAAGTTGCAGCCAGGTGGACAAATAAACCCAACAAGCCATGGAGCTCATATTTACAAGCATACGTGCAGAGTTACATGAGTTATTGATTACTGATTACAGACACATGGCCCTTGGGCATTACGTAAATATGGGTGAAACCATATAAATGCTCAAAAGCGTTAGTGTGATTTCTTTTGCAGTCTCTACCTAGACAGGCATTTTTATGCTCTCTGGACATCAACCAAGTCTTAGCCTACGGCATGCCCTTTGGCAATTTGTAATTTTTTTTTTTTAAAGAGTATTATTGGGAATTTGTTTCTGCAATAAAAGTGCTCTTTTCTTGCATTAATTGGCTGATAGCATCTCTGTCAGATAGGGGTTTCCATGGTTACAGCGTGGGCTTTCTGGACCCTAAAAACCTTTCTGATTAGAAATGTGAATTTAACTTAATCTCTATGGTGAAAATTGTAGTAATTAAGTTATTCTATTTTTAAACATTTCGCAGAAAATAAGAAAGATAGAGGACCTTAAGGGCTTATTTTACGCTGTAACCCTGCTGCTCTGCTGCTGGTGTGAGAGCGACAGAGACCTGCCTTTGTTTCAGATGAAAAACTATGATGAGATTATTGGAGGGAGTTCTCACACGTCTGTCCCAGTCAAACAGGCAGCTTTGAGCAAGACAGAGTTATCTGAGCTCACTTTGTCCCATTTTAGTTTTACCGTAACTTAGAGTCGACAAAGAGAAATGCAACCAACCAATGTGCATTTTTGTCGTTTTGTGGGTTTGCTGTAAACACCAAGCTATAAATTTTAGCACATTGTAACTGAATAATACAAAATACATTTTTCATTCAGACTGACATTGCAAATGTTCCATTTAGTTCTGTATCATTTCTAAAAACTGACTTGGAAGCTAATTGAAACTCGCAGCCGCAGCGCAAGTGTCTCTCTGTCTCACACAAAAGTCCCTAGCAGACCACCTGTTTTTCAGTAAGTGATGGAGAAAGTAATGGGTAATATATTTATAATTCAAACCCACACTGGACGGTTAACAAAAGTAAACTGATTTGCATTGTTTGTGGTGTCAGTTTTAAAGATATAAAAAAAAGTCCTTCATTCATAAAAGTAAGAAGGACTGCAGTTTAGAAGCAAAAACATCTTTACAAAAGTTCATATATTTTCGCAACTTTCAAACATCATTTCATTATTTCTACCTTTTCTTTAGCAAGGAGGAACATTCCCTGTGCCTTCTGATGTAGTTTAAGAATTTTAGTAATAATATGAAACAATAATTAATGAGTTGCATTGTAGGTAATGTTTCATTGCAGAACACCACATTTTATCCCTTTTTTTCTGATATTTTTTTTAATTCTGCAATAGTTCATCTATATTATCTTTTTTTATGAAAACGTTCTAATCTTTCGGTTACACAGAGCTCAGAGAGCACAGAGGAAGAGTTTGTACACATGCTTGTATCACGTTAGAAGGCTCCCGTGGGCATTGCGGTTCACACTTCTGCAAATTTTAGGGTGTCTCTATCTAAACAAGGTGCTTGAAAAACAGTATCAGACCTATATTATCCAATATTTGCCACAGGAAGTGGATGTGTTGTGTAATATCTCCTTTATGCTTCTGTATATTACCGCCAGCTTGCAGCTGCTTAAGACAATGTGAAGTCAAGGCTAAGCAACATAAAAACAAACCAGATGAAATCCAGTCATGGCTGAACGAGACTGACAGGGACAAACATGTTTTTTTGTTGTTGTTGTTTTTTATTTGCTTGTCAGGTATTAAGATTCTTATGGTTTAGTTTGAACAACAGACAGCTGGAATGTTTACCTCAGTAGTTTAATGTTAGCCAGCCAATACCTTTTGACACTTGAGTATTAATTTTTCTGTATGGATTTTTTTTTTTTTTTTTCCTGGAGTAAACTGTTGTATGCTACATTCTGTTCCAGCACCTATTCAAAGTTGATTGCGTTATTTATTCTTTCAGAAAGTGGCAAATGCAGCCTTAAACCTGAATAAAAGTGTTTCTTCAGACACTGTCTTTTTTCGGTAAAAAAATAAAGAATTAGTATGCCATAAATTCATTCAGTTTTGTCATTTAGTATTTACTACATGCTGTTAAAGTGTGGTCAGATGGCACACATATTTAAAGTCTGCCTGTTATCGCTGTTCACTGCCGTCTGTTGTATTCAGTGCCATGACTTCATGTCTGACTAACCTCTTGACTTATTCTGAGCTTCTGTCTGGAACATTTCTAATTGAAGGTTGAAAGACAGATACAGAACATAAAAGCTGTTTAGGTCCTGTATCTGCCCATGTGCTATTGTGTGAGAAAATGTGCCAGAAGATAGTGTGAGTTGAGGCCTTGAATCGAGGGCAGTTCATTAGGCCTCTATTACAGCGGATAAGCCCAATTCCTTGGCAAGCTAATTGACTTTTTATTAATGGAGATAAGTGAACGTGTCAATTATCTGAGCAAGGGTACTTTATATTAAGTAAAGAACATCATAGGAGATAAAGCAAACAGTAATAGGGAATCATTGTAAAGGTGTCTCGTCAAAGTGAGGGTTTGTACAGGGCTAATGAGGTTTTTAACGCTGATGTTCACATTAAACTAATCTGATGGGAAATGTGGAAAAACCTGAGTGTGTGTGTGTGTGTACAGCTACATAAGGTATGCAAACTTTGGATTTACCTGGATTTCTGCATGAGATGGTCATGAAAATGTCTCAAAAATAAACAATTTTCAATCAAACAAACACATGTATAATATTTTATATCAAATAAATAAAATATGCATTCAGTTATAAACATTCATTACCACTACCTTTATATTATATTATATTATAAATTCCCTCACCAAAAATATTACACAATATATAAAATAAATTAAATTATGATATATGATACGATATGATACAATACGATATGATATGATATGATACAATACGATACGATATGATTTGATTTGTTGGAGCTGTGGCCTAACACGTTAAGCCGAGGTGCTCATATGGGAGATACAGATTTGAATCTGGAATATGCCGTGTGCCGGTCTTTTTCCCCATATGATTGTCCCTGCTCTATTGTCTCTGTCAAAAAGTGTTATGACCTTTTTATGTCCTGTTTTTATCAACAGGCAAATATTAGCAGACACCATATCTTTAGCCTGTATTTTGTTCTCGTTTTCTACATGACCATCACACCTTATGATGTTACAGACCTCAAAATTGCCTGTTATGTATATGAGTTTAGAGTCAGCGAGCTCAACAGTTAAACACCTGCATGTGTAATTCACAGTGGAGAGTCAGTAAAAACAGGAACTTGTTCACTCGGCTGTTCAAGAAAGCAAAACCAAACGAAAGAATGAAGGGTGTGTAAACACCTGCTTTACATAATTTCCAGACCGTGCTGCTTTTTAGTGAAAAGGTGTATTTTTTTTGTTCTGTATTGAAATTGAAAGATCAAATGCAGCATTATTTGATAGACATCTAGTGTGAAAACAGTGACCTCATCATATTTTTACAGTACACATTTTGGAGAAACCATTAGTTGCTCAACCAGATTGATACGCACTTGCACAAGCTCTCACATAAATATACACAATATTTGCAAACTCAAACTCCAGCTCGCACACATGTATCTTATTTCTGTGAAAGGAAGACCGCCGCGCTGCAAGAAAAATAACATCTGTGCAATGCAGAGTAAAGGCCTGCGTGCTTTCTTTTTTCAGACGCCGTTTTTAGCAACACTTAGGACCACCTGACAGGGTGGATGTTATTGGCATGGGTCGGTTCGCTTCTCCCCTTCCCATGACTACCAAATAGGTTATACTTGGGTGGTTGGACAAATAGCTATTAAATGAAGCATATTTTTAGTTGTAAACGGCAAGGATTCAAATGAAAATCTTACACATTTGTATCTCCACCAATTATGTCCATTAATTTTCCCATTCATATTAGCCAGTTTACAACTTTGCCGTTACTGTCACAGGTTCCTTATGAATTATTTGGCTCAAATGTGTTACTGTACAAAGTGTGGTCTGACTAAATCTACTAAATACTTCTTATAAGTATAATATAAGACTCTCTCAAAGTGCTGTACACGGGTCTGTTATATAGAAGTTGCGCTGTGCTGCAGTGATCAGCACATGCCTCGGAGTCTGACATTTACTGTGACCCGCTGTGTATGATGTTCTTTACAACATTACATTGCACTACATGTGGCTGTCCAAGTTTATGCTGTCAATTTTTGGTGTGGTGAACCAATTGCAGATTATTTTAAAGTGACAATTTAACCAAAAATAAAAACTCTGCCATCATGTATTCACCATCATTTGGTTCCAAACCTGTATGACTCTTTCATGTTGAACACAAAATAACTTGCTTTAAAAAATTTTTTGGTGACCATTGAATTCCATTTATATGAACAAAAACAAACAACAAAAATTCTCAATTTTGTTTTCATTTTTGGCTGAACTATCCTTTTAAGAAGTACTAATTTTGTTAAATGCTGCTTTAATCTTTAATAAAAGGAGCTGAACTTAAGCAGTCTTTAGGATCCTTAATTTGGTTTAGAAAGCAGTAATGCTTTGCGTTCTCTCTTGTACAAGACCCAATCATGATAATCTGGTCTTTGAATAGTCAAACACATTTCAAAACAAACTTTTGTTTCAAAAATAACTATGTGTCTGAACCCCAAAAGTTATCAGGAAGGCTATTCCAGAGTTTGGGAGCCAAATGTGAAAAAGCTCTACCTCCTTTAGTGGACTTTGCTATCCTAGGTACTACCAAAAGTCCAGAGTTTTGCAACCTTAGGGACCGGGTTGGATTGTAGAGTGGTAGAAGACAAGTTAGGTACGCAGGTGCTAAACCATTTAGGGCCTTATAGGCAAGTAATAATATTTTGTAAATGATACGGAACTTAATAGGTAGCCAGTGCAGAGAGTGTAAAATTGGGGTAATATGATCATATTTTCTTGACCTGGTAAGAACTCTAGCCGCTGCATTTTGGACTATCTGAAGCTTGTTTATTGATGATGCAGGACAACCACCTAGCAGTGCATTACAATAGTCCAGTCTAGAGGTCATGAATGCATGAACTAGCTTTTCTGCATCAGAAGCAGGTAGCATGTTTCAAAGCTTGGCAATGTTTCTAAGATGGAAGAATGCTGTTTTTATAACATGGGAAATATGATTTTCAAAGGACAAGTTGCTGTCTAATATAACACCCCGATTTTTTACTTTAGAGGATGTAATAGTGCATCCGTGTAGTTAAATTGTAATCCAAGAGATTCTGTGTAATGTTTTTTGGTCCAATAAGTAATATCTCGGTCTTATCTGAATTTAATAGGAGGAAATTATTGGTCATCCAAACTTTTACATTTTTTACACAATCTATTATCTTAGATAATTTAGAAGTTTCATTGTTGAGATATATAGTTGAGTATCATCAGCATAACAATGAAAACTAATCCCGTGTTTTCTAATAATATTACCAAGAGGCAACATGTATATTGAAAATAGCAGAGGACCTAGGACAGATCCTTGTGGTACTCCATACTTTACTGGTGATAATTGAGATGACTCCCCATTTAAATGAACAAAGTGGTAGCGATCGGACAGGTAGGATCTAAACCATCTTAAAGCCTGCCCTTGAATACCAGTATAGTTTTGTAATCGATCTATGAGTATGTCATGGTCTATAGTGTCGAACGCAGCACTAAGATCAAGTAATACTAGCAGTGAGATGCAGCCTTGGTCTGAAGCAAGAAGCAAGTCATTTGTAATTTTAACAAGTGCAGTTTCTGTACTATGGTGAGGTCTGAAACCTGACTGAAATTCTTCATAGAGATAATTTTTTTGCAAGAAGGAGCATAATTGAGCAGACACAACTTTTTCTAACATTTTAGACATAAACGGAACATTTGAAATGGGTCTGTAATTTGCCAGTTCATTAGAATCTAGTTGTGGTTTCTTAATAAGAGGCTTAATAACCGCCAGCTTGAATGGTTTTGGGACGTGACCTAAAGATAACGATGAGTTAATAATATTGAGAAGCGGTTCTTCTGCTTCAGGTAACAACTCTTTCAGTAGTTTAGTGGGTACGGGATCTAATAAGCATGTTGTTGGTTTAGATGCACTGATCAGTTTATTTAGCTCGTCCTGTCCTATAGTTGTAAAGCACTACAGTTTTTCTTTGGGTGCGATGAATGAAGCTAAAATACTAGACGCAGTAGAATCTACATTTGATATTGTATTTCTGATGTTATCTATTTTATCAGTAAAGAAATTCATAAAGTCATTACTATTAAACTGTGAGGGAATATTTAGATCGGGTGGTGTCTGTTTATTTGTTAATCTAGCCACTGTGCTAAAATAAAAACCTTGGATTGATTTGGTTATTATCTATGAGTTTGCGGATATGCTCTGCCCTGGCAGCTTTTAGAGCCTGCCTATAGCTGGACATACTGTTTTTCTACACAATTCTAAAAACTTCCAAGTTAGTTTTTCTCCATTTGCGCTCAAGATTACGAGTTTCTTTCTTGGGAGAATGGGTATAACTGTTGTACCATGGTGCAGTACGTTTTCTCAAAACTTTTTCAATTTGAGGGGGGCAACAGCTTCTAATGTATTAGAGAAGATAGTGCCCATGTTGCTAGTCATTTCGTCTAGTTCATGTGTATTTATGGGTACACAGAGCAGTTGAGATAAATCAGGCAGGTTATTTGTGAATCTGTCTTTGGTGGCTGGAACAATAGTTCTGCCCGGACGATAACGCGGAGCCATATAATTAATATCACTAATACGCAGCATGCACAATACAAGGAAATGATCAGTAACATCATCACTTTGATGTACGATATCTATATCGGTAAGATCAATTCCATGCGATATAATTAAATCTAGCGTATGATTAAAACGATGAGTGGGCCCGGTGATGTTTTGCTTGACTCCAAAAGAGTTTATGATGTCAGTAAACGCAAGTCCTAACGCATCATTTGTATTATTAACGTGAATGTTAAAATCTCCGACAATTAGCACTTTATCAACATTAACCAATAGATCTGAGAGGAAATCTGCAAATTCTTTTAGGAAATCTGTATATGGCACTGGCGGTCTATACACAGTAGCCAGAGCAAGAGACAGGAGAGATTTCTTTTGCATATCTAACAGTGTAACATTAAGCAGAAGTATTTTGAATGAGTTAAACCTCCTGTATCCTGTTTTCTGAGTAACATTGAGAATATCACTATATATTGTTGCCACGACCAGTCTGACGGGGCTCATGTTTATAACAGTAGCTTGGTGGAGTAGACTCATTTAGACCAAAATATTCATTTGGTTTAAGCCAGGTTTCAGTCAGGCAGAGTACATCAAAATTATTATCTGTGATAATTTCATTTACAATAACTGCTTTGGGTGCGAGTGATCTAATATTTAGGAGCCCAAGCTTTAAAAATTGTTTTTGTTCATTTATTTTGCGTTTTTCTGGTTTAATCACGATCAGATTTTTTCTAGATCCTGCATTAAATTTATATTTTGACCTCGCTATTCGGGGGACAGACACAGTCTGTATTAGGGCTGTATACCTTGGAGAACCTGGCGATACGATACATACCTCGATACACAGGTCACGATTCGATACGTACCTCGATACAGAGCTGTCTCGATACGATTTGATACAATGTGACACGATTCGATACGATTCAATAAAAATACATGGGCCAGAGCCAATTAGTTAATGCTGAACACATTTACTCAACAAACAGAACTCTGCATTTTTCTTCAATTTAATGAAGACAAAAGTGCATTATAACAAAGTGCATTTTGCTTAAATATTTGCAACTTTAAGTGCTCTGATTAATTGTACACAAATTGTATTAATCTGGAAGTTACCACAAGTCAACATTTAACTTTCCAAGGGTACAGTCTGAGCTCACACAAGCACAAAATCTTCTTCTTATTATTCTTAACTTCTTATTAAATCTTCTTATAATTATTTTTTGTGACACCATGTACTGCCATAACATATTTCACTATGAAATCACTTAAAGGTGCCATAGAATGCATTGATACAGTATTTTAAATTGTTCTCTGATATCTACACAGAAGGTATGTGGCTTAGGTAAGGGCAAAAAATCTCCAGAAACGATTTTACATGTCCATTTACAACCCTAGGATTTCTCCCTAGAATGAAACGGTCTGTTATTGGCTTATTTGGCAGGGTCATGAATAATAATGAGCTCTGCTCTGATTGGCTGTTTCACAGTACGGCTCATCAGCAAGAAGGAAGCACAGGGAGGAAAAAATATTTTTAAATACTTTCTCTCGCAGTTATATCGTCGGGTAATTATACTGTATATAAAACGCGGGCATCAGGGAGCCGTTATTAATATGCGAGGCATTGAAACTGCTTTTGAACGATCCATCGATCGCGTTATAGTTCACTTTCAAGAGACCTGATCACACAAACTATGTTTACATTATGGAGCAATAGTACTTACCACACATTTCACAAGATCAGATGCTTGTCAGTGGTGCTCAGGATCTGTAAGTCATTCGCCATCATCCTCATCTCTCCTTACTGAGAGTGAAATCTTATGTACTGTAACAGGCTACCGCTAGCAAGGAGCTAACCATGTCCCTTTAGTGGCTCGCATTATTTGCTTTCTGTGCCTTTCTGAATACAGACACCAACCCATCCCTGCACTTCACACCCCCTGCACGGCCTGGAACATAACATTTATTGTGTTATTTTCGCTGTTGTCCGCGCTTTTTATTTACAATACCTGCAGAGCTTCTGATGGTTCGGCCGGCTTAGAACAAGGGCGGGTTTATGCAAATGTTGGGGGCGTAGTGATCCCGACTGTTGCGTCACAGTCGGTGTTATGTTCTGATTCGCCTGTTTTTCAGTGGTCTTTTTTATTCACGAGATTTACATATGAAGGAGAAAACTATGGTGTTTGAGGCTCACTGTATGCCATTTTCATGTACAGAACTGTTATTATTTAAATATGCCAGGGTAAAGACAGTTTTTCATTCTATGGCACCTTTAAATGCTACATCTTGCTTTAACATTTTCCATGAGTTTTTTTGAAACTCGCGGGCGCCGCTGCGCCCCCTAATGGCTGGGCGGAGTATCGATACTAAGGGCTAGAATATCGATACTGTATCTTTTTTTATTATATCGGTATGTATCTAAGAATCGATATTTTGAGCACACCCCTAGTCTGTATAGATTGGACAACGCAAGTACTTCTATCTTTTAAGTGGGTAGAACAAAAGTCATCATAGCAGTTGTTTGAGAATTGGTTTACCAGTCAGATGGAGCGTAGCGTCCTGGAGATGTTGTCCCAGAAACTCTGCTGGGGTGCAGGCCATCAGCACGGAAAAGCCTAGGACGCTCCCAGAAAAGATTCCAATTATTAACAAAGAGCAGTTTCTGTTCTTTACACCATGACAATAACCATTTAAAGCAAAAAGTCTACTGAACCTTTCGTGTCCTCGTTGATACGTGGGAAGCGGTCCTGACACGATGATCGTCGTCACGGGCGATGTGCTGCGTACCGTCTCGATCAGGCTCCTGAAGTCCCTCTTCAGTGTCTCCGTCTGCCGCAGCTTGGTGTCGTTAACCCACGCGTGCAGCACGACAGCACCGATGCTCTCATCGACTTCAGGGGAAGTCGCGGCCTAATGGTTAGAGAGTCGGACTCGTAATCGAAAGGTTGCGGGTTCGAGTCCCCGGCCGGCAGGGATTGTAGGTGGGGGGAGGGAATGTCCAGCGCTCTCTCCACCCTCAATACCACGACTGAGGTGCCCTTGAGCAAGGCACCGAACCCCCAACTGCTCCCCGGGCGCTGCAGCATGGCTGCCCACTGCTCCGGGTGTGTGTTCACGGTGTGTGTGTGTGTGTGTGTGTGTGTGTGTGCATTTGTTCACTACTCACTGCTGTGTGTGTGCACTTGGATGGGTTAAACGCAGAGCACCAATTTCGAGTATGGGTCACCATACTTGACAATACGTCACGACTTCAGGATCGCGGGTATCTGCGCAGAAACATCGAGAACACGAGCACCGGGGAAACAGTGAGTGTGCACTTTACCTTCAGCTAACGTAGCACGGACGTGCCGGATGATGGAGTCTCCGACGATCACAGTGTCGCGTTCCGTCTCATGGAGGGGAGCGAAGCGGTTCCGGGTGGAGATCTCGAAGACCGGAGGCGGCGGAGGGGAAGAGGTCGTTGCCCAGGGCCTGGCTCGCGTCTTCCACTGCTGGTGCACCCAGGGTCCGTGGCGTCCCGGCGCCAAAGTGAAGGACATCTGGGAAGATCGCGTCCTGGGTGCACAGGGTCTGTGCAGAGAAACACACGGAGTAGAGGTGGTGGGAGTGTTAGCAGCGTGCTGTATACTTACCACGGACTTGTGAGCATCAGCCCGGGATGTTTCCAGCGCGGCTCTCTGCTCTCTCAGCTGGGCCTGCTTCTCTACCAGGTCGCGGATCTGCTTCTCCACGGCCTCCAGCTCCAGCTGCACCGAATGCAGCTCGAATGTGTCCTCACCTGCACTCAAAGGTAGACACAAATCCGCCATTTAAGCAAGTAACAGTGAAACAATGGTAATGTGTGTGAATAGAGTATTAGCAATGTAAGCAAGATTAGCGGCCGCCACGCTGCCGATGCTAACGGGCTATAAGCTAATAGCAGACTCGAGAAATCAAAATAAAACTAGTGATGATAAGGCACTCTGATTGGTTTTGTTTTAGAATGCTATAGGGGATATACTCACACGTTATAGAAACAAAAATTATAGTGTATAAAATTGTTTTTAAGATAGAAAATAGATGATAAAGAATCAACTTGATGGAGCTCAAACTCAAAACACGCAGTCACAAATCAGCGCATGATCCTGTGAATATATCAGTGAATAATGTAGGCTGTTGAAGGGTCCAAGAAAACGCAAAGAACCTCTGGGTTAAAATAGTAGTTTTTAATGAAAAATGAAGGGTTTGTGTGCTTGCCTTTTTTCTCTCGCTCAGTATTAATGTTTCACGTGGTTTCAATAAAAGTTAAATAAGAATTCTCCATATAGAAATCACATGGAGCTTTAGGTTAGATTGTAGCAGGCCTGTAATCCAAAAACTCATTTTGGGAAGTGTAATCCGGACACATTACTGCTGTTTTATCTCTTGTAACTTCATTGTCTTTTTTGATTTAAGAGGATTAAACA
Source organism: Barbus barbus (assembly GCF_936440315.1). NCBI lineage: Eukaryota > Metazoa > Chordata > Actinopteri > Cypriniformes > Cyprinidae > Barbus > Barbus barbus. The sequence continues at coordinate 15,452,737 of NC_136753.1, forward strand.
AATAAATATTCGGGTGGCCACTTGGAAACTTTATATACAATAAAATGTGCATGATAAACAATGTGACATGAAAGCTATTAAAATTATTCAGGGTATTATCGGACTATTTTGAATGAGCATTCTAGCTGTTTGACATGGTCCCAAATCTTTGAAACACAATTACCTGAATGAAAAACAACAAAACACAAAGCAAGAATCTGTTTATTTACTTGACAGCACTTGTCACTATACCCTTGTTTATTTAATTGTTTTGGACTAAGGATGCATCAGTATAAAATTTTCAGTTGATATGATAAGCTGTTATGAACGAAAAACAATAAATGGACAAATATTAGAATATTTTCTATAATTTTGTTAAATTCTATAATTATATTATTTGTTTAAAATAATTAAATGCCACAATGAATCTGTGTGGCAGTATATAGAATATAATGTGTGTAATATAATGTAATATATATTTTACACACACACACACACACACACACACACACATATATATATATATAGATATATGTGTGCGTGTGTGTGTGTGTGTGTATATATATATATATATATATATATATATATATATAGATATATATATATATATATATATATATATATATATATATATAGATATATATATGTGTATATATATATGTATATATATATATGTGTATATATATATATATATATATATATATATATATATATATATATATATATATATATATATATATATATGTGTATATATATGTATGTATGTGTCAGTGTACGTGTGTGTCATGTGTTCCCGCCTCTTGTGTCCATATTTGGTTTGTTTCCTGTTCTCGTCTAGTGTGATTATTAGATCATTCTGTCCAGCTGTGTTTGTCTCATTAGTTATGTTTATCCTGTGTATTTATAGTCCTGTCTGTTCAGTTTGATTTCGTCTGGTCTACTCATTACTCCCCGGTGTTCCTGTCTGTGTCAGCCCTGCCTTGTCTTGCCCTGCCCTGATGTCTACATTAAAGACTGTTATTTTGAGTTTACATCCTCGTCTCCGCGTTCCTGTATCCTCCTTGTGTGTGCACCGTGACAGTATGTATGTATGTATGTACGTATGTATGTGTGTGTATACACAAAATATATTTATAAAAACGTTTTAAAATATAAAAATATATTTTTCATTTATTTATGTTTACTTATTATATATTTATTTATTTTTACTTGCCTGGTTGGACAATAGTAACAAACGATTGGCATCTACGCTTGTTATTGGAGGATAAGGGGAGATTATAGCTGTTTACTATTACTTATGTTTACTTTTTATATCAAACTGTGAATCTGGTATAAAATTGCAGATTAGAATAAATGCAAATGAGGGACTACACTTACTAACAAAAGATCCCCAAGGCTCCCCAGTCACATTGGGTTGTGGGAGTCAGATTTGGGCCACCAGGGGCTTTGCATTGAAGAGTTCTTTAATTTTGTTGGTTTTTCCAAACATGATTTAATCAAAGTGTTGTGATGAAAATCAAAGCATCTGAAGATGTAAACTTATGCAGATTGTAGGCATATTTGTTCTTGCTAGACAAGTACATTCCCCTTAAAGAGATAGCTCACCCAGAAATGAAAGCTCTGTCATCATTTGCTCACCCTCATGTTATTTCAGACCTGTTTTTTCCCCTCAGGAATATAAACACTGATGCAAATTCTTACAATGGAAGTCAGCAGTAACTCTTTGGCTTTCAACATTTTTCAAAATATCTTCTATCTCTGTCCCTTTAAGAAAAAAAAATGTCAGTAAATAAAGGGTTTTCCTAGTGTTGGAATGATTTAAACACGAGTCATTGACACAATGTGTTCTTGTGGTCAAAAATAACTAGACAGGGCACTGAATGAATATATTGATTTCTGAAGCTTTTTTGTGATGTCTATTCAACAATTTAGTAATTTAGTCAGAAGAAAAAACAAAACAAAAAGTCTCACACTTCATTGTAACTGTGACTTTCTTGGAAGGTTCAAGTAAACACTTGAGTGTTCTCCAAGAATTCTAATGCGTCTGTGTTGATCTCTGCTGTTTCATGCAGCTGCCTTCATCAATCACTTCATATCCATTACACCTTTTATGCCCTTCTCTCATCTCTCCATTGAGTGCAGAGAATTCTGAACACCAAACAAGTCAAAGGTCATTCTCCTCACTCAGGCCGCTGGGAGAAAGATTTGCAGTTGGACTTATTATAGCTCAAACAATGCTGTGAGTTCTGTCATCACATGGCTGTCAGCCATGGCTTGCACGTAGTGAAGACCAAATAAGCCGTTATGTTTGGCAGACAGGAAAGTAAAGTGGTAGCTGTGCACGTCTGTCCTTTATTACGCCACATATGATTAGGGCAGTAAATTCGAAATGATTTAGCGAGGCTTTGATGTTTGCTGGATTCTGTTTATTGTGTGTTTGGATATATAACAGTATGATGTGGACTGAACTCATAGACCCCGTTTACACCTAGTGACATGAAAGCACATACTGTACATATAGTTCAGTTCATACAGGTACTAAAATAATGAAGGATACAACTTTAAGTGTTTTTCATTACTAATATTGTTAAAGTTTTTTTTGCAATTTTGGCTTTATTTAGATAGGACAGTGTAATGTCAGGAAGAAAATTGGGGTAGAGAGAGGGGGCGGGATCAGGAAAGGTCCACAAGCCGGGATTTATCCATTCGAACTTGGTATGCCCACAAGGCTATCAGCACTGACTAGCTTGAAGTGTTTTGGGTTAAAATAAAAATAACAGTTTTGGAAGATATCGCACATTTCAAATCTGTATGATTTATTTTCTTATGCTGAACACAGAAGAGTATATTTTGATTTATTTCATTTTATTACTCTCTTTTTTTCTACATGGTGAAAGTCCAAAATTCCAAAAAGACAAAATTCTCCAAAGCATCTTTTCACAGAAGACAGAAAATCAAACTGGTTTGGAACAACATGACAGTGTGTAAATATAAAGCATATCATTTTTTTAATGAATAAAATGAAAGTAATCTCTGTGATGCACCCTTCGCCACCCAACATTATTAAGGTCTGGGCTCTGTGAAAACTGCTTGTTTATCTTATGTAACAAGCGGCTGGATTCTTTAATTTTTCTGATTATACTGGCACTCTTTCAGATTTCAGAAAGAATGAGATTTGTGGTTATGCAGGAGTAACCGTCACCTTGTGTGGGTCAGATTCTCATCCTTTATTTTGATTTTTAATATGCTACACACAGTAATCCAATCATTATTTTACAGGTTGGGAGTGTTATGCTGGCACTGGCAGTGAGGACTAATAGGAAATGGTAATAAAAATAATAGACAGAGATTGCTGATTAAATGCCTCCATATAACCATGTTAATTTGACACTAAACTAAGTAGGCCTCACTGTTTGCGTTTTTAGTAGAGAACTCGCAATGCAATGGCCATTTCTTTTGCATTGCTTTAATGTGGGACTGGAGTTCACCTGAGGGGCACTGTGGATGTGAAACAAAGCTTTTAAAACACAGTATGATTATTTCCCAAACGTGGAACCATTTTATTGATTTATTGATTTGCTAAATAAAGTTTATATCTTTTTTTGTGTCTGCAAATTGACTTTTTGTTTTTCGTATTCTTATACATTTTCATGTGAGAATATTGGAGTCAGTAAGAATTTTTTTTTTTTTTTTTAAAGAAACCTCTTCTGCTCGCCAAGGTTGCATTTATGGTAAAAAAAATAAAAATAAATACAGTAAAAACATTAATATTGTGAAATATTATTCCAATTGATAATAACTGTTTTCTATTGTAAGATACTTTAAAATATAATTTATTCCTGTGATGACAAAGCTTTCACCAGCAATTACTCTAGTCTTCAATTTCACATGATCCGTCAGAAATCATTCTAATATGATGATTTGGTGATCAAGAAAGATTTCTTAGCATTATCGGTGTTAAAAACAGCAAATCTTCATGGAACCATCAATGCCAGTAAATAACATTTATTTTTAAGAGTGTATGTACTGTAAAGCCCTCACTATTAATTACGACTTTTGCTTCAATTAACTCCTAATTACTGCTTAGTAAGGTATTGGGGAGGATTAGGGATGTAAAATATGGTCATGCAGAATATGTGCTTCATAAGTACTAATAAATAGCCAATAAGCTAGTAATGTGCATGCTATTAATCAACTATAGTGAGAATTGGTCCCTATACTAAAGTGTTACCAAAATATTTTATCAATTCAAAAATGCAACCTAAACATTATTTGAATAGTAACTGTGACTTATACTGTAGGGCAGAAATGTATAAATAGGAAAAGCCTTTTATTAAAAGGTCATATGGATTTTCTGTGTAAAGTCCTGAAAACATTCAGTGAAGAATAGAAGAAAATTTATTCAAAAACTTTGCATGGGTGGAATGGACAGGATCAACAATAAAAGACTAAGTTTGTGCACTGTCTGCACGGCCTTTTGTCAAAGTAAGCAGCATATGCTTGTGGTTTCTACGGGAATGTTAAGATTCTCATTTGTGGGTTTCCTGTCAGATTTCCACTGAGAGACATATGTGGGGAGTCTGACATAACAGCCGGTAGTCAGTTAGCTGATGACCGGCCAAATGTGGAGGGAGAGAGACAGAAAGAAATAACAATAAGGAAACAAGCAAGCAGGATCTGATGAAAACAGAACAAAAAACATTAGGAGAAAATACAATTATGAATATTCATCCGCAAGTTGTGCCAGCAACTTCACAAAGTCGTCCTCTGCTTCTGAAGGAAAGATTCTCAATGGCTACTCAAAGTGTTTCCAACACTTTCAAGTGTTTCCATTCATTTCATCACCGACAGATAATCCCGCTTTATGATAATCGTTGGCTAGACAGCATAGTAGACAATGTAAAAACAGCACTTTAAGCCACTTACCACCTAGAAACTGTGTAAATGTCTTTAACTGAAACATAAGTTGAATTTTGTGGGAGAATTAGATGCACATCCTCTTAGCAGTACTTAAGGGACATGTCACAAACTTTACAGATGCTTTAATACAGTAATCTCAGGGTCTGACGCCAATGGGATCTGAACTCAATAATATGTCATATCATTTCCAGTGACAGGCTGACGATTGACCCGGTTTTAAAGATGGAAAATGAACATATGACATGCATCTTAAAGACATGACAGCTTTTAGTCAGCTTAATTCAGACCACTGCTTGAAGTTTCGTGTCTCACTTGAGCCAGGCAAGGACGTAAGGGGCCAAATAAGATTTTCGCAAATGAAACTGAAGCTACCCTAATTTTTTATAAACCTCCAACTTGCATGTATTTTAAAAGCAAATACGAAACTCAGCTATGTTTTCTGAAGGATTATCGGCATAACAGAAATCAATTCTGAAAAATGAAAGCACAGATTAGCCGAAGGAAATTAAGATGTAGGAATCTGAAAAATGTGTGTCAGTTTGCATTAAACAGCAACAGAAAGAGATGTGAGTTTTAGTTACTATATACACAAAAAAGTAAGGGCAGTTAAATATATAAATAAATTCCCAATAAAATGTGACCAATAATAAATGCTAAATAAATACACAAATTACTGGCCAATGAGGTCAGTAAGGATTTGTTTTCAGTAATACTTAGTTTCAGCAAGGGCATGTTAAACTTACCAACAAAAAAATAAAAAATAAATAAATAATAATAATAAATAAATAATTTAATTTAATTTAATTTAATTTAATTTAATTTAATTTAATTTAATTTAATTTAATTTAATTCTTGTGAACTTTTTTTTCATCCTGACAACAAATAATGTGTCACCGTTTCCACAAAAATATTAAGAAGAACCTTTAAAATCCATGGGACCTTTCCATTTTACAGAAGGTTCTTTATAGTGAACAAAGGTTTTTAGATGAATAAATTGTTCTTAACACTAAGAAAAAATATTCTTTTGAAAGCTGTTCACTGAAAGGTTCTTTGGAGAGCCAAAAACTAGCAGTGAAATACTGTGTGTTTGTATGTTTTAGATAACTAAGATAACACGGTCCAAGTCTAAGAGAACTCAAATCTGTTTTGTTTTTACTTTGTACAGTAGACTCTATGTAGATACATGCCCAAGGTTTTGAAATCAACATCCAAAGACATAAAACTAAGAACATGTTATTACAGTACAGTACCACTATAGCGTATGTACCCTCCATAAACTGTGTTGTTTGCGCAATTGCACAAACACGCAAGGCCCAATACAAATTCCGAGCAAATCAGAGAGCATGTGCCCAGCAGAATTTGGCACCTGTTTGGGTTGTGTGCCCTTACATGTCCTCACATGAACCAGTAGCCCCTCTTTATCTGCCATGTGACCTGCCTGCCTTACACTATGTAGTAAATTCCCTCCGCTTGAGACAAACCCCTCGTTCTCATCCAGCCTGCATTCCTCTTTTGTTTTCAACCAATGGACTGCACTGCTCTCTACTGACCTCTTTAGCATTTTTGGACTGATTTTTCACTTTTCAAATCCCATCTTTTCACTTTCACTGAGACCTCCATTTTGTCTGTTGCACTTTGTACAGAAGCCCCATGGTTCTGGACTGGAACATCGTTTTTGGAAGGTGTTCACCTGCAGATTTACCAGATCCATCCCTGCATTTTAATTAAATATACATGGCTACACTATGAGTTTCCATTTGGCTCTCTAAATCAAAATGATTCTCATTTACAGCCCTGCTAGTTTTCATTTAAGATCTATTTTTTTCTCTTTTCAATGGTAGTGCAGAAATTATTCAGCATGGTACTTCTGAGGTCCTTTTTTTTATTGAAGATCACACTGCTGGGATTGTAGATTTGAGGGCATCACCTCTCTGTTGTACTTGTTCCATTTTGTTCCCACACAATAGTTTAATCCCCCTTTTATGTCTCCAAATTTTAAAACTCTCTTTTCCATCCCTCTCGAATTCCTGTCAGATCTCCACAAACCAGCATTGTTGGCTCCTCTATGCTTCGAGAAGGACATCTCCAAAAACCTCAAACCTCAAAGCCAAATGAAGCCATAAATCAGTCTTTAGTATATTATAGTTAATTAAGAGCAGGACCGAACCTCAGAGCTGCAGCGGATGCTAGAGAGAACACGGACGGATAATTACAGATAAAATAATGCGTTTAGGACGTCTCCATGCCGTAGCACATTTTGAGAGTGTCTCCACAAAGATAAACCTTTGGAAATGTCACAATGGTAATTATAACACTTTATTCTTCAAGGCCTGTGAAGGATTATAGATTTATGTTGCCCTTTTTACTTCATTTTTTTATTTCTTTATTTTTTATTTATTTTATTTTTTTTATGTATAGTTTCTTTATTAATATATTAATTCATATATTTAAATTTCTGTTAAAAATATAGCTCTTTTAGATTATTTTAAAGGCTATTTAATTCTGCCCCAAAGGATTATAATTGAATAAAATAAAATCGTAATAATGTTCAACCTTTTTTTTAAACTGTTTAAAATTTGTTGATCGTCAGCAAGTGTATTTCTTTGTTCATTTTATTTGCTGTTGAGTGGAGATGTTAATATAGTGGATGGTGCACACTTTTTTAACGTTTCATGCCAGTGATATGACAAAACTGGAGATCTTCGCTGCCAAATGCACTCAGCCATTCATTTTGTTTACTGTGGTGTTTAAATGCCGGTGCAAAGATGCTTCTGCTTGAACTCCTGTTGTAAATCAAATTCATTGGGGAATTTGGAGCGCAGACAAAAATGTCAATGCATCTAAATATGTACCAAATAAACATGCAACGTGCTGCACAGATTACAAAAGTGACATTCCAAGGAAAGGTCTTCCGGTTTTATGAATGAGTCTGTCAGTGTGGAGATTTTCATCTCATAAACAGTATGCAAATAGATGCTCTCTTGAAACGATATATTTGTCAGTTGCTACTGTGCCAGTATCAATGCCAGATGGACAGAGGTTGCACCCAGTTCAAACTCAGATTTGTATAAGGCAAAATGAAGTTCCTCTTGTCCACTTAAATAACTCAGATAACCTCAAATAACTTCTGTGCATTTAAATGAATACAAAGAAACCTGTTGAATATGCGGAATATACTGCTTGGATTATAGTTATTATATTACAGTTCTAGTTCTCAAACTTTTCAGGCCTCGGAACTTTGATCAAAATACAATCCTTTACAAAATTAAAATAAAAATCTTTACAAAGTTATGTATCTACAAAGGTTTTCCTTGCCTTTTTCACCTTTATCTTGCTCATTGGGGCTTGTAAGGCAGTTTTCTCTATATTTATTGTGAAAATTTAATTTAATTGAATAAGTTTCTCTTAAGCTTTATATATTGAAAAAAGTTATAATGTTAACTTAAAGTAAATATTTTTTATTATTTAGGATTTGACATTATACAGTGCCATTTATAATATTAATCTTAATCATTTTTAGATTAATACTATATATCTTGTATAGTATATACTGTAAAAATGCATTTCCTTTATGTAAACATAAGATATTACATGAAGATGTATTCTGTAGCTGCCTATTTTAAGACAGGAGTAACTCGCAAGTGGATAATCATGCAGTATTTAGGAAAAATCGTATTAATATTGCATATATTCTGGTATTTGATCTTAAAAGTACTCTGCTTTATGAGTTTAACGTTAGATACCATCAAATTGAGTCAATAGCTGGGCACAAGTTTACAGAATAATCTTGACTTCTTTGTCAATCGCCACTGTTTTCAGTGCAGAAAATAAAACTGTGGCGTGTTAAGAAACGAGCGTTTACTGTGTATGCAAACACATAATACATCTGCATAAGCACATGATTGGATTGGAATAAAACCCTTTTTTACGGGTCACATCTGAGAAATGCACACATAATCGTCCCGTTACTGGAAGTGTATTTAATCTCAGCTCTTATGCTCCACTGGCTTCATCTAGAGCTTGTTTTTCTTATTCTTTTTTTTTTTTTTTCTGTAACTCAACCCTTAACAACATTCATGTTCTTGATTACCAATTATACCTCTCATGGTCCTTTCAAATAACTTTAATTACTGATTAGAATTCGGCTCTCACAAAGCCGGTACTTGAGTGTAATTGCTCAATAAAGAGTTGAGTGGAAATGTGTGGTAATAAGTAGGTGTTCCTGCTGCTTGTCTCATTAGCGAGTAAGCACTGCCTTCGCTTCCCGGTCTGCATAAATGGAGCCTCTCTCATTCATGGCACAGGGGCTCCTGGTCTCTCTATAGCAAACCAGCAACCAGATAACATGTCCCAAACTCGCTGACCTCACACCGCAGACACCTCACTGATTACACATGTATAATGTTCGTACTTGTTTTTGTAACACTGTGTCACAAGGTAGAGACCTATTTAGCATAAGCTGTCAGTGTCTGAAACCTTATAGTTGTCAGGCACAAGTTGGCCATTATGTGAGGTTACATGCTCTGTTGATCTGATGGGATGCCCTGAAGTGTTATTGTTAATTCTCAGTTCAGTTGAATTTCTTCTAGTCTCACGTAGCTAGACCTTCAGACTGAAGGCAGAAGGTCCAGGAACCTCGGCCGCTTTGAATGGCCAAAGTCTGCCCAAGAGGCCTTATGACTGACAGGTAAAGCAACTACTCGAGTTTCGTTTTGTGACGCGTCATTAGGGGCATGGAAATGTCTCCACAATAACAGACCAGTGAGTAAAGCTCTTGGACGTATTTTAAAGAGTCTATGCTGTGCGAACTTTACATATTTCACATACTTTTGTAAATCTAGCATTTAGTTGATCCCGATAAGCGCTCATAGTCACAGTTGTAAATACTGTACAATGGCTTCGTTTTTCCATGAGGGGTTTGGCGCCACGGCCACAGTGGACCGTTAAAGAATGCAACATACACATCTCCCCGAAATTCTGTAGAATTCAACCAATCAGATAACGAATTCAAAACTCTCAAAGTGTTTCCACTTTTGTGTGCCTTATGCATGAGACATTCAGCCAATTTCTCCAGTCTTCAGAGTGACATGATCTTTCAGAAATCATTCTAATACGCTGATTTGGTGCTCATGTAACATTTCTATTATTATCAGTTGTGCTGCTTAATATTTTTGTGGAACCAATTGTACAATTATTTTCAGGATTCTCTTTCTCTCATCCACCTTTTTTTCATTGAACATGTCGCAATGCATTGTGGGATCGACTTCTCTGTGAAAGATACTGTATGTGTGATGCTGCCTTAGAAAGTGGCTAAAACAATAATTAGTTTAGTTTTATATCAACCTTCACATTGGGAGTGCAGCTAAGAGAGGCTACTTGCGTAGACAGCTCACTAGTTTTTGGAACAGAGCTATTATTAATATTATCAGGTCACCTTTATGAGATTTATTTTTTGAGTGAAAATGCATTTACTGTTAATTGTCGTTCAGAGGTTATACTGCTGGTATCAAAAGGCTTCAGTCTAACTAGTCATTATTTAATTAGTGAATCACTGTATATTTATGGGACCCTCATGCTTATAATTGTCTAAGAAATGCTTTCGTTTCGTTGTTCTCATTGGGTTGGTATTATCTGCTACTACCTCGTTCTTAGCCACATTTAGTTAGACTAACTTCCTCTTTCAGTTTATTCTGGAGTTCAAGGCACTGCTTGAGTGGTACTGTCCCTCACCTCCCTCTCTTGATCTCTCTTTGCCCTGTTCTTGCAGACCTCCTCAATAAATCATGCCGTCTTTGAAACATTTACATCTCTCGTGTTGCCCTGAATTGAGAAATCCAAACATCATTGGATGTTGGAAAGACATGAGATATTAAGGAACTTTGGATATTAATTTTATGTCAACTTGCAACTTACAAGTGACTTAAGGATGTAAGCTAAGGCAGAGAAAAGTACAAATGAAGATCAAAGGAGGAGGAGAAAGGGGGATCTAGGACGATTTTCCTTTTTTTGGAATGTTAAAGATGCCATGGTTGGAGTGCTTATGAGTTTTAACAGAGGTCACGAGGTTATTACATAAATGGTTCATGTAAAGTGCTCCAGCCTTTGGGGAATGTTTGATGCCATGTTCACAGAAATATTACAATGTACAAACAACTGAGCATGTGATATTTTTCTGTCTGCATTCATATTTCTGGACTGTAGACATTTCAAGACCATAGTTAATTAATTAGACAAGCAGACTCGGATAAGCAACATTTATGACATCAATTAGATCCAAAAGACAGATAAAAACCTAAAACAGGTTTGGGAAAAAAATAGATCAAAAGTATCTTCAAAGAATTCCTACTGCCTCCCCTAAAAGGCAGTAATTTGAAAAGCTCATGTCTGGATTGGTACTTAGACGGTCAAGGATTCAGTCCTAAATTGGACGCAGAGTGCAGCCAAATCAGAAAATAATTTGGCGCGCAAATCTTGATCCTGCCTGAAACATGCAGTGGAACCCAATCCCAGGATTAGCTGTGGACTTTACAACTCAGCGACTGGCTTGTGTTACCACACACTTGGCTGGACAAATATACGGTCTCACTTGTTTTGAGCACAGTACTTAGATTTTTAATCTGTACAAACACCTACTTACTACAGCTTAGACCATCTTAGTTAACCAAATGGTTGATGTTAAATGTATTAATCTATCAGGGACAATATGGTAAGTGTGTGTAAGCCTCCTTCCTTTCAATTTCTACACACCCTAATACTTTTAAGTACTTATACAGACTGGTATTTTGAAGGAGACTGTAGATATAAAAAAATGTAGTTAATCTACGTGCTATGTGAAAGTATTATATCCCTTTCTTTGTGACATCTAGGTGTGTCGGATTTATGTCAGCTTGATCTATAAGTTTTCCACCCACTCTGACCTGTTGTGCATTTATTCATCCCTGAGGAAGATAGTTGATCATATTGACTCAAGGGGTGTCTTGCCTTTAAACGTGTTTCTTATTGTGTCTGATTTTTCTTTTTACAGAAGACTATCCCCCACCTCCTCCACCTGTCGTTGACACCAGTGGGCTCCCGTCTCCATCCAGCTTCCCACCTCCTCCACCAATGGATGAGGCCTCCCTTGGCTTTCAGGTGAGATTTGCTAAACCAGTCATCACAATATACAATATGAATTACATATTATATTAACTGTATGAAGGAAAAGTTGATTTTTTTTTTTCCAAAGTGATAGGATTTTGTATTTATTACAGTATGTACTTAATAGTCAGTATTTGGAATGCCCCCCTTTTGCTTTAATTACTCAGGTTGGCATGCATATATATATGTCCTTTTGCACAAAGTTAACATGGTGAACAAATTTGCTTATTTGATTAGTGACCAGAAAATAGAACATAATCTTAAATGCTATTTCTTAGTTTTTTTGTTTTGTTTTCTGTTTAGTCTTGTCAGAATTCCAGAACTTCAAAGTTTTGAATCAGATTTCGAATCCATGATTTTCAGTGTGATCTCAGATTTTTGATCCCTAATATAAATTTGATGCACTTAAGAAAATTTCATATCCATTTTCATGTGTGTTACCGACAAACCGTCAAAGGCTAGCCAAGTCTGTGTCTTTTTTTGTGACTGTGTACTAGGCGTGTGTCCTAGTTGTTTACATTCCTCTTTAGTTCATTTTGCACTAGTTTAGAAATGAGTGAGGGCACAGGGAAGGCTGACACCTATTGGTTCACCTTGGTCATTTTCCCCCTAAGGGAGACAGTACTCGCTTCATTAAACTACAGCCTCAAAACCATTTGTGAGTAATATATTTATTGTAATTACACATTATTATGATTATTTAACACATACATTACAAACTGTGTATATTTATATACTGAATTTCCAGGGATTGCATGGACAGATAATAAAAAAACCCTCTCATTCTGCACTGTTCTAGAAGTAGGCAATTGATCTAAATAATGTGAATAGTTTTCATTTTACATCATTGTTTTTGCTTCAGTCTGCTGATAATGCATTCGTGTAGTTTGTTGCAAGACAGGATCCAGTCACTGATGAGCAATGACGAGACGACACAGACGCTTGTAAAGTCTTCATCACGGGTTCAGCAGATTTTCTTTTTTTTTAAAATAAGGCTGCTTTATCTGCTGCTCAGAATGTGACTACAGGCATGTTCTCTGCTCTATTAAAACCCTCCACTGGATCGCTTTCCCACGAACGCTGCTCTGCAAGGGAGGAAGCCTGTCCGGAGGGAATCAGCACGTTTGTTGATCTAGCTCTATGGAGTCAGCGTATGGCAGACGGTGTTATCGGCAGATAATTAGGCTTGTACAGAAAAGACATCAGACTGTAGAGGCGAGGATCTCGATTTCTCTGTAAAAATCAATGGCATCCCGGAGTCAGTTTAACCAGCTTTACATCCCAGACAAGAGGAGATCATTGACAGCAGATGGTTTGAACATAGAAAAGAATCCACAGCAAAGCACATTTTGTTGCGTTCATCACACCATTTCCCTGAAGGCCGTTTTGATTCTGATAGCAGTACGTGCGCGTCCACGTGCGTGTGGGCACTTTACCGAAAACAAGCGGCAATCCGCTCGACCCACAGCTTTCCCTGATTCCAGTTTTCTACATCTTTCATGAATGAAAAAGGGGATGTTGAATTATTTCTGCTCCTAAGACTAGGAACTAAAAAGAGGAAGAGGCCGGAGTGGCACGGTGAACATGAATAATCAAATGATACTTGGTCTAAATTCTTTTGTTTCCCGTAACAGAACACATAGCAACACATGCAGTCTTTATTTAACTTCACTTATCTGTCTCTGTGGTTTTTCATTAAACTCAGCACTTAAATCAGCTTCCTCTCTTCAAACGGTGCTTACCAGAATGCAAAAGGATGGCTTACATAACCGATGGAAGTGCTTCATTAGATTGCTATGCCTTTTCTTTCAAAACACTATGTCCTGCTATTGAACTGACTGTCCAGTTCTCCTAATGGAATTAAGGTAATTCACATATGGCTCACAAAACTGAGCATATGTGGAAAATGCTTGCATACTTGTGTAAGTGTGCATTTTCTAAAGACTTTACGTGTTATTAAAGTATATTATTTCCGTAAACTGTTGTTGATCTTTTTGTGGTCTGTGCATGACTTGGTTGCTATAGGAACATGCCTAAAAATAAAAAGTCTTGAACCTTTTATAAATTGCAGCACACACTATAATTAATAATGAAACGATACAGGGAATTGCACTGTGGAAATAGCCTCAGAAGTTGCTTTTGATCACATAATCATATGGAACTCACTTTGTATTTATTTCCCTTATTTACACAAACTGTTCTAAAACAGTTCTAAATCAATTCACGAGACATTTACACAACTTTTTTTAATGGGGTTTGTCAAGGCAATCTGTTTAAACAGGCTCTACATGTGCTGAAATTACGGTGGCCGAGAGAGTTCAATGCGCTGCAACTTCAGAAAACACATGCAAATAGAAAAGGCACCAGCAAATCAAGAAATCATCTTCAGCAGGTGGTGCAAATTCTCACAACACAAACAAATAAAGTAACGCGCTGTATATGCTCACAACACAACCAAATACATTTTATTTGCAGTGCGTTTCTTTGTTTGGTTTTGTTGTGAGCATTTGCAGCGTGTGTGTTGTCAAATTGACGAAAGTTGTTTTCTTAATTTGCAGGCATTTTTTTCTATTTGCAGTGCTTTCTTTGTTTGGTTGTGTTGTGAGCATTTGCAGTGCGTGTGTTGTCAAATTGACGAAAGTTGTTTTCTTAATTGTGTTTTATCTATTTGCAGCGCGTTGAGCTCTCTCGGCCACCGTATGAAATAGTACTACAGTATGTGTATTTACATTACACATATACATGACCTCCTCTTTAAGTAAATTAAGCTTATTATAGAATGTGCTTCTTCACAAATCAGCATATGTGCCTGATGCAGGTAAAGTCACACTATTACTGTGCATTTTGTGTAAATTGTTTTGTCGATCATGGCAGTTATTCTTCATATTTACATATGACAGATGCCAAATTGTCATATGTCCAAATTGTCATAGATCGTATTTAATCAGTTCATGCAATCCCTGGGAACTGAACCCTTGACCTTGTCATGGTCAGCGCTACAGGCAAGCAATCGTCCAATCAAAATGATGCATATAACTTTTCTTATTTTTGGACTTTAAAGAGCCAATTCAGATTCTTGTATCAGCTGTACTATCCTAGTAAAGTATGTGAGATCGCAAACTAGAGGAACGAAGCCAGAAGATCGGGAATTGCACTATGCAAATAGCATTCAGCATCGTAACAGTGTTTGTGCCCGTTACCTGTTTTGCATAATTCATTTAGTGAATCTGCCGCTAAACAACAGAAACAGCAGGTGCAAATGAACCGCACAATCAGCAGGCAAAATTCATTCTTAATTAACCCCCCCCCCACCTGGTCTTTTTGCTTTTAGTTCAAGCTTAAGTTCATCTTAGTTCAGGACCTTGGATTTAATGATGCAAACATTTGCTTGCACTTTCCCCGGATTGTTCGGGAAGCTTTTTAGGACCTGGTCTGCTCCAAATAAAGGCATGTTAGGTTGTAATAGGTTGTGACAGGTAATCCAAACCGATAACATTAGACCAAGAGTCAGTCACTGATCCTGGCCTATGAGCTCAGTGCCACAGGCAATTCGGAGACCTCCTATCCTCTCTTCATTTGAAAGACGAAGGCAGACTAAAGTAGACCAAACTAATTTAGCTTCCTATTATTCAATAATTTAAAGAAAGAAATGCAACTTGAGCACCAAATTGGCATTTTAGAATGTTTTGTGAAATATCACATGACACTGAAGACTGGAGTAATGCAGCTGAAAATTCAGCTTTCCATCAAAGGAATAAATTATGTTTTAAATATATATGTATTAAAATAGAAAACAGTTACTTTAAATTGTAATAATATTTAACAATATTACTGTTTTTACTGTATTTTTGATCAAGTAAATGCATCAGAATCTTTCTCACAAACATTTATAAATTTGACTGCGAATTTTGAACGGTAGTATATTATTCTATTGCTATTTCTCTTTGCTCAGCAAAAAAGCACAGGGGGTGTCTCCTTGATTACATTATATTCATAAATTATTTTTATTATTAAAAAAAGAAATTTATGTCATGACCACACTGTGTTGAATACTCACTAACAAAAACAATTCACAAAGCTGTGTCAATGCACATAAAGGGCTTTTATTTATCTAGTGTCATGTAAAGACAGAAGAAGCTGCAGAGGACAAGAAGAGATATCAGTGTCCTTCAGCCGTGAGGGGAGAAGGTTGTTGTGCCCCCTTTGATGAGGAGCGAGAACGCTGTCAAAGTCTGCCCCTCACACCTTTTTTGTCACATGGCTGCCATTCCTCAAATGCCTTTGATAATTTTGTTCTTTGCTCCTTCGCTGACATAAAGGACATGAGTTGGTGATTGCAGATGTATTGCTCATCCAAGTCTTAGACTTTAGAGTCAGTTGTTATATATACACAGTTTTTGCTTAAGAATGGTTAGGAAGACCTTATTTGCCTTATGATATTTTGCATTGGAAACTGTTGTCATTAATTTGGCAATTTACTGAACACCTACTTGTGCCACACTGCTCTAGTATAGTGCTTAGAATAAATCAATGTATTAATTAAAACAAATTATTAAATTCAGACGTACATTGATTTTTATTTTATAATTATTATTTTTGAAATGAATGAAGTCACAGAGGTAAGCAAATTTCATCCAACTTTACTTTAGGATCTCTAAATGAAATGTATTCCAGTGTCCAGTATTGCTAGACTTAGAATACTTGTAAGCTCACCACATTGTTATGCTTTTTGTAATTTATAATGCCACAAAACACGGTGTTCTCATTCAGAAGTTGTTGCATGCTTACCTGGAGACTTGGTGAGAACACTCTGCATGACACACAAATCAAGTGAGACCCAATATTTAGATTAAGTGAGGTGGGATATTTATTTATGGATGTGCTGTGCTACCTCAGTGTAAACATCTTTAAAAGAAACCTGCAACTGGAGTGTGAATAAAACTTTGTGAGAGCGAAGCTTTGTTATTGTCAGTTTGGGAGACAGTGAAACTTTTAAGCAGAGTGAAAACAGATAAAGCGGACAGAGTGAGAGGGGGAGAGCGAGAGAGAGAGCTGAGGGGTGATTCAATTAATATGAGATGAGCTGTCTCACCAACAAAGCATTATTTGTTCTTTGTTTATTCTTTCACATCACTGAGATTTTCTCCTAAAGACTTTCTCCCAGACAATCGTGTCTTATTGTTACAGTAGTTCACTTTCAGCCAATTGTCTGAGGCCACGATTAATTTTAATGAACATGTAAAAGACAAAACACCAAATGCTCAAGGTGTTGTGTAATAGTAGCCCACAATGGAAGATGTGCCGTATTTGAGTGTTAAATTGCCTTCTTTGTGTATAATATTTTGTTATTTTTCTTTCATTGTAGTATGCATGTTCATGTGTGATTAAGTGGGTTAGCTGATTTAGAGCAACCCTCTTTCAAAAAGACCTAATTTCATTACAGGTTACTGTGTCTGTGTGTTTCAGATAAAAGGACCTGGAAAAACTCTAGAAGAGAGACGTTCTAGTCTGGATGCTGAGATCGACTCCTTGACCAGCATCCTGGCCGACCTAGAGAGCAGCTCACCGTACAAACCGCGCACACCGCAGGTATGGTCATTAAAGACTCATTCCCAAACCACCTCCAACCACATTACCTGGACATATATGAATACGGAACCCATATAAAAGACATTCTGAAAGCTAGCTTTACCAATTTTCAAAATAGCGTTTAATTTTTACAAATGCTTAAAGCTGTAGTGAATAACACACTAAAAAACACATAGTTGTTGATGTTGTTAATAATATCGAAAGTAGATTACATTTTCAACACAATATTGCTAGTTACCCTGTCTATTTTAGCCAAAAAAGACTCAACTGTCTCTCAGCAACACACAGTAGCGAAGTTTAGTTCCTGAGCGAATCAGTAAGTTTGAATGAATCGGGAGAGTGAATTTAATGACTCCTACTGGTGTAAAACAATGTAGCCTGTGGCCTTTCAAATTTGAGGACTAAAATTTTTAATTAGTTTAAATATCAGTTTATCCTTACAGTTTAATGTGGTTCACAGCAAGTTTCTCCATTATAGTGCAATTTAGGATGTATAAAATGACAGTAAGTTAGTGGCTGAATGTGAATGGGCATATAACAAAAACACGTTTCTGTTCAAAAAATTTTGCAACCGTTATTCACTATGAATATTCATGATTGGTGTGAATAGGTCTTTGAAGAGGTACAGAGTGTCATCCATCTAGAGTGTCATCTATAATTCTGTGCAGGCTGCAGACTTGAATATGAACTCAAAATCTCTTATTTATTTTTATCTCTGACTTATTCATTAGCCTTTATTTGACTCCCGCAGTGAATCAGTTTGGATGCTGTGGCCCTTCTGTAAAAGAAAATAACAAAACACTCAGGGAACTTGTTATCACTTCCCAAAAAAATAAAAAAGATTAACTAATTTAGGTTGCACAACGAGACAGATGAAAAGAAAATCTAAATGTGTAAGTGTACCAGTCATTTCTAATTTTTGGAAAGTGTTATAGTCTAAAATTATAATGACCCATATCATTAATAGATATCAAATGAAGTTAAGAGCAGACACTCAAGTTGAGCCCTAGGGCACTTTACTAAATAGTTCAACACACAATGAATGTAGGCCAGTGCATTCGGAGTCAATGCTGTCGCATTTGGAGCAACCACAAGTCCCTCCTGTTGGCAAACAGCACCACAGATAGAGCTCGCCTTATTACATGGCCAAAGCTTAATAATGGAGAGTGCTGTCTCTGAACTAGAAACACCCTGCTTTTGGCAAGCAGTCTCTATTCCTCTTTTCTTCTCTGGGGTCAGTCTATTCCATTTGCTGATCTCTAGAGTCCTCGACAGGCACTCTTTTAAAATTATTATTGAGCATAAAGTCTGCACAAACACAACTCTGCAAAAAACTGGAGCTCTGTAAGTACTTGTAATATGTTGATAGCTAAAATGCTGTCTGATCATCTCCATTTGTTGATATTTTGCATGGAAAGAAACTAGTTATTTCTGCAGTTATATCCTGGAAATACTGTACTAATATGACCTGAATGAGCTTTAGGACTTCTGTATAATAAAGTATATTCTGTAGGTTTACAGTAGTTTACATATGTTAATAGCCATACTACATCCACCATTTTGACATTGACCTTTGACCCATATGTTCTGCTATAACAGCAGCCGTGAAAGTGATTTGATCAGCTGTTGATATACAGTAGATAGCGATAGATAGATGGATGGAGGGAGGGAGCCCCAGTCACATTTTCTTGGTTAAATAAACATTACTTATTTTATTTACACTATTATAATATTACATAATTTTATATTATTATTATTATTATTATTATTATTATTATACACACTATTATTTTATATTATTATGTATGTATATTATGTATATTTTTACATCAACAATGTAATCAATATTCTATTTATTAAAGCCAAGTATGAATCTCATCAAGTGCTTTCAAGCATTTTACATTTATTCCAAAATAATAACTTTATTAACAATTAGAAATTTAACAGTTAAAAATGAACAAACAGTAACAATTAAATTAATACATTTTATTTGTGAACATATATTCAGCTATTTTGTTGCAGAACTTGACTAATGGAAATCCTGTAATTTCTATTCGTATTCCAATTCATAAATTCAAAGTGATCCTGTTATTAAATTCAGAATTTTGCTCAATGCTAACATAAACATGCACTCATTAGCTACATTCCAGCTAATGTTGCTTCTGGCTGATTAACTTGATTTGACCTTTTTTTTAATCATCCCGCAGATCCGCCAGGCCTTTATTTCCCCCTCTGTCTATATTATATGAATTATTTGTTAGAGTGACTCTGGGCTTGTTTAATGTGCCAGGTTTTATAGCTGAGGCCACTTGCGCAGCTGCGCTCTCTGTAATCTTCCACTTGTACAAGAAGAGAGTCAGCGTCCTCAGTTTATAGCACTCCCAAATCACAGAGCCTTCTCTCAAAAATCAATAGGAGTGCTCTTCCACTCATCCCTGCTTTGAGCTTTAAGGAAAGGGACTTTATCAGTGTTTGTTGAAACCTGTAGTTAAAGGACCTGCTTTGTGATCTTTGTCGACTCCTGTGTGTGATATGGCAGCTAAATTTGTTTTGCTGCTTTGACTCAACCTGATGCTTTCCAAGCTATCCAAGCAGTCTCTTTGCTTTAGTTGGTGCTCTGTGGGTGTAACAAGACGTAATGAAATGTGATCATTATATAAACCCCATTTGCTTCCATCATTCATCTCTCCAGCCATACCCCTGTCCCTGTAAACAGACTCACATGCACAAACACACACACAGTGGGATCCATCCAAGAGGCAATTCTGAGTTTGGCATAGATTAGCATAGACGTTTTCCCCTTCACACCCACAGTGTTGAATCAGAAGTAGTCTTTATGGGAATATAATGAATTGCTCTCTAGGGAAGACATCTCATTTTACAATAGCTATTTTTTTTACAAGAAAGACCTCTACATTACGTCTCTTCACCACATGAAATTATTAAATTCACCACATTAAATATTGAAGTTACATTGGAAAATGAATCAAGACATGGAAAGATTGTTAATAGGTCTCAGAAAATAAAACCGTAAACAACATTACTGTATATATAAAAAAATAGATTTTATTCATTTTTATGACATGATTTAAAAAAAAGTTAATCATTCTAACATAATAAATATCGAAATGGTTTATATTTATTACATTATTTGCTTCAGTTATCAGTTTAAATATGTAATAATTCATATTTTTATTATTGATTATTATTATTATTTTATTTATTTATTTACAGTTTGTTGATGTTATGGTAAAAAGTTTCCAAGAGAGTTTGTTTAACAAAAAGCTGAGAGAAGTTGAGTAAATTTCAATAACAATCAAAGCTGGGTACATAAGTACACAAAGTTGAAGAAACAGCTATTAGCATGTTAGCCGTTGAACTGCTCTGTGGCAAAATCTCCCTTAGAGTTCGTTTGAAAGGTGTAGATCCCTTGACTTGCTGTTGCAAGTCAGCAACTTTTCCCCCATTTTCACAGAAGACCTTTTAAATACCCTGACCATGTCAGCAGTTCATGCATATATTCTCACTGTCAGCCCAGAATAGGTAGGGAAATTCTCTGGCGCAGTGCAAAATAGCAAAAGCTAAAATGTGTTTTGTAAGAACTTCTAGATTTAGCTCGTTCCTGTTTAAGACGTTTCAGGTCTGTTAGCTTCCCCACCTCTGTTACAGCTAATGAACTGTCCAAGCAAATAAGATCAGTTGAAGGAGAGCGGATAAGTGTCAAACAGAGAGTTACTATGTGAGGTGCAAAGGGACGGTCAATGAACTCGATCTATTATTATCCAATCAGGTGTCTGCGGTGACTTCTGCGTTCAGGAGAACAATGACAATATATCTGTTCCGTTTTATGTGTCTGTGCAGCCCTTTACACATTTTGGCTTAGTTCTTTGGCCTGATGCTCCTTTTGGTTATTACATTTCATGCAGGATGCAAATCAAGTTTTTTATGTTTACTTGGTTTGGGAATGATATCTTGATGTTTTATTGTGACATTGACCTCTCTACAGTTGCTTGTGGAGAAATTCCCCATCCCAAATTTAGCCTTTGGTTGAGTTCACATTCAGGATTCATTTAAGAGAAAATATCTATTTTTGGAATCAGCAGTGAAACTGTGATGGTTGGGCTCATTTCGAAAAACCAAAACATAAACATACTTCCCTGACCTCTCTCACAAGCATGAAAAATGAATCGAATGAAGTCGGTAAGGGTGAAAATGCAGTTGCAACAGTTGTCCGTACACGAAAGCGTAGAGCCACATAAATGTACAGTATGCTGAACTTTATCAAGGGACAGCTTACAGAGCCTTGTCTTATTATGTGACGCTGTTTTGTGATGTTAGAATATCCAACAGTAGCATAGGATCCATATTTAGGTGTAAAATCTTTTTACTCTGCATGAATTATAGTAGAAAGGCTTTCCATTTTTGACATGCTCATTGATGCATGTTGCTGTTGAAGTGTATTTCACGTATATTTTTAAATGGTTTAAATGGATAATTCATGACCAAATCAGAATGTTAGAATGATTTCTGAAGCATCATGTGACACTGAAGACTGGAGTGATGGCTGCTAAACATTAAATTAAAAAATGGTTACACTATTTTAAATTGTAATTCACAATATTGCAATTTTTATTGTATTTTTGATCAAATAAATGCAGCCTTGGTGAGCACAAGAGACTTCTTCAAAAATAAAAACAAAAGCAAAAACAAAACAAAATTTTTTGAATGGAGGTGTGATTTTTTTTTTTTTTTTTTTATAAAAAACAGACCTCAAACTCACCTCACATTGTTAGATCAATATTCCCATGCCAGAAATCAATATTTTTGTTAAAACTTCCACAATAATATTTTTGGGAAAAGCTAAAAGAGAGATTGACTCTCAAATCTCCAGGTCCCTGTAGATTCCCACCTCAAGTTGGCACTCCGCTAAAAGGATCTGAAGTGGAGAGTAGTCTCAGTCACAAAATCTTTCTCTATGTTTCCATCCCTGACACTTTGTTTGTTTACAAATTTTTGTCAGAGAGGAAGACATTAGGCCTGAAGGAGCCATCTCAAGTCATGTAAGCCCTATACCCTCTAGGACTTCTGCATTATTAAAGTCTTCCACACAGTTTAGCACAAGTTGAGTGCTTCCTTCGCGGAATGTATCATTCTTCACAGGTGCTCTTGTGTCACAGCTAAAAAGCACACCTGACGTTAGGCTTAGGGTCAAAAGGGTCCAGTGTTGTTTTGAACCCCACTGATTCCATTGTATAACATTTCTTCAAAACGTCATCTTATGTGTTTCTCAGAAGAATAAGAATTAAACAGGTTTCAAATGACATGAGGGAACAATAACAGAATTTTCATTTTTGGGTGGATTATCCCTTTAAATGCAAGATCCTCTTCTCAAACATGTCAGCTTCTCTTCAGTGTTCATATATATATATATACATACACAGTATATATATGTGTGTGTGTGTGTGTGTGTGTATATATATATATATATATATATATATATATATATATATATATATATATATATATATATATATATATATATATATATATATATATAAACACTTCACAAAAGCAAAAGTGTCGTGTTTATAATTTTGCTCCGTGTATATACAATATATATATATATATATATATATATATATATATATATATATGGTTCTCTTTGCCAGTTTGTCATGCTTTCATTAAACATTCTGAAGCCATTAGAAAAATCTTGGGTTGGTTGAGTCATTAACGTTGGCTTAATTTAAATTAAACCAATTCAGGAAGTAATTCCAATTGTCCTTTATATTAAAACTTCACAATCAGAGAGATGTTACAGATTTTATTGGTGTTTTTATTTTACTTGTCTCTTGTTCCTAATTGTGCTTTATTTCTGAGTTAAGGAATCAATTCACAGGCTCTTGGGCTGAATCGGGTCGGAAATCTATGATTTCCTTCAGAGAGCTTTTGTTTTTTGTGGTTGGCACAGTCTTTTGGGATATTAAGAGTGTACACTGTGGTGCTCACAGTATTGTGAATAATTACCTCACATTTACATCTGACATCATCAAGAGCGCTTACATCAAGGCTGAGCGCTATTCTTTCAGCCGCATTAGTCTCTGGAGAGCGTCCACTCTCTGCCAGTCCCTATATTGTGTTTATAGAGGGAGTTACATCACTAGCACTCTGTAACAACAATTAAAGTGCTGACACTTCGGCCCACTCCAAGCTCTCCATTCAATTAAACCCTTTCCCATCACTGTCTCCTCTCTGTCTCCTGCTCATAAACCTCTGTCAAGACTTCATTTACCCAGGCGGTGTGAGCTGACGGACTAGATCGGAGACTGTAAAATCATGACTTGTCATTTGTCACTGCTCTGTTCCTTGCTTCCTTTCCTGCTACCTCTGTGAGAGGAGCCTCTCGGCTGACTTCACACTGCTCACACTGAAGTATGCTCACGGTCTAAATACGACTGGTGCGGCCCCCGCTGGGTCAGGCTGAGGGCATGTAACCTGCCTAAGAAAGCATGTATGGCTTCTCTTGAACATTGATGTAAATGTTTAATGTTATTTATTGTAAATGCTGGTCTCGAGGGAACTTCATGTGATTGGCCTTTTAGGAATGTCTCATATGACTCAATTACCAGGAAAGAGCTGGACATTAAAATAACATCTGTGTAATCCGTGTCACATGCTCTCCAAAATTGTGGCACTTCAAAATTCAATAAAGTAGTCAAAGTATAATTTATAATATAATAAAGTATAAATATATCTGGAAGATCATGTGCTATGGCATGCTAGACTGTATCATGTATTTTTTTTAAACAGACAGTAGGCTTTAATTGTGTTAGCCATAAACTATAGTTTTGTTATACATGATTTGAGCCAGTTGCAGTTTATGTTAGGAGGAGGGACATTCTTATCATAGAAAGCATCTGACTGGACAAAAATCTGTGTATAAGTCATCAATATTTTTGGTCTGTTTTTACAGATAAATGCTGTAAATTTAAATGCGTACATCAGCTTGAGTTTCATTCATTCATGAGACTAGATGACTACAGACTTTGACATTGAAAGTAATAAACAGGCTAAAGGGTTAGTTCATCCAAAACGTTGCCCATGATTTACTCACTCTCAAGGCATCCTAGGTGTATATGACGTTTTTCTGGCGTATGCGCCGGTGATTTGTGATAAATGCGGAAGCACAGATGAGAGTGAAAAACAAAACACCGGTCACGAATTAGAAGTCCAAAATGAGGATTTGTAAAGAAAAATACGGGAGTATCGAAAAATTTCGATACAAGCCAAGAGTAGACTGGTTTTGCTTTGCTAAAGTAAGGAAACTTTGCTTCCTTTGCTCCTGTAAACAAATGCTGGTTCTCGCTAGACTAGCATATTCTCACCAGTGTATGCGCTACGCATACGTCCTACGTCATACACCCATATCGGCTACTGCGTATGACAGTTAGCGCAAGATAGTGAAAACAGTTTATAACATTTTAAATATGGATATTTTTCTTACAAAAATGCATCAATTCGCTACAGGAGGGCTTTATTCACCCCCCGGAGCTGTATGAGGCACTTTTTTTTATTTTTATCATGGCTGGATGTGCTTTATTTGACTTTTTTTGGACTGTTAAATGAAAACACCCACCCACTTCCATTATAAAGCTCGGAAGAGCCAGGATATTTTTTATTTTCTTAGGATGCCTTGAGAGTGAGTAAATCATGGGCTAATTTTCAGTTTTGGGAAAACCATCCCTTTAAAAGAAGTCGTGACAAGTCAGTAGACCTAGATATAGACTTTCTCTTCAAACTTTCATGTAAATCTTCACCTAAAATCTAGGTAAAAATAATTTATGGAAATGTTACGCATCAGTTAACCACGTTTAAATACATGATATGCGGCCGCATTCAGACCGTGTGCTATTCCAAATGTGCAGAAGGTCACAGAAGAACAGTCGTCACCTGCTTTTGATCCTTTCATTCTCCCAATTTCCTCTTATCTTCTCTGTAAATAGAAAGGAGGAGTTGTGCGGCTGCTTAAAGCTATTGTCAGCTTAGTTGCCACTCTGAGACATAATCCTGTTGTCCGTCTCCTGCTTAGGAGGGCAAGATCTATTACACATTACTGCTCCGCTGCTACAAGAAATGGCAAAATTAATGCTTTGTGTGATACATAATGTTGTGTAATGACATACTGTTTAATCCTTAGGATCATTAAATTAATTTGTCCACTCTGTCTGTAGGCTTTAGATAGATATATTGATAGAAAGAGGAAATACGAATTTGCATAAGTAATGTTTTTCTCATAGATATTGATGGATATATCATTTGAATTCTGTCTAGCCATCCTATTTAAATACTGCATTTGTTTTTAAGAATTCAGAAAGCAATATTTAGTCATTTAGATTGTTAGGGAGTAAAACACATAAGGAGTTATTAAAATTATTATTTGGCATTATTATTGGAAATTATTTGGTGGTTAGTGTCTGATTTTAAAGACTAGCTGTGAAGAAACATTCCCACTCATTGTATTTCTCATAAAACGTCACAGAGCAGACACAATCAATGCTAATCATTTTCTGACAGGTGATAAGAGGAGGAGAAATTTACTTCAGAAAACATTCATACCAGTTTTACAGTGAGAGAGAATGATGTAGGTATGTAGGAATGGCTTCATGGGACTTAGAATATAGTGCATGAGTCGTATATATACTTTTTTATGGTGCTTTTCTACCTTTTTTCGGAACTTGACAGCCTCTGTTCCTAGTCACTTTCATTTCGGCAAAGAAAAAACCCGCACTTCGAAACAATACGAGAGTGAGTAAATTATGACAGAATTTTTATTTTAGCTGGAACATTTCTTTTAATTAACTGGGAACATGGAGTTTTAAACTGTTTGCACTTGTGTTAAACGTTCCCTCTGTGACTGAACAGGCTGCAGCCAGCAAAACGAAGGAATGAATGAATGATGAATGATGAATGAATGAATGATGCATTTATATAGCGCTTTATTGTGTATTGCTGTACACCCAAAGCGCTTTACAATCATGTGGGGGGGGGGGGGGGGGGGGGGTCTCTCCCCTCAACCACCACCAGTGTGCAGCATCCACTTGGATGATGCGACGGCAGCCACAGCACAACGGCGCCAGTGCGCTCACCACACACCAGCTACAGGTGGAGAGGAGAGAGTGTCATTGAGCCAATCAAGTGTATGGGGATTATTAGGAGGCCATGATAGACAAAGGCCAGTAGAGGGAATTTGGCCAGGACACCGGGGTTACACCCCTACTCTTTACGAGAAGTGCCATGGGATTTTTAATGACCACAGAGAGTCAGGACCTCGGTTTAACGTCTCATCCGAAAGACGGTGCTTTTTACAGTATAATGTCCCCATCACTATACCGGGGCATTAGGACCCACACAGACCACAGGGTGAGCACCCCCTGCTGGCCTCACTAACACCTCTTCCAACAGCAACCTAGTTTTCACCAGAGGTCTCCCATCCAGGTACTGACCAGGCTCAACCCTGCTTAGCTTCAGTGGGCAACCAGTCTTGGGCTGCAGGGTGATATGGCTGTGGCTAGAAGGAGACAAGAAAAAAGCACAGTGGGAGACAGAGATGGAGATAAAAGAATAGGAGGGGGCCAGTGGGAACACAGTGCCCAACTGCCTGTGGCAGCCATTGACCTTAAGGTCAACATGGTAGCAGGTTCAGAGTTTTGACAGGAGCAGCCAACTGTAGAGAGAGGAGCATGCCCGTTGGCACTTCATGTAGCCAGTCACTGTGCGTTAGTTTAATAAACTGCATGCTATCACTCGTGTGTCTGTTTTACACACATCCGACCAATCGCATAGCGTGGTTGTTAGTCGGAGATGCTGAAGCCGTCATTGGGACCTGCCTTTTTACATTACAATGTTTGCCCTCTGAGTAACACTGCTAAACAGCTCACCCTCAAAAGCTCTGTCACCAAACATTAGCGAGAACTTCTCCTCCTCCCGCAGAGACATGAGAGCACTGATTGGACATTTTGAAATCTGATGACTTGGTGAGAAACATGTCTGACCTGGACATGACCCTTGGACTTGGTATCAGGAGTGTGTATCCATACATCAAGTAATAGCCAGGGCTATTTAGAACACCAAAAAATCAGTTACTTAATCAAGAAGAAAATCTTTTTCTTTTTCTTAAATTTTTGAGAATATATCTTGGTTATTTTATTTTTGTTTTTATTTATAATATATATATCAGTTTCAAAATCTACCTCAGCTTCTGCTTTCAATTATTCAATTTCAATTATTTTTATTTTTCAACTATTTATTTTTAACTGTAATAATCAACATTCAACTTAAAGAATTGTATGCACACATATAAATTGCACATAATGCATTTTTTAAATTAACTTCAAAATTATACCATTTCTATTTGTTGTTGAAATATAATCATTTACACAGTGGCTGCCATACCAGGTTTCATATTGGCTGCCAAAACTTGTTTAATAAAAGATTTAAACGTACATTAAATAATAAAGACATCACTAAGTAAAATACAATGATGTATATAGTCTAATATTTCCCAAAATGCTCTTTTCTAGAATTCATTTAGCAAATCACAAGCTGTAGACACTGATGACTTGCCTGAGGTAAATAAAATGCGACGTGACATTTTGTTTACAAGCTGTTTTAATGACATCTTTCCGCAATTGAAACACTGATTACATAAAATGTTCGTTCTTGTTTATTTTGCGTTAAAACTAGTTGTAAAAAGGAAGTGATGATCGCGCTTTGCGCTGCCCTTAGAACTGAGGCTTCTATACAGCAATCTGTCTTGCCACATCAAAGAGCGCCAAAATGGCATTTATTCTCTGAATTTCCTGAAAAAACTGAATGATAACCGAAAGACCTGTACTGAAAATTTTCGGTACGACTACATGTACATTTACACCCCTAATATAAATTTAATCCTTGTTTATTATTATTATTATTAATTTTGTTTGTATATAATACACACACACACACATATATATATATATATATATATATATGTCAACAGTAATGTGTTGTCAGCGAACCAGTGTTGCCAGGGTCGCGGTTTTCTAGCACAATTGGGCTAATTTTAAAAATGTTAAATTACAGAGCCTAGGGTTGCGGTTTTTTTGGGCTACTTTTATAATTTACCGCGGTCGCCCAAAGTGTATATAGACAAATAAAAATGAAAATAGATAATTTTACTAATGTGTATTATACTTTGAATGTATACCTGGCAACTTAAGAATGGAGAGGAAATTAACATCACAGCAAAAATAACATGACAACAGCCACTATATTATATAAGATAATAAACACACGATTACGATAGGTTACGATTATGGTGATTTTCTTGAGATTTGGATATTTTCATAACAATAATGAATGTGTACATCTGAAATACTAATTTGTATAGCATAAAAAGGCTATAAATAGCATATTTTAACAACAGTAAAGGACCAAATTCCACATGTGATCGCAAAAGGAAGTTATTACAAACATCGATCGATGGTGGTTTAAAGTAAGTAAAAGTAAAAGTGTACTATTAAATTGTCTTATGTAGCATGATGCTAATGTTAGCTCTAATGCACCTGCAGAACAGGTCCAATTCTTCTTCATAGTGCATAATAAATACATTTGTTGTATTTATTTAGAAATGCTTTTGATAATAGTTGGGTTAATGTATACTGGGATTGAAGCGATGTGGCTTGGTAAACGTTTTATTGTCAGTATAAAGGCTGATAATGGCTGAATAAAAACAAAACAATAATGATAAAAGAGTAATAAGGATTATGACTCATACCTGGCAGAGGTGTGAAAGGTTCTGTTTCCTAGTTTGTCATGCATTTCTTTTTCAACAGATTTACAGGTAAATCCTAGTATTTAAAATTTACGGTTAATTGTGATTAATCACAGTCCAAAACTGTTTAATGTGTAAAATTATTTAATCGATTGACATATATATATATATATATATATATATATATATATATATATATATATATATACACAGTGGTGTGAAAAAGTGTTGGCCCCTTTCCTGATTTTTATTTTTTTTGCATGTTTGTCACATTTTAATGTTTCAGATCATCAAACAAATTTAAATATTAATCGAAGATAACACAAGCCACACCTGTTCGCAATCAAGAAATCACTTAAATAGGACCTGTCTGACAAAGTGAATTAGACCAAAAGATCCTCAAAAGCTACACACCATGTTGAGATCCAAAGAAATTCAGGAACGAATGAGAAAGAAAGTAATTGAGATCTATCAGTCTGGAAAAGGTTATAAAGCCATTTCTAAAGCTTTGGGACTCCATCGAACCACAGTGAGAGCCATTATCCACAAATGGCGAAAACATGGAACCGTGGTGAACCTTCCCAGGAGTGGCCGACCAACCAAAATTATCCCAAGAGCGCAGCGACGACTCATCCAAGAGGTCACAAAATACCCCACAACAACATCTAAAGAACTGCAAGCCTCACTTGCCTCAGTTAAGGTCAGTGTTCATGACTCCACCATAAGAAAGAGACTGGGCAAAAATGGCCTGCATGGCAGAGTTCCAAGACGAAAACCGTTGCTGAGCAAAAAGAACATAAAAGCTTGTCTCAGTTTTGCCAGAAAACATCTTGATGATCCCCAAGACTTTTGGGAAAATACTCTGTGGACTGACGAGACAAAAGTTTAACTTTTTGGAAGGTGTGTGTCCCATTACATCTGGCGTAAAAGTAACACAGCATTTCAGAAAAAGAACATCATACCAACAGTAAAATATGGTGGTGGTAGTGTGATGGTCTGGGGCTGTTTTGCTGCTTCAGGACCTGGAAGACTTGCTGTGATAAATGGAACCATGAATTCAGCTGTCTACCAAAAAATCCTGAAGGACAATATCCGGCTATCTGTTCGTGACCTCAAGCTGAAGCGAACTTGGGTTCTGCAGCAGGGCAATGATCCAAAACACACCAGAAAATCCACCTCTGAATGGCTGAAGAAAAACAAAATGAAGACTTTGGAGTGGCCTAGTCAAAGTTCTGACCTGAATCCTATTGAGATGCTCTGGCATGACCTTAAAAAGGCGGTTCATGCTCGAAAACCCTCCAATGTGGCTGGATTACAACAATTCTGCGAAGATGAGTGGGCCAAAATTCCTCCACAGCGCTGTAACAGACTCATTGCAAGTTATCGCAAATGCTTGATTGCAGTTGTTGCTGCTAAGGGTGGCCCAACCAGTTATTAGGTTTAGGGGGCAAGAACTTTTTCACACAGGGCCATGAAAAATAAAAAATCAGGAAGGGGGCTAACACTTTTTCACACCACTGTATATAATATTAGGGGTGACCCCGAATAATCGACGATTAGATGCTTCGATATGAGGATCATGCCATTTTGGCTATATGGGGGTGCTCAAATGTATGATTTCACATAGAACTACTGGTTTTCGCCCAATAAGTTAATATACAGTCTATTATGATAATGCTGTAAATAAGATTCTAAAGTGAAAGAAGCTATAAATAAATATTTAGCGTGTATGAATAAATTCAACCACCCCTATAGTTTCACTTTCCATAATCCGTGACTGGCAGAAGCATCTTGGCGGCAGGGATTTAACACTTTAACAAGTCTCAAACTGACACAGGCAGAGTTAAAGACTGGATTTTTTCTATCAGGTGGGGTATAAGTGATTTCAAAACATGGCAGCCGGATTATATATTGTGTATTTTTTATCTCGCATAAAATGCTTCGCGCTGAAGTAAAGTGCTTCATTGTACAGTGATTATCAACGCGCAGCGCGAGCAGTACAAACAATAATGCATAATATTAATAACTATGACTGGGACTGTCATACACATAACATTATAATGAGAACACTATTATAATAAAATGCTGTGAATTTTTAGAATTTGGTTGCCGTGTTTCTACACGCTGTTGCGTGAAGAACGCGTCCACAAAAGGAGTTAATTCAGAGCCACGCGAACACGTTCACTTCTGCATTCTGTGCAGATAGCCTGTAAGTCGTAATATTAACGGTATGTTTTATAAATAACAAAGCGTATTCTATATTAGATAAATGAGTTAAATCCCACTGATTAAATACTGCTATCAAATTCTTCATTCTATTGGTCATCTTCAGCGCGCAGCTCAAAACAGAAATGTTTTGAGCTGTTGTAAAAATGTTTTGAACATTAATAACTACTGTCATATAGCCTACATAACGTTATAATGAGAGCACTGTTGTAAAAATGTTTTGAATTATTAGGGTTTCGCTGGCGTTTAATGTTAACTATCTTTTAATCAAAACATAAAACATAATTTTTGTATCTGCGAGGTGTCCATTACACATTTTCCCTGTGTGATAACCCGTTGCCTTAAAATTTTTAAAGTAAATAATAATAAAAAAAATAAGTTAAGTGAACTTGACAATTCACTTAACTTATTTTTTTTAATTATTATTTACTTAATAATTTTAAGGCAAAAAAGTGATAAGTTGACTTGACTTCGAGGAAACCCGTTGCCTTAAAATGATCTAGTAAATAATAATTAAAAAAAATAAGTTAAGTGAACTTGACAATTCACTTGACTTATTTTTTTATTATTATTATTTACTTATATTATTATATTATTATTTACTTAAATTTTAAGGAAAGGGGTTTCCTCAATTTTTTTTTATTTAAGTAAACTTATCACTTTTTGGAGTGTATTAAGTTGTCAACTTATCACTTTTTATAGAGATATATATTTATATATTTTACACAGTTTTTCTAAATATGAATACAGTGTGCAAATATGTAAATAGTAAATATTAATACAGTGCGTCATCTAGCCTGTTCGGTGTAGATGAGAAACATCTGGCGGTCAGGTTCTCTGATATTTCCTGTGGCACAAGATGGGGACTTCATCGCTGTGGGGTGTGTTGTGTATTTAATGGATGAATTACTACATGGAATAGACATTATATATGGGCCCTGGATGGCTGTTCAAAAAGGGTTTCATGAAGTGCAGAGTTGACTCATGTGGTGATGGTTCAGCACTGGAAGTTTCAAAATACTGCCCACTGAATATTACATTCTCATACATGATTAATGATCTTGAACCATAAATCATGCATCAGTTAGCGCTGATATTATCAGTATTATTATTTGTAGTATTAGTAATATTTCCCTGAAATCACGCTTGGTGGGTAAATGTGTACCATATTCAAATGCTATCCTCCTCGTTACTTTGCTTTGACATCTTTGATGTCTTCGTATCATGGTCACGCATAAACCCTCTGAAGAATACCTTTTTTCTGTCTGTAGTTTCTGTGAAACTATTGGAGAATATGGTTAGGCGAGGAACGAAAGCTCATAATGAAACAGAAGAAAAGAGATGAAAGCCCCCTATGCGGAATTTCAAAAAAACAAACTCCTACTCAAAACGTGTAAATGAAAGTTTTTCTGAGAACAGTGTCTTTGATGGACAGATTCGTGATTGATATTGTGCATGCTTCAGTCACAATTACAGCTTCCTGGTAATACCTTCACTTGACTTATCTGATTCAGAGAAGGCACAATGGTTGAGAAAAAAGACGGCCACAGACTCAGATCTCAGATGTCTTTAAATAAATGCAAAGCAGAATCATAGTAAGAGGCAGTAATCTTTTTGTTTAAACGTTTTATGTCATTTCCCTCTATGAAAAAGCCATTCAGGGTGTTTACATGATCTTATGGTCCTGTTAGGGCCTGGGGCGCCAGGCTCTTTGGAGGGTCCCTCACTTGATTATGCGTTGTACAACTGTCCAGATTTCAAATAGGCAAAATAGAGTTGTAAATTGCAAGATATTTGTAATTTTTTACAGAAGAGTACTGTAAAAAGCTACAATACCAAATTTCAATTTCTTAACTGTAAGTTACTGTACTTTACCATTGGTTAAAGAAACCAAGGTTAGAAACTGTAAATGGTTTACCATGACATTATTTAATTTTACTGTAAAATGTAGGATTTTTTCCCAGAAGTTCCAACGTCACATCAAATATGATTACACTTTATATAAAGAATTTTTCATTATTGTTATTGTGATTCTTCATAGACATAAACAGAGAGAAGTAGCTCCGGCAACAATGTTCTTCCGCAAGACGCATGCAGTTCTGTTTATTAACCGCTAGAGCGCCAAAAGTTACGGACTGCAGCTTTAAAATAAAGTGTGACCAAAAAAGAAACTTAACTTGGATCTACTTGACTGTGAGTAAATTATGATATATACACACATACTTACAAGTTGTAAAATATACAGGCACCAGAATGCCATCTCATATTACTGGAAACATTGTTTTACAGTATTTGTTTTTTTACAATAAATTTACCAGTATGTGCAGCTATGAAAATGAACACATTGAAAAAGATAACAACATTATACAACAATAAAGGGGTAATAATGTGTTCCAAAGGCATTTTATCTATGTGTATTAGTTTATACTGCAATTGTATTACATCTATAATCTGAATTTGCTTACATGTTTTTCAGCTTATTACGCATAATCGATGTAAAATGTAAGCATCTAAATGCACTCTATCTGTGATGATGACCTTTCCCTAACAGTTTAACCTTACAGGTTGTCAGGTTGTTAAGAATATCTGTTTAAGATTGTGCATGTGA
Organism: Barbus barbus; assembly: GCF_936440315.1. Lineage (NCBI taxonomy): Eukaryota > Metazoa > Chordata > Actinopteri > Cypriniformes > Cyprinidae > Barbus > Barbus barbus. The sequence goes on from NC_136753.1 coordinate 15,487,008, forward strand.
GCGTGCCCAGTGATTATGAAACTGTTCTAGTTCTGCGGAGAGTCCAGTGAAAACATTTCCTGTCAGACTCTAAGGGAAATTAATATTACCTACATGAATTCTTTTGTTTCATGTTGTTTGCAGAGCTTGACATTTGATTACTAAAAGAATGTTCACTGCATTATATGAACTTTTCCACCCAAATGTATTTAATATTCAAATCTACAAGAGTTCAAAACCACAGGAGGCCTTTTGTCAGTGGAACATCTTGAATCATATTTAATATAACTTATCTCATCCTATTTTCTAAAACGAGTGCCCAGAACTGCTTGAGTGTAGAGAGAAGATATTTTTTAATGTGTGTGGAAGGAGATAGTCGCATTACTCGGTGCCTGATTGCCTTTCATTGTGCAAGTGCTTCGAAGCCCCCAAAAAGACAACAATCACTACGCCTCGCTGACTTTGACTACAACACGAATGAGTGAACGTAACAAGGGGTGGGCGACGCAAACTTCCTTCGCACCGATCCTATCTGACCCGCAGTCCGGGAGGCCAAAGGGAGACGTCTGTCCCATTTGTTCAGACACAAACAATACGTAGAGAGCAGAAAGAGATGGAGAGAGTAGCACTGGGGTTTTTCCCTCTGTGCTGTACAATCGCAAGTCCCCCCCCCATCCGCCCTCTCGGTTTGAAATGCAAAGTTAACAGATTTACCCATGCCCTCGAGCCCTGCACGCTCGCTCCTAATCTATTCTAATGTGTCAAAAAGTCTTTCCTTGGAGTTACAGAAAAATTTCACACTCAAGTTGTTTGTAAAAGTCATTCTGAATCACGAGTTTTAGTGGAAAAGTAAGTTTCTTAAGTAAGAGACTGTTCAGAGATGCTGCAGTAGCTGGACTACTGGTTTACTTGGCACACATTACAGCACAGTTCATACAGATTAATTATCTACAGAGCTGATTTATGAGTTTGTTCATGATATCCATAAAGTAAGTTTGGGTTACAGCTGTTGGTGCTCTATATTTGGTGCTCTTGGAGCTTTAGTGTAGAGCTTGTAGGTAGTGCTAATGTCCAGTTGTTTTTGTAAACAAAGAGCCATCACTTCAACAAAAGGGTTCCAGATCTATCAGACATTTTAGATTAAAGGGATCTTTCACATACAAATATGCATTTGTTTATCATTTTGTCACAGGTGCAGTCACATTTACAGTTGCTATGCAACATTTAAGGGTGAAATCCAGTCATTTCAATAGGAATCTGCGCAATTGGGAGTTTTGCATGAGGGTGAAAAAGTTCCCCCATGCAGATTTCGCTAATGATCAAGTTGGTCACGCTAAAGCACTTTGACCAACAGAAAGCTGCTTGGTTTGAAAGTGACTTCTGTGTGAGTAGTGCTACACTAATGACAATGGACCTCCAAAACTTATTTTATTTTTTGTAAATATCATGGTTGCCATCAGTACCAGTATCTTGTGATACCCTAGTTTGTACTTTGAAAGTCAGTGACCATTAGACCCCTTTAATTTCCATTGTATTTTCATTGAATATATATATTCAGCTGCATTGACATAATAAGTGACCAGCAAAAGGAAATTATTTTCCTTTTGCTGGTCACTTATTATGTCAATGCAGCTGACAATGTTACAATCATGTCACTTTGCAGAACATTAGGAGTTCATTTTAACATGAATTTAAAAGATTCTGATAACCCAGAAGTTGTGAACAGTTGCATATTTCATGGGTACTCTGACAAAGTTTAAGACTTCCGTAAAACAGAACTTTCCTAATTTGTTTGCACAAGGAAATCTGTGATGTGCCATTTCATACCAATCTTCTCCTACCCATGATTTCACCCTCAAATAAAGGAATGATTTCCTCTCCTCTAATCTAATGGGTGTAAAATTTGCCATGACAATATAATTATTTTTAGGGTCCTATTTGCATTTCCAGCCCTCTCCTAAGTAAATGTTAGGGTTTAAGGTCTTTATAGATAAATTAATAATATCAAGTATTTAAAATAGCATGAAACATTTAAATTGAGTAATTTCACTTCCTGAAGGGTACGTTTAGGGTATTTTACATTTGCATGCAGACAGATACATCGGCCCTAATCACTGAGACGGAAATTATAGTTAAGAGTGTGAAATATTTCACGGGGCCTTTTTCGAGTCTATCTGACTTTGTGTCACAAAGTCTGAGGTATTATTGTTAAGATAAAAAGAAAACAAACTCATCTATCATTTTCCTCATTTTAATAGGTGCAGCCCAAGCACATTACGATGACTCAAATACAGTTTGTCCTTCATTTAAACAATCGTATCCATGATGATTTTGTCTGTGAAACCAAGGACAGAAGTCTGTAAGAATTTTTTTTTTCTGCTGCTAAATGTAAAGATGAAACGTGACTAAGAGCTTGAGTTCCCACTCATCTTAATTTGCTCTGTTAGGTTAATAAACCTCTGTGATTGGTTACCTTGATTGGTCATCACGCTCGCTGTGCCACACAGACCTCTTCCAGACTTTGCAGGAGCGCTGTGAGCCGTAATAACAGACCATATTTATGTCTTTAAAGAACAAGCGTCTGCCTTGGGCATGTAGGTTCAGTCTTCTCATCATGTGATAGAGACGGTAATTGATTTCTCATTCTCTGGCTTAAGGCAGTAACCTAAAAAGAAAAGCATAGGTTAATGACAGCTAGTTTGTAGGTCATTAGAGAATTTAACACTGGTGATCTATTTGAAACAGACTTTGTTATTAGACTTTGATTTTGTTATATGTAATTGAAACTGGCACAGTCACCTTGGAGGAGTCATTTACTTCTGCCCTCTACTTTAGCTTTACAGTATAAGCACAGATGGTTATACAGGATGTTATCAGCCAGTGAATACTATTGCATGATAGTTATTTATGTACTTGCTTATTGATATTTGGTCTATTTAGGCAAAAATGCAATTTATAATAATTAGGTATTTTCTTGATTTCACTATTTCTTTGAGTCACTAAAATACTAAATAACAGCGAATAAATAATAATAATGATAATAAATAATAATAATCGTCATCATCATAACTGAGTGCCATGCTTTTTGACATGCATTTATATTGTTAAGTTGATCTTAATGTCACTTCAATATTTGCACATGAATGCATGATACATAATACCATTGACAATTTATTGACAATAGAGACTCATGTTTGTCAGTGAACTTCATGGAATGTTTTTTATGATATTATTAGTTTTAATATTCTGGCAATGCCACTGGCATTATACTTGGTGACAGTTGCTTGTGTGTTAATTATTGTTTAGTTTTTTCTTATTTTAAACTTTTTACTTATATACTTATATTAAAGATAGTATATTTTAAAACCAATAATTATTGTAATTTTTTTACATGTCTTTTTTATTATGATTTTTTACATTTTCTAGTTATTTTGACATGTTTTGACACCTATTTTTCTTATGAAAATTTATTTCTCATCAGCATTATGGATAAGCAACATGCATATTTTCTGATTGTGTCAGAATTATATTTAGAATATTAAATAGTGATTATAACCTCTATATAATTTACTATACTATACTAATTTACTACTTTAATTCAAAAACACATTTAAAATCTATAGAAATTACATTTCAGTTTGACTTGTTGCCATCTAAAAGTATGTGACAGTCTCTGTCACCGCTTTTGTTTAACAAGTTGGTTTTAACCACAGCTTCTTGGTTTAAAAAACGTCTTTCTGACCCACTTACTTCAGCAAGCCACCTTAACCATGAAACCCATCTAAAGTGCATGATGCAACAGCGTTTTTCCTCGCTCAACCAAACACTTCCTGTCTGAATTCGTGGAGAGATGGGCATCACCACAAGATTAAAACATTTTTATAGGCACATTCGCTTCACAGACGTGTTTAAAACGTGCAATTCTGCTCGAGGCAATGATGTGCTATCATGAAGAGTATTACTGAATGTTTCATCATGAAATTAGAGTCTCTTTGGTCTTCATTTTGCTGGTTAGTTATGACAGAACAGCCTTATATTATAGAATGGAAGTATCTCTTTGGTCTTTTAATGCAATCAGACAAGGCACCAAACGCTCTACAGCTAGGATTTATTTTGATCTTTGATGGTTGTCGCTGGGTTTGTGCTTATTTGAATTTTCAATAATCTTTTTACATCTACAGAAATCCAGCCTGTCCTCGGGCTCTGTGACACAGCTATTGTTGGACACCGAATAGATTTCTCTGCGTAGAGCTACAGAGCCAAAAGCACCCAGGAAACCAAAGAAACAAATCTTTCTGATTTAGCCTCCATCCCATGCGGCCCACTAGCATCAGCACAATTGTCTTTACCCTCGTCCGGCTGCCCATCACTTCTCTCTCTCCTCCAAAACAATTTATACCCTGCTCTTGACTCTAAATCTCAAAGCTTTATTAGCTGTAGTTTATGAGAGGATGTGGTCTGGGTACGACCGACCGATGGCTGTTGCACTTGCCCTGAGGATCGATCTACAGTAGACAGGCTACATAATTGCTGTACTTGCGCTGTGAGATACGGGATGATTAAATTGTGGTGTTCTGAAGGTTCTATGCCGCCTGATGTTCATTAGGACCACCTCTCTTGGTAACATGTCTGTCCCATCATTAATGGCCATTAGCCGATTTCCAGGCTGTGATGGATAGTAGTTTAATGGTTTGGGCTGTTGTATAGCTTGATATAGATCAAGGTTTGGCAGAATTGGCTTTTAAAATTGTCTCTTTAAATTCATGGGTTAGTAATTGAAATTGGAGTTGTTTTGAAATAACAGGAATTAGAACTTGCATTATTGGAAAAAACAAAACAAAACAAAACAAAAACAAACAAGTAATGGTATTATGTGAAATTAAGTGTTTTCCACCCTGATCAATAAAGACTATAAATCCTTTGAATTTAAGATACCTTTTAAAATAAATAAATAAATACATTTATTTATTTATTGAACTTCTTATTAAATTATTGAGCTATTGAAAGTCTATCAATTCAGCATTCAAAGTTTGTATTGATAAACTTTCAATCGTTTTATTTATATATATATATATATATATATATATATATATATATATATATATACATACATACATACATACATACACACATACACACACACACACACACACATACATACATACATAATAAATATATATACACACAATATATTAGTGCTGTCACAAACACATGCATCTATATATGTAAGAAAAAAAATTGAATTTTACAGAATTTCAATTCTTTCAGTTCTCGCTATTTCTGCTTCTTCAGTTTTAAAATTCAATGAATTGTTTGTGTCAATCATGCAGCAACAATAAACATTTTTTCTTTTGCCCAGAGGACATAAAAACTTAAATTTAGTTTCTAATGTAATGTTTATTTCTTACAGAATTCTGCCAGCCCAGCTGCGGCAGGCTCTAACACCCCTGTTACAGGCTATCGGCGCATGGTCATCCCAACTCAACCCCCTCTAACCGCCACCAAAAAATCCACCCCGAAACCACAGGCCTCTCCGACCGCTTCTCCAACTTCATCTTCTCCACGACCTCAATACCAACCTGCTCCCCAGCCTGTCCCCGCATCCTACACCACCGCTTCTACTCCGAGCCAGCCAACCTTCAATGTTCAAGTCAGGGCCGCCCAGCCTGGCCCCCAGCAGCAGCCGGTCCGTGGTCCAGCGCAGGTACAGTACATGCCGGCTCAATCCAGAGGACCTGATTTTGCATACGGGCCTCCGCAGCCAGGATTCTGCCCAGCTCCATCTGGAGGCTACCAGGACCAGCACTATGGTGGAGCTCCTGCTTATGGAGGTCAGAACACATGGAGAGCAGAGCCAAGTCACCATGCCACTCCTCCACCCAACCAAGGGTATCAGCCCGCTCCCCCCAAAAAAACCTACATCACTGATCCACCTGCCAGCCTGGCACCCTTCGGCGGTGGGCCTTCTGCTCCTCATAAGGTAAGGGCCACATCTATAGTATGTTCCAAATAACAGTAGAACAAACAAAAACATATGGAAGGACAAATCTATGAAAAGGTTACTTAGCAAAACATTCATGCATATAATCAATTCTCCCATTTGACTGAATTCATGAACGAATGTTCTCTGCGATATGTATGTTTTAAAACACAGAAACGCAAACTGAAATACTTTAATATGGCATGTAATCTGTGTGTCACCAAATGAAAAACAAATGTCTTTTAAAAGACAAAATTGCCTTATTATCGAAAATTGCTGCTGTCTGTGAATAACTCAAATAACTATCATATTTTCTAGATAAAAAGACACAGAGATCATTATTCAAGTTGTGAATCTGTAGGTCAGAAGTAATAAGAAACAAAGTGAAAAAAGTACAAGGTAAAAAACAATACTCACCCTTGGAAAAAAGAAGGATACTTTGACATACTTTTAAAGAGAGTGCTTATTGTAAAAATAATATATTTGAAAAGAATATACTTAAGTGCAAACTGCAATTAAATGAAAATGTATTACAGTTTGTTTATAATAAATGCAATCAGATGAACGTTAGTAGGACTGAAAGTACATCTTTATATGTAATTTCATAATTTCTTAAATAGTCTATATGGTTAAAGATGGATAAAGTGTACTGCAGAATGTACTAACAAGCATTTATGGTAAATTAAAATATACTTTAATATCATCATTTCTTTAGAAACTTGTATATATTTAAATGTACATGAAATTACATTTTTAATGTTGAAGTTGAAGTTATTTAAAAGGGTATTTGCTAAAAAGAACGGTAAGAGTGATCGAGGAATAATGTGGGATTGTATGGTCAGATGAAACCAAAATAGTTAGATTTGTTACTGTAGATTGTTTAGATTTGATGTGATAAGTATAAGTTGAGCACTTGTCTCACATTGTTCAAACATACTATTCATTTTGTATTTGGATAATACCAAAAAAGACTTTTTAATTCAAATAATACCATTTTGAATAAAAAAAATACATTTTTAATTAAATAAATTGGATTTAAAACATTGAATATCTTTAAAACAGACTGCAAAGGTTCTGGAAATATGGTCATTTTTATCCAAGAGCAGACGTGATGATGGAAAAGTCCACACAAGCACACGGCTGTCCTTATTCTGTGCACAATGAAAAATTCATGAAAATACTTTGAAAGTGTGTGTCTATGTTTGTGTTGTTTGTGTGTGTGTGTGTCTGTATGAATAATACATTTGTGGTAATTAATTATCTGTGTTCATGTCCTATGATTGTGTGTTTAAACTTGTAGCTTGTGTATTTTATGATTTATTGATTTTGCATGAGAGACGGAGAGCATTTTCAAAGGCTGCTTACCACACAATACATGCTTCTATTTAAAATTAAACCTTGAATCTTTACACAGTCATAACAGCTCATTTAAAGAAACAGCTTGTGTTAACGTCACAGAAACTTACTAAGAAAATGAAACTTGGCTTTTTCTTTTACAATAATGTGCGTGCACATACAGTATGTGTGTTAAAGATCGTGAGTGTAAGTGACTCATAAGTGTGTATTCTACTTTGTGTTTGTGATTTAATTGCTTCAGATGGCAATACAACAGGGAGTTTCTTTGCATCCTTCATCGGAATCTTCAGAATAAACAGCTATTTTAACCTTTATGAATTGTTAATGCTGCTTCTCTGTAGGGCTTTACACTTTCTGACTTTATTTGTCTGAATAGAAACTGAATGTTTATCTTATCTTACCTCACACATTCACATATCCCTTTCTTTCTCTCTCTCTCACTTTCACTCTCTCTACTCTTATGTCTTCTTATTTGACATCTAGTTCTAACTTATTATTAATTTAAAGAGGAAAGAGGAAGCAAATATTTCTTTTATGTAGTTTTGTCAATTTAACTGAAGGATTTTAAGTCTTAGTTCTGTGCCTTAAAGTATAGAAATGATAAAGTGTTAGGTCATGCGATTATTCATGCTCGGTGATATGTGTTTGCGTTTATATATACATACAGTATATAAAACACATGCACATACAGACAGTTACTCATGTGCATACACCCACACACAGAAGCATTCAGTGCTACTCTCTGACCTTTGTCAATAAACTATTTTCACTACTAAAAAGCTACATTAGCAAAAAGGTAGTAATGTCACTGTTTTTGAAGTGATTAAATTCAAAGCTTCACAATAACTAGAGAGATGCTGCACAAATGCAGGTAATTTACACACGCAGAATCTCTCTCTCTCATTTCAGTTCATTCAGGTAAATGTAATCTTGCCACACTACTTGATTTTACTTTAGATCTAACAAGACATAAATAAAATAATGGAAAATAAGTGTTATTTTTTATCAATCCAGTCATTTTTTTTTACACTGTAAATATAAATGACAACTAACTTGTCTGTTCTACCAAGTGGCCATACTATAAACAGACTATACTAGATATTAATGACATATACGTTTACATTTCTAACTGGGGTTCTAAGGTAATACTCTCCATAACACAGTTTATAAGATTACTGTCGTGAGTAGAAAAAATATACACTTTCATCTTAATATGTAAAAAAAATAGTAAATATTTTATTTTGATTTAGCACAATGACAGTATGCTGTCTTTTTGTTTTAGGAAGGTGTCCCTTGCAAGGGGATCATCACATAGTATTTAGGATTTAAGACATGTTTTCTTAAAATCGAGTTTAAAATCGAGCTCCATGCTTTAAAACTGTGCACATCTTATCAGTTGGCTTTCTGAAATTCAACCAGGCAAGAGAACATCGGTCAGAACTAGAGAAGAAACAAGGTGTTGACACTGAATGCCACATGGCAGTTTCCTGTCTTATCGCTGGTCTTTCCCCTCGGCAGAACTTCTAGGTCACTACCTTGGAGTCCTCTGCAGGAAGACAGCTCGAGGCGCCTAAGAATCAGTTACTCTTTTTAAAATTTCCAAGAATATCTGGTAATGTCTTTCACAATCAGCCCAAGGATGGAAAACATCCAGTCCAATTAGAGTGATGCAATACACTGTTATTAATATATAAGAGTGATGGGATGATAAGTGGCAGGCGTTTGGGATGTGTTTTTTTTTTACTTGTGTCGTAATAGGTCCTTCCTGCTCCACACAGGTTCTAGTAGCCTTTTAACTAGCAATCGTTTCTGTGTCATTGGTTTATTTCTTGAGAAGCAGACAATATGCAGTGCTTTGCAAAAGATACGCCACACTCAAAAACTTAATGCCATACAAAAATTCAAAAGGACAAATATTATTATGGATAAAGGTCTCTTTTTTTGGAGTTGCCTCAAAGAGCCATTAAACCGATTCATTTTCTACTGGCTGCTCCATGGAGATGGCCATTGCGGTCTCCGCATACACACTCTCCATAGCCACAATCTGGGGAAAAGAACACACCCTTGAGCCCACACTAATTCAAGGATTTTATGCACTAGTACAAACAACTGCAGCCCCAGCCTTTGGGAATAGCTCATCAAGGACTGTGTTTAACTAAACACAAAATAAATACCACATTGTAGGGAGCAGCCTCATGTAGTAAGAAAACAAATGAACATTATTCGAAACACAAGTACATTATGTTGTGAGATGGCTGCTCTAGTCCCAAAATAGTGCATCAAAAAACAAAAAAGATAATGTTTTACAGGTCTTCGAATTTCTCTTTGATCAACCCCCTCCCCCCCAAAATATTCTTATTGCATTCATTTTCTGTATGATCTGATCCTTAATGCAGATGTGTTATTTCAGTACTTAATTCATATAAGAATGCTGGTTCCTGAACTTTGAGATAAAGTACAGCATGCTTTATAATGCCAGGATCTTGTATCATGAGGAATTATCTAATGGATCTCAGTAATCGTTGGTATTTTCATATAGGCTACTGTATTTTAATACTTTTGCATAGACAAACATAAACGTGTGCACTAAGGTTTGTTACAACATTGTAACAAAACTAAATCTGTTTTAAATAAATGCTGTTCTTACTGTTTCTCTTTTCAACATTGATAATAATAAGATCTAAAAACACATTCACTAAATCAACAAAGTGTCACACTGAAGACTGGGAGTAAAGTTGTGAACATTAGTGAAGTAGAACAAACTTTTGAAGTTTATATACAGTAATATGTAATGTAATATATTGTGACTTAAATTACTATTATTTAATAATAATAATTAAATTAGACTCTACGTGTGTGCCTACTACATTTCTAAATAAATAACTAAGAAATCGAATCTTTAAAAATCAATAACATCTCTATAATAAATATATCATTACAAATTCATTTACTATTTAATATAAAAGATTTGTAAAGATTTTTCCATTTCTAAAGCTGTGCATCTTTTATGTCACGTTAATACATCCCTATTCATATTAAAATGTATGTGTAAACATGTAAACGAATCATTACAAATTCTTTTCAGAGATCATGCCGGCATTTTGCACACACAATATTTTCAATATGTTCTTAGTAATAGTGATTGCTACAAAAGATGTTGAGAGCTGACCTCTGACCTTTTTAGTCCTAGTCCTTTGGAGACTATTGGTATAAAAACCTGGTCCACATTGCTATTCTCCAGCAAAGCTCATTCAGGAGTCTTTGTGAAAGACTGTACCAACAAAACGATTTCATCCAGCTCTTGCTATTTTTGTGTTGCTGAGACTGCTTGGCCTTGTCTCATGTTAGCTGTAATTGGCTTTTAATTGATTAAGTGTGTACTTAATGCTGTACCACAGTGACCACTTTAATGGAGCCCACCAACATGTTTCTACGGTATGCCCTTCATCCTAAAAAGAAAAGAAAAACATTATGAAGCCATATATGTGTTACACGTGCCTCACCAGGCTGCTGCAGATACACTTTATTGGCTCCATTTGTGATGTTTTTGTGCCATATCGGCACAGCGGGGTCTTGATGAAGAACCTATTTAAATTAGGCCTTATTAATCTAATTATAAAGCGGCTCTGCTTTGGATTGCGAGATATTTGAAGTGAAGAAAATGTGGACTGTGTGATGCCATTTTCACCCCTTATTGTAATTAGGATTTCTTTAAGCTTCATAATCTAAGAACTCCTATTACCAGACTCCTCTCATGTCAGGGAAGCGCAGTAATCAAACATCCAGCCGAACGTGAACACTAAAGAGCTCTAAAACAATTATTTTCCCCTTGAAAGCAATGCACAGTTCGAAAACACAACAGCGCGGTGACCTCTCTCACAGCACAATGCATTTGATCCTGATGTTTTCCAACTCAGCTGATTCTGTCGTTCTAATGAGAAGCTTTTCCTGCCCTTTTAGCCATAATCTGTTTATTTTCCTTTTCGTCTGTATCGCCACACTTTGAATTTAATCTCTGAACGGAGCAGCGGCACAATATAAAAGACAGATTAGAGTAAAAGCCAAAGCTGTCAACTTTGTCTTTACCGTTGTCAATCTGTCCAGATGTCATGTCGGGACATTTCCATATCCCTTCACACAATGCAAAACTGACTTCGCCAACTAATCTGATGTATAAATAATCTCAAATATCAAGCAAATAATAGATGGCTTAAGAGCAACAAGCAATGGCCATTTCCTGGCCGTGGTTCATCGAGAGGTCTGCGCTTATATATTCGCTTCCGTTCGCGCTGAAGGGGATCTTTTGCTTTGTGTTCCTTGTCGCAACGATCATTAGATGTAATTGAAAGCTGTCACGGAGGGTCCGCGTCATTATGAGTCTGTAATCGCTTCCCGTCTAGTTGTCCTCATCGCTTGGTGCTGATTGGCTGAGCCCCTCAGGATCTCGTCTCTGATTGGTTTGCGTCCTTGATATTAGAAGTAAGGTGTAAAAGTGAAAGCTTTTCACATCAACACAGCTCAAGGACACTTAATTAAGCAAATATGCCAGCGAATGTTTGATCTCGTTTTTTCGAATGGAGGGGGAATTTCATGGCTGCTGGTTCATTTAGCGATTTTCTTCAACTTCTCCATCTTTTCTGATCTTCCTCTCCTTCTCTTTCTTTCGCTGTGCCTCTCTCTCTAAATTGGGGAAAGGCTAAGCTGGATGATAGCTTGTGTTATTGCTGAGCTTGAGTGACAATTGACAGGGGGAGGATTATTCTCAATTGCTCAACCCCTACAGGCGGCTAAAGCCCCCTAGAAGGTCAATGATGGTTTCAGCTGTCAAATATTCAGCTTTCGTATGTTTGACGTTGTGCTCCCCCACCCATCTCTCTTGCTCTCTGCTTTTGGTGGAGGCCGTTATCTTCTCTGACTCACATATCAACATTTGCATGGGACCTCGTCAACACCTGCTCAAAATAAACTCTTCTAGGACATCATTAAGGGACTCACTGACCTCACAAGCTCTTTATTTGGTCCCCCGTTTTGGCTGGGTCCATAACCAACATTTCAGGCCCTTTTTGGTTTAATGCATCGAATATCACTTGCATGCTTTAACCATGATTAATATTTGAAGAAAAAAAATCAGCTGAAAAGTAATACTTTTATACATCAAAGACACATTAAAATAATCAACAGTGATGCAAAAACATTTGAACTTTTATTCATTAAAAATCAACAAAAATATTAAGCAGCACAACTGATTTTAACATGACAATTTATTTGTTTTTTTTACTACTTTTTTAAAATGATTTCTGATGGATCGTGTTAACCCGCTGACTGGATGACTCGTGATAATTCAATTTTGCTATTACAGGAAAAAAATGAATCTGAAAATATAATAAAATAGAAAAAAAATATTTTGAATTGTAATAATATTTCACAGTATTACTGATTTGACTGTATTTTGATTCAAATAAATGCAGCCTTGGTGAGCATAACAGACCTTTTTCAAAAATCCCCAAGCTTTTAAACATTGTAAATGCAGAATAACTGAAGGATATTTGGTCATACTAAAAAAAGTTTGCTGAAAAGTTGTACATATAACTCTGGTTTTGGGTTAAATAAAAGAGCCTTTGTCCCTACAGTGGCCTTATCTGACCTCTGTCATGTTCATCAGACATGAAGAACAACCCTAGCACATGGTTAACTTGTATGGATGGTGATAGCAGGGTATCTAGGTGTCCATTACAGTGGTTGTACAGTAGATTAACTTCAATTCTCTCTATACAGTAACATACAAACACTCAAATACATACTTCATGGGTGTCCAGTCCTGCACTCTTCTGTAGAGTTTAGCTCCAACCCCAACTAAACACACCTAAACTGGCTAATTAAGGTCTTACTAGGCATTCTAGAAACTTCCAGGCAATTGTTGAGACAAGTTGGAGTTAAACTCTGCAGAACTGTGGCCCTCCAGGACCGGGTTTGGACACCCCTGACATATTTGCACAACATTCACTGCAAAAGAAATCATATGCTTTCACTCTCCGGCAAGAGTGTTGAGAAAACTCATACATACTCACAATCACATGCAAATGAGCAACAAGTTTTATTGATGCTGAGAAACCTTCGTTTAAACGTTTTTTTTTTTTTTTTGCATTTTTGTATACACAACCATTCAAATTTTGAGTCTCTTAAGAGGCTACATTTATTTGATCAATATACAGTAAAACTAGTGATATTGTGAAATATTATTACAATTTAAAATGTTTTCTCTTTTAAAACATTTTAAAATCAAATTTTATTCCTGTGATAGCTAAGCTGAATTTACTCCAGTCTTCAGTGTCACTATATAATGGTTTTAGCACATACTGTGTTATCATATTATCATTGCATTTCCTTTCTGAAAGTTGTAAGTAATTTTAAATAGTTATCCATACAGTATATCTACAGTACTTGAGTTCTTAGTAAATGCCCTCTTGTCCTTATAAATTATGTGTTATTGATTTTTACTGGGCATATTCAGTGTTTGTTTGACTAGAGGCAATCACTTAATCGATAAATGGGGAACAAAGCTTGTTCTGATGACAGAATACATAGCAGGAAGTGAAAACAGAGCAGCCAGTGTTTCAGTTGTTTTACACAAGTGGAGTTCCTCTGCCCTGTGCGCATACACACACACACAGAGTTTAATCTGTTCCTGGAGAGTAACTTCTCTTGTCAGTGTTAGCCGCCAGCAAACAGCCGAATCAGCTCTCAGCTTTCCAAATAGTGCTGAACTCTTATAGCTCTGTTGCCCCTCATTGAGAATCTGGGAGATTTTGTCGGGAACAAAAAGCTCTAATATAAGAAACAGAGGCAGAGTAAGTAGCTAAAGATATACAGGTCCTGCTGACACTCAGTAATATGATTTTCTGCATTCTAGAAACATGGATGCTCTTGGACCTGCCATGGCTCACTTTAAGCACTGGACGCACATGGGTCTAGTTCTTGACAATGACATCCAATGCTTGTGACCTTGTTCTTTATTCGCTTGTGAATTTGAAGAGTGACAAGCCATTCAATTGATTGGCAGCAGGGTCAGTGTAGTTTAAGAGGTGCTGTCTACAGGAGAACAACCTTCCCCTCCACCTTCAAGTTCAGTATTAACAGAAGAAGAAATCATTCATGCTTACATATACAGCAGATGCTGGCCATTAAAAAATAGATGATGGCCTCATAAGCTGTGCTGTATTTCTGGCCCTTTAGTTACCTCTCTTGTGTATGGTTTTGAGGGTCTTCTCAAAAGAAGAACATTGAATGATAGTAAACTAAAACGTAAACTTGATTTTGCAGAAATAATACAGTCAGCAATCCGGCATTGTTTAGGAAAGCATGAAATTCTGGCCATTTCTTTAGCTTAAAAAGAAAAATCTAAACGGAAGCCGAATTGACACTATCAGGGCATCATGATGACATTTAAAGGTCATTCTCCTAAAAAAAAAAAAAAAAACCTGTGTTCTCTGTACTTTAACAAGTAGCTGTCTAGATTATGTTTGCATTGTGAGTTAGTATGGATGTCACTCAGGGCTCAGAATAAAGTATATATATATATATTTTTTTTTTCTGTTAAAGTGAGGCCTGTAGTTTCTATTTTTACTTGCCCTAGCAAATTTTATTGGCCTCACTATAAAATAATCCTGTTTTATATATATATATATATATATATATATATATATATATATATATATATATATATATATATATATATATGCTAGAAATAATATTTATATTTTTAATTGATTATTACCTTTTTTAGTTTTAATTGTGATTAATTGTATCCAAAATAAAAAAGATTGTTTACATAATATATGTGTGTGTTCCGTGTATATTTATGTATATATAAATACACACATGTACAGTACATATTTAGAAACTATGTACATGTATTTATATCTATATAGTTATATCCACATAAATTATATTATATATAGATATATTTAATATAATATTTTTCGTAAATATATACATGCTTGTGTTTGTATTTTTATACAAGTACACATTTATTATGCAAACAAAAACTTTTTCGGTGCGATTAATCACGAATAATAATTTGACAGCACTACTTTTTAAAAATGTATATATATATGTATGTATATATAATTTTTTTTTATTTTGCACTATTTTGCTATTTTTTCCCTGGGAAGTGAACCTACGACATTGGTGTGGTTGGTGTTATGCTCTAAATAAGCAGTTTGAAAGATAATAATGAAAGATATATATCTGGTTTATGTAACAAAGATAATCAGTGCTGACCTGTCAATCTTTGGAGCATCACCACAAATGAACTGAGTGTTTTCATGCATAGCCTATTTATGTTCTATATGTAGTGAATCTCATGAAGATAACAGACTGCTAACAGTGCAAGTGTGGTCAGACAGTACATCCTGTTGTGTTGTTCTTCAAATCATAAATCAGTATTTCCCCCCCATATTTATTTATGTGTGCAACAGTGTTTTTCTGTGTGTGCTGTAATGTAGGTGATGCTCTTGCGTACAACCCTTCTAGAAAATGAACACATCGGCCTTGTCATGTTACACTCTTGTGTAATACGGTGTGGATGGATGGATTATTCAGTACCGGATGTATTGAAGGTTTCTAGTAGTGCACAAGCAGGAAATTGGAAGTATTTGGGAACACTTGGGACACTTAGGGACTTCCTGTCTGGTTAGGAACATGAATACAAACCCTGCTTAGAAAGAGGATGTGTTTAAATGCAATGTCTATGCCTGTTTCACATAATTTGCGGTGGATTTAACGTTATGTAGGACTAACTTTCAATGAACTAGAGTTCAAAAGTATATTTGCAGACTTTTTGCTGACACCTTCTCAACTTGTTAGTGTTGAGACAGAATTGCCTTACTCTAATTTAGCTGATCTCTCTGGTTAATGATACTCAGACTCAAACCTTGTGACAAGTGATCAATTGCATTTTTTGGCACTACATTTGTGAGATCTAAAATTGGTTGGTTATTGATGTAGCTGTGGGCCTCCACAGTTGGTCTCTAGTTGCTTGAACGTTTGAAAGTGTAAAGGTTAAATGACTAATTTGACAGGATGCTGGAAGGATGTCTATGAATCAGGTTTCACTTCTACCCCAACTGTCTCCCATGTCCCTGTGGGGTGCAGCTCTCTAGGCCCCCAACTCCTATATAGCCCACCCATGTCCTATCTGATATAACGCCTCCTTTTAACGGGTAACCCTAAACTGTTCACCTTGTAAAAGTTTGCATATCATGTCCTTGTAAATCTCAAGTACCCATTTCATTACGTAATCACCAAACACTTTCTAAAGTCAATCACAAGTGCCTATGTGTGTGTGTGTGTGTGTGTGTTACTTTATGTATTTATTTATATAATTAATATACTATATAATATACTATTAATAATATTTTATATAACTTAATATTTTTACACACACACACACACACACGTTTGTTTCTGTGAATTATGGGGACTTTCCATAGACTTCTTATACTTTTATACTGACCAAACGATATTTCCAATCCCTTAACCCTAAACCTACCCCTTACAGAAAACCGGTTTGCATTGTTACACTTTCAGATAATTATCATTTACGATTTTTTTTCTTCCCTCGTGCCCACAATGTCAAAAATTTCAGGTTTTACTATCCTTGTAGTGACATTTGGTCCTCTCAATGTACGTAGCATAAACAAGAACACACACACACACACACACAGTGATAAGAGTTTTTGCAGCAAGATTTTATTTATTTTTTTACCAAAAAATATATATATTTCAAATAACAACAAATCAGCAAAGATTTCTGCTCTGGACTGGATTAATTGCTGCTGAAAATTCAGTAAAAATCACTAAATTACATTTTAAAACATTAAAATATAGAATAGTTATTTGATTTGTAATATTTCTGTTTTTACAGTATTTTCAATCTAATAAAGGCAGCCTTGGTGAGCATATGTAATTTCTTACAAAATGATAAAAAAAAATGAACTACCTCCAAACATTTGAACAGTAATGCTATTCTTCAATAATATATGCTGTAGTAATATTATTTAATTGTCTAATTTGGTTAAGTGTGTAAATATCACAAACAATATTTCACCTCATGTATCTCATTTTATTTCTGGTGGTGGACGAGGAGACACCACCCCTCACAATGTAGAGCGCTTTGAGTGCTTAGAAAAGCAGAAAAGCGCTATATAAATGTAATTAATTATTATTATTATTATTTTAAACTTTGAATGGTAGTGTATACTCTTTCAGTTTCCCCATCAGCACTTTAATAGGCTTCATATTCCGCTGTAGGTTCCCTTATTGGTATCTTTGCTCTGTGAGAAGGAAGCTCCGCTCCATATGGGCTCCTCGGAGGGAACTTGAGGTCAGTGTCTGCACTGGCTAAGCATGGATGTTTTGTAGAGGACCCAAACTGCTGACAACAGTACTGCTGGTTTCATTTGTCAGAGTGGGCTCTCTATATATCAGGCGGGCCGAGCCCTGTGCCGACCGTTAATAATAAAGCACTGACACTCTACTGCTCCACGGTCCTAGAGCGAGCACTACCGGCGCAGTAAATTACAGCTCAGATCAATACTTCTCCATCTCTTTCCGAGAGAGAGAATGTTGCTCTGCCAATCAATCTGCATCTATATTGTGTGTTTTGTTTGTCAGCAATTTCAGTATGGAACACAATCAAACTTGTAATCAGTGACATTATTACATACCATTTGTTGTAGCCAAGTATGTACTCTGAGAAGCCAAAGAAGAAATGCTATTGTTAAATTAAGTTTAAATGAGACTTGGAGGATCTTGTTCATTCCTGTCAGTCACGCCTTGAACTCTTGTCAAAAGTTAGCGTGCTTGGTTACCAAATAGAAATATTGTCAGAGAGGATCATGCATATGATGAATTGGGATGTGTATGTATAAAGAAAATATTATATAAAATCTATATAAAAAGAATAGTTCTTATGAAAAAAGACTTTATCAGACATTAAACGCTTACATGGATATTTTTGAAATGATGGTTTTAAAAAGCAGTTTCTTATTATCATCAATACTGCAATTATTTGATAAAAAATACAGTAAAACAGTAACATTATGAAATATTATTACAATTTATAATATCAATGTCTATTTTGAAAATTTGATATTTTTTGATGAATAGAAAGCATTTAAAAATAAACAGCATTTGAATTTTCAATATGTTGTGATATAAATCTCTTTACTCTAACTTTTATTCAATTCAGTGCATCCCTGCTCTATAAAAGTTTTTTTTTTTTATTTAATAAAATGAGAAAATAGAACTCTTGCTAACACCAGACTTTTAAATGATGTAAATGATAGAATTCTCCTGTGATGCATTTATATACATGATTTAACATATTTGAAATTAAACATTGTCCAAGTTAAACTAGTGAGAGTGTGAAAAGTGTGTCTCAAGAAAGTTTACTCTCCACAAAAAGAAAAGTGCCTATTATAAGTGCCCTCTTGTCCTGTCATCAAGATTATTGTGTTTGGGTGTCTGGGTGTACTGTACACTACTGTACTGTCCTCCCTGCATAACAGCGACCCCTGCTGAGTGGCATGTCTTACAGCAGGCTGTCACTTTCCAGTCCTCATCATGCTCTAGTTCCCCTCTGTGCTGGATCGCACTGTTTTTATCCTCAGTCTCCCATCACATTCTGTGTGTGTATAGATGAATACATGTAGACAGGAAGCATTGCGCTTATAGCTGGGTGTTTTGTCTGTGGAGCAGATAATTTGGCGTGCTGGTGTTTGGACAGGAGATAACCTTCAGACCCTCATTCAAATCATCTGTCATTTGCCTAGAGTTTGTTGTCAGTTGATTGGAAGGATTGACTCTGCATGCCGAGCAAATGATATGGAGGTCAAACCAGTGAATCACAAAGAGGAAGCTCACGAGAGAGCCAGGACATTGATTTTTAGGTGTGAACCTGTGTAGATGTTCATTACACTCCCCGCCAGTGTTTAAATATAAATAAATGGCACCTTTACTAAAGGCAAGAACAACATAACGACCGGCAATTACAGCCGCGCTGAAAGAACACAAGAGGATGTGTTCAAAGACAATGTTTAGTGATTTTTTATTTTTTATTTTTTTTGTGTAATGATAGGTAAAAAAAGAACAGCTAACTGTCACTTATGCTTCCCTCTGCGTGTTGAACCCTCGATGAACATCTCTTATATTACCCATACGCTACCTCACTCCCTCTTCCTCTAGCTGGCTTTCTTCTTCTAGGGCCGCTCTTAGCACTTCAGATTTGCTCTTATCTATTAGCACGGAGATGTGTCAGTTCCCAAAACATGACCTACTTTTATACACACACACACACACACACACACACACGCTCACCTCCGACATGCAGCGAGAGAAGCATCATACATTACAGGCTACATACGTCAAGGCGCAAAGCGATTTTCTCTGTGTGTAGCGTGTTCATATGCTCTTTGTGTCAGTGCGGACTTCCAGTACTGGAAGTTTCTTGATCTTTCTTTTTAATTATTATCAATGGCATATTTTCTCTCTTCATACAGGTCTCCATCACCACAGTTTCTTTCTTCAGATATGCCTGTTGTGTTTTTCCCACTTACTTTTTAATTAGAGCTGAAAACAACATGACCCATTTTATGCAGAGGCGAATGTATACTTTCTGCATGTAAGGGTGTGTGTTTGTATTTGTGTGTTTGCTAGCTCCTCTCTAGGTGGCCTTGAGCTTGTTTTTGCCTCTGTTGTGCTTATTTTGCTTTCTCCCGCTCTGCAGTAGCCGACTGTCCTTTGCAGGTGTATTTTATTTATTTATTTTAACACTTATTCACTTACTGCCTCATACCATAAAATGTGACAGATATCTGTGGTATGTCGCTATGTATCCACACACACACACACACACACACTATACTATGGTTTCAAGTATTGTAAACAAGGTCAAAATGGGAACTAAGGTTCCGTAACAATGGCGTTAAATCTGAAAAATTAATTCATTCAAACTTTACTGTAATGCATTTGCATTTCTATGCATTGAAAATGAGAAGTATACTGAAATATAATTTGGTGTAGGAACAATTTTCACTCAAAATCTGCTAGTAAATTTAAGAAATAAATACAATGTAATGTCAAGTAACACATTAAACATGCAATTTGGAAGTGGAAAGGCTGAAATAGCATTTTCTTGTAAGCGTACTCCAATAATCATTGTTTCATTTACAACTTCTAATATATTACAGTTTAATCTATTGTGGAACAGTATTACAAGTAGGTCATTGAAAAGAGTGTATACTTAAAAGGAGAAACAAATCTAGTTTAAAATGTTTATATTCTTGTTGCTTTCATGTTGTTTTGAAAAACTTTCATACCATTTTCAAGAAAGGTTTGTGTTTTGTAGTAAAAAATTAATAACATAACATATTTCCTTAAAAATGTAACTGTACACATCCTAGTTATTATTATTATTTAAATAAATTATTTTTAAAGGTATATTGTATTTTTCAAACAAATATGTCAACATAAATACTGTGTAATAATTTCATGAATTACCGGTATTAATCAAGAATATTATTAATAAATCATAAATCATTAATCAATAAATATTATTTAGTTTTTAGGAAGTCATACCATGTCATTTTACAAACCTTGCCTTCATTAAAAGTTCAAATTATTTAAAATTTAATTAGATTTATTGTCCTTGACACAGTTATGAGGGTCTGCAGGGGTCCTCTCTATGATGTCGTTTTTTTGTTTTTTGTTTTTTTAATAAATTAGTAGCAATACATCATTGACCCTAAGTATCAATATGTCCTTGTTTCATTTGTAATATTTAACCCTTACATTTGTTCTCATTGTTTAGGCCCCTTAAATTGTCATAGTACTCCATTTAACATGATATTTTAGAACATTAACCAATCATTGAATTCTGTGTATTCCTACTCGAGGAGAGTGTGCGTCTTGATCATTCTCTCATCCGCTATCTGTCCCTCTCTTGTCAGCCCTGTCATTTTCTCATTCAACTTTTGTGATAATATTAAACACCAGACGTAAGCAAATAGAATGGAGGTGGCACCCATCGTTATTTTAAAGGTCAATCTCATCTTAATCTGCACACAAATGGGTTACAGTGAGAGATGCAGGTTTCGTTCTGCCCTCGAGTTTCATGACAGAAGGGGAATTTTATATTTAAGTGTAGAATTTCTTTTTTCAAGATAAAACACATATGGTTGCTACTTGTCATACACTGAGTATAAGTATTGTTTTTAATTTGATCAATAAAAGTAGCCAAGATGTTTCATTTTAGAACATTAATAAACTCCCATTTCACGTTTTCTACAGGGTACATTTTAACAGAGCACTTGGCAACCCCAAATACTGGCAGAAGTTAGAAAGGTCCAAAAAAAAATTGTTGCATATATTTTTTTTTCCTGCTTCTAAATATTCTGTCATGGAGGGCTAGGGAATGAGAGATAAGAACTGGGAAATGCAGAAACTGATGTTCAGCAGAGGGTAAAGGCAGTTTGGTGCAGTACAGTAGGTGGGGGTTTGGGGTTGGTGTTTAGCCCATGGCCCCACTGAGCATGCTCGCTGTGGGGGGCAGCAGGTGAACACACACCAGCAATGCGGTGTGTAATGGTCCCTGACAGAATGCCGATAACCCAGCATGAGAGTCGAGGTTTGTAGCCTCTGACTGAG
Source organism: Barbus barbus (assembly GCF_936440315.1). Taxonomy (NCBI): domain Eukaryota; kingdom Metazoa; phylum Chordata; class Actinopteri; order Cypriniformes; family Cyprinidae; genus Barbus; species Barbus barbus. The sequence goes on from NC_136753.1 coordinate 15,509,029, forward strand.
TCTTCTCCTCATCCTTACTTCCTTTCCTCCACCTGTGCCCCCCTCTGGCACACCACCAAGTCATTATACATCCCCTTTCTACTTCTGCTCACATCCAAACAGCCATTATTCTATCAGACTATCCATTTTTTGATGGATTCCCTCAATGGAACATAGAGTATTAGCTGATTACATCTTACAAAATCACATTAAAGGGATAGTTCAATCAAAAAATTAAATTCAGTCTTTATTTGCTTACTCTCCAAACCCTTTTTTTTCTTTCATTTGCAAAACACAAAAGATGATATTTGAGAAAATTTGACAATAATAGTCAATGGGGTCCAAAATTTTAAGCTCCAAAAAGGACATATAGGTAGTATGTATGAAGTAATTCATATAACTGCAGGTGGTTTAACCCTCTGGTTGTGTTCGGGTCAAATTGACAAGAAATTTTTTTTCTTTTTCCTGAAAATACTAGTTAACGTTATCGCATTGGACTCAAACTTACTGACTTTGCGCACATAGGGTACAAGTATTTCTCATAAATTTTTTTAGAATTTTCGTAATTTTTTGTGGGTTTTATTTCACCTAGTCACACTCGTTGTGTTCCCGGTCAAAAATGACCGGACTCCGAACAACTGCTTATAAATCTGTCATTATGCTATATTATCACTAAATATTGGATTCAATCTTTTTGTCAACTTGTTTTCTTTCATTTAGGACTGGTTTTGTGTTTCTATTTGCTTCTGATTAATCGTAAGCCTCATTTATCTGAGAGTAGGCACCTAATTTTTTGAGTGAAAAAATTATTTTTTATGAATAATTTTCACAATATTAAACAAAAAATTATAAAAATTTGCACTGTTTCTCACACTAGTGTACTTTAATGTTTAATCAGGAAGTTTGCTTTTAAATGCTTTTATGTTGTACAAAATTGCAAAAAGTCACACTCGTGGTGTTCCCGGTCAAAAATGACCGGACTCCGAACAACTGCTTATAAATCTGTCAATATGCTATATTATCACCAAATATTGGATTCAATCTTTTTGTCAACTTGTTTTCTTTCATTTAGGACTGGTTTTGTGTTTCTATTTGCTTCTGATTAATCGTAAGCCTTATTTATCCGAAAGTAGGCACCTAATTTTTTGAGTGAAAAAAGCATTTTATATGAATAATTTTCATAATATGAAATGAAAAATTATGAAAATTTGCACTGTTTCTCACACTAGTGTACTTTAATGTATAATCAGGAAGTTTGCTTTTAAATGCTTTTATTTTGTACAAAATTGCAAAAAGTCACACTCGTGGTGTTCCCGGTCAAAAATGACCGGACTCCAAACAACTGCTTATAAATCTGTCAATATGCTATATTATCACCAAATATTGGATTCAATCTTTTTGTCAACTTGTTTTCTTTCATTTAGGACTGGTTTTGTGTTTCTATTTGCTTCTGATTAATCGTAGGCCTCATTTATCTGAAAGTAGGCACCTAATTTTTTGAGTGAAAAAAGCATTTTTTATGAATAATTTTCACAATATGAGAGAAAAAATTATGAAAATATGCACTGTTTCTCACACTAGTGTACTTTAATGTTTAATCAAGAAGTTTGCTTTTAAATGCTTTTATTTTGTACAAAATTGCACAAAGTAACACTTGTCAAAAATGGCCGGCCATTGAAAGTGAATGGGGAAGAATGAAAGAAACAACTAGTGTTCAGGAGCATGTTGTGCTTGCAAACATAAATGCCTTGGACCAGTGCGTGCATGTATACTCATGCTATCACACACACACACACACACACACACATCTATGCATACAAACTATTGTATTACACTTATTTCATCCTACCCTGAACTGTATGCAATATGCTTTTATGAATCTCATATTATAACTCTCTCTCTCTCTCACACACACACACACACAATGCACGCAAATGCTCAAACTGCCTTGTCTTTGGCCTGCATTGACTTTTTTTCCATCCCTCGACCAGAACGTTACATCAACTTCAGCTGGGTCCTCAAAATCAGAAGATTGCTTCTTTTCAGTTGTTGCAAGGTTTTCAGCTTGTCCAGTGATATTTTTATCTTCCAATATATCTTGCAATGCATCGTCACTGTAAAATTCTTCTTCAGTTGTCTCTTCCTCGTGTAAATGACAAGCAAGGCACTGTGAGGCATTTGTATGCTCTAGCATTTAATTGTAAACTTTTGTTTACTCTGAGAGAACACGAAAGCCTCTAAACATATTGTCATAATGTTTTGTCTAGTACGGAGCCGCTTAGAGCTCATGGTGGTGGAAAGATTTCGGGGTGGGTGAAAAAAAATCGGGGTGGGAGGAAAAAATATTTTTCAAATCTTTTGCGTTCCCTCGCAAAACTTTGCGTTCTCTCGCAAAGATGTTTGCGTTCCCTCGCAAAACTTTGCGTACATATTTGCGAGAGAACGCAAACATCTTTGCGAGAGAACGAAAACATCTTTGCGAGAGAACACAAAGTTTTGCGAGAGAACGCAAACATCTTTGCGAGAGAACACAAAGAACGCATACATCTTTGCGAGAGAACGCAAACATCTTTGCGAGAGAACACAAAGTTTTGCGAGAGAACACAAAGTTTTGAGAGAGAACGCAAACATCTTTGCGAGAGAACGCAAACATCTTTGCGAGAGAACACAAAGTTTTGCGAGAGAACGCAAACATCTTTGCGAGACAACACAAAGAACGCATACATCTTTGCGAGAGAACGCAAACATCTTTGCGAGAGAACGCAAACATCTTTGCGAGAGAACACAAAGTTTTGCGAGAGAACGCAAACATCTTTGAGAGAGAACGCAAACATCTTTGAGAGAGAGCGCAAACATCTTTGCGAGAGAACACAAAGTTTTGCGAGAGAACGCAAACATCTTTGCGAGACAACACAAAGAACGCATACATCTTTGCGAGAGAACGCAAACATCTTTGCGAGAGAACGCAAACATCTTTGCGAGAGAACGCAAACATCTTTGCGAGAGAACACAAAGTTTTGCGAGAGAACGCAAACATCTTTGAGAGAGAACACAAAGTTTTGCGAGAGAACGCAAACATCTTTGCGAGAGAACACAAAGTTTTGTGAGAGAACGCAAACATCTTTGAGAGAGAACGCAAACATCTTTGAGAGAGAACGCAAACATCTTTGCGAGAGAACGCAAACATCTTTGCGAGAGAACGCAAACATCTTTGAGAGAGAACGCAAACATCTTTGCGAGAGAACACAAAGTTTTGCGAGAGAACGCAAACATCTTTGCGAGAGAACGCAAAGTTTTGCGAGAGAACGCAAACATCTTTGCGAGAGAACGCAAACATCTTTGCGAGAGAACGCAAAAGATTTGAAAAATATTTTTTCCTCCCACCCCGAATTTTTTTCACCCACCCCGAAATCTTTCCACCACCATGAGCTCTAAGGGGCTCCGTAGTCTAGAATATGTGGTGAAAGAAAAGATTATTTTTGAGGTCAATGCAGGCTAAAGACAAGGCAGTCTGAGCATGTGTGTGTGTGTGTGTGTGTGTGTGTGAGAGAGAGAGAGAGAGAGAGAGATCCTTTTTTATTCATAAAAGGATATTGCATGCAGTTCAGGGTAGGATGAAATAGGTGTAATAAAATAGTTTGTATGCATGGATGGATGGGTGTGTGTGTGTGTGTGTGTGTGTGTGCGCGTGCGTGTGTGCGCATGTGTGTGTGTGTGATAGCTTGAGTATAAATGCATCCACACATGCAAAGGTCCAAGGTCTTTGTTTGCAAGCACAACATGCTCCTGAACACTAGTTGTTTCTTTCATTCTTCCCCATTCACTTTCAATGGCCGGCCATTTTTGACAAGTGTTACTTTGTGCAATTTTGTACAAAATAAAAGCATTTAAAAGCAAACTTCTTGATTAAACATTAAAGTACACTAGTGTGAGAAACAGTGCAAATTTTTATAATTTTTTGTTTAATATTGTGAAAATTATTCATAAAAAATTATTTTTTCACTCAAAAAATTAGGTACCTACTTTCAGATAAATGAGGCTTACGATTAATCGGATGCAAATAGAAACACAAAACCAGTCCTAAATGAAAGAAAACAAGTTGACAAAAAGATTGAATCCAATATTTGGTGATAATATAGCATAATGACAGATTTATAAGCAGTTGTTCGGAGTCCGGTCATTTTTGACCGGGAACACCACGAGTGTGACTTTTTGCAATTTTGTACAAAATAAAAGCATTTAAAAGCAAACTTCTTGATTAAACATTAAAGTACACTAGTGTGAGAAACAGTGCAAATTTTCATAATTTTTTCTCTCATATTGTGAAAATTATTCATAAAAAATTATTTTTTCACTCAAAAAATTAGGTACCTACTTTCAGATAAATGAGGCCTACGATTAATCGGATGCAAATAGAAACACAAAACCAGTCCTAAATGAAAGAAAACAAGTTGACAAAAAGATTGAATCCAATATTTGGTGATAATATAGCATATTGACAGATTTATAAGCAGTTGTTCGGAGTCCGGTCATTTTTGACCGGGAACACCACGAGTGTGACTTTTTGCAATTTTGTACAACATAAAAGCATTTAAAAGCAAACTTCCCGATTAAACATTAAAGTACACTAGTGTGAGAAACAGTGCAAATTTTTATAATTTTTTGTTTAATATTGTGAAAATTATTCATAAAAAATGCTTTTTTCACTCAAAAAATGAGGTACCTACTCTCGGATAAATGAGGCCTACGATTAAACAGAAGCAAATAGAAACACAAAACCAGTCCTAAATGAAAGAAAACAAGTTGACAAAAAGATTGAATCCAATATTTGGTGATAATATAGCATAATGACAGATTTATAAGCAATTGTTTGGAGTCCGGTCATTTTTGACCGGTAACACAAAAGGCGTGACCGGAGTCCGAACACAACCAGAGGGTTAATCCCAGTCTTCTGACATGAATCACTTCATTTGTTGAACATGACCAAATTCACACTATTGTTGAAAAGTTTGAGGTGAGTTCATTTTTAAATCTAGTTTTAATGTAGTAATTTATATTTGTGATGCATTACTTGGATGAAATTACTTAAGCCTTTAGTGTCACATGATCATACAGAAATCATTCTAATATGCTGATTGATTCGGTACTCAGGTAATATTTATTATTATTATCAACGCTGAAAACAGTTGTGCTGCTTAATTACTCACTCTCAAATCAAATCAAAACATTAATCAACTCATGCTTACAGAGCCCCAATCAAATATGGCAACAAACCTCAGTGGCTCCTGAATAGTAACATCATAATTAAGTCACATGGCATGTGAGAACCAATGAGGTTTAATGTTATTTAATGAATTTTTATTTCCCTTCAGCATAAACTAAGGAAGGCGTACTGCATTATTGGCAGAGTGTATAGAATGTGTTCATACTGATTAATTAACAAAAAGATTATCAGTCAGCACTTATTAATAGAGGGATTAGAGGCTTGCCAAAGGAAACGATCGAGTAACTGCCTTGTCTTTAGATAACAGTCAGTATCCAATACAAGCCAGGGAAATCACACCTTTTAGAGCCACATGAGTATCACAATTAGTTGTTCCTTTTGGAAGAAGAGGAGGAAATGACTCCTCAGGGAATAATTTTTATGGGAGAAAACACTGACCTCATGCTAGCAGAAATGCAAATCATAACCAGGTTCTTGAAAGACCAGCGCAAGTGTGTTGAGCATGTGAGAGATGTGCTTTTACACTGAAAGTGAGTATTTCCGTTATGGCACAGAGTACTGTAAGCCTTTATTAAGTCAAATTTGGTTCAGAAGTCTGTTTACATCTTTCTTGCCTCTTACCACCTTCTGTCTGTCACTCTATCTTGCACTCCTGTCTTGATTTTGAATGACTCATACAACTCACATGAAGGATCATGTGACACTAAAGACTGGGTGCTGAAAATCCAGCTTTCCTATCACAGGCAGAAATAAATTTTTAAAATATGCATAAAAAACAGTTATTTAAAACTGTAATATTACTTTTTTGATTAATATTACTGTTTTACTGTATTTTTGATCAAATAAATGCAGCACTGGTGAACATAAGCCACTTCTTTAAAAATATTTAAACGGTAGTGTCTGAACATCCACAGAAATCAGTAGTTAAGTTGGATATTTTTAACAAAATTGTTTATGTAACCCAAATTTTTAACTAATATTTCACAATTTCACAAAAATCACAATTAATATAATCACAGTAATATAATAATAATAATAATAACTTTATTTTTATATAGCTCTCAAAGCGCTTTACATAATAAAACAAACAAGTAAAAATCCACACAAACAAGACAACCAATTAAAAACAAACTAAGATACAACTTAAGATCAAAACAGTCAAGAGTCATCTGCACCCTCCACAAACTTGCACTCAGAAATACACAATAAAGAATTGCCCCTTACAACTTGCATTTGTTTTCCCTTATACAGTGTGTGCAGAATTATTAGGCAAGTTGATATTCTGGTTATATTTTTTTTCCAAGAACATTTTACCGATTCCAAACCACATCGATCTTAATAACTACTGTCGACTTTGTATTTAATCATTTATAAGTGATATATATATATATATATATATATATATATATATATATATATATATATATATATATATATATATATATATATATATATAAAATTGTCCATGAAGGCTGAAAGTCAAAAACTCCTTATTTCAGGTGTGCAGAATTAGTAGGCAGGTTTTCTTTTACAGGTAAAATGAGCCAAAAAAGAGATTGAACTCAAGAATAAAAGTAAAAAGAAATGATTAAATGCCCATGAGAAGGATGCAATAATAATGCAATAATAGAATTAGCAAAGTTAAGGCATGACCATTGGTCAGCGAAATGCTCGTTGGGTCAGCATGGTCAGAAAAAAACAGGTGGAGAAGAAAAGACACATTATCTGCAAGAGAATTAAGAATTAATGTGAAGAATTAGGTGAGAAAGCATCAGGAACCATTTAGTCTCCAGCGCCAACATTTTCCAGAACTGCAACCTTCCTGGAGTTCCCAGAAGTGGAATGTGTCAAGTTCTCAGAGACCTTGCTTGGGTAAAAAATTCTTTAAAATGACCCTCACTTAATAAGAATAACATGCTGAAGTGTTGTGAAATACATGAAGACTGATTTTGTATAGCTTTATGGACAGATAAGTTGTGCGTGACTCTTGAAGGACCAGCATCACATCCTCTTGTGCCACTGTTTGAAGAATTTATCTTCCAGAATCTGGCAGTAAGTTTTGGGAGCTCATTTTTAATCAATCCACATTAATTATTAATTCTTTTGCAGATAATGTGTCTTTTCTTCTCCACCTGTTTTTTTTCTGACCGTGCTGACCCAATGAGCATTTCGCTGCCCAATGGTCATGCCTTAACTTTGCTAAATCTTTTATTGCATTAGTATTGCATCCTTCTCATGGGCATTTAATATTTTTTTTACTTTTATTCTTGAGTTCAATCTCTTTTTTTGGCAAATTTTATAGCCAATTTTATTAATTTTAATCTTGGAAAAAAATATGACCAGAATATCAACTTGCCTAATGGTTGCCACGGGGGAAGTTGTGGCCTAATGGTTAGAGAGTCGGACTCGTAATCCAAAGGTCACGGGTTCGAGTCTCAGGCTGGCAGGGATTGTAGGTGGGGGGAGTGAATGTACAGCGCTCTCTCCATTCTGCACACACTGTAGTTGGTAGAAGGAAGATGGACATATCACAGTTTGTGAATATAATATGAATATAAAATATAGTGTTTTCTACAGCAGTAGATTCTTTGGTTGATTAAACTTTCTTCATTCACACACGAGTCACGGGTCAAAAGGCCAGGACATCCAATGTGGTCTGTGTTTGGGGGCTAAAAGTGGATGCATAAGTTTAATTCCCCTTTCCTTAATGTTTTTCTATAATGCTAAATATAATGCAAATGCTAACATATATAAATAACAGTTTATGATACAATTCGTACACACAGAGAGATAATTATACACAGCACTCTTTTTAATTAGTTGTTTTTCTTGTCCACAATAATCCACTGTGCCCACTCAGACTGTTAAATTACATGTCAAATTGTCATAAACCACATGGAGCGATTGAGAAACTCCACACATCATAGTTCTTGAAAACATCGAGGTCCCTCATTCTGTGAAGGGATACGAGCCCACCTGGATACCCAGACACAGGTTAACAAATAGATCTGCAGAAACTTTCCTGAGCACTCCTTGATAGTTTACATCCATCCACAACATTCTGTGTCCATATACGAGTAATTAACCCCCACCATAATAATTAGCTGTCTTCAGGAAGTGGAGATATGCTGAATTAAAAGTTTTTGTGTGGGCTTTCGCCACATGAAAGTTTTCATTAGTTTCCCTCCCACTGTCTGTGTGAAATGCCATCACCGGCTCTGTATCTTACTGACAGAACGAGTCTCACAGGCCTGACAGCGTGCAGATTGGTGCAGGAACTTGTGACAAGAAAGGAACTGCATGAGTGATTTCAGGGCTGATAAAGTTGTTGCTAAACTGAGGCAGAACGAGTGTTTTGTGTCTGTTGGTCAGAGGGAGGGAACCAAAGGTTGTGATTTGTGTCTGTAATTGGTGTTTTTATACGAACGCTTCTCATATTGGGATATCCTGTGTTAACACCAACACCAGAGGCATCCAGACCTCTGGCTCCGTTTTTCTTTAACCCTGGTGATTTGCAGAACTGTGTGTTTTTTGTAATTGAACAGGGTTGTTGATGTGTTTTTTTGGAGTGGTTTCCTGTTTGACCTTATTTTGCACCGGTAAACGGTCATTGTATGATCTTTAATGGTTTTGGATGCAAAAGCCCTGACATTTGGTTAGGATTCTGATTGTTTGTTTGTCAGTCTGTATGTGGGTCACCTGACTTGGTCATTTTTATCGTTTGGTTAAACGAAACGGAAAACCGAGGCGTGATATGTTGAGCAGTACCTATTTTTGCCTAAATTAAAGCTATAATATGTAATTCCTTTACCGCTAGTATATAAACTCTTACGCCTGAAATGTCTTGACATCCTCCACAGATGAGATTTGAACATGGTAATTTACAATGTTACCACTGCCGCCATGTCACTCAGACATGCTCAGGCACAAAGAGTAAATTGTGACTTGTAATATGTGATTTCTAAGGCAGTCTTCTTTAGCCTCAGTACTTTCGCTTTTCATGCATCTATGTCACATGCTAAATGTTTAAAATGTTTAATAGTAAAAAAGCTGTTTTATGGTCTTTAAGCACATATTTAATCCCTAACGAGTGTAATTGCAGTAAAGAAAATAATAAATAAATCTTTGTCTAATATGATAATAATGTAGATTAGATTTTCCCAATAAATAAATATATATAAACAGCACAACCATTTTAAACTATGCAGCATTGGTGAGCAAAAGAGACACCTTTCAAAAAATAAAAAGTATTATGAAAATAATACCGCTAACCTTTGAACTGGAGTCTAAGTGTAAATTTTACAAAATAATGATGCTTGTTTGATGCATTAATTCTAATAAAATTCCATCCCATTCCAATTTCATAGCCCACTGCAAAATCTTGAAATACAAACAAACAAACACAACATACAGTACTTCAGCTCAGCTCTATTGCCAATACAATTATAGGACCAACCTGTCATTTAAAAACAAGCTGTAGATGAATTTAATGAAGTTCATCACAGTAAGGTTTTGCTTGTTTGAGTGCTTTGAGAAAACGCAGTTGCCAAAGCCTTCACTTTACCTTCTGAAACCTCAGCAACAGTCTTGACGTCTGAGTTATTTGTTAGACTGACGATCTCGTTAGGCTGATGATCCATCTAATTAAGAGATGCTTGTGCACATCCATGAAAATCTGTTGCATCAACTCATCATTTAATTAGCCTGGCGTTATCTTATTATGGTAAACTACACCGTGTTTTATAGAATGTTTGTGAGATTTGTGCTCCTCTGCATTTTGCATACAAGCTGATTAGTGTGTGATTGAGTGTGTTATACATGATGTATAACCCTGGTGTGTATCTTTGCTGTGGTTTAGGGTCGTCCTGAGGAGGAACTGGACCGTCTGACAAAGAAGATGCTGTTTGACATGGACAACCCCCCCTCTGAGGAGTATTTTGGTATGTGACCAGTTTACCTCACACAAACCTGCTTTCATACAGCCATTAGAAATAACCATTTGCATAAAAGCAATGGCAAAACTGGCCAACTTAAGTGTCCAAAAGTGTCAAAAATACTTTTTAGGGTCATTATTGGGGTTACCAATCATCTTCTATTTCTGGGACATGTCCTGGCCGGGATTTCTAAACTTACCTAAAATGTCCAGGTTTTGGCTTTGTTTTCTTATTGACTTGCTCTCTGCAGTCCGCATACATTATATGTATGTCTATTTGCATTGCTTTGACCATTCTCTGTAGATCCCACCTTCTTACATGCCATGGTTGGTTAATTATGTTTACGCTATTGGTTAAACAGTTTTTTCAGTCGCTACCTTCAGCTAGTATGAAAACAATAGGAAAACAAATCCAAAACCGGGACATTTTAGGCAAAAATTAAATAAATCCTGGCCAGGGCATGTCTGGGAACACGTTCACCCTATGTATGTAGTACATTTGTGTGCTTGTGTGTGTGGTACACGTAACATTTCCATCATGATTGAAAAGGATGTGGCAATGATGTCATTTTATCTATATATTGACCTTTGTTTTGTGTTCTTTACACGATGACACAAGCAAACATTATTTCCTGTCTTTTTGGACAGTTCAGTATTCAGTTCCAAGTCTGTTCCAAGTTCAGTTCCAAGTCTGTTCCAACACACCTGTGTGCAATTATCAAGGGTTCTTGAAGATCTTAATTAGCTGGTTCAGGCGTGTTTGATTAGGGTTGGAGCAGAAAGTCAGATCTCCTGGAATAGGACTGGGAACACCAGGTTTTGTTTTGCAGAAGTGCGATTAAGCCTAAAGTATGTGTTGTAGCGTGTGAATGTTTTGCTATATTCACATTCGTCCCTCCACCCCCAGTAGTCTGAGCTTCCCTCTTTTTACCGTAAGTGTCAGAAGACATTCCCTGCACTTCTTACCATCAGCTCTTACTGTCAGCTTCTGTTTTCACCCTTTAGTTGGGAAACAAAGCTCTCTGCTTTATATATCTACAGTACTTCCTCTGTCTGAGAAATCAGATTTCAATAACTGTTTTTAATTTAGTACTGGTTGTAGTAGTAGTAGTAAATGAAAAACAAATGTGTATATATACACTTCTACTAGTTTTAGACGCGTAAGATTTTTTCATTTTTGAAAAGTTTTTAAAAGGAGTCTCTTCTGCTCACTTAGCCTGCATTTATTTGATCAAAAATACAGCCAAAACAGTAATATTGTGAAATATTTTTGCAATTTAAAATAACTGTTTTCCATTTGAATAATTTTAAAATGCAATTTATTCCGTGTCACATGATCATTCAGAAATCATTCTAATATGCTGATTTGCACAAGAAACATTTATTGTTATTATCATTGTTTAAAACAGCTATGTAAAAAAAATTTCATGTTTCTTTGATGAATAGAAAGTTCAAAAGAATAAATAAATAAAAAAATAGAATTTTTGAATGGAATTTGAATGTGTAATGTTACAAAAGCTTTCTGTTTCAGATAAATGCTTTCCGTTTGAACTTTATAGTTAGTGTAACTTTCTAGGTATATGCAAGAATCTAAAATATCTACATTTAATTTAACTTAAAAATGTTTTAGAATATAATAAAATACAAATAAATGCTCTCTACTGCTATTTTTTTAAAGATTAATATCATTTAATATAATCTAAATTATATTTAAAAAGCCTCTAACACTAGCTTTCTCTAATCCTTTTCTATTCTATCTATTTGTTTTCTTTTTATTTAATAAATAATTATTTAAAAAAAATCCTTGCTATGTGTACCGCGTTAAGCTATCTGTCATAGCACTTGTATATCATTGCTCTTTTGTTGATTTTGATTGCTTCCATTGTCCTCATTTATAAGTTGCATTGGATAAAAGCGTCTGCTAAATGACTAAATGTAAATGTAATATTATATAAATGTGATTATATCATATTTCCTCATTGATATGAAAGCCCCTAACCTCACAATCCTATATTTCCAAGCATGAAAACAAAAGCTGTTACATGTTTTTACTTTATATTGACATGCACTTTCATTCTGAAGTGCTTAGTTCGCCTGTATGTAAAAAAAAAAACTGGTTTGCATGAAGCAAGGTGTAAGGGTTAAACGAAATAAGAGAGAGGTTGGGTTGGGCTGATGTGTCCTGCTTTCATCAGGACATGTGTCAGCAGCAAGTTGCCTGGAGTAAACGTGTGGCACGAGTGCACATTGCACAGTCACACGCACACACACACGCAGACATATATATGCGCAGTGTTTTGCAAACCCTAGAGGGAGGTTGTAAGCTGGCTAGTGAGCCTGTAAATGGGTCTGTGTGAACCCAGGTCAGCCAGGTATACCCAGTCACTGAGAATGTCACACACAGGCAGCATCTAACCAAGAGCACAGCACTCCTGGGATTTAAGAGAGGGGCTAAAAGAGGAAGAAAGCCAGGGGTGTGATGAGGTTAAAGAAAGTAAGAGAGAGGAAGAAGCATCATTGTATGTGAAGCTCAAAGTCCCTATGCAATTTTGGCTTTTAGTTTATGTCTGTTAGCTTAGTGGCAATCTGTATTATAGTGTACTACTAAAAGATGAGCAGATATACAGATTTAAAAGCTCTACTGGGAGAATAGCACTTTCCATAGGACACTTTCTATTATATATACTTTTTTGTGAAGCATTAGAAACACAAATCTCAAATGCTAAACTAATAAAAAAAAAACTAAATAAAATAAATGATTTACTGTATTAAAAAATGCACTGTAAAATAAAGCGTCAAAGAGAAAAGAGAGAGAAAAAAAACTGGCAGCTGAATAATTCTGTAAAAATACATTAAAACTTACAAGAACTAAGAATTTTGTAAACAAAATACCATCAAATGTAATGTCACCCAGGAAATTCAGTTTTTCACTGTAAATTATAAGATGACTTGTACTTTTTTAATTCCAAAAATGGTACATTTAAAAGAAATTTACTGTAAACTTACATTAAATGTAATGTGAATATAATTGTTTTCCCCTGTATAATGAGAGGGAACTTCTTAGCATTTTTATATTCTTTCACAATTCAATTTCTTTTACATTTTTTTTTAGAGTGTTTACATTTTTTTTACTTGACTGGAAAATATTTTTATTTTATTTTATATTTATTTTGTTATGTAAAGGGATAAATCACCCAAAAATGAAAATTCTGTCATTAATTACTCACCCTAATGTCGTTCAAAACCCGTAAGACCTCCGTTCATCTTCGGAACACAAATTAACAACGTAAATAACGTATGCTGTTCTGTGTCAGCTGCGCCATGCGGATACGTTGTTTTCGTTCAGATCACAGTGTAAACAACATAGACAACGTATCCGCGTGGCGCAGCTGACTCAGAACAGCATACGCTGTTTACATTCAGTGGATACTCTCCAAAAATGGCGCCAGGGTGATGCGAAGGATACGAATTGTTGAATAACGTAGTTATTTTTCTTTTCTTTCACACAAAACGTAATCTCGTAGCTTCGTAAAATTACGTTTGAACCACTGATGTCACATGGATTATTTTACCGATGTCCTACGTTTCTGTACCTTGACCGCCTTGCTGTCTATGCAGGGTCAGAAAGCTCTCAGAATTCATCAAAAATATCTTAATTTGTGTTCCGAAAATGAACGGAGGTCTTACAGGTTTGGAATGACGTGAGGGTGAGTAATCAATTACAGAATTTTCATTTTTGGGTGAACTATTCCTTTACCATTTCTTTCACTAAACACTTAAAAAAGGGAAACAAAGAATTCATACTTTTTTTGGCCAATTAAATGTTCTCTAGAATATCTGTTCATAAAGCAATAGCAAGTAGCAAAATTTGTTTTTGCCAAACTGTAATTTAAAAGCAGCCCTTTGATTTGATCTCAATGTCCTGTTTCAAAAGGAATATTTTGAAAAGTAAAGAAAATTGTTTTAATGGGGTCTATAATGTCAAAACAAGACATACATAAAGCACCAGCATTTTAAACCAAGACCGCTGTCTTTCTTACCTCTTCCATTGCTGGCTTTTTTCCCCACACATCTCCTTCCCCTAAGATTTCTCTTATGTCATCCAGAACTCCTCTGAAGATCTGCGCTGTAAGACGAGGAACCCTTTGAGTATAAGAAACTCTCTAATTGCTACCCATCTGATTGCTTGTTCAAGGCCTCCTTCCTTTTAAAAGGGCAGGATAGGGGATAGAGCGGGTGTTGTGAGTGACTGCTGAAGTGGAACCCCAAGGCTAACAATTAACTAAATTAATCAGAGTCAATGCCATGATCTCTCCCGGCTGGACGCTTAGCGCTCCCTCAGTTGAGGATATTGTAGTTTGTGCTGCCGGAGCAGAGGACCTGGGGTCTCCAGAGACAGACACGATTTAGTTTTCTTCTGTTTCTCATTCTGAATACAACATGCCTTAAGTCTCAGGTGAGATACATTGGTGTAATTATTAGCAGAGATTGGTTACATGGTAATTCAGTTGTACACTGTGCTAGAACATAATCTGTTAAAAGACAAGGAACACATAATAGTTTTCACAGTTGGCTGCATTCATCACAGTTCAAGCCAAGACACAGCACTTCCTCCCTCCATTACGAGGTATTTTCATTTCTAAAGAGCACAAGCGGGACACAGAACTGAATAATGCAGACTTTGAGGCATACTGTATGTGTCGTGCGAGTGAATCGCTACCAAAACTGTCTCTGAAGTTTTTGATTAATTGATATTTCTATCTCAGTATACTCGGTGAGAGATCCTGTTCTTTTTTGTGCTCGGAGAGATTGCGTTTGAGTAACTCATTAGGGAACTCTCAGAAGAGTTTAGATGAGGAGCGATTCCTTACCTCCACAGTTTGGCTCTTCAAAAACTTCTCGGGTGCAAACGTGTCAGATCAATTATCAAAGATTTTGAAAAATCAGATTAAAGATTTCGAAAGGCGAATGACTCAACGGTCAACCAGAACTTTTTTCTTTGTGCTGTGGTTAGGAGTTGGGAATAGCAGCGTTTTTCTAAAGTCAGCTGGAGATGCTCTTATAATTTATGAGATATCTTGTCATGAAAACTTGATGAAGAATCTTGGAAGAGTTTGAGATTTTTTGAACACATAGTAGAGGGCCGAGACCCCAGACATTGGACTATAGTAAATGGGTCAAGTGGCATTCAGCTTTGTGTTTCAAACACAACACTATCAACTCTTCTGTAAAAGGCTACAATGTCCCGGAGTGTATTAGCAGAGCTTTCTATCAGAGAGCATTGTGCATTGTCCTAGATACTCTGGTTGAACATTTGCATATTACTCACTTGCCCTTAGCGAAGTCTCAGGAGTGTGCTTTAAAATTCACTCCCACGTGTGTGCGTGAAAACGTGGGATTTGTAGGATTTTAAAGTGCTGTAACTATAAAACGGGTCAAGAACTGCACTGACTCTGTCCCGCCGGTAAGGTTTCGGTGTGCAGGCCAATATGACAGTTTCCACAAAAACACTACTACTCCATCCATTAAAGTCACATACTGTATAAAGTTGCTGTATGCCGTCAGCTTCAGATTTTTCTTCACTTCAAATCATCCTTTTCATTGTCTACTTTTATAGTGGCACTCAAATTTATGTAACATCTTACGAAGGCCCTCTTTGTTTGTGAAAACATGAGTTCACTAATAAATATCTTATACACAATACACACACATATGCACTTATACATACATAATATCAGATAGTGTATACATATTCTTGTCTTTATTGTTTTAATGCCAGATGCACTAAAGGAATTATGCAAATCAAGCACACGCCAATGTTCTGACAAAATCAGTGCTGAATGCAATTTGCTCAGTACTACAGTAGAGAATTTAGCACCTAGTTAAAGTTGATTATGGGTAATTACTGAATAAAACACAGAATTAACACCAAATAAAACACCAAAATGAGTTCTGGTCATTTTATGATTTTATCAAATTTTCCCAGTTGTTGGTCCCAATTAATTGTATATTATAAACGTTTAATTATATATTTTACATTAATAACATTTTCATATTTTGAATGTTTTATTGTTTTACGTTTAATGTCAAAGCATTACTAACAACAGACATAGTTTAACCAAATGTTTCATGTTTTATTGGCATTTGAAAATTTGTAATACATTTTTCCACAATGGACTACAAGAATAGTTTTGTTGAACTATAAGAAGCAACAGCCTGCATGCTTTGTTTACAAGCTGCCAATGGGTCCCCGTGGTGATTCTGGGGAAATAAAGCTTGTGTTTAGCTTTGGATCAAAAGAAAAGATCCAGATCTTACCTGCCTTGGGCAATGTGAAGTCTCTGGTTAATAAAATAGACAAGCAACTGACCAGAAGTGAATGAGAATACAAACACTGAAACTTGGCTGAGAGCTGATGCTTCCGACTTCATGGTTGAACCGGTTGGGTTTTTCCTTGTTCATGAGTAAGAGCAAGTAAAGTAATTTGTTTTTTATTAATAAATAGCACAGCCTATGACATCAAGACTATCGAGAGTAAATCAAACATTGTTTTGATGCAAATGACAAGCTTTCTGTGGGACGGTTTTTATGTTTTTATTGAGGAAATAAGTAAAAGTTCAGAGGGCTTTGTAAATGGGACTTTAAGGTAAATGGTAAGACAATTATACATTAACATAGGATAATGGCATTCCTACAAAAATTTTTTTTTAAAGCTTTTCCCCGATATCAGCCCAATGTCGATCACAAAGTCCCTGAAGTAACTACTGAACAAAATAAGGTGTTCATGGGACAGAGAGGACCTGGAAAGCACTGCTGAAAAAACAACTTTGAGAAAAAAAAATCTACAGGGATGGTCTGAAACTTCAGCACAACAGTGGTGTGGTATAGAATGAGAAACACCACAGGATACAAACAGACTGCTAGAACCTGGCAGTTCAGGTAAAACTTGGAACAGATCCACTGCAGTTCAGTGCATTTGATTGTTTTAATCACTGGTGCAGTCCTGATCCCCATATATTATATATAATCCTTCACTATCTATCATGTAGAATATATTTGCTACATATAAATGTCTGAAATAACCATTTTTATTGTAAAGGCAGTGCAATTAGATTGCAAAACTAATATAAAAATCTAATATAAAAATGTTTATGTGGTCAGATGAGACTCATAATGAGATTATAGTGTCCCTAGTTTAAATCGTGGGTGATTAGAAGACCTCCCTCCCCTTTATGTTTGGCTTCTAGCAGTTGAGAGGCTCATGAGCAAACATATAGCAGCAGAAGTGGGTTGGATCATGTAACTACTGCAGATGAATCAACACTTAGACTGTGTATTGTCTTAATGAGCTGGCGTGACCATGAACAGTTATTTCCCTTTTGATATCAGTATACTTGTATGGGACACTATATTATTATTTTTTTTTTTTTAGAAAGTCAGCTGACTTGAAAAGTCCCAGTGCTTCCTATGGCCACTCCGTTCCTGCAAACCATCTGCTGTAATCATGTCAACAATGAAGGGCTCTGGCCTCTTACCCCCCTCTCCACTAAATCTTGACTTCCTTGAGAACTTGTTCACTTATCTTTGAACTGCTAATTTTCAGTATTTTTTTTTCTTAAAGGATTTGTTCACTCAATTTGTTCCAAACTCACATAATTTTCTTCCATGGAACACAAAAGCATAATTTTGAATAATGTAATGGTTGCTCTTTTCCATATAATTACAATGAATGAGTCTGAAGCTCTCAACCCTCACAAATGACCCAAAAATAAGTGTAGAAGTACTATAAAACACTCCAAAAATTGTGGTTCTATTATGTTATATTGTCATATTGTCATATTCGCCCCCCGGCTCTTAATACATGGTTTTTCCTTCTGGAGCATCAGTGAGCGTTTGAACCTCAGTGTGAAAAGATGGATCTCAAAATCATAGTCATACACAAAAATGCTGGAAAACCAAAGAATTTGTGGGATCTGAAGGATTTTTCCGAAGAACAGCAGACAGTTTAATTGTTCAGGACAAACAAAGGACTCATAAACAACTATCACTAAACAAACAAAAAACAGCTGTGGATCATTCAGGTAACAACACAGTATTAAGAATTAAGCATATGCAAACTTTTGAGCGGGGTCATTTTTATAAATTCAACTATTTTCTCTTGTGGACTATTTGTAAACATATTTTATGTGAAATATCTCATTCAGGTCAGTACTAAATAAACAATAGCATGCATTTTGTATGATCCGGCTTATTTTGGTAAAATAATTAACATTTTGCAGATTCTGCAAGGTGTATGTAAACTTTTGACTTCAACTGTATATATACGCACGCACGCACACGCACACACACACACACAATTACAGACAAATGTATTTCTAATATATATAGATATATCAATTGGAAGACTTCAAAATACTTGTAATAAAGCAATTTCATTATACTAAAAAAAATGCCCAGGATATTTTTCAAAAATTCATATCCATGGAAGAGAAAGTTGGGTTTGGAACAATGTAAGGGTGAGTAAATCATGACAGCATTTTCATTTTTAGTTGAACTTTCCTTTAAATAATGAAATTGGGTTCTGAATATGTAGTTATATCCTTGTCTGGATCCTGCTGTTTCCTTCCAGACACACATGAATATTGGCTGCTTTTTTGTTCTCGTATGCTGTGTTTATGTTTCAGTTCTTCAAGACCAAGGACACGCTGCTTTCTAGTCTTACATCAGAGTGTGGCTTGCCACTTAAATCTGTCTCTCCTCTCTCACTTTCTCTTTTCCCCAGCACCCATTCTCTTTCCCCTCCCGACTCGCACTTCAGATGGTCAGTGAGGGCCTGTTTCCCGCGATAGTTCATGTGAGGTGATATCATCTAACACAAACCTTCATTGTCGGAGAGCACGGGTCGGCGATTGTGCTTCGTTGAGACAGCTCCACTGAGGCTTGCAAGATTGTCTGCGTTGCAGGCCTAGTTTAAGGAGCTGGAGGGCTTACAATGAATCATGTTGCTAGATTTCATTCGTGGGTGAGCGTTTGACCCCAAGAAAGAAAGTTTTGTACCACACAAACATGCAGTCACTCACCTCCACACTCCAGCCCTCTTCTTTATCTCTCTTTCTCTCGTTTTTTCCGTTCGCCCTATTTACACCCTGGCACCTGTCCATGTCACAGTTCCCCACCTACTTCCAGGACATGTAACCCATACGCTTCCCCTGCACCCTCTCTCTCATCTGCACGCTGCCCTGCAGGCTTGACACACTGAGAGGTAATGCTTTGTGGCATTGTGCCCCTTTCCCTCTGCTCTGGAGTCACATCCCATTCTGCCTCATCATTATTTGTTGACATGGGAATGAGATTACAGGGGTTATGGGTAAGGGGCACTGAGAGATTGAAGCACATTGATGCCACTCATTCTTTTTGTCATTTGAAGTAAAACCAGAATCAAACAGCAGAGAAAATAGGGAAAATATACAAAAAAAACCTGAAACTTTTAGTGCAGCCATATTCTTGCGTTCTGACTATCTACCCCAATTAATGCTTATATAATATGTATTGATCCACTTCAAATGTTGACTAGTATATGTATGTGTATATATGTATGTATGTTTGTATAGGGTAAATATTTATATATAGTATACTTATAGCTAAAATCTGTCAGTAGGTTAGTTGTGTATAGGTTTATAGTGTTTTTACTTCATTGTTGTATGTCTGTATTTATGTAGCACCGTGGTCCTGTGAGGCACGACATTTCGTTCAACTGTATTACCCCACATGTAAAGAAATGTTTAATTTTTTTAACATTTATGTATTTATTTATTTTTTAAATAATCATATTAATAAACAAAATTGTCAAGCTATTTAATATGGTAAATATACAAATGATTTTGTAAGAGGTTGATGCAAGTCACTGTACATGTGAATTTTACTTCATTTTTGTATAAATTAATAGATAGGTTATGAAAACACAAGCATTACAAGCATCCTTGACCTCAATAATATTTGTTTGCAACTCTAATAAATAAACATTTGGTATGACTTTTTACCTTTTTTTAATTCTCTGCACACAGAGCCTGTCACAACAGATTTATTTTTCTCCTCAGCTTTTTGTGTGGGAAAAGGGGGGGGGGGGGACAAAGTGTGTGTTTGGTAACACTGCTCTGTAATAAATTTGTGAATTAGAGCAGCATAATTTGCTGGAGCGGAATTTGCTGTTGAAACAGATGTTTTTTAAATCATTTCATTTTTTCACTCCAGCTGCAGGAATGTGTTGTTTGCTATTGTTCCTAAAAAACAATATGAATTCCATCTGTGCGAATCTGTGTTGCATTATTGCTACTATTTCTGTCTAATAATGCTCTGTTGTTTACACCGCAAAATATTCTTTCTGAAGCAACAAAGTTCTTGCGAGCCCAGAATACGTGTTGTGGATCTGTTGTGTCTATTTGTTTACATGCGTGTTGTCACGATGCGCTTTGTCTTCCAGTACTGAGAAGGCTGCGTTTCCTCCTTAAAGAATCGCACCTTCTTTTCTCAGCGAGTCAGGAAAGTTTGGCCTTCCACAAAAAAAGTTCTTTGCGTTCCCTCTTTACACGCATGATCTTTGATTTCCGGCGATGTAAGATCAAAATTGCTGCTCGCGCTCGCGCCGGCTTTCATGCACCCCTCTTGCATCGCAGCATGAAAAAACAAAGAGCGGCGAGACGGAGATGTGCAGGAAATCTTAGCAGGCCTGCCACTCAAAACATCCACCATCGCCAAACAACAGCATCTGCCTGCCACCACAAATACATTAGAAATCAATTATTTATGGAACACAGTCAAGAACTCTTTAATCTTCTCCTTTTATCCAATTAAAATGCCTAACCGCTTTAAGCCTTTCACAAGGCTTGTGAGCAACACACTCGGCCTCTTTCTTCTTCCTTCATTCCATCCTTATTATTGCTTCTTTCTTCAATTTTCTTTTTTTTTTCGAGGCTGCATATAAGAAAGAATGGAGGCTTCATAGGGACGATGAAGACAGAAGAGAAAGTGTATAAAGTGTAAATGAACTCTTCCACTCCTACCCCTTCTGGGTTACAAAGGAACTATTTGAAGTTTTAATACGAAGACTCGCCTTCCATTCCCAGAGCAGGGGACACAGGGGAAAGTGAAGGCTCTTTCATGAGCTCTTTCTGCCCTGTGTTAAGGGGGAGATTCAAAAGCAGTTGAGCGGGATACAGATGTACAAATGCCGCTTTCATTATGCAGGAATCTGGTTGCAGCCTTTTACCGCAAATATGTTAACGTCCTGCACCAGAATCACAAATTTTTGGCAGTTCTTTGTTTGTTTTAATCAGTTTTAATCACATAATCCAAAATGGATTAGCCTTGAGCATTACACATATCTTTGCAAAATAACAAGTAATCAAATACTGTACCTGTGATCTTTACATGACGACTAATTCAAATCTGAATTAGAGTTTTGTGGCCTTTATTTCATCTTGATCTTCTGCTATATGGATTTGTGTCTGGTCCTTTCCCTTAAATATCTGCATCTAGCAAGTGTAATATAGTTCAAGGCTTTCCAGAATTTTGGGGGTAAAAGGGACTGGCTTTCATTATATCCAGCCTTTCGTTATGTTCATTTAGCAATTTCACTGGGTTACATGATTCCTCCATTTGCGAGGTTGTAGTTATAGAGTGGCTGATAGTAAAAGTGTCTTGATTTATTAACTGAAAAATAAACTCTTTTCTATTATTCTCAGTCAGAGACTGACTGTGAGTCACCAGAAATGGTTGCGGCTACAAATGAGTCAAAGAACATTTAGGCCCCACAATTAGAGAGACAGTTGTGAACATGTGACTCTCTGATCTCCTGCCTACACCAATTAGGCTTCGCATAATGTATATGTGCGTGACTTTTTTTAGTGTCTGCAGAGATTTCTTTGCAGCTGCTGATGCTATGTGGGTCATCTTTCTGTATTCCCTACTGACTCCAATATTGAGAGAAATGTGCCTTTGGAAACTAGATGACTGTTAAATAACAAACATAAAGTGTACCTACAGACAGGTGTTGCTGAATGATCTGTAATCATATATATGCGCATATATATATATAAGGCATTTGAGGATTTCTTTCTTCTCACATCCTGTGAGTCCACAACATTCCCACTCCACCGAAAGGAAAGAGGATTTCCAAACGGTTTCCTGCACTCTGGATTTGAGGGTGACCTGCGCTCATCCCTTGGCCGTATTTCCCACTCACGTTCTCTCTTCTCTTTTTCTCTGCTTGTCTCTCTCACACACTTGTTTGGCTCAGAGGGGCCTGTGATCCAGAGCCGCTCTCGTTTCAGCCCATCTGAAGTGATTACCTTTGCCTGGGATTCCACCCACCCCCACAGGTCCCCTGGGGAGCCGCGGCAGGCAGACGGCTCCACTTTATTTCCTCAGCCTGCTCTGTGCCGTTCCTCAGCGGAACCCTGCTGCAGGTACAGCTCAGCGGGGTTGGAGCGGAAATTATCTAGAGTGAAGCGTCAGTGAAGTAGCTCACATTAGTTTTAGTGACAGTTCAACACGGGGCACACAACACAGAGCTAAGTGGTAATTATGAATCAACATGACATTCATTTTTTTATGCTGTTATTTCGTAGACAGGTGTGACAATGCATGGAAACCTTGTGTCGGATCATTTCACAGTGCCTTTAATTGAAGTAATGGTCTGATTGGCTGTTAGTCAGTAACTTATTAAGAACTTTTGTCTTTACACACTGCAAAACATTATTTTCTGGAAAAATAAAATAATAATAATAATCTTAAAACACCATTCAAAAGTTTGGGCCTGTTACTGAAGTCTCTATATGCTCACCGAGGCTGCATTTATTTGATCTTAAAATACATTAAATTTAGAAATATTGTGGAAAAATATTACAATTCAAAATATGTTTCCTATTTTAATATATTTTAAAATGCAGTTTATTCCTGAATTTTCAGCAGCCATTATACCAGTCTTCGGTGTCACATGATCCTTCAGAAAATATTTTAATATGCTGATTTGATGCTAAAGAAAATTGTCCTATTATTATTACTGTGTACAAAAGAACAGCATTAGGTTAAAAAAATCGTAACGATGTAAAAGTCTTTACTATCACTTTTGATCAATTCATTGCATCCTTGCTTAATAAAAGTAAATAAACAAAAAATCTTACTGACCCCAAACTTTTCAATGGTAGTGTACATTTATAGCAATTAGCAAAATAGCTATCAACGATGCTGTTACTTTTAGAGAATATAAATTTAATTTATCCTCGTTTACAGTGGCGAGAAGAACTTAATTCAAAATGTATTCTCTTTATCAAGTTTGCTTTTTCAGTAATTTATCTTATTTAATGATGTTTGTATTTATTTATTTATTTTTTTACTGGAAAATTAGATAAAAGTATTGATTTAAATAATGACTTTTTGCAATGCATCGAGTGAATTGAACAGATATCATGTCTTAATCCACACGCGTGAGGAGAATTATCTACGATTAAAACTTTGTTGAGAAGAGGTGCTCACATTCAGCTCAGCTTTGATATCTAATCTGAAGAGCAGAAAAGTTCAGTCTGTTTTGTTGATGCCGCCGACAGCTTCAGCGGTGAAAATGGGAGCGTGTCTGATATTTCTCCTGCTCACTGCTTCGCCTTTTGTCTGTGACAAGCTTGAACTCTGGCTCTCATTGCAGTCAGAGAGTGTATCATTTATAAAAACAGGGTTAAATGAAGCACAAAAGAGAGAGAAAAGAAAAATGAGGATCTACAAAACTAAAGTTAAGTAAATTAATTCATAATATCTCACACTCTCTCTTTTTTTGAGATCGTATCTGTCCTCAGATGTGTAAAAAGGAAAACACCATAAGATATGGCTCTAAAGCGCATTATTTCCTGATACTGCTAATTAAACTGCTAGCGTCATTAATTGGTTTGAAGATATCTTTGCATTGAGTTGGAGACATCTTAAGCTCAATTAAAGATAGCTTCGACTCAATTACAGATATCCAAATGCCGTGTCCCACAATATGCAATCAGGATCTTTTTTCGGTGCAATACCAGATGCCCTATAACAAAAAGATTGTGCTCTTTCCACTTCCAAAGTTTCGTTTTATCATGAAACGATTGTGCGTGTGACAATGTGCCAATGCGTTGTTTAATCCTATTCTCATCCCAATGGAGATATTATATGTGGCTTTATATAGGGATAGTTTGGTCTGAACAGAGGTTGAATGGAATTTCTTAGTGATTCGTTTGAATATGAGCTGCTCTTTACACATCTGCCATCGTCTGAGTGAGAAGTTGCATATGTTTTCACAATTTGTGAGTGAGTGAGTTGACAGATGGCGGGTGGTATTTGCGCAAGCGGTGATGCATTGATCTCCATTCTCTTCATTCTCTGTAGTCCCTGTTAAGTGACTGACCTTATTAAGCGCCTTAGATTTCTACAATTGTAGGGCAACCGATTACTTTGCCCTTTTTAAAAAGAAAAAAAAATCCAAACACTTTAAAGGGGTAAATTCCCTGGAGATGGTATCAGTCTAACTTTAGAAATGCTCCTCATATTCAGTTTCTTTTGACATTGACTCTTTTAATTCTTTTCATCCACAAGACTTGCAATTACTCAGTAGAGTAGATTGTTATCATTGGTTGTACCACAAAGATGAGTTGGCTTGAAAGGGGCAACAGACACGCTGTTTATTCAAGATTATCTCCGAACCTGAAAGCTGAAATGTTAGTTTTCTTTATAGTTGAAACATCTCATCTCCTTTGAAAAAAAAAAAATAGATGCAGAAACCTTGTGGTTTGAAGGATAGTAAAAGGGTGAATAAACCTTATCACCACTTGAAATAGCTATTCTTAATTAGAATGGTTTCACATGAAAGTGGCAGATGGTGCTATTTAAACTATATATGTATTATCTTTTTAACCTTTACCTATACAGTCTTTTTTAATCACTCTCGCCATGTTGTGTATATGTTTTATAGTATTGAATGTGTTTGTTATAGTTTATGTAATTTTCCTTCTGCATCTGAACCATAATTCCATTGCTGTATTTTGCAGGTCGCTGTGCAAGCTGTGGGGATAATGTGGTCGGTGAGGGGACGGGTTGTACCGCCATGGACCAGGTCTTCCATGTGGACTGCTTCATCTGCATGACTTGTGGCTCTAAGCTCAGAGGGAAGCCCTTTTATGCCATGGAGAAGAAGGCCTACTGCGAACCCTGCTATATCGTGAGTGTGATCTGCTCGACGCTCTATATACACACAGTGGGTCTCATACACTAATATTTAAAGGAATAGTTCACCCATAAATGAGCATTTTGCCATCATTTACTCACCCTCATTTCGTTCCAAACCTGTATGAGTTTCTTTCTTATGTTGAACACAAAAGAAGATATTTTGAAGAATTCTGGTAATCAAACAGTTGATGGTCGCTATTGACTTCCATAGTTTAATTTCTTTCTCTACTATCGAAGTCAATGGAGACCAAAAACTGTTTGGTTCTTCAAAATACCTTTTTTTGCGTGTTCAGCATAAGAAAGAAACTTATATGGAAACTTTTGTGGAACGACATGAGGGTGAGTAAATAATGACAACATTTTCATTTTTGGGTGAACTATTCCTTTAAGTGTCCTTTCTTCGTGTTCTGCTGGATGCACAACATATGTACATACATACAGTCATTTCTTTCTAATGTTGAGGAATGCATGTGTGAGTTATATTATATATTGGCTTTTTTGGTTTTATTATATTAGGATAGTGCAGATGTGACAGGATTTTTTTTTTTTTTTAATATCCATAACATAACCCAAGCTGGACTTAAATCCAGGTCTCCGACAGCACAACATCTTATGTGTCATGGGCAAAGCACTTTGCCAAATTTCTCACATTCTATCATTCTAATATGCTAATTTCATGCTCAACATTTCTTCTTATCAATCTTAAAAACTGTGCAAACCAAACATACTTTTTTCAGGATCCTTTGATGCAAAGAAACTGTTATTTGAAACAGTGTTATTTTAATATTATTGAGATACTATTTCATGTTTTTTATAAATATTTTCAGAGTATGATTTCAGATTTTATTTTTTTTATATATATATATATTTTAACTTTAGTTAAAATATTAGTAATTTTGTACTTTTATATATAGTTTTTATTTAGTTTATTTCAGTGTATATACAGGTTAAACTAAATAAAAATGATAACTGTTGCCCTAATTTTAGTTTCAGTTTTAGTTTTAGTCATGATAATAACCCTGATTTGAAATAGATTTTTTAGCAAAATCCTGCATTTTTACTTTTGAATTGTAGTGTGTATATATAAACATAATTATATTTAATAATTTTTAATGATTTTTTTTAATGTATCTGCATGCATGTGGACAACAACAGATGAGATCGCAATTTATTAGTACATGCATGTGTATATATAGATATGTATAGTGATACATCGTGACCTCATCTTTTGTTGTCTACAAGCACACATTCATACTGTTAGTTTACTTGCCGCGCAGCACATTTCTACACACATATCCAAGAGGAAATACTTCAGCGGCACTAGTTTGCATGCTCTTTGATGCTCTAGTTTCCTTGTCTTCATATGAAGCTAGCTTCAGCTCTCATTAGCTCCATGTTCTGAGGACTTGTCTAAGATCTGCCAGAAGCATCTGGCTCTGTATAAAACCTGGATTTAGGTTCTTTCAGAAATGTTACCCAAACCGTTGCTCTTTTCATAATCATTCACCTATTCCTGTCACACTCCTCATTCTTCCTTGATGAGCTGCTTCACACTTGTTAGCTCGGTAGTCAAATCCATAAGAGGCATAAAGATTAGACAAACAGTGGCCTCGCATGCAAAGGACCAAGCGTCACGTTCAACTCCATCCCATACATCTGATAAGCTTTCACACGGGCAAATCACACTTGAGATATAACACGAGTATTAAAATCACATTAGACTGCCAGATAGGATTACTTTCCTTTGTAGATTGGAAACCAAATCAGGGCCTCCTTTTTCTCCCTCCACCATCCACCTTCCTTTTTTTGTTTCTGAAAATATCTGTTGAAAATTCTCTCATTTCTTCAGGCGAATGGTAAGAGAAAAGGAAATTAGTGACAGCTACAGTAAGAAATGAAAATGAACATTTCTCATCAAACTACAGGTTAGGAGTTTCTTATAAAAAGCTAACAAACTTTCTGAGCATGTTTTCCCACATATGAGAGTTGTGCAACATCTGCATGTGCTGGTAGACATTAAAAGTTTTGAGAACCGTGTTTTGTTTGTCATTATTACAAAACACTTTTTAATTCCTGTTTTGAAATGCAGACTTTTCAGCTACTCTGTGTAGGAAACAAAAAGGCATTACATTAAGAGTATTAGAGTATTGCATTCATTTAGTTAGCAGTTCTGCGTAGGGGTCTGTAATAGCTGGACATAGCTGGCTATTAGTATTCATATTCTAATTTTGTAAATAGCTAATTTTGTAATAGCTGTCAATGGAGAAAGATGCATTTTAGGACAGATGGTGTTGTTCTAGCCAGACATTGACTCATTGGTTGGGTCCAGAAAGATTCACAAATGATTTTAAATAAATACCAGTACAAAGTGCTAAAGGCTGTAATGTCACAAACTCTTTCACACCATTTCGACAACCACATTTTTTGGAAGACCTGGCAATCAAATTAGTTCACACTTAGCCACCAGTAACCTGGTCTGATCTTTCTCAGCCATGGCTCTTTATATGTAAAAGAGCAGGCTCTGTAGAAAGGGAAATATTGTTATAAAAGGATTCTTTATTTGATTGTGGTGTTTATATGGATCACATGCTGACCCATTTCCAAGCTGACGAGAGCAAAAGTGCAGAAAAGCCCTTTTCTGTTTGATCAATCTTTACTGTAAATATAACATTTTGAAATCCAGAGTCGGTCAGCACCAAAAATAAGTATTAGCCCAACTCACAAAGAAACCAGGCCATTCCTCAAACTGCCTTTTATTTCACCATTGCTTCCCGTTTGTACTTGTGTTATTTCCACTTCCAATGGCATGTGTAGCCTCTTACATTTCTGTTGTGGCTTCAGTGTTTTCCTGTTTCCCTTTTAAGAAACCGCTGTATTACTGAGCCAGCACTTTCTTTAGTGTGCTTCTCTTTTATACAGACAATGCAAATTTCAAAGAAGCTAGAATATTGTTAATATCGGTCAGATTTGTTTAACAATTTAAATGGTCTAAACCAGAGTTGCCTAACTTTTGAAGGGCCACACTGTGAGCCAAAATTATATTTTGCATTATATCCAACTATAATTTCTTTTTTTTTTTATCAATTTTTTTATTCACTTATATGCACAAATCCAAAGGTCATTATGTGGGCCCTGGCTTGAGAATCTCGGTTTAAACTGATGCCCTGTTGACCAGAACAACACTGTATGACTGACCTCACAATTTTTAATTAACTCAATATAGCATATTCCATGTTCATGCATGTATTAAGTTGGAAGTAGCCATAGAGTAGCCCTGATAGAGTGATCGGAATCCTGACACAAAGCACCGATCCGACCGATCTGTGTTTTATCCCTTACAAATATGCCAACCTGATTTTATGGGAAAATTTACAGTAACTATTTTTTACAAGGGGGCAATTTTGTAATAATTTGTATTATGGGATTTGTAAGAAAACATACAATATTTAGGAAAAAAGCAAGAATGGATGTCCACCCCTAAATACAACCGTCACTGGGGCTTAAGCAGGTCATACAAAAATATACAAGTGTATGAATTATGAATTAGCCACCAATTCGACAAAATATAAAACAGTTATGAATTGCCCTGAGATTGTGTTGAATGTGCAGATCCATTTATCTAACCTGTAACTTTCTACCTCTCTCTGTGTTTTTATGTTCTTGATTTATGTCAGCCAAAAGAAGTTAAGAATTTTCATGTTTAGTTTTGTTGCCTGATATTGTAGGAAATGCCAAGTTCTCCAAATTATAACATATAGCCCTAGCACTGAGGTTTCACTGCTTTTCTTTGTTGCCCATTGCTCAAATTGGCAAATCCAGAGTAATTTCCAGCATTGTCACCAAAGCCAAACCCACCTTACCACTCCTCCAGGTTTTCAGTAAACCCTTACTAAGTCATCTACACTTACCGCTGTGACTAGGGCACAGTGTCATCTTGGAGTTCAGTAGAGGGCACAGTTTCACAGAATTATTACTGAATATTCAAGGGAGCATAGGAAAATTGGAAATAATAAATCTTAAATACACAGTAGCAGTGCAGGTTTTCTGGCTGCTGCTGTTTTTTGTTTTTTTTAGATATTAAAGGGATAGTTCATCCAAAAATAGCATTTCTGTTATCATTTTCTCACCCTTATCTAAACCTGTATGATTTTTTTTCTTCTGCAGAACACTGGGGGGTCAAACAACACTGAACCCCACTAACTTTCATTGTATAGATAAACAAAATAGACTTTTCTTTTATATATATTTCATTTTGGGGTGAACTGTTCCTTGATTTTCCCCTGTACTTCAAGCCACAATGCAATATACTGAGAGGGACACTGGGTTTGTACATTTCATTCATTTTGAAAATGAATGAAAAGCAATAGTTAACCTTTGTTCCAAAGAACAGCGTCAGACTATTATGTCTGTCTGTGTACTTCTTCAACAGATGAATCACTTAAACAGTTGAAGTATCAGTGACTCAAGCCATCTCTTGAATCACCCCCACTACACTGATCAGCTCTCAGAATGATTGTACTTGTCTTCCTCTGGAAGTTTTCCAACTTGGATCCATGCGCTAAAGAGGGCCGGGATAATTTAAGAACTTTATTTATGCATTTCATCAGCATAAATGTTCTTCTGGCACAAGATCAAAAGGATGGAAGAAATCTGAATTTCTTAATGAAAGTAATTTCTTCTTCTTTTCTCCTCATGCTCAGGGTCATACGCCTCTGTGCGATTAGAGAATGAGCATGAGACGTTGGTCTCTATAGAGACATGGCAGTCCCCAGTGAGCTGGGGGAAACTTCAAATGAGGCCAGCGAGTCAGTCTAGGAATCTTTTAAGATAGGAAGAATGCACATTGTACATTATTTATCAGTTTATTTATCTGCAGAGAAAGGATCATAATATTCATATTTTCATTGTTCCTATATAAACATCTCATTTACTGCTCTGTTTGCCACCAGGGAGACAGAATGGGGGAAACACCTGTTATGTATCTAATGTCACTTGCTTTGTTCTAAAGAAAAGAGACTAAATGTATTGAAATCTTCTTTTCTACTTCTTAGTAAACTGGTCACGTCTTACTAAATAACTGCATTTCCTTCTATAAATACCTTTGGTGTATGACAGTCATTGTGTTTTTGAAGTGTTTTCAATACAATTTTCATGTCAACTTATTGGGCCCTGAGTTAAAATGATAATTTATCATAATGATCATAACTTCATTACAGGATTGCAGCTCTTCATTGTGGCATTTAAAATTTTGGTTCATCTTGACTTCAAAAGTCATCTAGTCATAAATAGACATCTTGACAGCATTCTGTAACTAATTTCTCACCTTACTTTAAGAGGCTCAAATTTCACCACTAATTTTGTACAAAATTTATTACATTTCATTTACAATTATTGTGAGCATTTATTATGTCAAGTTTCTCTTATGATATCTTTCTTTGAACAGCTACAGTTTGCACAGTTAATAATCAATCAAGAGTCTGAATGTGTTATTGTGTGTGTGTGTGTGTGTGTGTGTGTGTGTGTGTGTGCGAGAGAGAGAGAGAGAGAGACAGAGAGAGAAACAGAGAGAGAAAGTTTGGGGTGAATAAGGTTTTTCAATTTATACTTATTTGAACAAAACATATACATATCAAATAAATGCTGTTCTTTTGAACATTCTATTTATCAAAGAATTTTTAAAAATGTATGTTTCCTCAAAAATATTAGGCAGCCAAACTCTCTTTAACTGATAATAATTGGAAATGATTTTTGAACACCAAATCAGCATATCAGAGTGATTTCTGGAGGGCAATTTTAAAATATACTACAATAGAGAACAGATATTTCAAACTTAAAAAAAAGAACATACCCCAAATGTTTTTAACAATAGTTTATTATTATTATTATTATACATATATTTTTGCATATATTTTGATTTCAAACGGAAACCGAAGTGCTGAGTATGAATTAGTTTGGGAATAAAGACTATCACACAATGACATCCAGTAATCTTTCTCTATAGCATCAAACAGGAAACAGCAGACCATTTGTTAAAATCTATTGTTTTGCATATTCTTTTGAACAGCACCGATAGCTTTAGCATGTTTCCGCCTCTAGGCAATAGACAACACAGAACTTCTGAACAGTTCAACTAGATATCATTCATTCCTTTCAGTAATAGACAGGAAGGCTGCCTGCTGGAGATTCTCTGTTATCTCTCATCTGCTTCCTGCACTCCCATCTTCTTATCTTCCGTGTGCTCCCAGTGTCGCAACTGACCCACAAAGCACAATGGTAATAATCAGCTTTTGTGCGTTGGTTTTCCCTGGCTCCACCCATCAGCGACTTATCATTGCTTGTTTGAATATGGCGCAATACAGATAAACTTATTCACAGCTCAATTAATCCCCCTTTTTGCATGAAGTGGTCTCTAATCCTGTTAATGTGACATCAGTGGTTTGTCTGTTGTTTTCACTGATTAACTTGATGTGTTGTTAAAGCAGCAGCTGTGGTGTGCATCTGGTACCCGCTCTCGGACCTTTTTCGTTTTCAAATACCTAATGTAATTGAGGCTGCACATGTTCACCGAGCCTCTTACACAAACTCAACTATTTAAATGTTATATTGCACAGTGGGAACAGGTTTTTATGCAAAGTCAACAGCACATTATTCACAGTTTACAGCACTGATGTTTGCCCAGGATTTACAGTATGTTCAGCCTGCTGGCAAATGTTTTAAGACAATTCATGCAAAAATAAAAACCCCTTCAAAGTTTACAGATACTTTCACAATTGTTCTGTAATGAAATGCAGAACCACCACATCATTTTCCTCCTCCTTTAATCCTTTTGGTCTGTAAAGTTTTGACAGGGATTTGAGGGGAAAGTTCAGCGCTTGAGACTTCTCTGTGGAGCTGTGTGATTAACAGGGTTACTTAGAGACAAATGTTCCTGAAAACTGCTATGGCCTAAAACACGGGAAGGAAAAAGACACTACTTTGGGGTGAACAGAAGTGTTACTCTGGCAAATGAGAGAGTTGGTTCCTTGGTGTGGGCTAATTGCTGTGTTTGTATGCAAATATACAAATAGACCTCTCTCAGTGTAAAGCTAGTTAGCTTGTACAGCACCAGCAGAATGTAGGCGGTAAATACAGTTTAATTCAAAAGAGATGTTTATGTACATGAGTTAATGGCATATGAGAAGATATAGAGAAAAAGAAAATTATTTTCAAATTTAGTTTAAAACACAGTGCAAGTTTTTAGGAATGCAAGCTTTGTATTTATGTTAGTCGCAAATGATTTTGAAAACTTTTTAAACCATTTTTCAAGGGAAGTTTCAATGTAATGACTCTAAAAGTGTTTTGTGCTGTAACTTTGAAGGAAAAGCATTTTCCTTACACCCTTAATACATGTAAACATACACATCTTCATTTCAATCATTCATTTCAAAATTTTCATTTTTTTTCAAAGCTTCAAGTTTTTAAGTACCATACTGTTTAAAAATGTGGGGTCTGTAAGAGTTATTAATGTTTTTGAAAGAAGTCTCTTATGTTCACCAGGGCTGCATTTATTTGTTTAAAAATACAGTCAAAATAATAATATTTTGAAATACTATTACAATTTTAAATATCTATTTTCTATTTCAATGTTTTACAATGTAGCCTAATTTATTCCTGTGATATCAAAGCTAAATTTTTAGCTGCCATGACTGAAGTAATGGCTGCTGAAAATTTTAAATTTTTATTTACTTAAATATCATTCATTTTGGGGAAAGTTGCACCACATTACAACCTGCACTAAAAAGCATCACATCATTAACCCACATTTTCTGTTTATCATGGCAACAATTATTCATCATTTGATGCAGTTGAGCGTATATATGATATATTCTGTGAATCCTGGATTGCAGTGGCAGAGCCATGATGTAAAACATACCACATTGCAATAGTCTGCTGCATCCTCCACAACCTAGCACTCAGAACAGGCTCACAGATACCCAATTTGCATAATTCCTTTAATAAATCATGTGCTAAAGCAACACCTAGTGTGCAAATATATATGCCACTATCAGTGGGCAGAATGCATTCTGTGAATTCCCCTTTAAAATGTTTTGTAATGGTCACACAGGTCATGCTTTCCCAGGGTTTATGAACACAAAGTACAGAAGACTGCACAGCTGAGGCTAAATTTATGTGTCCCCTCTCTGAGTGAGTTTGTCGGATGATGCACATTATCATAAATTAAGAGCTTTGTACAGAGAGTGCTAGTGGGGGAAGTGCAGCTTGTGGCTCTTTCCCCTAGTGCAAGATCAGCTTTGACATGTGTTTACTCCTCTACATAAATATTTAGGAACACAAAAATTCTCTCTGGTTCAAATCTTTTGCTCAGCTCTTTGGTAAAGTCCCCCATGGGCCAGTGTCTATGTCACAAACTGTTATCCATATTCATCAGCTCAGCCTGATTGCTTCTTTTGGCCTTCCAGCTTCTGTTTTGGACTGATCCACTGTTTCATAAGGAAGCTTATTTTCACCAAGAAATAAAAATATAAAACTGATATGACTTATGAGGACGTTACCCCATGTCCCAATTTTTCAAAAGGCTTATAAATCATATAGAATGAGTTTTTTTGAGAAAGTAAAAATGCACAAAGTTTCCTGTGAGGGGTAGGTTTAGGTGTATGGTTGGTGTAGAGCGATATAAAATATGTTTTGTACAGTATAAAAATCATTACGCCTATAGAATGTCCCCACAGTTCACAAAAACAAACGTGTGTGTGCGTGTTTGTGTGTGTGTGTGTGTGTGTGTGTCTGTCAAGGAATAAAAACAAATATATATTTTTCTTTGATCTCATATTTCTGATTTATTTGTTTACAATTGTATTTATATCTTAATAAACAAATAAAGGTAATTGTGACTTTTTTACAATTAAGACTTTTTTCTCGCAATTTTTGACTTTTCTTAGAATTCCAAGACTTGCTATTATGAGTTATAAACTTGAAATTGTGAGTCAGCATGTTGCAACTCTGACTTTTTTCCTCAGAATTCTGTGTACATCTTGCATTTTTTTCTGCCACAAAATACAGTACAGCAATCTGTCATGACACATTAAAGAGCCACAAAACAGTTATTATTGTTTGAATTTCTTTAAAAAAAAAGACAAAACTAAGACTATGTTTCATACCAAAAGTAACCTGCTCTTTCTTGTCATGTCTGTTCGTGATGTATTTTTTTCACGGTGTGAGAACCTGATATGTGGTAAGAGCGACATGGTTTATCGGACATAGCAACAGTAACCAAGGGGGGTGGGGGGTCTTGCAAAGGGTAAATTCTGACAACAACAAAATTGTGTGACCAAGTCAGAATTGTGAGATAAAATGATGCAGTTACCCTTTTTATATTTGTATTCCATGACAGAAACAAGCTTCCATACTTTCAGGAACCGATGGGGTGTTAAAAATTGGACTAAAGATTAACTTTTGTAGCTGTGACTACCTGAAGTGAACTGCCATCAGAAGTCAAAGTACAAAGTCTTTTAATGTGAGATTTGATCCGATTAACAAAATTAGGGGGTTAAGCAGATCACTATTGACCTTATTCACTAAGCTTATCCTTAACCATGTTGTTAAATACACAAAAACATTTTCACAGCCAATAAAGTAGTTCTTAATCCAGGATCAGCGGAGGAAATGGCCGCCCTGCTGTTGAGCAACAAGAGGTAAATGCCATTTTGTTCCATGTAAGTTGCCCACTGCTGATCATCTCAACAAGACTAATGGCTGAGACTGCTTTCATTTGCGAGATAGCCCTGTTTTTTTTAAGCAGGCGGACTGCAGGGCTGAATGGCATTGAGGTTAATTATGTTAGTAAAGTGCTATGTTTGTGGCACCCTGCAGATCTCTTCCCTGTCGAAACTACTCTCTTCCTGCCAGGCGGCTCACGTTACTACTGTCAGAACACTTAATTGCCTGGAGCACTTAATTAATTGGCGATCATAATTTCTGGTAATCGGGCGTGTTTAACGTGGTCCCCCTTCCCCATCTTTCCTCCTGGACTTTTACTGCATGATTATTCAGATCCAGACAACTTGTTGGATGGAGGCTGGTTTAGATAAATGGCCAGGTCCCTATGGCCTGCTTCATTACTGATTTACTGCACACTCTCTCATGGAAAATACGGGGAGAAATGCAATCACCATTATGAGATTGTGCATTCCAGAGAATTTGATTTTACTATTTGGGTCAGTGACAAATATGAGTGCCCACAAGACAGGAAAATCTTTTAAAAAGTGTAAAACTGGTTTTCTTAGAAATGTACTCCATGTTAGTTTCACATGGTTTTGAAAACTATTTTGCATAGTCTGTTTTCATGTTACCACCAAGAAGATGCAATAACATTTTTCTGAATACATGTGAATGTACACATATTAATCACTATTTTACAAAAAAAAAACTTTTTAAACATTTATAATAAAATAATAGCATTTATAATAAAATTATTAATTAATTAACTAATTAATTAACCACACTACATGATATATATATCATGTATTAGTTATATATATACAGGTGCTGGTCATACAATTAGAATATCATGAAAAAGTTGATTTATTTCAGTAATACCATTCAAAACGTGAAACTTGTATATTAGATTCATTAATTACACACAGACTGATATATTTCAAATGTTTATTTCCTTTAATTTTGATGATTATAACTGACAACTAATGAAAGTCCCAAATTCAGTATCTCAGAAGATTAGAATATTGTGAAAATTTTCAATATTGAAGACACCTGGTGCCACACTCTAATCAGCTAATTAACTCAAAACACCTGCAAAAGCCTTTAAATGGTGTCTCAGGCTGTGTCCAAATTCAGGGTCTGCATCCTTCGGAGTACTCATTTGAAGGATGTTACGTCACAGCGCCGCGACGAAGGCTGTCCAAATTCGTAGGATCCTTCAAATGCGGCCCACAAATACGTCCTCCTTTTCCCCGAATTGGAAGGATGGGTGTGGTGGATCCTTTCCCGTCCTACCTATCCCATAATTCTTTTCGGCAGAGCGTAATGGCGGACGAAGCGAGCGGTAGCGGAGTGGGAGAGGAGTTTCTCTGACAAAACAAGCTAAAGTTTATGCTTCGGCTCAATGAATTTGTAGGAGAAATTAGTAGAATACTTAAAAACAAATAAAAATAGGCTATAATGGCTTACCTGGATGTGACTGTCTTGTAGTCTGATATAAAAACTCTCCGACAACGAGCAAAGAAAGTATTTAATTTATTTAATTGCTTTATTTCTTCCAAAATAATTAAAATGAGGAGAATAACTCTTTGTCCATTTTCCCGCTTCTTGCTTGGCGCTGTCACGGTTGCTAGGCGACAGGTTATGAGCAACGGGTAAGGGAGGGAACTGAAAGAAGGGTAGGCTGTCCAAATTCACAAACACCGACTTCCGGGTTTTGCGGACGTCGGAGGATCCCTCCTCCTTCAACCGGGTAGGAAGGATCCTAAGGAGGATGCAGACCCTGAATTTGGACACAGCCACAGTCTAGTTCTGTAGGCTACACAATCATGGGGAAGACTGCTGACTTGACAGTTGTCCAAAAGATGACCACTGACACCTTGCACAAGGAGGGCAACACACAAAAGGTCATTGCTAAAGAGGCTGGCTGTTCACAGAGCTCTGTGTCCAAGCATATTAATAGAGGGGCAAAGGGAAGGACAAGATGTGGTAGAAAAAAGTGTACAAGCAATAAGGATAACCGCACCCTGGAGAGGATTGTGAAACAAAACCCATTCAAAAATGTGGGGGAGATTCACAAAGAGTGAACTGCAGCTGGAGTCAGTGCTTCAAGAAGCACCACATACAGACGTATGCAAGACATGGGTTTCAGCTGTCGCATTCCTTATGTCAAGCCACTCTTGAACAAGAGACAGCGTCAGAAGCGTCTTGACTGGACTGCTGCTGAGTGGTCCAAAGTTATGTTCTCTGATGAAAGTAAATTTTGCATTTCCTTTGGAAATCAAGGTCCCAGAGTCTGGAGGAAGAGAGGAGAGGCACATAATCCACGTTGCTTGAGGTCCAGTGTAAAGTTTCCACAGTCATTGATGGTTTGGGTGCCATGTCATCTGCTGGTGTTGGTCCATTGTGTTTTCTGAGGTCCAAGGTCAACGCAGCCGTCTACCAGGAAGTTTTAGAGCACTTCATGCTTCCCGCTTTATGCAGATTTCATTTTCCAACAGGACTTGGCACCGGCACACACTGCAAAAACTACCAGTACCTGGTTTAAGGACCATGGTATCCCTGTTCTTGATTGGCCAGCAAACTCGCCTGACCTTAACCCCATAGAAAACCTATGGGGCATTGTGAAGAGGAAGATGCAATACGCCAGACCCAACAATTCAGAAGAGCTACATGGGCTCTCATAACACCTGAGCAGTGGCACAGACTGATCGACTCCATGCCACGCCGCATTGCTGCAGTAATCCAGGCCAAAGGAGCCCCAACTAAATATTGAGTGCTGTACATGCTCATACTTTTCATGTTCATACTTTTCAGTTGGCCAACATTTCTAAAGATAATTTTTTTGCATTGGTCTTAATTGATATTCTAATTTTCTGAGATACTGAATTTGGGACTTTCATTAGTTGTCAGTTATAATCATCAAAATTAAAGGAAATAAACATTTGAAATATATCAGTCTGTGTGTAATTAATGAATCTAATATACAAGTTTCACTTTTTGAATGGTATTACTGAAATGAATCAACTCTTTCATGATTTATGACCAGCACCTGCATATATATATATATATATATATGTATATATATTTATTATATATATTTAGTCATATATATATATTAGTTCTTTTAATCGAATAATGTCACGATGTCAAGATGAGGTCAGGGTCCAAGTGCAGGGAAGTGCTCTTTAATTTCAAAAAACAAGCCAACACGGCAAAAAACTAAACAGAACCAGAGCAAAACACAGGAAATGTACTCACTGCAACACATTTGTAAATTACAATTAACGAACCAGGCAGAGTGGTGGGAAAGGGGAGACTATATAGTCTGTGGCAAACGGAGAACAGCTGGGAGTGTTAAGTGTACAGGTGTGTGTGGTTAAGCAGGTGTATGTGATGTGGCAGGTGTATGTGATTACGTAGATGAGTCCGGGAGGAAGGGTGATGGTGACCTCTGGTGGCGACAGGGAAGAACTCCGGACTCGTGACAAATAAAAAGCTAATTAATAACACTTTTTTTCTGAAATTAATCACGATTACTCGCAATTAATCTCGCCTAACATTAAAGTATTTAAATATACATTTATATTGTAATAATTTCCCATGCAATCTTTAAATTAATGTAGAAACAACATAAAGACAGTATAGTTTTTAATATTTGTTTAGTGGCATCTTTTTTTTATCACTGAAGGCGAGTATAACTGATACCAATACTGATGTCTATATGAAATAAAGTTTTTTATTTATTTAATTCTTTTTTAAACCATTGATTATAGCCATTCAGCATTACAGTATAAATGGGAGCTATGAATTTGAATATTTTTTTACTTTAAAAAATTATATCTTTTAATTTAACTTAAAACAATCTATACATAAACCAATTATAACAATTGCCATATTTGCCTGTGCACTTCAGCAAGTAGGAAATATACAGAAATTGAATACACTTATCAAACACTATTCTAAATTAAACAGATGAATCCTTGAACCTAAAATGTTGATTTCCTCTTTTTTGTTTTGTTTTTGATGAACAGACATCACAGCAGCTGATTATTAGGTTATTTGGCTGCTATTACTTTAAGAGCTGCCACTGCTGAACATGACGCTTTTCAAACATGCATGGTATTTTCTCGCAACCTTTTATATATTATTGTGCTTTAATATGAAGAGCATGTGTTATAAGCCCAGTATAACACTGACAGGATAGGGATATTTCTTTTTACAGTGACACTTTATAATAACTGCACTCTATGAATATATTAGTTAAGCTTTAGTAAATAGTAAATTCATCCTATTATCTATCTATGTATCTTGAATATATATATATATTCAACCTTTTTGACATTATTCAAAAATCCCTGATATACAGTTGAGCAAAAAAGTATTTAGTCAGCCACCAATTGTGCAAGTTCTCCCACTTAAAAAGATGAGAGAGGCCTGTAATTTTCATCATAGGTAAACTTCAACTATGAGAGACAGAATGGGGGGAAAGAATCCAGGAAATCACATTGTAGGATTTTTAAAGAATTAATTGGTAAATTCCTCTGTAAAATAAGTATTTGGTCACCTATAAACAAGACCTGTAACTTCTTCTTTAAGAGGCTCCTCTGTCCTCCACTCGTTACCTGTATTAATGGCACCTGTTTGAACTCGTTATCAGTATAAAAGACACCTGTCCACAACCTCAAACAGTCACACTCCAAACTCTACTATGGCCAAGACCAAAGAGCTGTCGAAGGACACCAGAAACAAAATTGTAGACCTGCACCAGGCTGGGAAGACTGAATCTGCAATAGGCAAGCAGCTTGGTGTGAAGAAATCAACTGTGGGAGCAATTATTAGAAAATGGAAGACATACAAGACCACTGATAATCTCCCTCGATCTGGGGCTCCACGCAAGATCTCACCCCGTGGGGTCAAAATGATCACAAGAACGGTGAGCAAAAATCCCAGAACCACACGGGGGGACCTAGTGAATGACCTGCAGAGAGCTGGGACCAAAGTAACAAAGGCTACCATCAGTAACACACTACGCCGCCAGGGACTCAAATCCTGCAGTGCCAGACGTGTCCCCCTGCTTAAGCCAGTACATGTCCGGGCCCGTCTGAAGTTTGCTAGAGAGCATTTGGATGATTCAGAAGAGGATTGGGAGAATGTTATATGGTCAGATGAAACCAAAATAGAACTTTTTGGTAAAAACTCAACTCGTCGTGTTTGGAGGAGAAAGAATGCTGAGTTGCATCCAAAGAACACCATACCTACAGTGAAGCATGGGGGTGGAAACATCATGCTTTGGGGCTGTTTTTCTGCAAAGGGACCAGGACGACTGATCCGTGTAAAGGAAAGAATGAATGGGGCCATGTATCGTGAGATTTTGAGTGAAAACCTCCTTCCATCAGCAAGGGCATTGAAGATGAAACGTGGCTGGGTCTTTCAGCATGACAATGATCCCAAAC
This sequence comes from Barbus barbus, assembly GCF_936440315.1. Taxonomy (NCBI): domain Eukaryota; kingdom Metazoa; phylum Chordata; class Actinopteri; order Cypriniformes; family Cyprinidae; genus Barbus; species Barbus barbus. The sequence continues at coordinate 15,549,581 of NC_136753.1, forward strand.
ACACCGCCCGGGCAACGAAGGAGTGGCTTCGTAAGAAGCATTTCAAGGTCCTGGAGTGGCCTAGCCAGTCTCCAGATCTCAACCCCATAGAAAATCTTTGGAGGGAGTTGAAAGTCCATATTGCCCAGCGACAGCCCCAAAACATCACTGCTCTAGAGGAGATCTGCATGGAGGAATGGGCCAAAATACCAGCAACAGTGTGTGGAAACCTTGTGAAGACTTAGAAAACGTTTGACCTCTGTCATTGCCAACAAAGGGTATATAACAAAGTATTGAGATGAACTTTTGTTATTGACCAAATACTTATTTTCCACCATAATTTGCAAATAAATTCTTTAAAAATCAGACAATATGATTTAACATCTTTTTAAGTGGGAGAACTGACTAAATACTTTTTTGCCCAACTGTAAGTTAAAATATATTCAGTAGGTCTAAAATTCCTGCTGTAATTATGATAAAACTACTTCTATTAAACTGGGAGTATTTATATAATAAATTCAATTAAACGCAATTTTTTAAGCCATATTTTCCAAAAACTATGTTTTTCAACAAAGAGACCTGTGTGCTAATAGAAGCCTATACTGTATAATGGAACCACAAAGGGCATTTTTCAGGCTGTGTCGAGACATTTTCCCAGGGTGGCCCACTGAGGGTATATTTTGCCACGTTCAGCGGAGGCTTCTGGTAACAGATGTCCTCTGTTGCATGACACTAGCATCCCGTCGGCCAGACTGTGCCACAGTGCAAGTTTCCACCCACTTGGCTGGGCCAACAGTCATGTCTGTCATTGTTCTGGAGGAAGGTGATGACACACTAGAGTTTGAAAACAAAGCTCCTCAGCAACAATTACACGTGCTCACAATAGAGTTCAAGCGGATGCTGATTGAAGTCAATTTTGATCAGAATTACAAGAGCACTAAAGATCACAAAAGGAATGAATGTCTTTGTGCTTTCTTTCTTTTCTGTCTGCCCCATTTAATTGCGAATGACATTGCTTCCCACCTTGCCTTCAGCCCGAGCCGATAGATGTAAAGGGTAGGGAACAGACAGAAACTCACACCAACACCTTTCTGGAGCTACCCTCACACCAGCACGGCTGGTGCACATCTTGAAAGAGTTAGCGCTGCCCACGCTCGCCTATCACGCTGAAGTACAGAGGGCGATGAAGACAGGTGAATCCACCCTGCTTGTTTTGCTTGATGTTAGAACTACTGTAGCAAAGCATACTCTCTCTACCGTCGTTTGCTATGAAATATTCATATCTGTCTGCATTAGCATTAGCAAGCTACTAATTGAGTTCTGTGTATTCAGACATGATTAACTGGCTGGCATTCCTCAAAGGAGAGACCCAATTAGATAGCAGTTGCATGAATTGCCTTGCAACTTCCCTCCTCGTGCTGTTGTTCCTGTTTGTTTGTGTGTGTGGTTGCATTGTGTGTATCTATGGAGCAGGTTACAGCGCTTAATTTTCATTACTTGTATGCCTCTCCTGTAATGTAGATGTAACCAAGCAGAACATGTGACCATTTGAAGCCTGTTTTGTAGCTTCTTTCTTTGAATCAAACTTGCATCACTTCCTTCAAGGGAGGAAAATATGTGACCTCAAGCTGACCTGATGGAGTGTCACTTCAAGTGCTGCCTGCTGTATTTTGGCTCCATTATAAGATGGATCTGGAGCCATGTGTCAACAGCAGTCACATTCTGCTTTCAAGCTGATGTTAAGATGGGCAGACAGCAAGAATAAAGTTTAGGAGAGGAAATGAAGACAAAGCAGGGGACCAGGCAAGGATTAGGATCAATGACATGTTGCTCATTTTTTTTGTCCAGATCTATTCATTTGTTTAAAAATACTTTAAGAATACAATTTTTGATATTTACGAATTAAATTGGTATTAATTGTTAAACTGTTTTCATGAATTAATAATTCAAAGTGTGCATGCGTGTGTTTGTATAGTTAAAAAAGGAAAATATTACCACTTTTTACTTGATGGTTACACGGCATAACATTTTTAATAATTGCTAATATCATGTATAAAAATTGTTCAAAGGCATAAGAAACCAACATGAATACAAGTATATTTCTAGTGAAGTGAAGTGACATTCAGCCAAGTATGGTGACCCATACTCGGAATTCGTGCTCTGCATTTAACCCATCCAACGTGCACACACACAGCAGTGAACACACACACACCGTGAACACACACCCGGAGCAGTGGGCATTTTATGCTGCAGCGCCCGGGGAGCAGTTGGGGGTTCGGTGCCTTGCTCAAGGGCACCTCAGTCGTGGTATTGAGGGTGGAGAGAGCGCTGGACATTCACTCCCCCCACCTATAATTCCTGCCGGCCGGGGACTCGAACCCGCAACCTTTGGATTACAAGTCCGACTCTCTAACCATTAGGCCACGACTTCCCTTCTAAGAACTTGCCCTATGTATTTCAGAATAAACTTTTTGTTTTCTTTTTTTTAATAATTCCTTTTCTTTATCAAGTACACTTTTTTTGTGATTGCCTTGCATCAGAATCTTTTACTTATATTTCCTTTGATAAATGGATGAATAGAAGTGTTGTATGGTATGTATGGTTTTTGAATGAGATCATTAAGAAATACTGGGATATTCTACAGTAACAGTGAAACCTTCTGAGGTAACTGCCATAGTGAAGTCAGTAGAGGAATGTCTCTGAAATGTAATGGCGGGTGATGTCTTGGGAAAAGACATCGAGAGTTCTTGGCTCAGTGCCTCTGCATTCATATCCAATCCCCTGTAGCTCTCTTTCCTTTAACTCTCTTTATTTAAGTAGTTCAAAAGATAGTTTCCCTGAGCACCTCACAGTCCCAGGGATCCAAAGCAGCAGTTTGGCTCTAGTTTGCTCAATGCTAAGGACCTTCTGTCCACCTGTCACCAATTACCATCTATCAAGACTAGTTAAAGATGACATCCTCATTCTTAAGACCTGTATATACAGTATGCCTGGTTGATAATTTAATGCATTTTCTTAAATTCTGTATATGATAAAAATTGTGCAATTATTCATGTCTTCTGACCCGTATATATAAAGGCCAAACCACACTTATGTTTATTAATCCTGCAGTTAATTAAATTTAATTTTTTTATAAAATGACAGCCCTGGTAATTTTACATACACAGACTGGTCAGCTGAAACGAATGAGAGATCTTTAGTCAATGATTCATCTGTTCAGAGCAGCCTACTGACCTTTGACCTCTCAGCTACAGTCAGTGAGTCATAGTTTTCTTTGCTTTTTTAAATATAAATTCACCTCATGATCTGATGATCCTGATCCTAAGTTATTTTTATTTATTTATTTATTTTATTTTGTTCTGGGGGGCATCTGTATATTATCATATATGGCAGAGAGGTGCGCTAATGTGAAGTTGTCATATATGTACATAAATGAATATGGAAATTTGGTGCTGACAGAAAATCAAAAAGTTTTATGTGAAATCCTGCATGATGTATTTATAACGACTCAGGGCATTGCTCGAGAATTAAGTATTAAAGCCCATTTTGGTTTTAAAACTATTTGTATTTGAGAAAATATTTGGATACGGTTTCTAAGGTAAATGCTTGGCAGAGTGCTATTGAATGGTACATGTGTTTTAATATTCTGTGCAAAACAAATCATGTAAAATTGATAAAGCCTCCTATCAAAGAACACATCCAGTAACTTCAGAGTGTTTTGCTTAAATACACATTGAACTCAGTGAATTGGCAGTTGATGCTTACAGTATATATACATTTTCCTTCATGAATATCGTTTTTTCCCCTGACATTTTGTCTTTGCAATTCACCTTCTTTTATTCCTATCCAGACAGTCTGCTTTCTGTTTTATTTAGACCAGTCTTCAAATAAGTATCATCATTTGTGAACTGCAAAGATTTTTAGTCGTTCTTATGTCCAGCACTATGCAAAGTTGTCCTGTTACGGCATTCTTTGTTGTGTTTGGAGATTAGCTGTGCTGCACCCAGAAAAAGAAGAGTGGCTGGGAGAAAGAGAGAGTTTTGGAACACTTTGTCAGGAAATTGAAAAAGCAACAAGGGAAAGAAGAGGCTACAATTGACTTCAGTGCTCTCCACTCACCCTTTCGTTCAGAAGGAAGCTGTCTGACCTAAATTCATTCTACCTCATCTGCCTAGACGTTTGTTTAGCCTTCTGGGCAAACACTTAGAGAAATGTATGAAGCTGAAAAAAGAGGTATATATGTGAATATATTACACTCCGGCAGCAGAGAAGAGTAAACTGAGAGCATGAGTAGACGTTTAGTGCCCTCTAGTGGCTCTCCAAGCTGTTATTCTTCCACCAGAGAAGCCATTAGTGGTGCTCTGTGCAGATTTTCCTAAACCATCTTTGAAAGTTATTACCGGACAGTAAATCCACAGCATGTAAATCAAAACTGCTTTGACGTCAACATAAAAGCTGCAGCAAACTGAAAAGCTGTGCTGGGGAAGAGAGGTCTGACTGACCCAGTCTTCACTGTCACACTGTTCGTACGAAGACTCTGGCACAACGTATTGTGTGAAATCTGCTCTGAAGTGTGAAAGCGGACTGCTTTTGAATGTTTCTTCAGAAAACTGTAAGCAGCAGGGATCCAGACTCTGCTTCAAGTCCTTTAGAAAAGCTCAAAGACTGAGGTTAAACATTAGACTGTGTTCCTGAAGGCTATATACAGGCTGTCGGTCTTTCTATATTTTCCCCTCCCCCTCTTCCTCGCCTCAGAGTTATGAGACGAGCCTCAAGGGTTCTCAGTAGCAAGCTTATTAAAGGCTTTATCCATTTCCAGGATTTGCAGAGGATTGTGGAACGGACATTGTTTGTACACAAGTGTTGCTCTGGGAAATAATGGTAATTTCTGTTATACTTGTGAAAGAAATTACACAAATTAGAAATTTGTCTACCTATGGCCTTCTCGAGCCTTGGTGATCCCTCAGTAGTCAGTCTTCCCAGACATGCCGCTCTAAAGCTGACTTGATGTAAGAATGATGAGCGGATCGTAGGAGCTCAGGGCCAAGTCCTTTGACCCCCGCCTCAGCTTGCCGGTGTACCGAGAGCACAGGCAGAGCAAACAGGATTTGGCTGTGTTGATACATGGGACTCCTTCCAGTAAATTCTGTCCATGCAGCTGAAAACTCTATATAGGCCTACTACAGATCTGTTCCAAGTGACGGATATATTCACAAGTGTCATATTTGTAACACTGTACAGTACATTGGCAGGAACACTATGTGTCACCTAAGAGTTTGACATAAAAGATGACGCATACAATTAATATGTTTAGAAATCAATAAGCGAAGTGGGACAGAGAGGCGGGTGGAATTGGGCAAAAATGCTCAATAAAGCAATAAAGTGGACTAAAGGTAAAATGCGCCTGGAAATCAATTAAAGGGGGCAGATATAGTCCGTTAAGGGTGAAGATTTCTGTCAAAAATATGAAACTTTTCATCAGATGTCCACGATAGGCTGAAACCAGCCAAGTTAGCTTACTATATCAGACAGAATTATCATCAAATAATCATTATCGGCTAAATCCTAGACAACAGGGATATCCTTTTTGTCAATATCGCACAGCCCTAGTGTAAGTGAAGACCCACAGGACTGTCAGCCCTAATCATCAGGGCTCGTTGGCGCGGCAAATGTGATGGCTTACAGTGTTGCCACACATGCACATAGGCATGGAAGTCTGTGTTTGAAAACAGTGCTGAGTGGCTGTGCCAAAAAGACAGGCAGCCAAAGAGGACAGCTGTAGCCTGGAGTACTTACACACACTGAGATGTGTCTGAGCGACCGAATCCCGAATGGAGAAATCCAGGAAATATTTGTGCATCATAGCCTCTCATGCGAAAACGGTCTCACACACATGCTTTCAAAGAGAAACTCATCCTATAATTGATCACACACAGATGATTTCACCATCCTTTGCTGTAATTGCTTAGCTGGAGGGGAGGGAGGGGGATAGAAGATTCTTTTATATGAAATATCGAAATAACAAATCCAGGGCTCGGGGTGGACATTAAGAAGAGGAATGTGAGCGAAAAGTCATCAGCTGGCCCGCGGCCCGGTATCCGTGGCTGAGGAAAAGCCTGCAGTCATCAGAAAGTGGACGTATTTACTGCTGCGCCTCTCACAGAACGAAAGCGAGAGTGAAAAATGACTTTGTTTGTGAATCAGAGAGTAGCTAATCAGATCTCACTCTCATTCCATTGCTCACTATATGTACTTTATATCAGAACCTCCCCCCTTTTCCCACAGGCATTTGAGGACAGATACACTTGTGACAGCCATTTGGATGCACACATTATCCTACGAAAATCCATTAAATGTTGATAGATAACAGATCTGGTCTGTTCGGCCAAAATGTAAATTCTGTCATCAGTTACTCACCCTCGTTCCAAACCTGTTTGACGTTGTTTCTTGCGAGGAACACTAAAGTAGTTATCTATCAGAATGCCTAACCAGCTATTTTCCATATAAAGAAAGTTAAAAGCTTAGTTCACCCAAAAATTTAAATTTACTCACCCTCATATCGTTCTAACCCCATAAGACTTTCATTCACCATTTCATTCATTTCATCTTCCAAACACAAATGAAGATGACAGATGTCTGTCCATCCATTACACCAAATCTTTCAGGCTTCAAAAAGTTAATGAAGACATTCTAAAAGTAATTCTCTCTCTCTCTCTCTCTCTCTCTCTCTCTCTCTGTGTGTGTGTGTGCGTTTTTTGCCTTTTTTCTACAGTTTGCTTTGGCTGAGCTTGTACATTATAAAAGATCTTTGTTTCTCTGTGTTTGATTTTAGAACACCCTGGAGACCTGCAACATATGTAGTAAGCCCATAATGGAGCGTATCCTTCGGGCAACTGGGAAGGCCTATCATCCCCAGTGCTTCACCTGTGTGGTCTGCCATCGCAGTCTGGACGGCATTCCCTTTACTGTGGACGCCTCCAACCACATCCACTGCATCGAAGACTTCCATAAGTATGACCAGGCACACAAATATGCTTCTTATTTCCATATAAACATATGTACAAACACATGTTGTTATCTTAATCTCAATTACATTAACTTATAAACATAATAAAATATTTAAAGCTATTTTTGGTTTCAAGCATCACATTCAAAACAATCTTATTTACAGGTAATATGACTTTTAAGTAGCCTGTTCAGCTTTGTTTTGTATGTATTAAGGAATTGAAAGGTTTCAGAAGGAATATGGGATTGTGAGAATATGATCACAACAGAAATGCCATTGTGTCGAAGAACAGTTGGGCCGTACCTGGATTGTACTCATTGTTACTATTGTGGTATAATTAGGCCACCATCTGCTGAACTTCCCCCTTTTTGCTGTTTGTTGGTAAAACCCAATGAAGAAGTGAATCACCTGACTGTTATGCTTTGTGTACACTCTTCTCTCTCTGTTCCTGTCCTATGTTCTCAAACTGCAGAACACACAAATTTAGTCATTGTGGAGCTTTCTAAAACATTTGTGTCTTTGAAATAAGTTCCGCTGGGTAGTAAAATTATTGATGGCTTTCACCACTTTCAAAAGTGTAAATGGAATAGATACAAGTGTGTAGCTTCAAATTACCAAACGTTCTAGAGCAGAGGTGGCCAAACTTTACTATGAAGGGCCAAAAATATGAACTAAGGCCCAAAAATAATTGTTGCATCATATCTAACTACACTACCGTTCAAAAGTTTGGGTTGGTAGGATTCTATTTTTTATTATTATTGTTAATGTTTATGTTTTTAAATTATTTTATACTCACCAACACTGCATTTAAAAAAAAAAATACAGTAAACAATAATGCTGTTAAATATTATGATTTAAAATTACAGCATTTTATGTTAATATATTTTCAAATGTAATTAGTTTATTTTCAGCAGGTATTACTATATATATTATTGCTGTCAAACCATCCAAACCATCCAAAATAAAAGTTTTTGTTTACATAATATTGTCACATGTGCGTTCCCATTGTGTTACTGTCTTGTCCTTATTTGGCAGTTCCTATTCTTATTAGTTCATTATTGGTTAATTTCTGTCCTGCTGTGTTTAGTTATCTTGTTTAGTTTGAGTAGTATTTAAGTTCCTGTCTGTACGTTATTCTGAGTTCTGGTATTGATTGTCTCACCCCTGTTCTCCATGTTTCCTGGCGATGTCTTAATTAAAAGTAATGTTGATTGTTCTCCTCGTCTCCTGCATTCTCCTTGCTCCCCGCGCAGCATGACAAATATATGTGTGTGTGCTGTGTATATTTATTATGTATATATAAATACAAATACATGCATATATTTAAGAAAAATATGTTAAGTTTATGATATTAAATATATAAAATATAAGAATATAAGAATATAAATATATAAATGTATATGCATGCAAATATTTCCCAAATATATGCTGTATGTGAGTGTATCTAAATATACATAATAAATGTACACAGTACACACTCATCCATTATGTAAATAAAAACTTTTATTTTAGATGTGATTAATCGCAATTAATCGTTTGACAGCACATATATATATGTGTGTGTGTGTGTGTATATATGTACAGTATATATATTTGATCCCCTGTTGATTTTGTACATTTGCCCACTGACAAAGGAATGATCAGTCTATAATTTTGACGGTAGGTTTATTTTAACAATGAGAGACAGAATAAAAAAATCTGAAAACAAAATCCAGAAAAACGCATTTCAAAAAAAGTTATAAATTGATTTGCATTTTAATGAGTCAAATAAGTATTTGATCCCCTATCAATCAGCAAGATTTCGGGCTCCCAGGTGTCTTTTATACAGCTGAGATTAGTAGCTCGCTCTTAAAGGGAGTGCTCCTAAACTCAGTTTGTTACCTGTATAAAAGACATCTTTCCATAGAAGCAATCAATCAATCAGATTCTAAACACTCCACCATGGCCAAGACCAAAGAGCTGTCCAAGGATGTCACGGACAAGATTGTAGACCTGCACAAGGCTGGAATGGGCTACAAGACCATCACCAAGCAGCTTGGTGAGAAGGTGACAACTGTTGGTGCGATTTATTCGCAAATGGAAGAAACACAAAATAACTGTCAATCTCCCTCGGTCTGGGGCTCCATGCAAGATCTCACCTCGTGGAGTTTCAATGATCATGAGAACAGTGAGGAATCAGCCCAGAACTACACGGGAGGATTTTGTAAATGATCTCGAGGCAGCTGGGACCATAGTCACCAAGAAAACAATTGGTAACACACTACACTGTGAAGGACTGAAATCCTGCAGCGCCCGCAAGGTCCCCCTGCTCAAGAAAGCACATGTACAGGCCTGTCTGAAGTTTGCCAATGATTCAGAGGAGAACTGGGTGAAAGTGTTGTGGTCAGATGAGACCAAAATCGAACTCTTTGGAATCAACTCAACTTGCTGTGTTTGGATGAGGAGGAATGCTGCTTATGACCCCGAGAACACCATCCCCACCGTCAAACATAGAGGTGGAAACATTATACTTTGGGGGTGTTTTTCTGCTAAGGGGACAGGACAACCGCATCAAAGGGACGATGGATGGGGCCATGTACCGTCAGGGCATTGAAAATGGGTTGTGGATGGGTATTCCAGCATGACAATGACCCAAATCACACAGCCAAGGCAACAAAGGAGTGGCTCAAGAAGCAGCACATTAAGGTCCTGGAGAAGCCTAGCCAGTCTACAGACCTTAATCCCTTAGAAAATCTGTGGAGGGAGTTCAAGGTTCGAGTTGCCAAATGTCAGCCTCGAAACCTTAATGATGAGTGGGACAAAATCCCTCCTGAGATGTGTGCAAACCTGGTGGCCAACTACAAGAAACATCTGACCTCTGTGATTGCCAACAAGGGTTTTGCCACCAAGTACTAAGTCATGTTTTGTGAAGGGGTCAAATACTTATTTGACTCATTAAAATGCAAATCAATTTATAACTTTTTTAAAATGCGTTTTTCTGGATTTTTTGTTGTTGTTGAGTTAAATGTTAAAATAAACCTACCATTAAATTATAGACCGATCATTTCTGTCACTGTCAGTGAATACAATTATTTGATCCCCTGCTATCTTTTCAATCTTTTGTAACATTATAAATGTCTTTACTCTCATTTTAATTAATTTAATGTGTTGTTGCTGAATAAAACTATTAATTTTATTTAAAACTTCTTCCTAGCCTTAGACTTTTGAATGATAGTGTATGTTGTGGTTTGGTTTGGATCGGTCTTTGATTGTTTTTCCTTTCCTTTTTCAAGGAAATTTGCCCCTCGTTGCTCTGTGTGTCAAAAGCCCATAATGCCAGCACCTGGCCAGGAGGAGACTGTGCGTATTGTGGCTTTAGACCGTGACTTCCATGTGCAGTGTTATCGCTGTGAGGTGAGTGAAAGTCCTTGGGTAGTTCGTTAAAAATTTCTAAATGTCTTTGGAAATAGAAGTTTCATACTGACCTTTTTCAAAACTATTGTGTGTGTGTGTGTGTGTGTGTGTGTGTGTGTGCGCTCACTATAGGATTGTGGCTGTCTGCTCTCTGAGGGAGACAACCAGGGTTGCTACCCTCTGGATGGCCATGTTCTCTGCAAAAACTGCAACACCAGTCGCATCCAGGCCCTCACTGCCAAGGCCACGACTGACCTCTGAGTAACACACATATCTACATGCAGTCCCTAATATCCCTGCGTTCATCAAATCCTGAGAAACACCATATCCTGTCACATCACTGCGCACAAATATTTATGCTCAGACAAATGCACATGTACACATACAGTAAAGCTGTCATTCCACTTAAGGGGCCACGACTTATCTTGTCACTCATGCACCTCCTTGTACTGTGCCTTGTATTAAAATTGCACTCATTTATTCTGTCCAATCATTTTTATTAGCAGATATGTATTCACCAGGGCCCACTACATCTGCTTGTAAACGCCTAAACGATGTAGGCCTATGGAGCAAGACTGTTAGATTCTAACTGATGTTCACAGAGCTGTTCAGTTGAGAAGTGGGACATTAATAAAACCCTCATAGAACATCATAGAATCTACCTCTAAAAAGGGACCATGCTGTCCGATCACTATGCATTCCAGTATGTATCCAACCTACAGCTTACATTTTATTTTTAACCTCTGCAGTGTATTGTCACAATCCATCCCAACTTTCACACAGAGCTACTAGTTACACATGAAGTCACACAAGCATGCATTCTCTGCAATAACGCAGATACAAAAATAATTGGAAGTTTTCATTATGCATCATTCAAGCTTGTTAAACATATTTTTTTAATCTTCTTATGGTGGCAGTGAAGTTGGAGGTTTCATGTTTGCTAAGGTACACAAGTCAGTATAGAAAGACCTGGACCTTCACCTTGACTCGTGCATCACACCTCAGTATGTTTTTGTGAGCATACTGTACAGGTGTATGTTTGTGAATGCATATCCTTTCGATTTACATTTCTGAATTTACCCTTTGAGATGAAAGTTACCAAAGAGCTACAATTACTTTCTCTGGAACAGCGTGTATGTATATTATTGTATGCTTATGAAATCTAATGGGAAAAGTATTTTATCCTTTAAGGACTGTGAATGACCTTCAGTAGCTCAGAAGCCTAAATATTTTGTTCATTCAGTGCGGTTTCATGTTTCTTCCTCAGTGTACCGCTTCAATTCAAGTGAATTTAGCAAGAAATATTCTGCGCTTTGAACTTTTTTGCGGTTTGGTATTTTGGTTTTGTTTTTTTATTCAAATTGCGCTTAGTTATCTCCTTTATTTGTATATCATGAGTGAAAATGGTGAAAAGGTCTAAGGATAAAATGTATGTATTTAGATATGCACAGTGAATTGTGCAATAATGTCACGGCAGATTGAGAATCATTTAGAATTAAATTAAAATTCTCAGAGGAAAAACTGTCAGATTAGTGATAAAATGTGTGACAATCAGGGCTGAAAGGATGTTGGAAATGTGTTTTATTTTATCTAATTTGATCTAAGGGCTGATGAGAGACAGCCTGGTGAGCAATATTTTAAATATCCTCAAATTGTGAATTTATCGTAGTATTAGTTACGTAAGATAGAGATAAGTATTAATAAAAATAGGAAAAATAATTTTTCTTTCGTAATTGTACATGGACGATATCATTATGCAAATTTCTTCTTTGTTGTTGCATTGACACTTTACTAAGAAGGATATGCAGACTTTTTTTTATTATTCAACGAGAAAGTGTTCAAGCTGTTCTTAAAGCTACAGTGCACACATTTTGGGAAATTCTGAAATTATGTATATATATCTACAGAGTGCCATTATAAATTTCGAGGTTTAGAGAGTTAACACCTGAGGAAATTTCCAGTCATATCAGTGTGCTGCAGTGATACCCCAGGGAACTTCCCCTCTGGTTGAAGGGTAAATTCAGATGTGAAATGATATTATGCAAACCGGATATAAATACACGGTTACGAGCACCTCTTGATTTATTATGGCAGTTTGTGGATTTTCAGTGTGTAAAATGAAATGCGCTGTAGCTTTAAACCATGAGAGCTTCATTAGTGCTTCAGTGCTTCAAACTGTACCTCTCTTACCTTTTCTATATGTGCCTTTTGTGTGAAACTGAGGTGGTGTTGTTTGAACACAAACACAGCTGTGGCTTGTGGCTGATGTTATGTGTTTGAATGGTCTGTTTTGTTTTTGTTAGTGTTTTTTTTTTTCTATTCACACTACCTAGAGGCTATGCATGTTCGCAACTTGAACTAATCTTTATTTCCAGGTTTTATATAGAAAGACCAAATATTTTAATACTTAATTAGATATTTCATTTTATTATGTCTTTAAAAACATTAAGTGTTATTGGAAAGAGAATTATTGCTGTATTACTTGGCACATTTAGGTCGTCCTTCCTCTCTTTTGCTTCACTGCTTATTCCCCAAACCCATCTCAAGATCCTTTTATTCAAATTGCTTATAGATTTTCTTCATCTATTAAGCATGTTTGCTCATTTGAGTTTTCTCAAATTGATTTGATCTGATCAAGTATTTGATTAGGATGCAGTTTAAAACACTTTGTACTAAGTTTCCCCATTTCGGATCATTACAGTAGCAATAACCTGATGATTATATGAAATTGTTGTTGCGGCAGATGCAGAATATACTGGTATTCAAGTGCCTTGAAATATGTGGTATATTTGAATTGTCATATATAGGGCACTTTGATGATATTTTTTTTTTTTCCGTGAAGAAATTATTGCATAAAACAACCTAATTTGTGCCCTAGTGACATTCTAGGTATATACTTGGATTCTGTTTTTACACTCTGTTGTTTTTGATCACATACAACTTCCTCTATAATTAATAAACCTTTTGGAAAAACTCCATAGTGATTATTTTCTTTTTTTTCTGTTTGTCAGTTTTATTTTTTTGTTGTTGTTGTTTTTTTTTTCTTCCTAATGCTGCTGTTAATTCATATTTCAGCTCTTTGCAGCATTTGGCAGGTTTCCCAGGTAACGGAGACAGATTTTCAGTGTACTCTTTGTACAACCTAAAGGAGAATTCATTTATCATGCTACTGGCTGATATCAGTGATACATTCAGCACATGCTTAGCTACTTTAGGTGGCATTTGAAAGACAATCAGCACAGAATCACGATTTAGATGAGCTGAAAATGCTACTGTCTGACAGCATTTTTCATCTTTTGTTGCTTAGATATTTAATCAGCAAAATCAGTGAGATATAAAGTGGGTTATGAGGCTGGAATGAGGCTGATGGAGTTGTTAAAATAATTTAAGAGACTCAAAAGAAAAGACCATTTTCTTTGGCCCTCTGAATCCTTGCTTGATTTAATCCTTTCAATTTGTCATCCTGCTTTCCAGGAACCAGCAATAAGACACACACAATTTTTTATTCTTCCCAGATTGCTAAATTGGAGCAGCACATCCACAATATTGGAGTTGAAAGTGATCCCAGAGGAATGCAGAAAATTAATAATAGTTTAAAAGAAACAAATAGTACAAAACAGGGCGATATTGCATGTTTGTATTTTATGGCTGGCAGAAATTTGAGGGTATTTTTGGAGACCACCTTACGCCACATCCTTTTTCAAATAATATTATGGCATTATCCGTTTGGGATTGGGGTCACAGTGCAACAGTTTTTGACCTATTCTCTCTGTTCTATAAATTATTTGCATTATCCATAGTCTCTCATCCAAACATGTGATTTAAAAAAAAAGACAAGATTGTTATGGAATATCCTTATGTTGATATTGAAGAGAGAGAAACAACAAAACTGAGCTTTATAAATCTATATGTGTATGTGTGCATATCTTTGCTCTCTTCATGTGTGTGTGCATATGTTCCCTTCAGGAACCCGATGTACGACTTGGTTTTACCGTGCGCTAATCTGCTGTTTACAAACACATTGATGAGTGTATGTCCCTCTGGCTAACATGATGTGGCTGCTAATCTGTGTGTTTGTGTAAGCATGTTTGTATGAGTGCATGTAAGAGAGAAAGCCAGGAGGGTCCCTCCAGGAGCCGGCTAAAGCATTTCTGAATGCCTGCTTCTAAAACTCAGGATGTGGGAAGTGCGTGAAAGCTCAGTAACGAGTCACGATCAAACACGATCTGTCCCAGCTCTTTTAAAGAAAATAGTTGTTGGGTCAGATTTACATAACATTACAATGTAGGTCGGCATTGTTGTCTTGGTCTTTTAATGTGCTCTGAGTTTGCTGTCATCGTTAGCTTTCAAATGAATCGCCCCCAGTGGTGTGCTGGCATTGGAGGCCTGATTTTGTGGGTCCCTGGTTTCACCGAAAGATGTGATGTAATGGCTGAGTCAACTGAGCCCTCAAAGAAGCATCGCTGAAGAAAAGACAGCACTGGAGAGGTGATTTTTAGGGAGACTTTTGAAGTATTTTCAGAAATGGAATGTGTCATTCTTGCAATTCTATTAAAATAATTGTCCTATTTCAATTGAATAGGCAGTGACGGCTAAAGTGACCATTTCATATGTTTTTTTTTTTTGTTTGTTTTTTTCTCCCGAGAAGTGTTAATACTCTGCCACTATCAATACATTACTCTGTTTGAGGATCTCAACCAAGCCAACACATAGCAACCTAAAGTCAAACTATGGGATTTAAAGTTCAATTGCGCAATTTAAAAAAATAAATACTGTAAAAGTGTACTATTAATCTCATAAATTGTCTTATGTAGCATGATGCTAATGTTAGCTCTAATGCACCTGCAAAACAGATGCAATTCTTCTTCATAATGCATTTTGTCATAATACTTCATGTAAGGTCGCAAGAAAATGTTTTGTTTTATTTATTTAGAAATACTTTTGATAATATTGGGTAAATGTATACTGGGATTGAAGCGATGTGGCTTGGTAAACGTTTTATTGTCAGTATAAAGGCTGATAATGGCTTAATTAAAACAAAAGAATAATGCGGATTATGTCTCATACCTGGCGGAGATGTGAAAGGTTATGTTTCCTTAAACTAGTTTGTCATGCACTCCTTTATTTCAACACATTTACAGGTAAATCCTAGTATTTTAAATTTGCGATTAATCACAGTCCAGGACTGTGATTAACGCGATGAAATTTTTCAATCGATTGACAGCACTAGTATACTTTATGAGAAAGTCAAACTATGAGATAAAGTCACATTTACAAGAAACAATTTTAAAATAGTTACATTGCTCAATAAAAATCAGATTGTGAGAAATAAAGTCATTTTAAGATATAAAATCACAGTTGTGAAAATCAAAGGTGAGATTTAAAGTCACAATATGCAACTTTCCTATATAGTCAAGAAATGTTTCAGTTGCAAACAAATTGAGAAACTGGCATTGTGATATACAAATTCGCAATCATGAGAAACAAGTCACAATTGCAAGATAAAATCTTTACACATTGTGGTCTAAAAATATGTATTGCGTGATAAAAAGTCACAAATGAAAGATGTAAAGACACTGCAGGATAAAGTCACATTATGAGATATAAAGTAGCAACTATGAGATACAAAACTGCAGCTATGAGATATTAGGTCTGGTAGGGAGAAATAAAGCCAGAAGGACCTCTCAGGGGGAAACAGGCTTCCATACTATTGCCCTCCAGTCTGTGCTGGATGAGGGCTGAGAGAAATGCAGACTATAGGGTATGGAAGAATAGGAAGAGCAAAGTAAAGGGCACAAACTGTTTTCTGTGTAAATAACGTGCAAAGACACTCAGAGAATGTCAAAACATGGAGGCCAATGTTGGGGCAGCCTGTCAACGCAATTCACAATCACACATCACCCAAGGGGTTTAGTCATGCTGTGATGCTGTGGTGCATTCTTTGTGTGTGCGTGGCTGTTCAGATGAAGTATTTTCTTGCCAACGTTCCTTAACGCATGGCACCATCACTTTCACTGTATAAATAGTAAGCTCTGGCCTAGGACTTCAAGCTATGCACAACACTGACAGATTCCTGGTGCTCCGTTAAGAAAAGTGATGTCTCCTGATAATATTAGAAAGCATGTTTTCAGGTCGGCAATGAGAGATTCAAATACATTTTCCAGCTGGCAAAGGTGAGCTGAGGTCAGCTTGAGTATGTTCACATTCTGCATTGGAATTCCTCAAATTACAACGTGTAATATTTCATATGTATGTCTTATCTCCAGCTGCACATCTGTGATTGCTATGGCATATCAGTGCAAATAGTGTACAGCTCTGGAAAAAAATAAGAGACCACTCCAATTTTTTTTCTTAAATCAGCATCTCTACATGTATGGCACCCATACCATTCTAGTGTTTGTTGAATTCCAACACAGGCACACCTTATTCTGTTTAAGGAAGTACTGAATGGGTGATCACCTCAACCAAATCCCTCTACCAGGGTCCACCAGTGACTATGACTATCCTCTAGCAATAGGTCCTCTTGCAACTGGATGGCAAAAACAGTGCAAGTATTACCTGTAAAGTAATTGGAATCAAATAATAACTACTGACCATGCCAAAATGTTCTGAGGGAGGAAAAGAAGGGTTCAATTCTGGCTTTACTGGCCAAGGGATACATAGAGCATCAGGTTTCTTCCATCATTAAAATTTCAAAGACAGTGGTTCATAAGAACAAGGTCAAGCTGCAGATATTGGGGACAACAAAGCTACAGACCAGATGGGGTGAAAACAACTCTCCACTGACTGGGATGACCGCCAACTCATTCAAATGTCACTCAACCATAAGATAACATCAATTGACCTACAGGACAGTTTGAAAATTCATCAGTGAGAATTAAAGAAGAGCCAGACTGAGATTTACAAAAGACCATAAGGATTGGACCTTCTCTGGGGAGTCCGATTTATAAAGTCCTATACAAGCCACAGTGTCTTGCCACTGTGAAATTTGGTGGAGGATCAGTGATGATCTGGGAGGGAATGGGGCACATTAGTCTTTGTGAAGGGTGCATGAACCAAGCCACAAACAAGGTTGTGCTGGAAGAAAACTTGCTTCCTTCTGCTCTGACAATGTTCCCCAACTCTGAGGATTTATTTTTCCAACAGGACATTGCTCCATACCACACAGCCAGGTCAAATGTGTGGATGGAGGGCCACCAGATCAAGACCCTGTCATGGCCAGCCCAATCTCCAGACCTGAACCCTATTGAAAACCTCTGGAATGTGGTCAAGAGAATGATGGATGGTCACAAGCCATAAAAACAAAGCTGAGCAGATAGAATTTTGGCACCAGAAATGGCATAAAGTCACCCAACAGCAATGTGAAAGGCTGGTGGAGAACATGCCAAGACGCACGAAAGCTGTGATTTGAAAATTTAGGGTTATTCCCTCAAATATTGATTTCTGAACTCTTCCTAAATTTCAAAGCGATTGCAGTTTTAATTTCCTGCGAATAAATGGTCTAAATGATAATATATTGATTTGGAATTTGGGAGAAATGTTGTTCATAGTTTATAGAATGAAACAGAAATGTTCATGTTACTCGAAAACACATACCTATAAATAGTATAACCAGAGAAACTGATAATATTGCAGTGGTTCTTAATTTTTTTCCACATCTGTATCACAAACATATTTGGTTGCGTTTTGTTTTGTGATTCTTTGAAACATAGCAAGATGGAGCATTGCCTCTACCAGGGTCCACCAGTTTTTTTTTTTTTTTTGTTGTTTTGTGTTTTTTGAATACGCTTGCTAAATAAAGACGGACTGTGTGTACTGGAACAAAGAAAAACTAGACCGGAGCATACAGTAAACGGAATGGCTCAACAAACAAACTGCCAAAAATCAAAACTGTCAGAATTCTGTTTCATATAATTTTGTCCTAATTTAAACCCTGTTTTTAAAGGCATAAACACTTCCATAAACAGATGAACCATATTTGTCCCCCATCTGTGAGCTACATAACATGTTGTTGTTTATAGTAACACAATGTTCTTGGACATTTTTAAACACTAACTTCAGTGAAGAGTTACAGAGCAAACATCTAGAGCAAACATTTTAAATCGGTCACGTTTCTCCATTTAATATTCTATTGTATTTTGTGCTTTACAGTGCTGGATTTTGTTCATAAAGTGTACTTAATTTGCAAGTAAGCCAAATGGACAACAAACTTAAACATGTATGCTCACAATGAGGTCAGACTTATAGCTAAAACTACAAAGTAGTGGTGAGCTAATAAACAGCATAAGTAAGCAATAAGCTGTATAATTTATTTTTAACACAATGTATGATATTTCCTCATACAAATATGCCAGCTTATCCCTTCGAATTAGAAAACATTAACTTCTTGTCATTTAGTTGAAACCAGACCAGCTACTGACCAATCAGCATCAAGGATCAAAGCTATTCTTATGTTTGTCATGTGACTTTACCTAAATGTAAAACAGTAACGTTTTCTCGTAACATTAGGGTTGGGAATGTCTGCATACTGTTTGAAAGACAATCAGCCAATCAAATTCAAGGATCACAACTAATTTGTGATACAAAAATTAAAAACCACATGTACAATGTTTTTGGGGATGAATACACTACAAGCATACTGTATTGTGCTACTTTAATCTCAGAAAAATCAATTTAGGCCTTTGTTGCGATAGTCAATGTGCATTAAGACATGAGAAAAAGGTCAGTGATGTGGCAGAAATGCTGATTTTCTGCCTGAGGCTTGATATTTTAGTTCTGTTGTGGTCCTAATTTACCCTCTGCTGCTGGCTTTGATTTTCCTCTCAGTGACTCTGTCCTCGAGAAATGGCAATTAGCTGTGCACAGCTAGCAGGCTGTTCAGTGGTCTGTTTAGAAAACAAAATAATGAGATTACGCTAGGTAATTAAACCCCCAGTTGTGCCTGTGCTGCGCTTATCTTTAGCATATGTGGACTGGGCTATTGGTTGGTAATGCAAGGTCATGAGGTTTGCATGTGTCTGCGTTACTTCAAACACCCTGCAAATTTACAAAAAGATAATATAAAAGATGTCAGTGCTGTTAAACTTAAAGGAATAGCGCACCCAAAAATATTTACTAAAACACGTTGTTCCAAACCTTTGTAACTTAACTTTTTTATTCCCGTGGAACACAGAAGAGGAAAGTTGGAACAATGCATTATTTCTGTGTAGTTACAATGAATGTGCATAGAAATGTTCAAGCTTCATAAAATTCCATAAAATTATTATAAATCTAGTCCACGGTAGCTTTGTGTGAGGAATTAAAATGAAACGAAAGCCAAAATTAATCATTCATTTGAGTCAGATCTTTTCGATGAATTAGTTGACCCAATTAACAAAGTGGTTCTGAATGATTTATTCTCAAATCTGACATCACATTTCAGTGACTTAAAGGACCTGTATTACTTTCTTTTGTGGAACCTAAAAGAACAAATCTCTCTCTCTCTCTCTTTCATTTTTGGGTGAACTGTCACTTTAAATATTTCTTCATTTTTCACACAAAGCTATTGTGCGGATTCAGAAGATTTGGATTGGAATGCACAAGCCATATGGACCACTTTGTGTGTAGTTTATTGTGCTTCTATGTCCTTTTTGAGTATAAATTCTTTATAATTGCATGGAAAAGAATAACCTGTAAAACAACACAAGGGAGAATAAATAATGTCAGAATTTTATTTGTGGAATGTGGATGAAGTATTCCTTTAAAATATTGTGTAGTTTTCAGTTTCTTCCACAAAGCAATCACTTAAAAATTTCAAAATGTTTCATATTCCACGTAATAGACATAACATACTGATGTATTTATGAACAAGCATCTTAGAGCTACCCATGGGGTATCTAGAGAGATGCAGCTCAAGAACTGTCTAAACTTATTTTGTCTGGGCTATGTTAAGGATGTTCCCTTGCTGTCAAATTCGAGAAGATACATACTATGCACTCAACAAAACAAAACAAAAAGACTCAAAAACCTACAGATGGGTCTGTGTACATTTACGTCAATTCATTTTTCTTTTCTTTTTTTTTTTTTGCTTTTCAGCATAGCATTTAAAAATATAACAACCATTGTTAAAAGGGCCATATGATGTGATTTCTAGTTTTCCTTTGTCCTCGCAGTATTACAAGCTGTTCGTTCATATATAACATCCGTAAAGACTAAAGGCTAAATCCGTAGATAGAATAGATATTCTTTCTTAAAGTTAAGACTCGTCCATGCCTTCCTAAAATGCCTCGTTCAAACAAACTCATAAATCGACGTCATTGTGTGGGAATATTAACATAACATCGCCCAAATGTTTACACAAAGAAAGAAAGCATAAATTTGATTCTCGCTGTAGTATTTTTGCCGTCGCCGCCATGTTGTGGAGATGCTGTGTGTTTCCAAATATGGTAAGGGCCATAACATTTCCGACCCACGCTTGAGGTATTTGACCAATCACAATACACTGCATGGCTGGCCAATCAGAGCACACCACGCTTGAGCTTTGTAAAAATCGACGCGTTTCAGAAAGGCGAGGCAAAGAGGAGCAACAATAATCTACGGTATGTGGAAAATAATGTGTTTTTTTAACCTTAAATCATGTAAAGACATTGCACTACACCAAATACACAAAATAATGTTATTTTTAGTATCGTCATATGAATGGACACAAAAGTACAGGGACCCAGATGTCCCATGGAGAACCAAGGCCACTGCATTGGCAACAAGGCCAAAAAAAAAAACAATGTGATTTCCCTCATCAGTTCCTTCTCTTGGCGCTCATGAGTAATAAGCACATGAGTGTTTACTCTCGCTTGCTATTTTAGAAGTTCAAGCTGTCTGCTCTGCATTGACAACCATTAATCAATTATGAGCCCCGCTAGTGCCCCTCATAAAGATTTACTACCTCATGTTCCTTTAATTCAGTCTGGCTGCACACTCTAACATCAGCGTCCAATGAAAGCAAGAGCTCTTAGTTTTATGGCTTCTCAGTAACTTTAAACTCTTTTCCCAAAACTCAAAACAAAGCAACACGAGAAGTACCCACTGAGTTAGGGACCATTAGAGGTTGAGCTATGCTGAGATATTTTTGTTTTCCATGCTTTCATGCAAACAGTTTGCCAACCTCTGAGATCCTCTACATTAACATAACAATTATTCAATTAAATGTAGTGGTTGGTGTTCTGATTGGTATCTTAAAATTTTGAAGGCCTAATTTAGGTGTTCTTTTGGTAAAACTTGTGGTCAGCACTAGATTATTTTATCAGCCCTTCACTCTTACTCTCCCAGGACATTGTAGAAGCAAAACTGTAAAACTCCATTGTTAGGTTTCAGACTTCATCACAGCTAGTGATTTGCCTGTTCTATCTATCTCAGAACAAAAAGAAAGATATCTTCACTTCCTTGTAGTCATGCAAGCCCCGACAAATCAAGTTCATCTTGATAGTAGTGTTTCAGAGAAGATCATACTATGCTGGGAAAATCCAGGCCATGCTATCTTATTAGATGGTCAAGCTGGATTTTTTTGAACATGGAAGCTGGTTATAATTTGGTCCAAAGTGTTCTAACAGGTCAAAACCAGGTCCATCAGCTGATACTTCATTTGAATGACTAACTTAGACCATTTAGAAACAATGTAAAACCAGCTACCGTTCCATAATGTACTTAAAGTGCTCCATTTTCGCACACTAATTTTGTACTAAATATGCTGAAAATGATCCTTTAGTACTTTTTAAGATAAACTTAAGATCAACTAAGTGTACTCAACAGTGCTATTTTGGGACACCATGAATATGAGCTAAAATGCCCTTTTTACATACCATCTCTGTATTTAAAAAATGTATTTAATTACCACTTACACTTGAACCCATCTTTCATACGCTAGTACACTCGTGTACTACAAGTGGTGACTAAATACATTTTTTTAAATACAGACATAGTATGTTAAAACCAAATTTTAGTTCATATTCATGGTGTCCCAAAATAGCACAGTTGAGTACACTTACAGTTGAGTACACAGTAGGTCTTAAGTTTATTTTAAGAATCTAAAGAATCATTTTTATTATAGGCTATTAAGTACAAAATTAGTGCACCAAAATAGAGTATTTTAAGTACATTATAGTCTCAGCCTCAGACGTCACGGCCACGGAACGTTGGCTAAATGTCTGATGCATATGGCACACAAAAGTGGAAACACTTCAGGAGTTTCGAAGTCGTCTTCGGATTGGTTGAATTATACAGGATTTCCAGGAGACGTGTGTGTCGCGTTCTTTAACATTCCACCTGGAAACAAAAATGCGGTGATGCCAAACCCCCTCACGAAAGAAGAAAGCCGTCGTGTTTACAACTGTGACGACAAACTCTTATCAGGATCAAATAAACGCTGGATTATCAAAAGTATGTGAAAAATTTAAGGTTCGCGGCATAGAATCTTTAAAATACGTCCGAGAGTCTGTTATTGTGGTGACATTTCCACGCCCCAAAACATGACACTGAACGAAACGAACTGTGATTGGTTGTTTGACATGTCGGTCAAATGGCCTCATGGGCGGGCCTTGGCAAGTGAAAGCTACTGTAGATTCCAGACCTTCAGCCATCAGTCTGAAGGTCTGGCTACGCAAGACTTAGTACATTATGGAAGTATACTTTTTTAACCTAGGAACTTTTCTTTTTCAAAATTCAAAAATGTTTTTCAAGATCAAGGAACATTTCAATAGAGTGTCATGATTCACTCAACTCAGTGTCGTTGTAGACATTTTTCTTCTGTAAAAGAGTATTTTTTAAAAGAATATCCTGACCATTCTTTTGAATATAATTAAAGTGAATGAGGACTGACAAAAGTATTATAAAAGTGCATGGCTCATGACTCCTGAAGTAGTCTAAGTCTTCTAAAGACATTTCATGCTTTGAAACTGACAGACATTTATGTTAATAAGTAATATTCTTTGTAAATAATTATTTTGAATTTCTCTTCAGTGAATCCGTTGATCAACAAAACCTGACTGTGATTCATTCATGAATCAAATTCAGTAAATTATTTGTTTCCAGTATGAACAACCCCACTTGAGTGTTACAGTACCAGTGAAGATTGACTAAAATTTCTTAATTCAAAGCTCCATAATAGCTGGAATATAGTGCATAAATTGTATGATCTGTTTTTATGGCACTTTTGCATCCTTTTTAAGCATGGCAGCCCTGTGTCTCAATTCTCATTCAACCATAAACAACAAAGTCACAAGGGTTTGGAACAACATGAAGAGGAGTAAACAGAATTTCCATTTTGGCGTGAACTATCCCTTTTAAGCTGGTTATTTTATTTTATTTTGTTATTTTAACACTTTATTGTAAGGTCTCTTAACTAGTTGCTTATTAGCATGCATGTTAGGCTACTAGAATATTAGCCATTTATTAGTAGTAATTAAGCACATATTAATGCCTTATTCTACATGACCTTATTCTACATCCCTATTCCCACCCAATACCTAAATTAACAACTTACTAGCTATTAATGAGCAGCAACTTAGGAATTTATTGAGGGGAAAGTCGTAGTTAATAGTGAATAAGTGTTCCCTATTCTACAGTGATATTTTATAGAATTTTTAATTTAATTTAATTTAATTTTTATTTTCCCCAGAAGGGAAAGAGCTACATTTTTAGCATCTCTGTTGTGTAATAAAGGATGGCATTTCCATTTATGTGAAGGCATTAATCCTTAGTCACTGCTTCTTATTCAGTGAAATGTGTTTGACAGCTTTCTCTTCAAACCTGACCTCCTGCTCAGAAAGAATTGCCTCTGCCCTTCAAAGCAGCTCGATGCGCTTTCCCGTGTCACTCAGTTATGTCCTTACCTTTGATCCTTAATCACATCATCCACTTTTAGCAGCGGCCTGCACTGCACTGTTAAAATATATTCTCACACATTTACTTTATTTCGCTTGATGAGATACAATCAGTAAAAAAAAAAAAAAAAAAATCCCAGCCTTTTACAATGGCAGAGGTTCGTGAGCAGTTCCTCGTTCTCTTCCTGGATCAGCGCGGTCTTTGTGTAACCTTAACTGGTAAGCCAGTCTTGGACGTTGCCTGTTTTATATGCACCTCAAACCGCCCCTGAGATCCTGCTAAATCCACTGACTTTACCCACCAAAGCACAAGGGGCCTCCGGTCCAGCCCCTTCTAAAGCTAATAGAGTCTTCATAAGTTTAAAGAGATACTTCACTCTGTGACCTTCTAACCTTGAAAGACAGCCGTGCAGTGCAGTGTATTTAGTCTTTTATAGATTTGCCACCCCCTCCAGAAAATCCACATTTATTAGGCATATGAATATTGAATGATCAGAGATAAATATGGTGAATAATTTAGCATGGCTGCATGGCATGCACGCCTGATTTAGATGAACTCAGTCACTCGCTGATGAGGTTCACGACACCCATGTGAGGTTGCTGGTAGCTGCTGAAATATTCATCCCTTCCATGAAGTGCAATTAACTCAAGTTTCTAGATACTTATATGTTTGTGTATAAGTAATGAGATCATAAAGCCTCTTTGTTAGTTATTATTCACTGTACCAGCGTACTCTTTTTCAAAACATTAACATTCATCTGATTGCTCTTGGTTAATTCAGTCTTTTTAAAAATTACAGTGCCTTTCAATATACATGTAATTCATGAACAAAGTGTGTGATTAAATCTAGGCCAGGTTCCTGGAGACCCTTTATCTAATAACCTTAAATAAATCACAGAGCGAGATTATTTTAGGCCGTGCCACTGTAGTGCGATCGGATGCATGCATTTATTGTTGGGAGAATGTTCGCTTTGATAATGTGAAATTCTAACAAAATAAATGTTTAACGCTATGAATAATTTAGGCCTTTCTTACGAAGAGCTAAGTTTTTAAACACCCAGGACAGAGTTATATATTTGTAATTTTAAAATGAGGAAGGGATAAGGGGCTAAAAGATAGCATGCCCGTGTGGCTTGCATAAGTTCTGACAGCTGAGTACTAAAACAAGAAGCCTTCTTTGAAAATCCCTGGACTGAGAATTATTTGATCACGCATAATAACTTCAGCCATAAATGGTATTAAAGCTTAAAATGCATATCCTTTGGATAGAGAACAAAGTGCGTTGAAACACAGGCGTGATAAATTATTCAGATCAAACTTGTCTAACTTTTCTCCCACCCCATGTTTGAAACTCATTCTCCTCCCTTCTCTTTCTCTCATATATAAACTGTCCACCCAATTGCACACAGTGTAGAGTGATATGCATTGTAAACCCTAAAGAGAGCATTGTGGTTAAATGTGGTAACATAACATGCCGAGGTTGTGTATATATATATATATATATATATATATATATATATATATTAGTGCTGGGCAACGATTAATCGCGATTCATTGCATCCAAAATAAACTTTTTTCTGTACATAATATATGTGTTTGTACTGTGCATATTTATTATGTATATATAAATAAAAGCACATGCATGTATATATTTTAGAAAAATATGTTATGTTTATATATTATATATATAAATTATATGAATATAAATATACCAAAGAATATAAATATAATTTCAAAATATATACTTAATATATACATAATAATTATACACAGTACACACATATATCATATAAACAATTTTTTATTTTTTTTTGCATGCGATTAATCAATTAATTAATAACCAGCACTAATATGTGTGTGTGTGTGTGTATGTGAGAGAGAGAGAGAGAGAGAGAGAGAGAGACCCTGGCTGTAAAAACCCAGCTAAAGTCATTTTTTGTGTGATTTACTGGTTTCTACATAAAATCATCCTTCATAAGGTAAAGAACATACTATGAAAATGTTTGAAAAAGATTGAAATCATAGTGAAATTAATGGTTGAAATCAAACTTTGATGCTTGTTATCTCATAATTAGATTTTGACACTTCAGCCTGGATTTACAGAGACCAATAACAAAATTAATATCTTCCCTGTGTCAGAAGCCCCTAGTTCCCTCCTACACTGAACAGCGACGGTCTTGCTAACAATTTTGTCAAGGATTAAGTGGTCCTGCTTAAGGGGATTGTGGGATTTGGCAGATTACTGCTCTGACATTTGTAAATAAACAGTGGTATTTCAGTTCTTCAGATCCTGACTTGTAATCAGCAGGCTGGATTAACTAAAATGGACTAATCAATTAATTAATTAAAACATGCTGACTGGTGGTACTTTTGTTTTTTTTTGTTTTTTTTTAACGCATATCCTGTTTTTAAGGCTTACGGAATAAAGACTGTGGGAAAAGTGCTGTGTACAGTATATTGCCTTATCGTTGCATCATGGAAGCACAAGGTACAGTCTCTGTATGGGTGGTCGTCCCAGTTTTTAAGACTTTTAGGCAAAGAATATAAACAATCTCAGGAGATACAACGCTGGCTGCTTGACACCAATTCCTGGGCTGATTTATAAGCTAATACAAGTACATTTGCGCTTCCCTGCACCCAAATGTCTTATTGAACTGTTAGTACAAGCAAACAAACTGGGAATACGTTGGAGATCAAACAGAACTCTCAGTGGACTCCATTAACCATATTTGGGGAATATCATGTGGGAGCTAGTTTTATAATTTCACTCTGCTAAGAGGTTTTATGAGACTTTTTTAAAACCAATTGAACTATGCATTTGTTCGGTGTAACAGATCTTGCAGTGTTTTTCACTTGCTGTTTAGAAAAGACGTGAAACATGATGGGTGTTCAGAAGATGAACATCTGGTTAAGCCAACCCACCAGCAATTTGTTCAAAGGTATTTTCAGCTGCAATTTTCATCAAAATATTTTGCACCATGTTATCTCCAAGCCTTTCATGAGACTGTTGTTATATATGCAAGATAGGATTGTAAGATTGTCTGTTTCATGACCCTTTTTTGCTTGTGTAAGGGAGTTGCCTGTGGCTTTGTTACAAAGGAATCTTTTCCTGAGGATATATAAATCAGCTGTGTTTTACAAAGGCTTCGTTCTTCAAAGTCTAGAGAGCATTGGGTTGTTTTTCCCCTTTTCCTCCTTCTTTCAATAAGATTCATCTTCATGCATCAAAGTCAGTCTGTTTATGATTGTGCTTTATTAATTTTGCAGTATGATCCACACAAAGGCTTCCTAGCTCTAGCATGTTTGTATACAGACAGGTCACTTAATGACAAGCCATAGAGGTGATGCTTTTTATAGTCTCACATTAATGTTTAAATCTCAAGCTTTATGAAACACTCCAGCCTGCCTCTTGTTTGCTCCTCGAAGTCTCTTCTGAAATCCAAATTTGCAGATGACTCGGTTGCCAGTTCTTTTCTCTTAATGTAGAACATTATGTTTGTATATTTCATATGATTTTTTTTTTTTATCTCATTCTTGATTTGTGAAATATTGCATTTTAAGCACAGCCCCTTAATCCCTGTTCCTTCATTCCCTTATGACCATCTGAACTCCTTCCTATCACTATGCTGGATGTTGTCTGATAAAACCTTCATGCTCCCAGTCCATCTGTTTTTCAGTCTTGCCAGTGACAGAGGACCTACCCTTTCTAAAATCATTAGCTGCACTCCGATGCACAGAGTCCCTACTTTGTGTACACTGCTCCCTACACACTCAGCAGGGGATATCTGTAATTCACTTCACTTGACAAAATTGTTCATTCCAGGCAATGCCCTACATCATCATCTAGTGTAACACAGAAAAAGTTGCACAGATTTAAGTAGAGGCGGGGTTTCAACTATGGTGTAATATTTGTAGAAATAAATATAATAATAAATAATATACTATAAAATGTTAACTCCTAATTTGCTGCTTATTAAAAGGGTAGTTGTTAGTTTAGGTATAGGGAAGCATTGAGGGATCTAAAATATTGTCATCCAAAATAAGGCATTAAAATGTGCTTTATAAGTAATATGCCAAGATATGTCACGTTGTGACAGCGGTTGGGTTACTGCCCAGAAGGCTGGGTTAAACATTTAACTCAACTGCTGGTTGGAAGCAACCCAGCATGTGTTCTGTCTGATATTTACCCAGCACTGGGTTGCATTTAGCCCAGCATTTTTTTAGAGTGCAACTAGTTAATAGTGAGAACACGTATTGGTAACACTTTATAATAACTTTCATTAATAAATCATTAACAAACATTATATAATGCTTAACAGATCATTAGTTTATATATGATATGTTATATATGCATGTATATGTGTAAGTAAATACAACCCAGCACTGGGTGAAATATGGACAAACCCATATATGGATGTTTTGATCCAGCGGTTGGGTTAAATTTTTAAGCCAACCTTGGGTAGTTTTATTAAACTCAACTATTGCTTAAAATTACTATATTTCTTGCTTAAAATTAACCAAAAATAGGTTACTAGAGGCATCAGCAATAATCAAAAGGTTAATATTTATTAATAAGTCATTAAAAAATATTATTTATTGAACTTATTAATAAATGTTTATTTATTGAACATATACATGTTAATTTCCTGGAAATTTGGATTTATTAATATGTTCAATAAATTAACATTTAATAAATTGATTGATATAATTTCACTCTAAAAATGCTGGGTTAAAACCAACCCAATTTGGGTTATTTGGCAACCCAGCGCTGGGTAAATATTGGACAGAACACATGCTGGATTGTTTTGACCCAGGTGGGTTAAATGTTTTTACCAAACATGCTGGGTTGTTTTATTTAAGTCATCTGTTGTTTAAAAAGTATTATATTGCTGGCTTAAAATGGACTGGAAATAAAAAATACATCAAATTTCTAGAGGCAACAGCAATAATAAAAAGATGATCATTTATCATTAAGCAAGAACACAATACAAATACAAGACAAATTGAATTTATTTGCATGAATACAGCATAGTTTACAATGTTACATACATTTAAACTCATTTAACAAGCATTTTAGACATAAAAAAATTTAATATTTAAAGGTATCATTTTAATTTAAGTGTATTCTAAATACACTTAAAGCCGTTCTCTTTAATCATTCTTTACTGAAATAGCACTAATTCTCATGTTATTCTCATTCTCAGCTGACTGATATCTCATCCTTATGTTGCGTTGTGTAAAATAATATAATTTACACCACATTAAAGACTTATAAATTAAATAAAATGTATACAAACCTTTATTTCGCTGAATAAGTGCACCAAATTGGCATAGTGGACACAAAAAGCCCGCGGTCTGACCGTAACTCGGCAGTTGGGTAGAACAAACTTTTCATCATTTGCAAATGTTTATAGACGTTTACTAATCATTAATAACTTTATGAGCAGTCATCTCAATGGTAAAATGTGTCTTAAATGACCCAGCAACTGGGTAAAAAAAATATGAAAAATAACCCAATAAAATGACCCAGCAAGCTGAAGCCAGCATTTGGGTTAAAAACAATAGCCCAGCACCTGGGTAAAGATATTAACAACAATCCAATAAAATGACCCAACGGGCTGAACCCAGCATTTGGGTTAAAAAATTCAATAAATAACCCAGCATTTTTAGAGTGTAACATTTGTTCATGTATTTGCAGTACTCCATCCAAAGTTGAGACTTTTCCTCATTTGTAAATGTTTATAGACGTTTACTAATTATTAATAACTTCATGAGCAATCATTTTAATGGCAAAAAGGGTCTCAAATGACCTACATTCACCCCATTTACTCATCGTTACAAATCATTTATTAATAATGTGTTCATGTTTTTGCAGTACCCAGTCTGTGGAAACTGTTCATCATCTGTAAATGTTTATAAATATTTACTAATCATTAGTATCATTATGGGCATTGGACTTTTAAGCTTCTGTAATAACGTTTGTGTAAAGACTGGTTAGTTAAGTTTAGCTACTGTAAATGCTTGCTAAAGACATAACACACATTGAAAAACATGTTTTATTGCCTCAACACTTATATTATTCCTACATCAAGAGGAAAAAAACAAATCAGTTTTTTAATTAAAATGCCAAAACAATGTAATGTAAACAGATTGAACTGTGTTCCTTTATAGTAATCAAATTGACCCTTGTACACTTCTGAACCCTAAACAAGCCGTGAACCTACCCATACACCCAGCCTGTCCCTAACCTTAACCGTATCACACCTCAATAGCAGCAAATGTGTTATGCATTAACAAAAGCTTTTAATCATTGTATAACATCTGTTAAAATCATTTGTAGATTTTCAAGAAGTGCATGATTATATTAATTGAAAGTTTAATGACATTTGTAAGCATATTCATGTATATGAAATAATGATCTGTTAATATGTTTTTTAGTAAACATTAACAAGCACATTATCTCATACTTCTAGTTATTTGAATATATATTGACTATCCTTTAAGCATTGTATGGTGCTTGTTGATGATTTATTAATGAAAGTTATTTTAAAGTGTTAACTTTTTTCCCAGAAGCTATTACTCTATACTTCAGTGTAGGGCTGGGCGATAATTCGATAGCGATGATTATCGCGATATAATTTTCCTAGATAAAACGATATGAAGAGTTCAAAAAATGCTCGATATAATTTTTATCCGCCAAAAGCGGAACGAAACAGTGCGACTCATTTGAATCGCGCCACACAGACCGTTTATCCGCTCTGATCACAGTTCAAACTGCCGCGCAGCGCGACCTCACTAGAGCAGATGTGATTACTAGGTCACGCGAGCATTGAGCAGTGCTGTGAGATCCAGTGTGGAGCACTTCAATTCAGCGATGAACACAAATGCATCCAAACTCATGCAGAGGTAAAAAAAGTGATATTATTATTAATATTATCAGGCAACCCAAACCTGTATCTTGATTTTAAACGATATCATGCATTAAAACATGCAGAAACTAAGAAATACATTTTTCTATTCAGATATTTCTTTTGTTAAGGAAAATGAATGGTCTGGTTTCTACAACTTTCACTTTAGAGAAAAAATCTGCCTTTAAACTTGAAAGAAATAAAGATTTGACTTTTATTGTGATAATTATCGATATCGACTGATATGAAAAAATATTTTGTGATAATATTTTTGGCCATATTGCCCAGCCCTACTTCAGTGTCACATGATCTTTCAGAAATGATTGTAATACACCAGTTTGTTGCTCAAGAAACACTTCTCACTGCCAATGCTAAAAATAGTTCTGTCACCAGAGTGGTACCTTTAGTGGTACCTTTTCAAAGGTGCATTTATGTATCATTTAAATATGACGTTGCTAAAAAGAACATTATTTTGTGTATTTGGTGTAATGCAATGTGTTTATGTGGTTTAAGGTTCAAAAACACATTATTTTCCACATACTGTACATTATTGTTGCTTCTCTATGCCCCACCTTTCTGAAATGCATCGATTTTTACAAAGCTCGTTGTTCTGAGAAGCGAGGCGTGCTCTGATTGGCCAGCTCTCCAGTGCGTTGTGATTGGCCGTATACCTCAAGCGTGAGACGGAAATGTTACGCACCTTACCGTATTGTGATGCCGTGTCCTGGTGTCCTGACATTTTATCCTATCCGTCAGATTTTCCTACCAGGGCTTACTGTGCATGCGCACATCAATATTGCGTCCTTTTTCTCACGCTGAACAACAATATTTAATGGATCTGCATTACTGTAAGGGTAGGTATAGACGTTAATAAAACATCAAATAGGTAGAAAAAAAATATTTATTGTTGGTTTCCGGTAGCTTTATCCCTTCTAGCCACAAACGCGAATATAACACATAATTACTGTATTTGCATTGCTGTAAGGGTAGGTTTAGAGTTGTGGTGGTAGGTGTAGACATTAATAAATCATAATTTGACAGGTAGCATTTTTTGTTGTCGAATTGTACTACCTACTGTTTTAATGGGAGGTAGCAAAATCTGACAGGGTAGCACAAATCGTCAGAACACCAGCGCCACAACACAAAAACAATTAACCCATTATAAATGAGGCATTTGTTGCATCCAGTGGGGCCATAATTACTGATTATAATAACTTATACTGTCTTTTTACGCATCACGTTGCATCGTGCCACGTAAACATTACCATGTCTGCATTTGTTCAG
This sequence comes from Barbus barbus, assembly GCF_936440315.1. Taxonomy (NCBI): domain Eukaryota; kingdom Metazoa; phylum Chordata; class Actinopteri; order Cypriniformes; family Cyprinidae; genus Barbus; species Barbus barbus. The sequence goes on from NC_136753.1 coordinate 15,582,004, forward strand.
GAAATAGTCCTCCATAAAATGCGCTGCACATACTCACATATTTGGGTTGAACTGTTCTGGAACAGTGTTGTAAATACAACTTAACCACTGATTTATAGTTGTGTCCTCTTTTGGAAGTCCAAACAAAGTACTTTCACTTTCACAACGAAACACAGCGTCTCCAGGACATGGTGCCGGCGGCAGCAACAATACTACAGCGAGAATAAAAGTCACGCCTTCTTTCTTTGCGTATACATATGGGCGGTGTTTTGCAAATCTTCCCACACCGTGACGTAGACATGTGGGGGCGTGTTTGAATGAGCCATTTTAGGAAGGCGTGGTCGAGTTTTATAAAGATTATCTCTTTGGTTTTGAGACTTTAGCCTTTGCAACTTCAGGGAACTTATCTATACACAAACAGCTTGTAACAATCCAAAGAGAAAGGAAAACTTGAAATCGCATCATATGACCCCTTTAAGTACTAAAATGTATACTTTAGGTACTAATATATAGCTTTAAGGTACTTATATGGGGAAGTCGTGGCCTAATGGTTAGAGAGTCGGACTTGTAATCCGAAGGTTGCGGGTTCGAGTCTCCGGCCGGCAGGAATTGTAGGTGGGGGGAGTGAATGTCCAGCGCTCTCTCCACCCTCAATACCACGACTGAGGTGCCCTTGAGCAAGGCACCGAACCCCCAACTGCTCCCCGGGCGCTGCAGCATAAAATGGCTGCCCACTGCTCCGGGTGTATGTTCACGGTGTGTGTGTGTTCACTGCTGTGTGTGTGCACGTTGGATGGGTTAAATGCAGAGCACGAATTCCGAGTATGGGTCACCATACTTGGCTGAATGTCACTTCACTTCATATGCACCCTTTAGGAGTAAATAAGGAAAAAAAAATTTACCTTTTGAAAAGGTAAAGCTTTTGTACCTTTTTTTCTGAGAGTGTATGCCATTTGCAGAGCCCATTTGACTAAATGTAAATGCTCCCTATGGTTTAAATGTTCACTTAAGATGGCCAAATTGTCTGTGAATTCCACTTTGCAGGACACATTTGGGTGAATGGAACATACCTGTTGTCTTCAAGTCATAAGCAGGTGGCCGAAAGGAATTGTGGCAAGACAGCGCTGCTGGCAGTGCATAATGAAGTGCACCCGATGCTTGTTCTGCCTCGTCACCACTGCCATAAATCCAGCATTATGCCTTTTGCAAAGATTTGATTTCCCATGTATGTCCCAGGTGTTGGCGAGATCCACATATACTGTAGTGTAGCATTGGGGCACAAAAAATGAGATATAAATATTTAAAAGCAGTTTCAATAACAGCATAAAATGTATTTATTTATTTTTTAGACATATTTATTTTGCTGTCCATCTGTCTTTATTATCATTCTTAAATGTCAGTCGAAGACAACTTGGGAGTACCTTGTCTGCATATTGTGCACAACCAAACATAAACAAGCTCAGCTTGACATGCATGCTGGGATACACTTTCATACCCTAGGTACACCTTTTACACTGATTCAGTTTCTATTCATATTTGATGTTTAATGTTATGTTACATTAGCTTCCGGTCTCTTTGCCTCAGTTCCTGCACCCATAAAATCACTTATACAGCCATAGCCTAATTTAAACATCCTATAAGAGAATTAACTGCAGCTTTTTCTAGAATGTCTTCTGAAAAGGTCTTTGATATTTGATAACACTGAATCTTGGAATGTTTCTATTTAGAGCTTGGAATGTTTCTGGTCAAGGTAAAAACAGGTTACAGAACCCCAATGCCAAGCCTCATAAAACAGCAATAGCTTTTCCAACAATGCATTTTGGATGTGGCTAGATATATTGATGAATGAATAAAGGTTTAAAAATAGAGGGATAAGACAGCAATTATGTAACTGTTATTTATAAATCAAAGAAGTTATATTTTTATGTTTTAACGCATTCATGGGAGACATTAGCATTCAATGACAAACAATGAGTGAGGCCAACTATTTTAAAGGAATTCTAAAATATTCTAAAAAATTATGAAATTTAAATCTAAAGGTCATTTTCAGGGGGAAATGTTTTTGAGGTTTATCTCATACAACACAAATTGTTCTGTCACCACTATCACAGATAAACAAAAGACTTAAAAAATTAAGCATTTATATGTACACACTGCTGTTCAAAAGTTTGAGATAGGTAAGATTTGTAATGTTTTTTAATGGAGTCTCATATGCTCATCAAAGCTGTATTTATTTGATCAAAAATGCAGAAAAAAACCTCCAGTAATATTGTGAAATATTATTGCAATTTCTAATGTTGGTTTCTTATTTTATATATTTTTTTTAAATATAATTTATTTCTGTGATGCAGCACTGAATTTTCACCAGCCATTACTTCAGTCTTCAGTGTCACGTGATCCTTCAGAAATCATTCTAATATGCTGATTTATTATCAGTATTGAAACTGTTGTGCTGCTTAATATAGAAGCTGGAGAGGCATAAGAAGCTTCTTTTAAAAAACATAAACAATCATACTGATCCCAAACTTTGGAATGCCACTGTATACTTTTAGTAAAATCATACATACAATACAAAACTTGTCATTCTTAATCTTCTGTAAATACTGGGTTATCGTAATGGAAAGCAAACAAGTTGCATGAAAATGATTTTAGTTGCAATAGTTACAATACTTTCTCTGGTGAACGTGACTTCTTCTCATAAGTGTTTGTTGGCCGACAGGTAATTACTCTGACTAAATTGTTTATCATTACTGAAATGATGGAAAACCTTACATTGGTTTGACTTCTGTTATGGGGAAGGTTCGAACCATATATAATTTGCACCCTGATGGAAGATCTCTGCAAGTCCCTGTATCCATAGTCCATCATCTAATGCAGGAATACTCAAATCTGGCTCGCGAGATCCACTTTCCTGCAAAGTTTAGCTCTAACCCTAATCAAACACACCTGAGCATGCTAATCAGTGTCTTCAGGATCATTAGAAAATCACAGGTAGGTGAGTTTGATCAGGGTTGGAGCTAAACTCTGCAGGAAAGTGGATCTCGCGAGCCAGATTTGAGTATCACTTATCAGAATGGAGGAGGACCAACTCTCTTATAGGACATTAGGGTGTCCACCTTCTGGTCATATAGCATATACCCACCTATAGAAAATTAGATCTGATAAATGGGCTCATAATATTCAGGGAGTATTTGTTTGTGAAATGTGCTATTTTTACCATGAGATCAGTTGATGAGGACAGGCAGAGGCCACATTACACTCATAATGGCACTTCTAATTTCATAAATCTTTATGTGGCTGCACTTAATGGTCAGCAAATGTGAACACAAACTGTGAGAGTTAAACCCCCCTCTAAGTCGAACAGCAGTCAGGTGTGCTGGGGGAATGTGGGTATGGTCGAGAAAACATGTTCCTGCAAGAAATCTCATCCGGACATGAATTGCCTTGACCTTTCAGTTGCTAGGGTGCACTGTTAATTCTAATATGTAACTATGACAACCCCCGCCTCTGCGAGCTGCTATGACGCACTGGCCAAATCGATAGCACGTTGTTCGCTAATGTGCACTGGCTTAACCTCTGGGTTCTTCAATTTATTCTCATTCACACTGCCTCACACACACACGGAGAGCCAGACAAGTCATCACTTAGCAGTGGCTTGCTTTTCTGCTCATCACAGACATTATCTCAAGGATGTTTTCTGCAGCAATCAGAGGCTCAGCATGCAATTGGTTCGGTCCTATTATTTGGAGTTGTTGTAACTCACCGAAACAAGTGGCTTCCTTTTATTTTTGAGAAATCCTCGTACAGCCTATCAATACGCTGTAGAGGTAGATCCAGACAAAATGCATGCCATTGATAGTGAATAAAACAGATGAAAGAGTGTGAGTGTTTAATATTGGAATCCTGACTGAGCCCCTTCAGTGACACAGCTTTAAAAGATCCAAATCGCTTCATGCCTTGAGGATCACGCTGTCAACATTTCAGAAAAGACATGCTTAAATATTCCTGACACCTTTTATCCTGCAGACTAGAGTGCATCTCTATGTTCTAAAAGGCTAGTTTCAGATGTGTTACGTTGGCTTTGTGGGAGCACGTCGGATCTTGTCAAGTCTTGTTAATTATTCAGCTGACGACTGAAACAGCATCATCTCAGTCCTCGTATCTTTCTGTCCTTCTTTGTTTTTTTTTTCACCTTCATCCCTGAGTCACGTGAGCAAAGGTTTGTCACTTCTGTCATTTATGTAATTAGATTACACATGAAGTTGTTTCTCGAGCGTAGATGGATCATTTGATGGGTTTAATTGGACATTCACTGCTTAAAATCGACTTGGCAGCCATAAGCCCCTGAACCCTTTGCCATGTTAAAGTTAAATGGTGTCTCTGGGGGGCGATTCTGATTTCTGTGTTGTGCTGGTTACTCGTATCCCATGCTGGCCATGCATGTTTGGCATGCCCCTCATCTTCATGGTAAATCATTCAGAAGCTACATGATCAAAGACATCTGAAGATGTAGTGGCTTAGGGTTGCACAGTAAAGTGTTTCGTTCATCTCCTTTCCCAGCCATGTGGCAGACTCCATACTCAAAAACCAAAAGTGTGGATTAATCTTTACATTACACCTTGGAAGTTCTGTACATCAACATTATATATTGTGTAGGGTCCCACTTTATATTAGGTGGCCTTAACTACTGTGTACTTACATTTAAATTAATCATTTGATACAATGCACTTATTGTGTACATACATGTTTTTACATTGTACTTATATTTTTAAAAATACCGATTTGTAATTACATCTGTAATTAATTTCTGTAATTACATTTCTAATTACTCTGTTGACCCATCCCTTACACCTTAACCCACCCTTAAACCTACCCATACCACCAAACCTGTCCTTAACCTTACCCGTATCCCACCTCAACAGCAGCAAAAGTGTTTTAAAATACAATATGACCACAATAAGTACATTGTACTTATTTTCTGATGTAAGTACATGTAGTTAAGGCCACCTAATATAAAGTGTGACCTTGTGTAGTGTTGGGCAACCTATTATTGTTACGGAACTCCAAGGAGGAAGATGAGATCAGGCGAGATTATCCAAAATAACAGTCTTTAATGACAGATCACTCAATATGTGTAACAACAACAATAACTGGCAACTGAAATGGGGAAAACTCAGGACTTATAAACCTAGGGGCTAATGGGATAATTAATTAAACAACAGGTGGCGATGATGAACTTAACAAGACAGGCAAAAACTAGGTCAACAACAGAAACTTAAACACAGACATGTAACAATTATACAGTATAGTTCCACTAAAAAGATTTACGGCATAATGTCCTAAATACATTTGCTAAATATGTTTGTTTGTTTGACATGTAACAGTCACTTTTCCAGTTCCAATTAAATTCCCAAAAAATAAAGTAGAACTTTTTTCCCCTCGCAAAATTTTTAGTTTCAATCGCTCTCTCTTTCTTTGGAAATGTATTTAAGTTATGCCACAAATAATTTTAGAAGAGACATATCATGGGTTGACCAGTTAGTAATTACTGTGTGTTAGTTCATTAGTAAGTGAGTAATTTTTCTCATTGGATATTGTGTTTCTCTCTCTTTCTCTTTTCAGGAAATGTACTTAGAAAGTTATGCCACAAATAATTTTGAAAGAAACATATAATGAGTTTCCCAAGACTACAGTTAGTGATTATATCTCACCGAGTTCATAGCCATTAATTCTACAGAAATAGCAGATGTTTCACATAAAGACTGACAAAAAAAATTAATAATACTCAGCTCATGCACATGGATGTATGGTATACATCACATCTGTTCGGACTTCGGAAGGTTGCCTTTTGTGTAGTTGCATAAGTTGAGACATGTCTCCATATCCAAAGTCCCTTCATTTGCAGAAAAAGGGGTTGGCATGGAGTTCCGATCCCTTTTTTTCTCACTGAAAGAATTTCCTCTAAAATCTCTCAAATTATAGAAGTAAAATTGCATGTGGCAATTTGCAAGTCATCATTTACTTACCCTCGTGTCATTTCATAACTCGTTGTTTATTCTGTGAAAATATTCTGTGATATTTTAAGAAATTTCTCTTTTTTTCTTTTTTTAAGAAATGAGCAACTGTGCGTTTACATAGTAATACAGGTTTGGGATGATGGGAGGGGGAGTAAATGATGGCAGAATTTAGATTTTTGGATGAACTATCCCTTCAAGGAGGTCAAGGCACTAGCTAGACATGTGCACATGTTTACTTGTCTAATGCATTTTTCTGAGAGCATTGATTTACTGTTTAATCCTTCACGAAACGTCATTTTGATCATGAGTGCTTTAATGTTAAACAGCCTTTGTTTTCCCTTTTCTAACATCTCATGGAAGGGTGTTGCAGAATGCCTCTGATGTGAACTCAAAATGCCTGTTTAATGATTGGTTGTGTTTTCTTATTGAAGTAGCATTTTGTCCAACAGGATTAGAAAAGCGTTTCAGGCTGAAAGGAGGATTTAAGAGAGGGGTGTGTTCCAACACACGCTCTTGCACTTGTATGTGAATGTGCCCTGGCATTGGGTTCATGTCTTCATTTTTGGCCTCCAACATTTTGGGAGCACGCTGCACAAAAAACTTTGTCGAAGTGTTAAAGATAGAGAGAAAAACTGTTGCTGTTGTGGACAAGGAATGAGCTGTTGAGTAACAGTCTAAAGGTTAAAGTAATAAAGAGAAAAGAAATCTTACTTTCTTAATGACTCATATTTGATCAATGATCTCATGACGAAAACATACCTGTGGAAACTTTTTCGCAAGACGCGAAATACGTACTGCCATGTACGTTTCGTGACATATTTGATGTGAAAAGTCCATTGTTTTGTACGTCACCGCAGTTCTGATTTGAAATGTCCGATGAGTGGTGCTATATTTGTAACGCTTTATCATTTCAAATAACGTACCATCTGCACTACACCTAAACCTACCCGATATTACATACAAATGCAAATGTGACGTAAAAACGCAATCATGCCATTTTAGCTTGTTTTTCAATTTCTCATATTTCAGCTCTTTCATCGTGAGTCATGTTTTTCACAGGATTCGTACCCAAGGATTCCGCATTCTAAGTTAAATTCCATGCCAGCTGAGCTACCAAGCAAGCTTGTTATGTTTGGAAAGCAAAACATATGGAGCTGTAATCAGAACTGTGTACGAAAACGATTACAAGTGTTTGCCTCTATTGTTAATTTCTGTTGGAAACTGCTGTGATGTATACTTATTGGTATGTATTTTGTGTCTTGTGAGAAAGTTCCCACTGGTACGTTTTCATTTTGGTATGTATTTTGCATCTTGCAAAAAAAGTTCCCACTGTTATGTTTTCGTCATGAGATCGGGTAGCATTTTTCTGTATGTTTATCTGTATGTATGTTTTGTTGGTGATATATAACTGTTGTAATTGTCGGAGTTCTAAATCCACCCCAGTTGTCCCTTTTCATGTTCCTGTGCTCAGTTCTGGCCTTTCTCCAGGGTACAACTTGTACTTGGCTTTAAACAATGGCCAAACTATGACATCTATAAAACACATAAACCGTGCAGCCAAAATAAAATGAGAACAGTAAGTTAAAAGAATAGTTCACCAAAAAATGAGATTTCTGTCATCATTTAATCACCCTGATTCATCTCTTCCTCCACTTCTTTGTACTGGCCAGAGTTGGAAGTTGGGGACAGTTTTTCAAAAGTTATGTCACATGGTTTATTATTCAACATTTTAATAGCCAAAACTTCAACACTGGAATAAGAATTGCATTCAGGGCTATAACAGGGGCCAGCTGAGTGTCAAAACATGTCTTAAAAAGAGTATATAATGTTGTTGTTGTTTTTTTCTGGAATTCTTAGTAGTTCATGAAGTTCTTCTGTTTTTACCATTGTGAAGCTTTTAAGTAGTTCTATCACTCCTAATTGTTTTCAACATCTTTATGAGATCGTTTTTGTAAATGTAAACGTCAAATACAGAAAGCTGTCTTTCCTGTTGAATTCTTGGTATATTTGCAGCAGACTTAATATAATTATTCCCCTGCCGTGACCTATTTAAGCCAAGACTGCTGCCAGCCATTAGTGTTATGAGAATTCACTAAGTTGCCACGTTGATGGGTTCTGAGAGGTTGTATTTTTCAAATACACACGTAGGTGGAGGTTCAGAGACCTACTGTTTGTCATCATTTAAACTTTATTTTTTTCTGTTGCTATGGAAACATGCTTCCTTTTTTTACCCTTTTATGAAATGGATTTGCTGCACCTCAAAGCATCCTTGTTGCTGGATGAGAATACAGGTATGAATTATGTCTGGTTCAGTACTTATCCTTTGCTTTTATGCAATATTAACTGGTTAATAGACAGTGGGAATGAAGATTAATTACCTGTTTAAGGTTGAAATTATAAGTTATGGAACTTTAACCTTAGGTTGATTTAAATGATTGACTCATCTTTACCGTACTAGCATACAAGGCCTTGATATGATACATTATCTTCCTTTACGTGTGGTCAATTTCTCTTTTAATACCCCTTTTAATACCTAATAAAGTATACCTGAATAATATAGAGCCGGTTATCCATGTAAATCCAGACCACCTAACAAACATTGATTGCTGTTGCTGTAATTAAACAGCTAGCTATTCAATTCTGCGTCAAGCAAACTTAAATAGCACAGGCAAAATACAACATGTTGAGATAGGAGGATACTTCACATTCTGTAGTCCTGTCAGACCTGTAGATGTTAAACTTTCAACTTCACTCTGCATGGATCATTACTGGTGTACTGCTGTGCTGTTAAATCAGTTAAAAATCTAATGGGTTTGTGAGTCTTTTTTTTTCTTGTGAATGATATTCATTAAAGAAAAAAGACAAATGATAAACTAAACAATAGGTATACTTAAGCAATATCACACAGCTAGAGTCCTGTAATCACAGCTGCTGTTCCATTTAAATATTACTTTTATACAAAATGAATAAAATACATTGCCAGTTGAGTTACTTCTCTGTTTTTGCTCTGGCATTGAAAATTCCATACTAGCAACGTGAACCCTTGCATCTATGCAGCACACTATAATATTTCAATTGAATGAATTGGTGGTTTTAAACGGTGCACTCAAAAAAATTATACATTGGCATTACTTAACTTTTTTATGTCAACAGGTTCCACGTAACTGAGTTAAGTTGCCTTTAAGAAAGAATATTTATTTCAGTGAACTTAAGTTAATTACATAAAGTTAATGTAATTTTGTTTAGTTCAATCAATGTAACATTTGTTATTTTGTATTAATCTGCTTAGTTAATTAAGTTCAATTACTCTAAAATTAATATTGTTATGTTAAAAATGAGATAGGAATAAGGTTTCGGATTCATTGTTTATTAAATAACATTTTTACGTTTTACAATTAACACTTTCTATTGTTTTTCCAACAATAAAATGTTTTTCAAAATCTACATGCTGTCTTAACAAAATACTATTATAATACTAATAAAAGTATAAAGTAAAATAAAAGCATGCAGCCTTTAAACGAAAGGATTGACAAAAATGCTTTTTATACTTGGAAAAAATGATCAGCCTTCTTTAATGGTATAAAGTACACCTTCTTGAGAAATCAGCTAAAAACACCTGTTATTCAAAGGATGATTGACATTTGAAAGCAAAATATTGTAATATTTTTACAATGTTTTACATTTTTTCAGACAAGAACGTTTACAAAATCTAAATACGGTCTTCACTTTTCCAAAAAAAAACAAGATGTACAAGATGTAACAAAAATAATACTACCAATAAAAAGTAAAATACAAGAATACGGTCTTTAAATTAAATGATTTTCAAAAATATACTTGGGGAAAAAATAGTCTTCTTTAGTAAACTATACCTTATTGAAACTTGGGGAAAAAAAGCAGTAAACAACATTGCAGTTAATCAATTGAAGATTAACATCTGAAATCAAAAGTAAAGATGAAATAAATATTATTAAAGATATCACCTGGTTAGCAGTGAAAAAAAAGTGCTACAACAGCCAGTGCAACATTATGGACAAAACAGGTCCTGCCTCTTAACCCTCGTTTCAAGTTACAGTGCCTATGAAAGGAGTTTATTTTTAAGACCTGGACTTTGTTTGACAGCTTGGTGGCATCGAGTTCCATGAAAATCTTTTGAAACATTTCAAAAGTATATCTCAGATCCTGGGGGTAAGCCAAGTTTAATGCATAGATTAGACCAACCATCATGGAACAAGCATTAGCTACATTGTCCAAGTTTTCAAGTACTTGGATGCCTTCGATGATGACACCAACATCTTCGTATGGGTCTGCAACATCTGCCCCTTCATGTTTGATGGCATAGATTCCGAGAGTGGTTTTGCTCATCAAAATTTGGGCTTCATCATGTTCAGTGTCCTAAAAATAACAAAAGACAAGTACAAATATTAAGTACAAAATAAAACAATTACCAATAAAAATAGCTAAAAATAGGAACTGGTTTTAGAGAAAAATATGAAAAGCTTCTTTTAAAAAAAATAAAAAATAATAATAATCTGTAAATAGCTTACCATGTACTCCTTCACTAGGTTTGAAGGATCTTCATTTAGGTAGACCACTAAGGCTTTCAGGATGCATTCACGCTTTTTTCAATGGTGATGCTCTAATCAAAATGAAATGAGAATTAGTACTTTTTGCTGTACATCTTAAATTTAAGTAGCACTACACAAATTATCCCACTGCTTTATTTTACGAAAGTCAAGTGGTCCCAAATCAGAAGCACTGCATGGGATACACAATTATCTTGAACATCTGAGCTGTTCTAATTGTAGTTGCAAAAATAACTCTATTAATGTATAACAGAGGCAGAAAGTGATGCTTCAAAAGGAACAAAATCATGATATTTGGAGCTTCAGGAATGAAAATTCACCTTTAACTTTTAATCCATAATTTTAGTATAAAAAAGATTGAATGATGAGTTAAAAATAACAAAATTATATTTGGATAAAATATTAGTTTGGCCTATTATGAATTAGGAGAATTGATGATGAATTTATAGAACATACCTGTTCCAAAACTGACAGGATGTCTGTGATCTTCTGTGCAGCTACTCCTCCTTTCTTTTTGAAATTTTTGAGGAGCTGAGAGGAGAAATGATCAAGCTGACCCATGAATTTGGACACCAAGGGAATTGTTGTAATCCTGCTGAATTCCGCAGATACCTTTTCAAACAAAAAAGAGAGAGAGAGACAAATCAGGGCGCTGATAAATTTGACAGGACATCATCATACACTTCCTTTACCAGCACTCACAGATAATATACATTTACTATAAATGAACAAACCTGAATTACATCTAAAGTACTTCAAATCATAGTTTAGAATTATAACAACATCCAAGCAATTAATCAGCTGACATGACATTAAAGACATACCTCTCGCTCAGTAAAGAGTGCTGGCCATCTGTTCTTGAATTCAGCAATGAAAGGGGAGTGTTCTACCACCTCGTGCCTCCGTAGAGCAAATGTTCTGTCCATCAGCCCCTTGATAACCTGCTCGTTGTTTCTTTTAGTCACCTCCGATAGTAGTGTAATCCTTTGATTTTCAAGAGTTTCTTTTGTTTCACCCATTGGGTAATCTGGACAGTAATTTACCTCAGCTTTTCTCAGTTTCTTCACTTGGTTAGGACATCCAATGGATCCTTTTCGCTTATGGGAATTGATGTTTAGCTCAGAACATGATTCTGTGAGACAAAGGGAGAGAAGCATCACTCAGCAAATAATGCAAGTCCCCACACAACTCATCTACAGCTGAGCCTGGAACATGGTAGTGATTTTCTAGTTTTAACAGCAAGGAAGCAAATTTAAGCTCTACCAACTTTGGCAGGTTCTCTGAAATCTCTTCTGTATCAGTAGAAGAGGAATCGTCTTCTAACAAAGATGTTTCAGTTTCTTCATTTGAAGTAGGGTCATTAGATGTTTCACTAACCTCTTGTGTTTTCACGATTCCTTCTTTAAAATCTGTTACTGAAAACTGATAATGCTTTCGGCTCTTGTGTGATTTGAATGTACCATACACGTTTGTTTTAAATGAGCAGCCCTTAAACATACAACTAACTGTCTCATGACTGCGCAAGTGATTATTTATATGGAGAAAATAATCATTTACTGAAGGAATGTCAGTAACAGCACAAACATGACAATTTATCACTGTAGTTTGACTAGAATTTTGAGGTAGCTGCTCACTGCCATGTGATCTGGATAAGTGGGACCGCAGTGCATTCCAGGTTTTAAAAGTGCATGGACAGTTAGAATATGCACATGGATATTTGTGTTTACGGCCATAATGTCCATGTACCAACCTGAAGTGCTTTAAAAGCTTTGATCTGGAGGCCTGAGACGATCCACAATCTCTGCACAGCCACATACAGGACTCTACATGCCTTCAAGTTTCAAAACTCTGTAAGGGAGAAAAAGAATGGGAGTCACCAAAGAATAATAACAAAATATGAACAGCTGCAAACTACTAAACTTAAGTTAAAATGTGTTATGCGAGATATTAAATAACAATGTGCCAACACCACCTTTTAAGATTATTAATTAGTATTATTAATTATTAAAACTGACATTAGAAGGGGATAACTGCTGCACAAAACAATTGATTAAAATGGAGTAACCATTCCTTACTAGCAATTTAATGTCATTTACATTTATTTTGGGTGATGTAATGTATATAAAAGTTCAACAAGTATAAAATTTCACATAAATGCATAAAACAAAAATGTATCTAACTATAATGTGAAAGAAAACACGAGGCATATGGCAACTTCGTGACAATACTATACACAACACTGTATTACAAGTGAGTAATGATTCAAATGTTGTCATAGTCTCAATATAAATGCATAAAAAGTGAAAATCTCACCTGTCTGTTCACATAGAGGAAAACACGTTGACGTTTTGAAGTGTAATTCTCCGTGTTTGATTCTCATAAAATGGCGCCGATCTAAATTTTTTTTTATTTTATTTTTTTATTATTATTTCAACAACATTATAACAGAACAAAATAGGCTAACAAATACAACTGTAAATCCTTTCAGACTGAGACATTCATATTATTCATACTATAACAGAGAAATAAACCACCATACCAGATATTAATCCAAATGAAACAAATAAAATAAAATAAAATAAATAAAGAATACATTCATGCATCCTTAAGCAACGTAGGGGATATGGCGCCGATCTAAATGAGCTGAAGAGTGATCGTTATGTGCTTCGTTCCTTCTTGTGGTGTTTTCCAACTGCGCATGTGCAGATGTTACTCCACCTACTGACCGATATGCGGTACTGCAGAAGCAACACAACTCTGTTGCATTCATTTTAATTAACTGAGCTGTGTAAATTTTAAGAATTACTTCTTTTAATTCTCTCAACACAACTCTTTTAATTTTAATGCACAAACGAAATTTAATTAATTAAATTAAACATAATTACATTCTTTGGACCAACAAATGCCGTGTTTCATTTTTTTGAGTGTGGTGTGAATGCCTCATTGAATCACTCATGAAGACTTGTCACTTGTCGCTACCTATGGTGTAATGATAACTTTCAGAAAGAGTCACTGCACAATGCACAGACCGGAAGTCTGTCTGGAACACACAATCACTGCCAAGCAGATACAAAGAGTAAAAGGTGCCAGTGTTGTTAGATTGTGTAACACTTTAGACATCATAAATATTCTTAATTAACTAAAAGTTTTCCCTCAGTAAACTCATAAATCACTGCTTATTGATAGTTTAAGTAAGGTATTTGTATTAGTAATGCGTAAGTAGGGTTAAGGGATCTAGAATATGGTCATGCATAAAAATACATTAATATGTGCTTTATAAGTACTAATAAACCGCCAATATGCTAGCAACACCAAGTGGACAAAGACATTTGTGGCTCAGAACTAACTGATTTATAATGCTTACTATTGTTTGAATGTTTATGAATACTTTTATTTTTATTTACTTCACAATTGATTTAGTATGCAATTTTTTTGGTATTTTATTACGGTGGCCAAGAAAGCTCAATGCGCTGCAAATGAAAACCGCATGCAAATAGAAGAAGAAAAAAAAAAACCTGCAAATTAAGAAAACATCATCAGTTTGACAATGCGTGCTGAAAATACTCACAACGTGACAAAATACAGAAATGCGCTGCATAAACAACACAACCAAATACAAAAATGTGCTGCGAAAACAGAAACGTGCTGCAAATATACAACACACAGACCACATTGGAAATGTTAAGGGAACCGCAACAATTAAGTGAAGAACCTGAGACATGCTTACCAATGTCTGCTCTGAAAGGTGAGATTTTTGTTTATTTTAAAATCCTGATCATGTGTTTTCTTAGATTTTTTTATATTATCAGCCTAAATAAGCTGACGAAATATAATTACGGTAACTGTGAACTGTTATGTGAGTTGGCTACTTTTACAACTTCCCTTACAAAAATTAGCCTATATATATATATATATATATATATATATATATATAGGTTAATTTTTGATATAAAAAAATAATACGAATTAAAAATGGTTGCTATATAGTTAAACCATGGAAACCTCAAATGAACCATGGTTTTGCAACCCTTACCATAGTTTAACCATGGTATTTGTGCAACTGTGGTTACACAATTTGGTAATCAATATACTCCAAAAAAATCACGTTTACTACACTTTTACTATAATAAAACCATGGTTAATTTTTCATGGTTAATTTTTTAAACCCGTTGTGGTCTGTGCTACTTGCAGCGCATTCCTGTATTTGGTTGTGTTGTGAGTATCTGCAGTGAGAATTTGTATTTGGTTGTATTGTGACTTGAGTATTTGCAGCACGTTTCTGTATTTGGTTGTGTTGTATTTGCAGTGGGTTTCTGATTTTGCAATATGTTTCTGTATTTGGTTGTGTTGAGAGTATTTGCAGCACATGTGCTGTCAAACTGATGAAGATCTTTTTGTAATTTGCTAGTACTTTTTCTATATGCATGGTGTTTTCTTAAGTTGCAGCGCATTGAGCTCTCTCTGCCACTGTATTTTATGCTATGTATTAAAACCTAAGGGCCTTCCTGAAACGCAAGTAGGCATCTTTATGTTCATTTTTGTCTTTAAATAAATAAGGCAATTTATGTATGATAATGTCTTCATTTTTAAATTTATTCTGTTTGTGTTTCACAAATAAGACAATACCAGCATCCACTGCTGTTGTGTTACCGAGAGTCGTGTCATTGAGGATGAACCCTTGGGGCTGTGTGTAAGCACGCACATGTCAGAATATCTAAGCCCAGAGGGGCAATGAGCCTTCCACTTTCCTGACCTGCCTGTTGATTTTACTCGTTTCACTATCAAATCACATGAGTAAGCGAGGGAATGAAAACTACAACAGGAAACAGTCCATCTTCTTGGAGATTCCCCAAAAAAGAAGCTCATTTCATGCTCGAGTCATTTAAAATGCAGTGTTATTTTACATAAGCCTACGACCGATTGCTAAATTCTTGGGGTTCTTTTTCATCTCCACATCCTGGATGTATCCAAGTCGCTCAGGTTGACAGGTTGCGTTTATTAACAACGGGACTAAGAAAGAGTGAGGAGGACGGAGAAGACCGCAAGAAGTGTAATTTTTCATCGCCCGTGGTAACCTCATTGGTCAGAACAGAATCCGACAAACATGTCAGAGCAATCTCCTCAGTGCCTATATCTCTGACTTCCCTTTTACTGCTGCCCTGCACCACGTCTCACCACGCATCAGGTCCCAGAGGGCAAAAAAGATCTGGAAACACAACAGCAGTCAACAAACACAACCCTAACTAGCTGATACACCTGTCACAAAACCATTCTGCCTCCTGTGATTCTTCATCACGAGCAAAACAAGTTTTAGCTACCCAATCTGATTTCCCAAATAAACGCTCTGAACAATTTTGAAGCTTTTCTCGCCTTTCTGTTCGTTTCAAGCAAACAATACACAGGAATCCTAAAGGAAAAGTAGGTCACCAGAAGGTTATTTTTAGAGCCTAACTCGCACTCCTTACAAATGGGCAACCGCAGATGCAGAGTTTCTGTACGAGACATCCGCCGAATGTATCATGCGAACATACAGCGAGTCGAGATTTTCAATTTGCCGGTGAGTCGAGTTAGCTATTAATCCGGTTTCAAACTTTAATGCCCTCCTGCGGGGATGAGAGCCCATGTCAGAGCATAGCGCGTGTGCATGTGCGTGTGAGGGGAGAGCCATGTGGATTGTCTTTGATGATCGAGGGACGTGTAAGAATTTGTTAAATCCTCAGTTCTAAGTGGACCCCTGTTTCGTCAGCCTCTCAGCTCTTTTCCTGCTGAGGTGTTGTACTTTCACTTTGCTTTAGAAGGAGATGCTCTCGAAATGTTTGCCGTCTCGTCCAGGTTTTTAGCTGACTGATTAAGGATGATGCGGGAGAGAATCGGCCAGAAATGCAGTTGCGCCACTGTAAGAAACATAATGGGCCCTATCATACACCCAGCGCAATGTGTTTTTTTACTAGTTTCAGCCCGACGCAGTTATCATTTTCACGTCCAGCATCACGTTGTTTAAATAGCAAATGCATTGCACCCATCTGTTCGCCCATGGGTGTGCTGGTCTGAAAACGAGGTGTGCTATTTTGAGGCAACTGAAAATTATTGCGCCATTGACCAACTAAAACCTGGGGCACGTTCAGGCTCACACCGGTGTCCCAACGTTTTGCTCCGGGTTGAACGACATGTTTCCTGGAAACGGTGTGCAACGGGGTTTGAGATATGTTTTCTCTTGTTTGGTGGGTGTGTCAAAAATGTCAGCCCAATCAGCAGCTATGTATATAAACCATGCGGTATTAAAGAGACAGCTCGCACAACGGGTCCAAGTGAAGTCATTTAATATGTGTCCGCTGCAGCTCGGTATATGCAACTATTGAAGATATTAGAAGACATGTTTGTTGTAAGAGTATTATAGTAACATAGCATATCAACATGATGATGATGAATTTGTAAGTAAATGTAATTAACATCTAAATAAATTCACAAGAACAAGTATATTGTTTGCACGTTTATTTACATTAAAGGCAAAATAACTTAAATAATAAGAGCACAAGTATAGATCAGGAACTTATTTAAGGCGGTCTAAATATGTAGTAATTGCAATGTCTTCTGGTCCATATCCTTTCCTCAGGAAGGTGTGCTAGACACTGATTAATGTAACATAAAAATACTATATATATTTATATATTTTTCTATTTTATTGTGAAGTGACACTTTTATCAACTTTTCTATGCTCCTCAGATTATATAATGGTAAATATTGCAATATCATAGCACAACAACAGTGATCCGCTATAATGATAAACCTAATACTCACAATAAAAATAATGTCATATAGATCATAACACAGTCTCGGAGGTAAGAAGTGGATTATCCTTCACCTGAAATTTCTTTTCGAGGCAAATGTTGGATCACAATAATTAGGAACCACAGTTTTCACAAATCCCTTCACTCGATTGGAATGTTCTCTTTTATTCTGGACGGCAAGGGCAGTGACTGTAACATCGCGCGTATTTTGCAGTATTAAAAATGTATTTATACCGATTTTATCAGGCTCTGAAAATTCTTCAAAAAGAACACAAAGAGTGGCCTTCTCAGCTGCCATAGTTGCAACTCTTGCGTCATCAGAACAGGGTGTTCAACACCGTTTCCGTTTAATAAACGTTTTGCAACGTTTTTTCGGCGCTGGACGCAGTCCTGGTCTAAAGTCAATGGCGCCTTTTTTTATTTTATTTATTTATTTTTTTTTTTTAAGGGGTGCGTTTGTATTATGCACCACAGGAGCAAAGCATACTCACAGATGGATGCACAGAAGCATGCAAACATGCCAAATATTAAAAACAAAAGGATTACAATGTAAAAGATTATTATTGTGTACGCTTTAACCTCGTGCACAAGCAGCTCCGCTTCCTCTCTGGAGATGCGTTCAGTCTTTGCTCTTGCAAATTCTGCCATAGCGCAAGCGCAGCTGGCTTTTAAAGGGAGTGGGAAATGAGACTCTGATTGGTTTATTGCATGTTACACCCAAAACACACCCATGACTCATTAAGAGAATAGGTACAACCCTTTTTGGACAATGCGCCTGCTGTGCTGACCAAGTGCACCTGCACCATGAGCGATCCTAGGTGAGAGAATCACTTTGTTATGCAGTGAACCCCATCCAGTCATCCAGCACACTGCAACCCCACAGTTACATACTCCAGCTCTCCAAACACATAAGAAGCCCAAGCCCAGTGGAGCGGAATGCAAGTGGGCAACCAGCTGAAAATGTACTGTAATCCTATAGGCATTGCATGGAAAAAACCAAGCTCCCACCGTTAACTCCAGAAATGCCACAGAGTTAGCCTCATTAGATTCATCTGGAGAAATTCTTGGACTGCTGAGCATTTACATTTCCCATTTGGAGCTCATCCAAACGTATTGTGTCTGTGCCGACTTCCTCATGTTTTGGGGAAATGAATGTTGACTTTAATAAAGGAGAACATTGTTCTTTTCACCATTATTTACGCACAGATCACCTCAGATGAAGCGTGCACAGAGAAACTTGGTTATTTGCATGTCTTCCACGCACACCGTGAACAGCAGGTGCAGGTATGTTTGTAGTTTGCCATCGCCGCCGGTTGCGCGCACACATCGACGCAGTTTAACAGCAAGACAAGTGCAGAGGTGCATGGAACCATCTGGACGTAGAAAGAGGGTCAGTACACTCAGATAACCGCAGGGTAAATAAACATCTCACAGCACATCACCCGTGAATGAAAGAGAAGTCGTTTATGAAAGAAACTTCCCCGAAAAACACAATCGTTAATTACTCTGCACCTCGAAACTCATTGGTTTACACCACCTGACTAGCAAAAGGGATTTTCTTTTGTTTGTTTGTTTACTTCAGGCCAAAAAAGGTCAAGTGGAGAGATACTATGTGCGCCAGTCTGAGTGAAATGAGGCAGAAAAGCAAAACCTTAAGACGGATTAGAGCAGATCCGATCAAAGTTTTTGGACTTCTTGAAAAGGGCCAAAATGTCACTCCGTCACCCAGCGCTGACCTCAAAACAGGCTGGGGTTACAGCAATGATGTGGTTCAAACAAATTTAGATGTGCCGTGCAACGCAGCTTTATTTTCTTGGGACAGAAGCTGCCCGATATTCTGCACAAGGTGCAGAGCCTCAAAGGTCAAACCAGGCCTATATATGGTATTCAATCAGTTTTGAGTTCATATCAGATCAGCAATTGGAGGATGAAATTTTTCTGCCTCATCAAAGCTTATTTTCATCATCGGATATTTTTAAGGGCAGGGATTAATCATCATGAGGGATTTTCATTAGGAATGTAAAGATATGTGCTTCATGGATAGATTTGTTTGACCCATGTCCCCCACAGCAGTCCATTCCAAACTTCTAATAGTAATCAGAAAAGATCAGCTCAGCGGAGGCCTGATCCATTCAGGTCAATGAGAGTCAACAGTATATTAGTAGCAGCAGCACTGTATGTCTCAGAGGCAGCTCCAACTCTCTCTCCCCAGTGTCTGTGGTGTGCCATCATATCAAACTTGGGAGAACACTGCCATCCTGTGCCCAATGCAAGAACTGCTCTCAGATCTGCTTCCTATTTAATTCTTGTAATGTGTGTTAGAATTGTGACCAGCTGCAGTTTTCTGAGACTGCAAGTATTTGTCTTTGATGAGTGCTGGTTTACAGGGGTTTTGACTGGAGGTCAGCATTTAGAAAATAATACAAATAATTATAAAAGGCACGAAGCCTGAGTGCTATTCGCCATTGATGTTTTCAGTCTCTATCTATGGAAATGAGAGAGAAAAAGTATGTAGGGTTTTCTATACTTTAGCGGCATAAATAGTAACAGATGGTTCTTTTAACAGCTTGATGCCTTAAAAGGAGGTTCAGTTCTGATGTGTAATATTCAAATGAATTCCTGTTTATCCTTTGCTATTTATCCTTTTTTTTTTTTTTTTTACTGTAATATGAATGAATTTGACTTACCAGGTCAAGTCAGGTCACATTTATTTATAAAGCACTTTATGCAATATTGATTGTGTCAAAGCAGCTTCACATTAATAAACAGGTAAATAAATAACAGGGTTGGTGTTGCAAAATTAATCAATCATGAAACTAATTTAGTTTCAGCTGTGAAACTACTCTACAGAAGGTAATAGTGTCATTATTCAGCTCATGTTGTCAGTAGCAGTAAAAGCTGTTTCAATTTAGTTCAATATTTGTGTCAGTGTTACAGAGTTTGTCAATTATGAAACAAGTTCAATTCAGCTATATAGCAGCTCTACAAAAGATGTCATTATTCAGCTCAGTTCAAATTTTGTTCTCATCTGACAAGTTAAATTGCTAAAATTACTAAATATTAATTTTCTTTTAGTCCCCGACTGAGTAAGCCAAAGGCAGCAATGAACAATGAAAATTGCTTTAAAAAAAAAAAAAAAACATTAGATGAATGAATGCTGATTAATTGTTGTTCATTATTTTAAAGTGTCTCCACCAGTGATACATATTGTAAAGATTTGATGTTCGTTTGCAATCATTTGTCACAGTCTGTCACAGTGCAGCAGACTAAGTGCCATCACATCAGCTTGTGCAACATTGTTTACCTTCCTGGACATACTGGCTGACTCTGAGGAGCTGCTGTCAGGAGAGGAGCTGTCAGCAGTCATTTTGAAGAGGTCTCTCTGGACTCTGTGGTCAAATGTTCTGGCCCTCTCTCTCTGGACTCTCTGGTCAAATGTTCTGGCCCTCTATGTACAGGGATACTGTACCGTTGTGCGCAGTAGCTTGTCTGCCCCTTACTTGTCTTCCGCTCTAGAGTTGATGTGATACAGTCAAGAGGAATACAGATGGATGAGCATGAAACCATACCCTCCAGACATATCAGGGCAAGGCCAAGGTGCTGAAGAGGCAGGTTACTGCACGGTCAGAGCCCTGGGGGAAGTGATGATATGGGTGAGAGTGTTACTAGCATAATTAGCATTGAGTTTTTCAGAAATTTAATATAGATGCAGTTTTGCTCCTCTATACTCAATTCCAATGTCTTCTCTTTTGAACACATAGGCCTACACACCAACCTAACATGAGCAATTTAATATAATATAGAACAAGTACAAGATTTTTTATTTTTTTTTTTTTACATTTTATGTTGTTTAAATTTAAATTTTTTAATGCTGACATACTGTACTTAATATACTATAATTACTATCATATACTATAATTAATTACAATAATTATAGTATATTACTATAATAAATAATCATTAATTATAATAATGTAAATGTCCGTTGAGTGTTGCGAAAAGTTATATAATTTATATGAATGCTTTATTAATATAATATTAATAGACTTTAAGGAAAAAAAATATTTAATTAGATTTATTAGACAGAAAAGTAGTGAAATACATTGAATTAATCAAGGATAGCACAATACAGTTAAAATTTAATTCCATTGTGGTCCTTGATGTTATTCGAAATGTAATGAATAATCAAAATATTAATAATAATTATTATTATTATTATTGTTGTTGTTTAATTAAAATATTTAAAGTAATTTCTCATACTCACCGAGGCTGCATTTATTTGATCAAAAATACAATGGAAACTGTAATATTGTGAAATTGTTACAATTTTAAAGTATATATTTCAATATATTTTAAAATGTGACGGCAAAGCTGAATTTTCAACAGCCATTACTCCAGTGGGACATGATACTTCAGAGATCATTTTAATATGCTGATTTGGTGCTCAAGAAACATTATTATTATCAGTGTTGAAAGCAATTTTTAAACACTACCATTCAAATGGATTATAGAAAAAGAAAAGAAAAAAGAAAAGAAATGAATGATCAAAGCTTAAAAGAAAATGATGATCAAAGTTTATCAAAGAGTGTTTCAAGATTTTGTTTTTTAGACTGTTTCAAGATTATTATTTTTTTATGCTATATAAATAAAACTGTACTTATGTACTAACTAATAGCACCCTATCCTGTGCAAGCAGTTAATGTAGAATCATTTTGAAAGTACTCTGAATTGGAAACCCATAAGCACATCTGAAATAAAACAACACCTCCTAAATCATAAGAACAGGCAGAGCAGGGTTTATGGGTAGAGCTGCATCAAAGAGGAAAAATGTGACATGTACGGCTAAAGAGGGACTGATTACTGTTGTGCGTGGTGTTATTGCTGGATGTCATCCAGCTGAGTGATCAACTGTAAAGTTAATGAGGCCTCATAACTATATCTTTACACTACTGCACAACATAACCAGTAGCAAGGGTCACTCTGCCTCAGAAACCCGGTACGCACTCACGCAAGCTTATAATCAACATATCAAACAAGAAATACAGTCACACAAATGCAAACAACGCACATTACCACCACACTCATGCATGGCCATGAATACATAGCGAGTTCAGCTCATTCTTTCTCAGTAAACACAGCTGTGGACGCCCTGGGGCATTTGAGGTTGTACAGCATCTGCTGATCAGGCACACTGTCCTGAACTTCATTTAAGCTTCACTGGCATTTGGCCCAACAAAGATAAATGCAGTCGTATGATTGAATTACAGTGTCTCTGCCCATACAGGTAAGAGAGACGATCGCCACATGCTTACGCTGTGCAATGAGGCATTTGAGCAAGCATTTGAACACATTCAACATTTCAAGATTTTTATTTGTCACATACACAATTATACAGGGTATAACCAGCAGTGAAATGTAGGTACACATGGCATTTACAGAGGTTTATTATTGTCAAAACAGCAGTTGTGCACAGTAGACACAATATAAGATACACATGGGTACATATGTGATTGTACAATGCACATATAGGGGTCATGTGATCATGCAAATGTCTTTTTTCACCGTTAAGAGTCACATGAGAAAATCTTGACGACCCCCCCCCCCCCCCCACACACACACACACACACACACACACACACACACATACACACACACAACTTTCAGTAAAAAATGACCAGCCAACAAAAAACTGCTTAGAAATGTCTTCTTGTGCTATATTACCAAATTTTTTATTAAATATTTTTTTAGCTAATTGTTTTCTTGTAGTTAGCACAAGATTAATTAATTAATTAATTAATTAATTCATTCATTCATTCATTCATTCGTTCGTTAAAAGAAATACAAAACATGTGCTAGGTGAAAGAAAACAACTTGATGAAATTGAATCCAAGATTTACAAGAATGCTTTCTCCAGGAAATTATTTTCAGCACAGCACAAGGGATACACAGCTTTTATGTAAATAATGATGCTGCTATCATGTGTAAACTGTAGGAAAATTAACAACTGTGTTGAGCAGATGGTGAAACATGGTCCAGTGTTTTTGTTAGAGGTTATTATTCAGCTGCACTGAGCCTGTTCATTTCAATTAAGCTTGAATTTACAATGTTTGACAGTCCAGAATGAGATATCACATTTCCTCAAGTTCCACTTTGTGTTGTTTAAACCATGTCATTTACTCGACCAAATAAGTATAATTTATAATGGTTAATAAAGTTGTTTTATTCCTAGCTCCTGGGGAAATTTCATTGCTTTATAGGTCACCGAGTCTTAGTGGATGCACAATAGGATACAGTCACGTTCCCAAAAGGATTCAAATAACATAACAAAGCAGAAGAAGATATGAGTACCCTACTTTTTAGTGATCCATAAGATCTTCCTAAGGATGTACAAGATGCAGTTTCATCTGCAGACCACAGATTGTAAGAATGCTCCGTCAGATTTCTTCCAAGAAAGCCAGAGTCAGATCTACTATTTTAGTTGTACTGACACAATATTTAGTTTGCAAGCTAATAAGAGTTCGTGACAAAGCAATTTAGACTTGAGCTGAACGCAAAAGCTGCTCTGTGGCGGCTGCTGAGTGTATTTACTTAGATTGTGCATCTGAAAATAGAATTGTATTGTATCATGCGGGGGTGTGAAATAAACATTACAAAGTGTCTCTCTCATATGCACGCAGTTAATATGCTTTTGAAGGGGAATTGTTACTGCGCAGATTTCTCTTTCGTAAAAAAACAAATCTCATCGAGCAGGTTGAATAGCTTTCTCTAACAGGCCAGTTAAAGTGCGGCATGTGGCCACGAAGCGTGTCGCGTCAAAAGCGATTAGCAGGAAATCGAATGGAAAATGACACCTGAATGGAGAAGCCTTTTGATGCATTGTAGAAGGCTCTAATGCCCGAGAAAGCCAACCCCAAACATCCCACTCAAATAATTGTTTGTCTGAATATTTGAGGGCTTCGATCCTCTGTTTGAATTGGTATTTTTGGGAGGACGCGTCTAAGGTGGAACATAAGCGTAAAACAGGAGTAAACTGAACAATGTATCGTGGCCAGTATGTGTGAAAAGCATGCGGGACAAATTGTTCCCATCATGTCCCTCTCTGCCAGAAGATTAAGAGTAAGTGTGAAATCCTAAATGTTGTCGAGAAAAATACAGTTGCCAGTTGTCTCATTGTGTAGCAGGAGAAATGTGGGTGGCTTGGGCGATTTGAACTGATGTCAAAGATGGGAAAGTAAAATAACCACCGTCTGATTGGTTATTCAAGGTGACCAAAATTAGATATTGAGATTAAGAGAACTAAT
Organism: Barbus barbus; assembly: GCF_936440315.1. Taxonomy (NCBI): domain Eukaryota; kingdom Metazoa; phylum Chordata; class Actinopteri; order Cypriniformes; family Cyprinidae; genus Barbus; species Barbus barbus. Next base: position 15,606,672 of record NC_136753.1, read on the forward strand.
TTGTTCTACTTAAAAGTCTTTGATATTGTTGGAACAGCATGTATTTCCTATAGCCTGCGTGGGCAAGTAGAGTTTCTGTGGTCTTAGAGAGGTTTCGTTTTCTGTTCAACGCCCATCTTCACATCACGGACATCATCACGGAAGCAGGAAATAGGTAGGTTCTGGAGTCAAACCGTCTTAACATAGCACGTTGATTTAATTCTTGCTGCCAGCGGTAAGATATACATTTTCTGTCAGCATTTTAAAAGGCTACGTTTAACTATTGTAACAACTACAGCAGTTTAAAATATGTAACAAATATTGTTGCAGGTAAGGGACAGGAATTGTTATAGGGCTACGGGTTAGAATTACTGGGTTTGACTGAGAATCCTCTTGACATATATAGGCTAATTTTAGTACTATTGACAGCATCACACAGTTCTTGTTTATTTAGGTTCTGATTGAAACCTTGCAAATTGATTCATTTGTGTTTTGATTCATTAAAAAGATTTGGTTCATAAGAATCATTTGTTTGGATATTGCACTACACTTGTTTATTCACTAAAAAGAACCGATTTAAACGATTAATTGTTTGGGAATCGGACTAGGCCCTTCTCGTGCGGCAAGTTTCGTGCTGATTAGTGTAGAAACGTATTTTTTTTCTAATTTATTTATTAATTGTTTATACTTTATGGGTGTTTTCAGCATAATTTCACTGAGAGCTTTGCAAACAATCTAATCTATTTAGGTCACTATGTCAGAGAAAGATGAAGAGACATTCAAGTCTGTGGACTTGGAACAGCAAACCGAAAAGTCTCCGGAACCAGACAGCAATCCTCAAGAATCTCCAAGTGAAACAGAAACAGATAAACCAAGCACACCTTCTACAGAAGCCAAGGCAGAAAGCACTCCCTCTACACATACTTCAGCAGCCAAAGCTAAATGGATATCATCTGCGGAACAGTTTAAACTGAAGAGATTTTATGTCCTCAGGGTAATGTCTTTACCATTTGAAGCCTCACTGAAGCCTTGGTTTTCTGGGTTGACAAATTGGTGTTCCACTGTGTTAGTAATCATTTCTGACACATAATCTACGTTTCTTTTGTATGCTGACAAACCATGGTTGCTTTGCGGTACAATATAGTGCTGATGACAACACCTTTTGTAAATATGAATATCCTCAATCACCTGTTAAGCAAACAATGACAGTCCGAATAGGCTACTCTTTATTTGTCCAGTGCTGCCTGCTAATATTCAGTCAAACATATATTTTTAACCCGAAGAGATCACCAAAGGCTGTTTTCGCGTTTTCTATTTCCTCAGTCTACCTGAGGTCATTTGATTAACAAATAGTGTCTGTTGGCAAGCTCAAATACCAAATTTTACTTTATAAAAGTGGCCAATTGCATTACTCATGCCTTAAAACCATCGTACTTGCATTGGCAACCAATGCTTGCAAACATTTTTGCATTTGCAATACAATAGCATTTTTATGACCAAGCACTATAATGTATTATTACTTGTATTGCAATCAGTAACATCTCTTGGATTGGATTGGATTGGATTGGATTAGATTCTTGCTCTGTAATTTCTGGTGTGGCACAACACTATAGCCAATTAATTGTTAAAATCAGATGTGGCACAACACTAACCAATTAATAGTTAGAATCATATCAGTAAAACTGACCAAAGAAGGTCACTTGAAATGACAATCTGTAATTTGTAAGAACTTCATGCTAGACATCTAGATTTAATTCATTTAAACTGGAAAGCATATGTGCTTACCATTTTGGTTTTAATCCTTTTCAAAACTTCTTTCATATGGACCACTTTAACCATGTTTGCATACACAAGAACATTATGACATGGTATAACATTGCTCAGTGTCAAAAATACCATTTTGAAAGGAATTTTTACTATACAAACACTGAAAGAAAGAGGTGTGGCATTCTCCACTTCTGCAGTGATTTAGGGAAAATCACATTCCACAGAATGCCAAATCATGACCCTCTGTATGGCACTGCACTCACTCAGATCTTATAATAATATACAAAAAATTTATCTACTCTTGGAAAAATAAACCAGTACAGAAAAATTAATTTCAGTGGCTGCCCTTATTGAATCAAGTCCAAATATTAGCTAAATATAGCACCCTCTAGTGGGGTCTATCCCCACTAGACCCTAATGTACAGATGCCACTGATTTTCATATCTCTTGATGAAGATGAATTGTTGTGTTTTGTCATTTTAGCCTGGAACACTGGACCACAGCATTGAGGAAGCTAAAGCTCTGGTGAATCCCACAGAAGATGGTGCTGTCCAGGGTGTCTGGCTCATGGCTGAGTAAGTTTTTTTTTTTTTTTTTTTTTTCTGTAAGAGAGCACATTATAGTTAAAGCATGTACAGACTGTTCTGCAAATATGCAACGTTCACATGAAGTAAGCAAATCACATTCAGGTATTTTGTCACATAGCTCTCATTCCAGGATACAAGCCATTATCTCACTCCGTGTTCTGTAAATAAGTGTTCTGCAAATAAGTAAAATGTGGAGGAAATATTTAAAACGAAATAAACAAGGCAGCAGAATAGAGCTGCTAGAAAACATTTTGCTAAATGTACTGGCAGATGTCAACTTCTATCTGTCTCTGCACAGGCTTTCAGGAAACAGTTTAAAGGCCTTGCTATATGATAATTAATAATATACAGTCAGGTCCATAAATATTGGAACATCGACACAATTCTAACATTTTTGGCTCTATACACCACCTCAATGGATTTCAAATGAAAAGAACAAGATGTGCTTTAACTGCAGACTGTCAGCTTTAATTTGAGGGTATTTACATCCAAATCAGGTGAACGGTTTAGGAATTACAACAGTTTGCATATGTGCCTCCCACTTGTTAAGGGACCAAAAGTAATGGGACAGTTGTCTTCTCAGCTGTTCCATGGCCAGGAGTGTGTTATTCCCTCATTATCCCAATTACAATGAGCAGATAAAAGGTCCAGAGTTCATTTCAAGTGTGCTATTTGCATTTGGAATCTGTTGCTGTCAACTGTCAAGATGAGATCCAAAGAGCTGTCACTATCAGTGAAGCAAGCCATCATTAGGCTGAAAAAACAAAACAAACCCATCAGAGAGATAGCAAAAACATTAGGTGTGGCCAAAACAACTGTTTGGAACATTCTTAAAAAGAAGGAATGCACCGGTGAGCTCAGCTACACCAAAAGACCCGGAAGACCACGGAAAACAACTGTGATGGATGACCGAAGAATTCTTTCCCTGGTGAAGAAAACACCCTTCACAACAGTTGGCCAGATCAAGAACACTCTCCAGGAGGTAGGTGTATGTGTGTCAAAGTCAACAATCAAGAGAAGACTTCACCAGAGTGAATGCAGAGGGTTCACCACAAGATGTAAACCATTGGTGAGCCTCAAAAACAGGAAGGCCAGATTAGAGTTTGCCAAACAACATCTAAAAAAGCCTTCACAGTTCTGGAACAACATCCTATGGACAGATGAGACCAAGATCAACTTGCACCAGAGTGATGGGAGGAGAAGAGTATGGAGAAGGAAAGGAACTGCTCAGGATCCTAAGCATACCACCTCATCAGTGAAGCATGGTGGTGGTAGTGTCATGGCGTGGGCATGTATGGCTGCCAGTGGAACTGGTTCTCTTGTATTTATTGATGATGTGACTGCTGACAAAAGCAGTAGGATGAATTCTGAAGTGTTTCGGGCAATATTATCTGCTCATATTCAGCCAAATGCTTCAGAACTCACTGGACGGCGCTTCACAGTGCAGATGGACAATGACCCAAAGCATACTGCAAAAGCAACCAAAGAGTTTTTGAAGGGCAAGAAGTGGACTGTTATGCAATGGCCAAGTCAATCACCTGACCTGAATCCGATTGAGCATGCATTTCACTTGCTGAAGACAAAACTGAAGGGAAAATGCCCCAAGAACTGAAGACTGTTTCAGTAGAGGCCTGGCAGAGCATCACCAGGGATGAAACCCAGCGTCTGGTGATGTCTATGCGTTCCAGACTTCAGGCTGTAATTGACTGCAAAGGATTTGCAACCAAGTATTAAAAAGTGAAAGTTTGATTTATGATTATTATTCTGTCCCATTACTTTTGGTCCCTTAACAAGTGGGAGGCACATATGCAAACTGTTGTAATTCCTACACCGTTCACCTGATTTGGATGTAAATACCCTCAAATTAAAGCTGACAGTCTGCAGTTAAAGCCCATCTTGTTCGTTTCGTTTGAAATCCATTGTGGTGGTGTATAGAGCCAAAAATGTTAGAATTGTGTCGATGTCCCAATATTTATGGACCTGACTGTATATTATATTTCCCATGCTCTGGACTGGTACTTGATGCCTGAGCAGTTCAGTGGTTTGAGATTAGGCTTGAAACAAAAGATGAAGTTCATGCAATTCATGCATTTTGACTAATATAAATTTCTTATGGAAGACATTGTAGGAAAGAGCTTTTTGCTGTCAAAACAAAGACATCTGAAAGGCGTAATATAAAGGTTGGTTGCATTAAAGTAGCTTTAAATAGTCTCATATCCCAGATTTGTTCATTATCAAACATACATATAGCTTGCCCTGTGCATATCCTCACATTATGTGCATAATTTAAAATCAATGTAGAATATGGTTTTACAAAAATCTACAGTACCATGTGAAAGTTTGAATTAAAACAGCTGTAAATCACTGTTAAATATTCATAATATCTGAAGCAATACATTTTCTGTGCATGTATAATTGATATAAAAAAAGACAAAAATGATCTGAGTAATATAATACATTCACAGAGCCTTGAATGTAATCAGTCATCCAACTCTTTGAAAATCTAGTATAATCTAGCAGAAAAGGAAAAGTGTTGAATTCAACAGGTCTTGTGATGCCATGGGCAACTCTGATTTACAGTATAACATCCAAAGGCCCTAGGGCGCCACTGAGAGGCACAGGGCCTGTTAGTGTGTGCGTCTATGTGGTGTTTTTGTGGTCTTTCACACCTACTGCATGTCCCCAGGCCCACATACCCAGCCAAGGTAAAATATTCCATTTGCCTAGTCATAAGTTTCTCAACAAGTGAAAAGTACCTAAATTAAACACCAGAATGCATAAAGGCCCTGCAATGTATTGATTCCCAGGTGCTATTTCTGTCACTGTCCAAATCTGATGTGAGAGAGAGAAATCCGCAGAAGCTCTCCATAAGTTAACTTCTCACAGTCCAGTTGAGGTGAAAGCACTGACAAAAATAAAACACATCTCTTCAAAAGTGGCTTATCCATCAGTTATTCTGAACACACTTTTTGACAACTTTGGTATCTAAAAATGCAGACATACATATTTGAACAAGTATACCAAAGCCAATTGTTGAAATTTTTGAAGCTTTTAGATTATGTAGGTTTAGATCATTCAGACCCACATGCTTATGGACAGTTTTTGCAGAAGAACTCAAAATTCACAGCCACTGCAGCTAGCTATTGATTGATTGGGTTTTTAAAGACAGTATTCTACTTGGTTTAATATTTACACTTCATTGTTCATCATGAAATAAATTTGAATTAAAAATGTACTTTTGTACTTTTAACTGTACTCTAATATTGTTTGGAAAAATATACACTGATACGCAATTTAGGAAAAAGTAAATATTTTCTACATACTTGACGAAAGAAAGTTTGAAAAGGCCTGCTCTAAGTTGCCATTACAAACAATACTGCAGCAAGATTCATTTATCTACATGTGCTAAACTAATCTGTCAAACTGTAAATTACCATATGTCCAACAACTTGTTTTAGAATCCTTTTGTGCTTGATCAGAGCTGTGGAAAAATCGTGAGCGACAGATTTGTAGGAATGTATTCCAGTTCTGGTGTAGTTACATTGATGTACTGTGTGTAGCACAGCAGAGGTCTGCACTCGGGCCCAGTAGGGGACCCTTGCTAACATGTTCCAGAGAATTAAACTTGTTTTGAATAGAGATGCTGTTAACGATATTAGCCACTCTGGAACTCCTGCCAGACCGCAAACATACCATTGTACCTTTAAGATTTTTGAAGCAGGAGAGCAGTGGCACATTATTTGAGTGTTGTCAAAGTAGACAAAAGCAGTAGCAAAATTCTTGAACAACAAACTAACAACTGACAACTGCTTATGACGTTGAATATGGTGCTTGAATGATTGATCACTAGCAGGAGATATTTCAGAACATCTAATTCAGACATATATTTTGAGAGCGATTCCATAAAAAAATTGCATAGAGCACTGCTAAAGAATTTCTTTACAAAACTGATTAAATAGCATTCATAAATAGTAATTAGGGAGGCACAATATTATAGGTTTCGGTCAGTATTGGATATATATAGTAATATTGTATATGCTCATTTCTAATATTTGTAAATTTAGATTAACCTTTACTTTTCAAATCTTAAAATGAAAATCTTTTTTTTTTTCTGTACATTGTAATTTTACAGTGCAATTCACTTGTAGCATTTAAGATAACTATGTTTTAGACTTTTCATTTATTTAGAAATGTATTACATTTTTGATTGATTGATTGATCTAGCTGCACTGTGGTGGCTATGGTTCTTACATTGGCCAGAATTTTTAATTTTCTATTGTGCATCTTTACAACTAATATCACTATTTTTTACTATCTCCATTTTCCTGTTTATGTGTAGGGTTGATCATTGGAACAATGAGAAAGAGCGTTTGGTGCTCATCGCAGAGAACACCCTCCTCATCTTCAAATATGACTTTGTCATGCTTGACTGTGAGCAGATTCAGAAGATTCCACTCAACTATATCGACCGCATCTCCCATGGAACCTTCTGCTTTCCTCCACATTCCCTCCTGACGTGAGTAGCACCGATTCTCTCGTCAGCATCACTTCATTCACTGTCAAAAAAGCCACATCTCACTACTGCAGCAAAAAAAGTCTCTGAATGTGCATTTGCCTTGATTGTACATTTGCACTTCCTCATCTTTTGTCCCACACGTCTGATATTCATAGTGTTTGCTCAGCTGTGAACATCAGAACCAAAAACAGAAGCACAAAAATTGTTTACGCTACTGATTGCTTTTGTGCCACCTGTTGCCATGAGTAACTTGTGCATTCAAGAACTCTCAGAACTTATTTTTCTAAGAAATATCTTCCACACAGTTCTGCAAATCAGCTACAAATTCCTCTCCACTTTTTGCATGTCATGCTTAATTGCATGATAAGAGTAAAGTCTGGGGAGAGATATAGCATGTAGATGACAGCCTGGCAGGACTTGTCGAGGATGAGAGATAGACTCATGTTCTGCTTCAGTAACGGCATTGTGCTTCTGAGAACCATATGTAAACAAGTATGAAAACTAAGTAATAGCTGGACATCTGGATGAAAATAACATTTTATTTGCTGTTGAAAGATATATCAATAGAAGATACTGTATCGTTCAAAGGTTTGGGGTCAGTAAGATTTGTTTTAAACAATCTTTTATTCAGTAAGAATGCACTGAAATGGCATTTAATAACATTTACATGGTTATAAATAAAAATCTAATAAATTGCTCTTCTTTTGAACTTTGTATCCATCAAAGAACTTAAAAAGTGTAGCACAAATTTAATTTTAAGCAAAAATTAAAGAAGTACAGTATTGATAATAAGAAGAAATGTTTCTTCAGCACCAAATCCACATATTTGAATGATTTCTGATGGATCATGTGACACTGAGGACTAGAGTAATGCCATGACATGAATAAATTAAATTTGAAAATATTCAAATGAAAAACAGTTATATTAATTTAAATAATATTTCACAATACTACTCTTTGCTGTATTTTTGATCAAATAAATTCAGCACTTCTGAGCGTACTGTAAGAGACTTGCCAATAAAACAGTCTCAACGACCCTAAACTTTTGAAATATATTGCATTTATTATATTATATTATATAGGGATGCACGATATTGGATTTTTGCCTATATCCGATATGCCGATAATTTTTAACTCATTTTGGTCGATTGCCGATATATAATAATTTTTTTATTTTGGTTAGCTTTTATTTGAGAACTTATTTGTTAGAATTAAACAAACAATAATATAGCTATTTTATAATGACAGTACATTGAAGAATTGAAAATAACTATAAATAAACTATATATTAATCACTGCATTTTTTTTTCAGAAAGATGCAGTGGTAACCTTAACATTTTATTTTATGATTTAACATTTGTAGATAGAGCATGTTACGAGTCTGTCTGTCCTTCTCCCTCTCTAATCACTACGCACACCCTCACCTGGAATCACCTGATTAGTAATTCAAGCCACCTGCACCTCATCAGCTCCTAATCACTCCTGTACTACTTAAGCACACTCCCCACTCCAGTCAGTTGTCGGATCTTACTTACACGAAGTAGACTCTCCTAGCTCTTCGATGCTTCTTACCAAAGACTTACCTGAAAGACTACTTACCTCCTACTCCTCTCCATCGTTGGTTCCCTGTGTCTCCATCATCTTTCTTCCTCCATCTGTCATCGTCCTTCATCTCCACTGTCATCCTGGAGTGTGTGCTGCTTCCACAAGTTCCTGGCAAGATACAACATCTCTCAGTATATCCTTTCTACACCTCATTCATGATTCAAGTCTCAACTCACCTTCATCTACCTTATTTACTCTGCTATATCAATAAACATCCTGCATTGTTCACTAATCCTTTGTGTCCCGACTACTACCGTAACAGAAGATCCTACCCAACCGAACACGCAGAGCATGGACACCACCTCCTCGCACTCAGGAAACGCACTCCTCACGATAATGCAGGATGACCGCCCCATCGAGGGCTTTGTTGAGGAGTTCCTCCAGCTTTCCAACAAAGTTAAGTGGAATGATGGAACATTGAAGGTAGTCTTCTGGAGTGACCTGAATAATTTTCTATATCTCCACGCACCAGCTGCTAACACCCCTTGCTCTCTGGCGCAATACATCAACCATGTACTTATCCTAGCGGGTTCATGCTTTATAGTGGAGGAAATTATGGCCCCGTGGATATCCTTGTCAACCAGCCGGCAACCGATGCTCCTCGACAGCGCCCTCCAGTGCCTGCTCCTTGCAAGTGTCCTCCAATGCCTGTTCCTCGCAAGTGCCCTCCAGTGCCTGCTCCTCGCCTGAGCCCTCCTATGAATCCGCTGGTCCCATCCAGTCCTCCTGCGTCTCCGCTGGTCCCGTCCAGCTCTCCTGCATCTCCGCTCGGCCCGTCCAGCTCTCCTGCGTCTCCGCTGGTCCCGTCCAGCTCTCCTGCGTCTCCACAGGTCCCGTCCAGCTCTCCTGCGTCTCCACGGGTCCCATCCAGCCCTCCTGCATCTCCGCTGGTCCCGTCCAGGCTTCCTACGTCTCCACTGGTTCCGTCCAGCTCCGCAGTGCCTGAGCGCCCGCAAGTGTCCGCACTTCAAGAGCGCCCTCCTATGTCTCCGCTGGTCCCGTCCAGCTCCGCGCTGACCGAGCGCCCCCAAGAGTCCGCGCTTCCAGAACGCCCTCCTATGTCTCCGCTGGTTCCGTCCAGCTCTGCGCTTCCAGAGCGCTCCCTAGTGCCCGCTCCTCCAGACGGGAGCATCCCCAAACCTTTTTTTGGGGGGGGACCATATACCTGCGGGTTGGACAACCATAGTGGCCGAGGGGAAGGTTCCCTGGCCCAGCATGCCAGAAGAAATATGGCGGCGTCCCCTGATCCGCCATGGCCTCCAGTCCCGCCATGGTTCCTGGAATCCCCTGATCCACCCTGGAGGTTTCCCCAGTGTCCCTGCCCTGCACCAGCCTCCAGGACGCCCACCCCCGGTGTTACTATTACGACGTGGGACGCACCTTCCGGGAGGGGGAGGTAATGTTACGAGTCTGTCTGTCCTTCTCCCGCTCTAATCACTACGCACGCCCTCACCTGGAATCACCTGATTTAGTAATTCAAGCCACCTGCACCTCATCAGCTCCTAATCACTCCAGCACTACTCAAGCACACTCCCCACTCCAGTCAGTTGTCGGATCTTACGTACACGTAGACTCTCCTAGCTGTTCGATGCTACTTACCTGAAAGACTACATACCTCCTACTCTCCATCGTTGGTTCCCTGTGTCTCCATCGTCTGTCTTCCGCCATCCGTCATCGTCCTTCATCTCCACCATCATCCTGGGGTGTGTGCTGCTTCCACAAGTTCCTGGCAAGATACAACATCTCTCAGTATATCCTTTCTACACCTCATTCAAGTCTCAACTCACCTTCATCTGCCTTATTTACTCTGCTATATCAATAAACATCCTGCATTGTTCACTAATCCTCTGTGTCCCGACTACTACCGTAACAGAGCAAAAGTCGTAAAAATTCTGAACGACACCGAACGAGTCATTCTGTGCGTGCATTCTCAGTTTAAATGCAGCAATCTAAATCAGTTAATCCAATCACCATTCGGGCAAAACTTTGCTTCAAGAATGAGTCACACTGCTGACGTGATCCAATCGCTAGTACATCCTGAGGACATGTGAGTTAATGTATTCCTCTTATTGGCAAGACATATCGGCATAATTTTCCATATAGGGCCGATGCTGATATTGGTCCGATAATATTGTGCATCCCTATTATTATATTATATTAATTTGTTGTTGCAAGCCAGGTCATTGGAAAATTGTGCCTGTGGCGACATTTCTGCAAAATGATATTACGCTGCTTCTTATACATTTTGCAATACGTTTAAAGTTAATTGCCCAGGGAGTAGCACTAAAAAACAGCATCAGTTTTATTTGAAACAGTTAAACATGTATCTAGCAGCATTATGTATGCTGGTTGTTGTTTGTCTCACAGCAATTTGGAAATGTAGTGTCCGATGACCGATGGATAACAAAATCTCTCTAATCCATATGAAAGGTGCATTTCTCTTTGAAGGTGCATCCTATATTCTGCTCCTCGGAGATGTCGAGTCAGAAACCTCAGCTTCATCTTTGCAGCCAACACTGACTCAGAAAACACTAGTTAATTAAAAAATAACTAACCTATGTGACCCTGGACCACAAAACCAGTCATAAGGGTCAGTTTTTTTTAATTGATATTTATACATCATCTGAAAGCTTTCCATTGATGTATGTTTTTTTTAGAATAGGACAATATTTGGCCGAGATGACTATTTGAAAATCTGGACTCTTAGGGTGCAAAAAAAATAAAGATATTGAGAAAATCACCTTTTAAAGTTATCCAAATAAAGTCATTAACAATGCATATTACTAATCAAAAATTACGTTTTGACATTTATTGTAGGAAATTTACAAAATACCTTCATGGAACATGATCTTAACTTAATATCCTAATGATTTTTGGCATAAAATAAAAATCGATACTTTTGAGCCACTTATGACTGATTTTGTGGTCCAGGGTCACATATCTCCTTGCTATTTTTCCCAACACACAGTCTTTACTTTTGCTTTGCAGCAGCTTTATGCATGTACTAGTCGACTAGAACAATCTTTAGTAGGGGACAGCCCTAATGAGTTCATTGCTAACTTAATTACAGTATTGGATGCATGACAGTAACATTGTATTTAGGTTATAACCTTGAGTGGCCAGGTGTTCCAAATTGGATCAGTAACCTATAATATTCTCACAATAAAGTATTTTATATATTCAGGAATATTTTAGCCAATGGCTTTGGACTCTCATTCATTCCATCCTCAATGTGCTGCTTAAAGCCTTAAACAGACAAATGAGGAAAATCTGAGACGATGAGTCATTTTTCCTAACCGTATTAGCAGTTTTTACAGGGTGATAATACCCACAGTGCAGCAGGATTTAACAAATGGTATCAGAGGGGAAGGAGGCCAGAGCCTCTTTTCTTCTCTTAATTTTTGTGTGGAGGGATTATGTGAATGGAAATAAGATGTAAAGAGGACTTTATAACATAGGGAGGAGAGAACTGTCAGTGCAGCTCTTGTGTAACTGATTAGTGGTAGAAATTAATTTAGTCCTTTCATCCAAACCTTTTAAAGCTGGCTCAGGGGACACCAACCCAAGTAAAACTAATTTGATGAATAAAACGTAATGTGGCGTGAAGTGCTTAGGAGAGGCAGGCCGTATTGGGCTGACTTTATCTCCCCACATTACATTCAATTATAAATAAAACGCCACTGAAAACCACCTTAGAGTGCTGGAGGAAAAAGGCTAGCTTTAAAGCCACTCTTTCTTTTTCCTTCTCCTTCCCTCTTTTGCTTAATTTCTTTCCGTCTCCCTCATCATTTTTTTTCTTGTCATTCTCTCAATCTCATGCTCAAGCTGTCTGCACTTCTCTCTTTTAAATGACTGTACACACAGTTCTCTGCTTATGTTCTCCTTTTAACTCTTAAATATTATTCTAGTTGATCACCAGTCTGTCTTTTCCACTTCATTTTTTTGTCTCATTAACTTTAATCACTTCAATGATGAGCTCTTCATCTTCTTATGGTTAGTCACTTTAGATGTTTTTGTTCATAACCTCACAGTATAGTAGTGGGACAGTAGAATACAGGATAGTAGAATACCACAGAATTGCCTCAGAAAGGAAAACCTCAGTTATTAACACCGCTGTGCAGCATCAGTACAATGAATTATTGAGTGAATGGAACCTATTAGGGCTCAGTGCTAAATATTAAGTATTATCGGTAACACTTTACAATAAGGGTACATGAATAATCATGTACTAATGCTTAAATTAATACTTAATTCATCACATAACAATGATGATTATTAAAGGAGTTAACTAATTATGAACTAACGAAGAGCTATCCTTAACTACGACTGGAGTCATACGGTTTCATGCATGAATAACGGCAGCCGTAACTACATGTTAGTACATGTTTGATAGTTAATGCATTAATTAAGAGTTATGGGTAAACTAAATCAAACAGCCTCTTTAAGAAGGAATTAATTTAAACAATTTAATACTATCATAATTTGAGCATTTGACATCTTCAGCTTTGTCATAAACATTATTGGGTGGCAAAGGATTAGTTGATCCTCCTCATCAAGTGTAGAAAATACTAAATACACTTAATGACTGATCTTGTCTCTTTTATGTTCTTCTCTTTCCCGTTAAAATATTCTTAAAGAGGCTCTTTGATTTAGTTTACCCATAACTGTTAATTAATGCATTAACTATCAAACATGTACTAACATGTAGTTAAGGCTGCTGATATCAATCCGTATGACTCCAGTCATAGTTAAAGATAGCTCTTCGTTAGTTCATAATTGGTTAACTCCTTTAATAATCATTAGAATGTGATGAATTAAGTATTAATTTAGGCATTAGTACATGATTATTCATGTACCTTTATTGTAAAGTGTTACCTTATTATCTTCATGTCAGCATGTATAAATTGCGATGGCCCAGTGTTGTAGTTGCAGGCATTTGTGCATTCAAAGGAAACTTATTGTGCAAATGTTGGTCTATGTTTGTGTTGTTGAGAAGTTGACACTGGATCAATGCAGTGCATCAGCCAAATATGATTAAAATATCCCATACAGGGTGAATAGGACACCAACAAAAAAATGCAGGGGTCTTGTATCATCTTGAAGGCAGCTACATTTTCAGCTACCACTTGAAGTATAGTACTGGAATATACTGGCACCATATCAGTGCTAATATAAGTGTTTTTTATTCATTCATCAGTTTAGGGTTAAGATTAGATACACTACCATTCAAAAGTTTGGAGTCGGTAGGATTTTTTTTATTGCTATGAAGAATTACTCTTTTATACTTTCAAATATATTTTTTTTCATTTGATGCCAAAGCTGAAATTCAGTGTTACATAATTCCTAAGAAATCGCTCTAATATGTGACCCTGTACAAAACCAGTCTTAAGTCGCTGGGGTATATTTGTAGCAATAGCCAAAAATACTTTGTATGGGTCAAAATTATAAATTTTTCTTTTATGCCAAAAATCATTAGGATATTAAGTAAAGATCATGTTCCATGAAGATATTTTGTAAATTTTGTAACGTAAATATATCAAAACTTAATTTTTGATTAGTAATATGCATTGCTAAGAACTTCATTTGGACAATTTTGAAGGCGATTTTCTCAATATTTAGATTTTTTTTTGCACCCTCAGATTCCAGATTTTCAAATACTTTGTATCTCGGCCAAATATTGTCAGATCCTAACAAACCACACATCAATGGAAAGCTTATTTATTCACACTTAATTGACACTTAAGACTGGTTTTGTGGTCCAGGGTCACATACTTGTTACTATTGATTGAACTTTGCAAACATTTCAGTATTTTATATTATACTGTCAATATTTATGCCCACACACACACGTATATATAATGTCCACCTGTTTTTACATTAAGATTACATTTACATTAACTGTCATCTAGTCTAGTACCACTGTCATCTACTGCATAAATGTTTTTTTAGCAGATTTCAATATGAATATCCATTTTTTTTCTATTGTACATTACAGTGTTGTGATGCCTAAATTAAATTGTAGCATTTAAAACTATTGATTTTATTTTAATGTATATTATTTTTTTACTTTTGTTTTCAGAGTAGTATAAGAATTTTATGAATAACATTAAAATAATTCCCAGCATATCAGCATCAGACAGAATTTTAATATTGTGCATTCCTAGTACTTTCAGCTCTGTCCAAAACATTTTGTCATATTTAAAACCTTTCCACAGATTTCCACAGAATTGTCCAACAGTCAGTGCAGCACATGTGAAAAAAAGTGTGCTGATTATGTGTGGACTTGCGCCATGAGTCATTACAGTGATTAATGATTGGGCTACTGGCTTTACTAAGGACAAGAGAGACCTGTAACTCTTTCTACAAGTTCTGTTTTTGATTCTGAAACTTTAACTGTACATCCCTTAAGATAGAGCATCGGATGGGTATTCAAACAGTCAAACAGGGAAATCTTTTCACATGATAATGAAATTTGTTTACTGTACAGCCAAACAATGCAGTGGTTACACCATTGCTAAGTTTTATCATGGGTTATAGTAACGGTTTGCTCCAGATGTCTGTATGGCTACTGATAAATTCTCTTAACTGCAGGGAGAATGGTTTATGGTGGTTTTGAATGAGTCTTAGCCCCAATGTGGTGCAAAGAGAGTTCATTCACTGTGGCTGGATGAAGGAGTGTGCAGTGTTTTCAAAAAGTGCTTTTCGACCCAGGCTGTCTAGACAAGGTAATTACGCATCTACCCTGCACATCACTCATTTGTTCTCTGTAGCTCATTGCTGACAAGAGCTTTTTTTATGTTTTTACTGAATGTTTCTATAAAAATATATTCAGCAAGTCAAGTGTGAAAAAAAAGGATGTTTATAACACATCAAAATGTGTCAGATTTGGAGGCAATGTTTTCAGCTATCTGTTAAATACAAACATATATATATATAGAGAATAACATACACTGACACAGAGAAGACCGAGAGGAACTGTTTTCTGTTAACATATTTTAAAATGTAATTTATTACTATAATATCAAAGTGGAATTTTCAGCAGCCATTAATCTAGTTTTCAGCATCACATGATCCTTCAGAAATCATTCTAATATGCAGAGTTGTTGCTCAAGAAACATATCTTCACATATTTTTGAAACATGATATTTTTTTAAAACAAGATTATTTGATGAACAGTCAGTTTAAAAGAACAGCATTTGGAAATGTTTTAATACGTATGTCTTAACTGCAACTTTTGATCAGTTTAATTAGTCCTTGCTATATAAAAGTATTTTAAAAACATATGCTCTATCATGCTATTTGTAACTCTTAAGATACAGTACATTTTTCTCATGTTATTTGAATGTTGTTGTTTTTTTCTAAATCTATTGCTATGTCACACCCAATTTTATTTGTCAACTACCCATATACATATGTATACAACTTCATATTTAAAATAAATGCTTAATTGCAAAGTTTTTTATTTTTTATTTTTTTTTTTTTATTTTATTTCAATAGCTAAACAAATCCACCACATATTGAACACTTGATAATGAATGATTCAGGTTTGCAGTCCGGTCAGCAGAGGGGGCAATTTCACACATTTAGAGCAGCATCTACTTACAGTACAGTACAGTACATATCCTCCCAAAACGGCATTGTATCCAATACCACCTTATACATTACCGTTTTAAAAACCAGGCTGCCGATATAACTGAATCACTATAAGCTTATTGGTTTTGCAGATTTTCTAGACCTTGCAATCTATCTGATATGTTTCCATTAAGTGCCCTGGGTGGGGTGTAAACCGCACAAACGAAAGAACTGTATTGCAGAATTCATTGTGATTGACTTCCTGGGGCGGATTAGCTAAAGTTTACATAGGGATTTGTTAACCATTTCTTAACTATGTGTCAACATGCTAGTGCTTGTCAGGTCATTCACTGTATTGACTGTGTCCACTGTGCTCTTATAGATTAATGTGTCAGCATTTTTTGGACCTGAGAGACTCTGGGCTGATTTGTCATTGTCAGGAAGCATAATGTTAAATCTCAAAATCTTATGTATTTTATATGGAGAGTGCTGATTTATCCCTGATTGTGGTAAAATATTGCCTACAGTGCTAAGAAAAAGTATGTGAAACCTTTGGAACTGGTTGGTTATATGCATTAATAGGTCATAAAAACGCCATCGTCACCAGTGTCACAAGTATAGAAAAACACAATGTGCTAAAGCTAACAACACAAATACAGTAATAATCTTACATGTCTTTATTGAACACATCCCATTAAACATTCACTCTGGTGTGGAAAAAGTAAGTGAAGTGAGTTTTTGATGAGCTTCACAAGTTATTTATGAGTCCCTTGTATGTCCTGAGCAGTTAAACTGCTCACTGTTCTTCAGAAAACTCCTTCAGGTCTTGCACATTTTTTGTTTTTCCAGCATTTCCTGCATATCTGACCCCTTTACAACGGTAACTCTTTGTTTTTGAGATCCATGTTTTAAAATAGTAACTGATACACAAGAAGGAAACAACGCAATAAGTAAACTTTTTGAACAGCATAATAAGGGTGAGTTGTACTTATTTTGTGTTTTCTGAAAATGTTGGTATCTTCTAAAGGGCAGTACTAAATGAAAAATATGATATTAATACACAAAAATAAAATAAGATAAAATACACATCATTGTCCTGTTAAAAAAGTTTAAAAGTTCAAAAAGTGAATTTGATGAAAATTCCATGACATTACCAATTCCAATACATTCACATTCTTTTTCTTGCCGTACATATTACTGTATATTACACAGAACCATTATCATGGATACTTTTTTGGCATTTGGTTTCCTGGATTACATGAAGGAAATTAGTCACTGGATGGAATAAGGCCCCACCTTGTATGTCTTTCTCTCACCTTTCTCTCTCACTTGCTCTGAAATTCATGCTTGAATTCTCTGTCTCTGTCTTTTTGATCATGCAACTTTCCTGTCAAGTAAAAGAGTGGCTTATGGATGTATGCAGTGAGTGTTGTAAAATCTGGCCGTGCTGCTCAATCGTAGGATCTATTGAGCAATCTGGGGATTTGTTTGATGGCTCTGGCACTCTGCAAACCACTTGCCCTGACAGCTGTAGCAGACCTCTGATATTCATCTAGTGTGTTGACTTACCAGTCCTCAGTCATACAAAGTGCAGTCGACCGCTTCAGGAATTTCAAGACGCTGCACCAAAGCTTAACTAAGAATACATTGGAGTGTGTGTGTTTCTTGTTGTTTATTTTTGAGTCAATCTACAATTGCAGTGACATTTCAGTCTGGAAATTGTTCAAAAAATGAAACTTATCGACCCTGCTTTAAACCTTCCATCCTAACTGTAAATACATTATTTTATCTTCTTTCTCATGTCGTTTGATGTTACACTAAATGATTGTAGAAATTGGGGGGGCAGTCGTGGCCTAATGGTTAGAGACTTGTAACCCAAAGGTCCTTTCTTTTCCCTTTCCTTTTTCTTTAAGAAAACAAGAAGAATTTGCTACGTGTTTGTTAATGATGCTACTCCTCATTAAAGCTAATGGCAAGCAGTAACAATATGTGACACATTAATTCAGTAGAACTGACATGACATTTAGTCTAAGGAATGTGAAGTGTTTTTCCATAAAGGTAATTTTGGTGTTTCTGTATTTCAGTACACTAGATTCTAGTAAATTACAAATGAAATGGCATTAGAAAATTTCTCCAGTGATCCAAACGAGTACCTGGTGAGCCATTCATATAATGGCCCTCGTGTCACTGAATCACTTTCAGATATTTACATCAGCCAGTCACCATTTGCAGATACCACAGAAATCATAAAGTGGTGGTGTAAAATGAATCACAGCTGTTGCATAGGTGTCCAAGTTCTCTCGAAAAACAGCTGTTTATTGATAACAGACTACAAAACACTTTTAAGTAAATATGTCATGCAAACATAATGAAAATAACATGACATTCTTTTTTTTAATACAAAAGCCGTTTACACTGACACTACTGACATTAAATCATGGTGACCATACATCGTCGTCTTGTCCGGATTTCTAAATATCTTAAATTGTCTAGGTTGTAAGTGTTTGGTTTGAAGTGGTGTTATGCAGACCAGATTGTCTTTGACATAAAAGTAGCATGAGAGCTATAGCGGGCAGACTCTCTGCATGCTGTCGAATCGCTCTTGTAAGAAAGTGACGAGGACGTTGAAGATCTTGATGAAGATGTTTATTGCAACATAGCAGTGACAAAGCACATATAGTGTGAACCCCGGACATCCTAAGCTCAAACCAGTTTACTACCCTTAATGTAAATGAAGTTGCTCCTGTTATTACAGCTGTGGTTTGTATGTTGATTAAGTTCTGACACCACTTTGTTTGAGGTAGTTCTCGGTGTCCCACACCCGCTCCCATTCTACAGTGGGTGACCATTTGCTCAGGATGTGATCATCCCAAATGGTCTACAAACAACATAACTGTTGACTTTCTTCTTCTCTATAATAAAGCCATTTTGGGAAATGAGCATGATCAAACATATATCGTGGAGTGGAATCTGGGGCGAGGCAGGCTACAGTTTTTTACACTCTTATGGTACTTTGTTGTCAAACACTGATCGATCTGCGCAGCCGCTTCAAGCCAAACACGCCCCAAAAAAGGATATATGGTCACCGTAATTAAAAT
The DNA here is from genome assembly GCF_936440315.1 of Barbus barbus. Taxonomy (NCBI): domain Eukaryota; kingdom Metazoa; phylum Chordata; class Actinopteri; order Cypriniformes; family Cyprinidae; genus Barbus; species Barbus barbus. The sequence goes on from NC_136753.1 coordinate 15,625,796, forward strand.
ACACTAGATTCTAGTATTAAATGAAGAAATGGCCTTAGAAAATATCTCCAGTGATCCAAACGAGTACCCGGTAAGCCAATCATATAATGACCCTGATGTCACTGAATCATTTTCAGATATTTGCGTCAGCCAGTCACCATTTGCAGATACCATAGAAATCAATGATTAGTGGTGTAAAATGAATCACAACTGTTGCACAAGTGTTTCAGATCACTTAATAAATACCTGTTTCTCTGGAAATAGACTTCAAAACACTTCAAAACAAACATGTCAAAGATGAAGTAAATGTCATGCAAGTGTCATGGCGGACACCCAATTCCACTATAATTTAAAAATAATACAGTTTTGTGTCACAGAATGTAGTTTTTTTAGGCAATAATGTGCTTGTTTAGACCTCAAATATGCGGTTTGTTAATAAATATAATGTCTATTTCAAAAATTGCTGTTTTTGGAAATGTGAGCTCCAGAACGTCAGCAGCCGTTCTGCGCTCATGAAGCCACCCGAGAGAGCCTCACCTCAGCCAGATTTTCTGGAATTTACAGCTGGCTCTGATGTCTCTATAGCGGTTAAACATGATATATAATTAATTTTGGGTAAATCTCGTGGATAGTCTTTGATGTCGTTAATCGATTATTTGTTCCAGAGCAAATAGTTTTGGCTGAGGGCAAAATCTCATCATGTTATACTTTATATAACTTAAGTGCTGTATATCAGAGCACCTTTGCGCTTTTGACTGAATTGCCTAGCAACATTTATGATGGCTGATGTTTTTTATTAAATATTATTAATCAATAAATATTTTTTTTATATAAATAATAGTAGTATTTTGTATTGGGAAACTGTGTGTGTTTGTGATGGTTATTTTAGTTGAAGAGTTCCTCCATTAGTTGGCAACAAGAGATTTTTTTTACTAGTCAGCAGTAAAGATTTTTATATTGAAAGACTAAAAAGGAAGTTATCGCTTTCCTCAGCAGACATTCAAACTAATGTTTTATTGTGAATATGAGATTGAACTGAAGGATGAATGCTGTATTGGATGCAGGAAATCACACTCACTCAGTCAATCTTTCTCTCATAATAATCTATTCTACGTAATACACAGCTTTCTATACAGTAAAACAATAAACTTTTAATGAAGCAACTCAACGTTCTTTCATTACTAGTTCTAAAGTGACGTTTTGGAATTAGTAACAGAGGCCTGGGCTCAGCCGTTAAACTGTCAATCTTAGATGTGAATCTGTGGCAGAAGAAAGTATTTCTGCACAAAAGAGGGTTTTTAAAGACATTCCATTGTTGTTCCTAATTTATTTACACACTCGTGCTGTCGAACTGTTGTATAAACACAATATCGTAGACGTGAGATAAAACTGTATATTGGCATGCTGTGATTACCAATGGCCAAATCCCAGCTGTGCTGATATACAGCCATATCTCATGTCTACACATGTGATATTGCTCATATATATATATATATATATATATATATATATATATATATAGAGGGGGGACGGAAAGTATTCAGACCCCCTTAAATTTTTCACTCTTTGTTATATTGCAGCCATTTGCTAAAATCATTTAAGTTCATTTTTTTTCCTCATTAATGTACACACAGCACCCCATATTGACAGAAAAACACAGAATTGTTGACATTTTTGCAGATTTATTAAAAAAGAAAAACTGAAATATCACATGGTCCTAAGTATTCAGACCCTTTGCTGTGACACTCATATATTTAACTCAGGTGCTGTCCATTTCTTCTGATCATCCTTGAGATGGTTCTACACCTTCATTTGAGTCCTGCTGTGTTTGATTATACTGATTGGACTTGATTAGGAAAGCCACACACCTGTCTATATAAGACCTTACAGCTCACAGTGCATGTCAGAGCAAATGAGAATCATGAGGTCAAAGGAACTGCCTGATGAGCTCAGAGACAGAATTGTGGCAAGGCACAGATCTGGCCAAGGTTACAAAAACATTTCTGCTGCACTTAAGGTTCCTAAGAGCACAGTGGCCTCCATAATCCTTAAATGGAAGACGTTTGGGACGACCAGAACCCTTCCTAGAGCTGGCCGTCCAGCCAATCTGAGCTATCGGGGGATAAGTGCCTTGGGGAGAGAGGTAAAGAAGAATCCAAAGATCACTGTGGCTGAGCTCCAGAGATGCAGTCGGGAGATGGGAGAAAGTTGTAGAAAGTCAACCATCACTGCACAGGGCTGCAGTCACTGGACTGCACTGGACTGGTGACAGGACGACTGGTTGCAATCAAGGGAAAGATGAATGTGGCCAAGTACAGGGATATCCTGGACGAAAACCTTCTCCAGAGTGCTCAGGACCTCAGACTGGGCCGAAGGTTTACCTTCCAACAAGACAATGACCCTAAGCACACAGCTAAAATAACGAAGGAGTGGCTTCACAACAACTCCGTGACTGTTCTTGAATGGCCCAGCCAGAGCCCTGACTTAAACCCAATTGAGCATCTCTGGAGAGACCTAAAAATGGCTGTCCACCAATGTTTACCATCCAACCTGACAGAACTGGAGAGGATCTGCAAGGAGGAATGGCAGAGGATCCCCAAATTCAGGTGTGAAAAACTTGTAGCATCTTTCCCAAAAAGACTCATGGCTGTATTAGATCAAAAGGGTGCTTCTACTAAATACTGAGCAAAGGGTCTGAATACTTAGGACCATGTGATATTTCAGTTTTTCTTTTTTAATAAATCTGCAAAAATGTCAACAATTCTGTGTTTTTCTGTCAATATGGGGTGCTGTGTGTACATTAATGAGGAACAAAAATGAACTTAAATGATTTTAGCAAATGGCTGCAATATAACAAAGAGTGAAAAATTTAAGGGGGTCTGAATACTTTCCGTACCCACTGTATATATATATCAAGAGTTTGGAAACCACCAGCAACTAACAACTACCTGATCGGCTGAGAAAACAAGTAGTTGATGACAGACAAATCATAAAAGCTGTAGAAAATGAATCCTAAAATACGTGTCTGTAAAATCACCAACAACTTCCAGAAAGCTTGGGTGATGCTCTGACAATCTACTGTTCTCAGGAGACTTTGACACAGAATTACAGATGCTACACAGCAAGATGCAAACTTCTGACCAGCACCAAAAATAGAACGGCAAGATTAGAGTTTGCAAAAAAGCACAAAGGTGAGCCAGAAGAGTTTTGGAACTGTGTTTATGGACCGATGAGACAAAGATGATCCTTTATCTAAGTGATGGGAAAGCAAAAATGTGGAGAAAAAAAGGGAACTGCAAATGATCCCAAGCATACAGCATCTGTAAAGCATGGTGGAGGTGGTGTCATGGCATGGGCATGCATGGCTGCCTCTAGAATAGGCCCTCTCAACTTTACTGATGACTTAATGTATGATAACAGTAGCAGAATAAATTTTGAAGGGTACATAACCATCTTGTCTACCAATATTCAAGAAAATGCCACCAGATTCATTGGGAAGTGCTTCATATTGCATCAGGACAATTACCCAAAACACACTGCCAGTTCAGTCAAGGAATTTATAAGGGCAAAGAAATGGAAAGTCTTAGATTGCCCAAGTCAATCTCCAGATTTAAATCCAAATGAAAATGAATTTCACCAGCTGAAGAGGAGAGTAAAGGCAGAAATATTTGCCTTATGTTCAACTGTCCCAATACTTATGCTCACATCAATGAGTGGGATGAACTCTAAAAGTGCTGTTCTTTTTATTTGGTAAAACATGTATGTGTTGATAATAATAAAATAATAATTAAACGGCTAATAATAAAATGTGACATTCTGTAGTTTTGTCTCATATTCATCTTTTAATCATATTTGCAAATGTCTTGACTCCACAGCCAACAAAGTAATTTTGTCTTTACTGTTCCAATACTTATGGAAGGCACTGTATATACAGTGCCGTGAAAAGGTTTTTGCCCCCTTGCTGTTTTTTTTTGCATATTTGTCACACTTAAAGGATCACTCCACTTTTTTGAAAATAGGCTCATTTTACAACTCCCCTAGAGTTAAACAGTTGAGTTTTACAATTTTTTAATCCATTCACCCAATCTCCGGGTCTGGTGGTAGCACTTTTAGCTTAGCTTAGTATAGATCATTTAATCGGATTAGACCATTAGCATCTCACTCAAAAATGACCAAAGAGTTTAGATAATTTTCCTACTTAAAACTTGACTCTTCTGTAGTTATCGTGTACTATGACTGATGGAAAATGAAAAGTTGTGATTTTCTAACTCTTGCATGCTCTTTAAAACATTTTCCTCCCTCCTTTGTCCTCCTCCTCCCCCTCCTTTAACAGCTGACGACTTTGCCACGTTCTTCATTGATAAAATTAAAACCATCAGTGCACAATTTTCTACACCACAATCTGTCAAGCACATTTTACCAGCAAACATACACTCGTTCACATCCTTCTCTTCACTCTCTGAGGCAGAAGTCTCCAAACTCATCCTTTCTAATCCTTGTACTACTTGTCCGCTTGATCCTATTCCATCTCCTTCAAACCATTTCTCCTGCAGTTGTACCTGCACTCACTCACATCATTAATGCATCCCTTCAGACTGGTGTTTTTCCCTCAGCATTTAGACAGGCTCGTATAACCCCACTACTTAAGAAACCCACCCTTAAGCCATCTCTTTTAGAGAACTACAGACTGGTTTCCCTTCTTCCTTTCATTGCAAAAACACTTGAACGAGCTGTGTTCAACCGAGTCTCTGCCTTTCTCACACAGAACAACCTCCTCAACAGCAACCGGTCTGGTTTCTGAAGTGGACATTCAACCGAGACTGCCTTGCTCTCAGTTGTTGAAGCCCTAAGACTAGCAAGAGCGGATTCCAAATCTTCAATACTTATCTTGCAGGATCTGTCCGCTGCTTTTGACACGGTTAACCACCAGATCCTCCTGTCAACCTTATTGGCAAAGGGCATCACAGGAACCACACTCCAGTGGTTTGAGTCTTACATATCAGATAGGTCCTTCAAGGTATCTTGGAGAGGTGAGGTGCCCAAGTCTCAACATCTAACTACTGGGGTGCCTGAGGGCTCAGTTCTTGGACCACTTCTCTTCTCTGTCTATACGGCATCACTAGGTTCTGTCATTCAGAAACATGGCTTTTCATATCACTGCTATGCTGTTGACACTCAACTCTACCTCTCATTCCATCCTGATGATCCGAGGATAGCTGCTTGCATCTCAGCTTGTCTATCCAATGTTGAGAAGTCGTGGCCTAATGGTTAGAGAGTTGGACTTGTAATCCGAACATGTATGTATGTTCACGGTGTGTGTGTGTGTTCACTGCTGTGTGTGTGCATGTTGGATGGGTTAAATGCAGAGCACGAATTCCGAGTATGGGTCACCATACTTGGCTGAATGTCACTTCACTTCACTATCAGACATTTCTTGCTGGATGAAGGACTCAACCTTGCCAAGACAGAATTGCTTGTGGTTCCATCAAACCCATTGTTTCAACACAATTTCATCATCCAGTTAGGCACATCAACCATAACTCCTTCAAAAACAGCCAAAAATCTTATGTTATGATTGATGATCAGCTGACTTTCTCAGACCACATTGCTAAAACTGCCCGGTCCTGCAGATTTGCTTTATTTAACATCAAGAAGATCAGGCCCTTTCTTTCGGAACATGCTTCACAACTCCTTGTTCAGGCTCTTGTTCTGTCCAAGCTGGACTATTGCAATGCTCTCTTGGCAGGTCTTCCAGCCAGTTCTATCAAACCTTTACAATTAATCCAGAACGCAAGATAAATTTTTAATGAACCGAAAAGAATGCATATCACACCTCTTCTTATCAATTTGCACTGGCTACTCACATGAAATTCAAAGCATTAATGTTTGCCTAAAACCACCTCTGGCTCTGCACCCCTTTACCTAAATTCATTACTTCAGACTTATGTACCCTCTAGAAGCTTGCGTTCAACAAATTAACATCGCTTTATTGTGCCATCCCAAAGAGGCACAAAATCACTTTCAGACTTTTAAATGAAATGTTCCCTCCTGGTGGAATGACCTGCCCAACTCAATCCGAGCAGCGGAGTCCTTAGCCATTGTCAAGAATTGGCTAAAAATACATCTCTTCCATATTTATTTGACCCTCTAACTCTAGCACTCTCTTTTCTAATTCCAGTCTTTAAAGAAAATAAAAAAACTAACACTAACTAACACTTATAGCTTTTCTAATCTTTTTTGTATTTTATCTGTATTCATTTATTACAATTAACAAAAGCAAAAAATGCCTCTAACACTAGCTTTCTCTATTCTTTATCTAAAAAAAAAACCTTTCTACGTATACTGCGTTAAGCTTATTGAGACTTTCTATAGCACTTGCATATCATTGCTCTTTTGTTGATTTTGATTGCTTCCATTGTCCTCATTTGTAAGTCGCTTTGGATAAAAGCATCTGCCGAATGACTAAATGTAAATGTTATGCAGCAGGACAGTGATCCCAAACACACCAGCAAGTCCACCTCTGAATGGCTCAAGAAAAACAAAATTAAGGTTTTGGAGTGGCCAAGTCAAAGTCCAGACTTTAATCCTGTGACCTTAAACAGTCCTTTCATCCTTGAACCCTCCAATGTGGCTGAATTAAAACAATTCTGCAAAGAGTGGGCCAAAATTTCTCCACAAAGACTCATTGCCAGTTATCCCAAATGCTTTATTACAGTTGTTGCTGAAAAGGGTGGCATAACCAGTTATTAGATTTAGGCGAGCGATTACTTTTTCACGTAGGGCCAGGCAGGGTTGGACAGCTTTTTTCCCTTAATACATTAAATCATTATTTCAAAACTGCACTTTGTATTTACTCAGGTTATCTTTGTGTAATATTAAAATTAGTTTGATGATCTGAATCATTTAAGTCTGACAAATATGCAAAAAATAAAAAAACAGGAAGGGGCAAAAACTTTTTCACACCACTGTATGTATGTGTGTGTGTGTATATATACACACACACACACACACACAGTTTATGTAAAGAATGCTGTATTTTACAACAGTGGTTCTTGATCCCGGACCCCCCACTATGCAGAGTTTGTATGTCTCCCTTATTTAACACCTGATTCAGCTCATCAGCTTGTTAAGAGAGACTCCATGAACTGAACAGAGTGTGTCAGAGAAGGGAGACATACAAAATGTGCAGAGTGGTGGGTCCCTAGAACCAGGATTAAGAACCACTGTTCTTTAAAGTACTTTACTTAAACATTATTCCAATTTTATGGCCAGCAGGAAACATTCAATTTAGTGTGACTTTATTTCTAGGAATGCACTCCTGTGTATAACGCGCCTCAGAAAAGCTTGTGTGTCATGCATGACAGATCTTAGCATTCATTTTTCACCTTCTCTTTTTCACCTTTTCTTTTTATCCCTCCCTTTCCCTCCCCTTCTCAATCTTTCTCAGTCATGTAGAGTGATGGAATGAAATAGTCTATGTATGTGTGTGTGTAAGAGAGAGAGAGAGACTCGTGGCAATGATCAGTGAAAGCTCAAGCCTGTACCTTAAACAGTGAATGTCCCAGCCCGCTGGCTGCTGTGGCCCAGCCCTCTGCCTGTCTCAACTGGCCCTCATGTACTGATAGCTTACCTCTGGAATCAATTCACACACACACACACACACACACACACACAGAGTAAAACATACAATTGCTTTCTCACCAACAATGTATGCATGTGTACTTGCTCATGTACACACAAAGCACATTTTACGCTTTTAAGCAAACCTTATATAAAAACCTTATACACTCAGTGAACAGTCAAATTTTCAGCCTTTTCTCTGAGTCAGGCTTTGTACCGCCCCATAATCACCTTTCCTCTCATTTTCTCTCAACACAACAGTTTATTCAGCAGGGTGTAGCCAGTGAGACCTCAGCAGCCATTGTCAAGGTCTGAGAGTGTTAGTGTAAACATAGGCAGCACTGGGAGAGCTGGAGACACAACCTTGCCCTGTAGTTATGTTTTTTTTCCTATCTAAAGAATCCCTCTTTTTCTGTAGCTTTAAGGTATGTGTGTTTGGCAGGAACTGATCCTGCTTAAGGTGTGTTCTAGAGTCTGTTGGTTTTGCCAAAGTATGACACACCTGGAAATGCAACATGCACATTTTAAGCAACTGTGCACATGGTCAAATCTATTGTCTTGTGTTGAACATGGGGATATGTATTCATAAAAGACTTTTTATGCATTTATGTAAAGATTCCTAACACTGACATCTCTGTGTACACTGAAAACAAAAGGTGTATGTTCTATATATATATATATATATATATATATATATGTACCATATTAAATAACCTAAATGAAAAATCAGAAATAATAAATACTCAAAGAAATAATTTATGCCCCCCTTCCCCAAAAAAACCTTACTATACATTTTATTTTTTCACCATTTATTTATTCAATGTTTTAGTCATCATTTCATTCCACACCTGTAAGCTTTTACATTTTTATTTCTGAAGCAGGATATTGATGATAGTTCATATGATCCTGTTGTAGTCCATACTTGTACTCTATTCTAATTCCTTATAAGTTTATGTGAAAAACAGATAGACTGCTTGCCCACATGTAATTCCAGACCTGTATGCTCTCATCCATGGAACACCAAATAAGAAAAAAAAATATGAACAACTTGTTAAATGCAACATTTAAACATTACAGTTAAATACATGTAAGTTATTCTAATTTGTCCTTGCTTAATGTATATGCAACATATGCTTATATTATCATTTAAGATCTTGAAATCGTATGATTATGACTAAAGTTAAAAAGTGGTAACTTGCAATTGTTACCTTGAAGAGCTATTTCTACCTGTTTTAACCAGTGTTGGGGTAACATATTACAAGTAAATGAGTTATGTAATTAGATTACTTTTTTAAGTAACTAGTAAAGTAATACTTTAATTTAGAAGGAAATATCTGAGTTACTTTTTCAAATAAGTAACGCCAGTTACTTTGTTTCCCATGTCTTGACTGACAACTCTCGTGTTGCCATGTTGAGAGAAATCGGGAGTAAGTGCAGAGGCGTTGTGCGGACTGTGTGAACATCATGCTCACTGTAGTTCTGGACTAAATATGAACATGTATTTACTCATCTGCACAAAAACAGATTCACTATTCCTCAAAATGCGTAAAAACAGTCAAATGCAGACTCAGAATATTACACAAACCTGCAATAATTAAATATGTTAAATAAGACAAATATAATGTATGGATTTAATATCATTTTATTAACCAATGTTTTTGCTACTGATCTTCAATGATTCAAATCAACCATTCTAAGCAAAAATTACACATTTGTTTCATTTTTGTTATTGTTGAATAGTGTTAAACTTTCTTCTCCTACATCATATTCTTCATGCAATTTGTTTGAGCTGTGCCCTCATACTGTACAGACATGTATTTACATTTCCTTCAGCCTTAGGTGTATTCATTTCACTTTTGTTGTGAAAGGGCTTTTACATTTGTAAAAAATTACTTTTTATATTAAAAACAAACAAGCAAGCCCTGCCCAGAATTAAAAAGTAACTCAGAAGTAATGTAATTACTTTCCATAAAAAGTAACATAATTAGTTACTTTTTAGGGAGTAACACAATATTGTGATGCATTACTTTTAAAAGTAACTTTCTCCAACACTGGTTTTAACCCATAAAAAATGTGTTTTGTTTGTATAAATTCCTTTATTTAGGTTGATTGAGAAATATTAAATAATATTTGGTACTCTAATTAAACCAGTTAATGTACAACCCAAATTCCGGAAATGTTGGGACGTTTTTTTAAATTTGAATAAAATGAAAACTAAAAGAATTTCAAATCACATGAGCCAATATTTTATTCGCAATAGAACATAGATAACATAAGAAATGTTTAAACTGAGAAATTTTACAATTTTATGCACAAAATGAGCTCATTTCAAGTCAAGTCAAGTTGAGCTTTATTGTCATTCCGCTACATGTGGGGACATACAGTGGAACAAAATGTCGTGCCTCGCAGGACCACGGTGCTACATAAATACAGACATACAACAATGAAGTAAAAACACTATAAACCTATACACAACTAACCTACTGACAGATTTAACTATAAGTATACTATATATAAATATTTACCCTATACAAAAAAAAAAAGATAAAAAATACAAACTATACGAATGCGTCACATAAATATTTACCCTATACAAACTAAAAAAATAAAAGATAAAAAAAAATACAAACTATACGAATACTTCACATAAATAATGTACATATGCAAAGAGAAACATTTTGAGTCAAGCAGCTGGTTGGGATGATTTGTAGTGCATGAGCATGTAAACATACATGTATTGCTGAGTCTTTTGTGGGATTGTGTACACGCAGCAGTGTGTGTAAAGTGTTTAGTGCACATAGAGGAGAGTGTTACTACAGGTGTTTTGTACAGGCCCACTCACCTGTGTGTAGCACACTTCGAATTGCAAAAGTTCCATACAGTTTTTTTCTTTGGTGTGGGGGGTGGTCCATGTTTCAGGAGGTAGGGGTTTGCATGGGGTTTCAGAGGGGGACGGGGTGGTTTGAGTTCAGGGCTCTCACAGCCTGGGGGAAAAAGCTGTTGAGCAGTCTGGCGGAGCGGGCTCTGATGCTCCGGTACCGTCTTCCTGATGGTAAGAGCTGGAAGAGACTGTGGGAGGGATGGGTGGAGTCCTTCATGATGCTGTTGGTTTTGCTGGAGCATCGTGTAAGGAAAATGTCCAGGATGGAGGGGAGAGGGGCACCGATGATCTTTGCAGCTGTGTTCACTGTCCGCTGGAGGGTCTTGCGGTCAGCAGCACTGCAGTTCCCGTACCAGACAGTGATGCAGCTGGTCAGCACACTCTCAATGGTGCCCCTCTCCCCTTTGGGGATGCAAAGTTGCTTTTTCAGCCCTTTGTTGCAGGCATCAAATTTGAAATGAGCTCATTTAGTGGGTAAAAGTGTAAAATTTCTCTGTTTAAACATTTAGGTCATCTATGTTCTATTGTGAATAAAATATTGACTCATGTGATTTGAAAGTCTTTTAGTCTTTTATAACTCATTTTATTCAAATTTAAAAAACATCCCAACATTTCCGGAATTCGGGTTGTAGATGTTACCATTTTTAGGTAAACTTTTTTTTCAGTCTGTCTGTCAAAGTCACTGTCATAACTTTGAAATATATTATTTGTAACAAATGCAGAGAAATAGTAAATAAGTGGAGAGTGTTGGGAAAAAAGTGAAGTGGATAGTCAATGGAGACAAAAAAGAATCAGTTGTTTCAACCCTCAGGCTTAATGTATCCATCTATCAGCTCAGAAAAACAAAAAAGGACAGTTAACCTCCCGCGGCTAAACACTGAATGCTTTGTAGTGATTACAGTAGATGCTTGACTTTACCTGGAGCCCAGTCTGTCTGTATGAGAGTGAAGGAGGACCGCTAGGTCACTGGTTACGTATGATTAACTGCCATGGTGTTGTGCTGAAGGGCACATCAGTCTCAGCGAGACACATGAGAAGTGTTTTTCTCATGCCATACATTTATTAACAAATGTCAATAACAAAATATAACTTTTCACTTCCATTTAAAAAAAATCTACACTCTTAAAAATAAAGGTTCTTTACGGACATTGACTAAACTATATTAAGAACTATTGACTGAAAGTTTGTTTGGGAAACCAAAAATGGTTATTTGATGGCATCGCTGCAAAAACCCCCTTTTGAAACCTTTATTTTTAAGAGTGTATCAACGATGAAAAGTTCCCCAAGTTGAATTTACACCAAGCTCATTGCATTTAAAGTTCTTTCTATATTTCTCAGGTATCCCAGCTCTCTCTAGCAAATAATCGTTCTGAGAATAATAAAAAATAAAAATTTGAAATGTTTTGTATACTTCCTCATTTTGTATATTGTAAACAGGCACGATGCAACAGGTTTCTGGTGAAAATGCAAATATGCAGTGTCATGCGGGACAGTAACAGCCAATCAGAACATATTCAATGTTTAATATACATTTATGAGGAACGTGATTTTAAACCAATGAAATTTCACTGTGGGTGGGGCTGCCTGGAGCAACAACACTGAAATAGAAACCAAGCGGTCAATAAGCACGGCTAAAATTCAAATTTACTTTGAAGATGTTTTATTGCTTTTCAATTTGTTTTAGTGCACCAATACATGATGCAATAATGTAAATAATACAAATTGGTATTAAATGAAGAATGGTGATAAGTCTCTTGGTACAACTGTATGGACAATTGTAAAAATCACAGCCTTTCATACCATGACTGATGGAGAAACGGTACATAGTCTATTGTGAAAGATGCTTGTAAAATGTGGAATGGTGCCAACACATTTCAAAGAGCGAGTGTTTGGAGGTTTTAAAACCCTGTGTTTGCTGCCAGACGCTCTCTTGTCTTCTGAGGTTTCATCAGCCTGGAAAATAAAGACATCCCCTCTAGGCTTTTCATTAAAACCTGTTTACTTAATATGGCTAAATAGAAAGGCAGGGGGAATGAAAGAAAATCTGATGAGCAGAGGGAATTGCCTCTAAGCTTAGCAAACATTACATTGGCTTGTACATAAAGGAAGCGACCTGAAGAAAAATGGTGGCAGTTTTGGCAGGGAGCGAAGCTGGGGGGTCTGCAGGGTCAATTGAAAGCATGAAATTGTGAATCACTGAGCAGATAATTCACTTGTTAGTAAGGTTTGCAGATGTAGAACAAAATATGTGTTACTTCCTGTTTTTGTACTGTTGAGTGATTTTTGTGCATGCTCTAGCAGACTTGTGCAACTAATTTAGTTCTTTGCATTTTTAAATCTTTTTTTTTAATTTCTACATTCCCTAGTCTTTTTTTGTTTGTTTTTTGTTCTCACTGAATTCTCCCACTAGAACTGAAATTAGATTTTGAGTTTTTGTTTTTTATTATTATTTATTTTACTTTTTTTTTTCCCCACAATTTTTTTCTTAACTTTTCTGTGGACCCCTATAGCATTCCCTAGTCGAGTCCCCTGTAGAGTTTCATGTATATTTCTCTAGAAATGCTATAATTTACGTCATTGTTTTCCTGCATACAAGCATTATGTTATGTGTGTGTGTTTTTCAGGAGAGAAGGTGAGGGTGTACGGGTGTTTTGGGACAAACTTAGAGAACCGTCTTTCACTTCCCGTTGGAATCCTTTTTCTGTTGAATATCCTTTCACTACATTCACCTATCACCCTGTCAAGAGTGCCAATGAGGAGCTGGGCCGCCTGTGTGATGTGAGTATTACAATGCAATACACAGAACAATTTTATCACAGTCAGTTCTCATGCCATACCTTTGACATATTTCTATAATATGTCTTTTTTTGCCAAATTATCAGACTTCATAACGACAAAACCCGACCATTATATGAGCTCGCTTAGGCATTCTCAAATGCTGTTACTCACAATTATTATAGAGGCGCTGCCAGAGGACTTGTAGAGGTGGAGTAAGAATCCACAGTTTCTTGGAAGTCGACTTTGGAAGAAATGACGTGTTCAGTTAACATGCATGGTGCGATATTTATTTTACTACATGATAAAGATTTCAAAGAATGACTACATTAGGCTGAGGCAAGGTTACTTAAGGTAACCAGCGTTTCTCCAACTGGGTTCTTTTTTAAGCCACAGGGTCAGGAAAAAATTCCTGAATAAATCTTAACAAAAATCATGGCACAAAAACTACTTAAGCTATTGGTTGAAAGGCTTACTAGTTTTAGAAAGGGACTTAGATGTTTTGCCAGTGGAAAGTTAAACAAGTTCAAATTTAAATTTATAGTTTATCTGTGTACATGCCATTAAGTTATTTCCTGACAATAAAACACTCATGATTCAGGTTTAAGAGGCCAAGCACTGAAAGTTTTTTGATTATAGTTTACTGTATTGAAAACTACCATTGTAAAAAAAAAGTATATTACCAAAAACATGTTTTTTTAACCATCTGCTTACCAAGCACATTTTTCTTTTACGTGTGCAGGTATTTTTGTGTGATTTTGTTATCTCATCTTTGTGTGCATATAAAAGCAACCTTCTCTTATATTTATGTCTGTATTCCCCTTGAGAAAATGAAATATGCTTTAAAAAATGGTTCTTAATATGGAAATAATATACTTTAAAAGAAAATACTTGTGCGAACCGAATGTAATGTTTTCAGACACTTGTGAATTGCAATTAAATTAAAATGTATTATCAAATGTATTATGAAAATTTATTGTTAAATGCAGTTAGCTGAAGTGTGCTTTTTTTGACCCGCTTAAGTTATCTTTATATGTAATTTTATAACTATTTCTATTGTCTTAAATATATTTAAAGTGTGTGGCCGAATGTACCGAGCGTTTATGGTAAACTAAGATATACTTATACAGTAAGTATAAATGTAATATAATTTCATTTCTATTGTTATGTATTTGGATGTATAATTGTATTTATACACATTTGTAATGATCAGGCTGCAATTTAGTACATTCAAAATTATTAAATTTAAATGTAATGAATAACACACTAGAGTTTAAATTATAATCAAGTACTTTACATGTGTAGAATATTAGTCAACATATACAATTAAGTGCATATACTAGTGCTGTCAATCGATTAAAAAAAATGAATTAATCACACATTTTTTTCTGAAATTAATAGCGATTAATTCCACCTAATATTAAACTTCCCATTCAGCCGGTCACACCACGTCACGTTGGATGACTGACGAAATTGGGATCTCGCCAGAGAGACCAATCCACTTCGAGTGTAACTAAACGAGCCAATGGACATTGGCATGCAATCATTGCATCCAGCTGCCGCTGATCACAGCATAAGTATAAGAGGCAGCAGGTGCACCGCATTAATTCATCCTTTCGCTTTGGAGACGAGCGGTAGTGTTTGAAGCTACTGCTCTCCCTTTCCACAGAGAGTGTTCTGCGAGCAAGTGCGGATGTTACGGCACAGCAGCGGTGGTCACTTCTTCCTGCTGACAGCCATACTAGGAGTGTGCGGTGGCCAGCTCCCCTGCGTGCTTCAGCTCTAAAAGAGCATTTTTTTAAAGATGTCTTATCACCCATGCGTTTCTGGGTGTGGTCGTTTCCTGGCGTCTCAGGACGGTCACGAGGAAACTTTCGTGGATGGTTCATGTTCTTCTTGTGTGGACATGACCATCTCGGAGTTGCACAGAAGACTCCGCTATGTCAAACATGACGGAGTCCCTCTGCCACAATCTGGCGTTCGTCCTGGCTTCCCCAAGAGGAGTTCCTTACCCCTCAAGCGCTCCGCAGCCGGTGGGGTTGCCGTCGGAGCGGGCTGGGACCTCTGCAGAGCGGGGTACACCTCCCGTTTCCTTCGGTTCCCCCCCCTGACGACCAGATGTCGATCGCTGCATCGGAGAGTGAGCTCTCTCTCTCCGGGGATGACGACTCGGCTGTGTTGCCCCCTTCGGGTGTGGTAGCGTTGTCCGAGCCAGACCCAGAGATGATGGCTATGCTTCCCGGGCCGGCGAGAATGTTGGGCTTGTGTGGAATCCTCCACCGCATTCCGATCCTTCGAGGCTGGACGAGTGGGTTCTCGGTGGGGGTCGCGCTCTCAGCGCCCCCCTCTGGTGCCATTCTTTCTAGAAGTGCATGAGGATCTTACAAGATCGTGGAAGACACCTTTCACTGCCCGAAACAAATCTTGTGGCTCCTCCGCCCTCACCACTCTCGATGGTGGGGCTGCTTTGGGGTACGCGGGCATCCACTCGGTGGAGCGGTCTGTGGCCATGCAACTGTGTCCAACAGCCGCTACCACCCTGCGGGGTGACCCGTGTCTCCCTTCACGGACTTGTAAGTATTCGCCAGGTCTAACTGGCAGTGCTTATAAAGCCTGTGGGAAGGCGGCTTATAAGAATAATAAGAAGATTTAATAAGAAGTTATATTAAGAATAAGAAGAAGAAGATTTTGTTCTTGTGTGAGCTCAGAATGTACCCTTGGAAAGTTAAATGTTGACTTGTGGTAATTTCCAGATTAATACAATTTGTGTACAATTAATCAGAGCACTTAAAGTTGCAAATATTTAAGCAAAATGCACTTTGTTATAATGCACTTTTGTCTTCAATAAATTGAAGAAAAATGCAGAGTTCTGTTTGTTGAGTAAATGTGTTCAGCATTAACTAATTGGCTCTGGCCCATGTATTTTTATTGAATCGTATCGAATCGTGTCACATTGTATCAAATCGTATCGAGACAGCTCTGTATCGAGGTACGTATCGAATCGTGACCTGTGTATCGAGGTATGTATCGTATCGCCAGGTTCTCCAAGGTATACAGCCCTAGTACAGTTCCTGAATGCTCCCGTGTCACAGACCAGGCTCTTCGGCGATGCTGTCGAGAGCTTTGCCCAGCAGTTCTCGGCAGCACAGAAGCAGACTGAGGCGATCAAACACATCATGCGCCGGAGGAATCCTGTTACTCCTGAGGAATCCTGGAATCCTGTGCTCCCGCACAGCCGCAGCAGCCTTCCACCAGGCAGCGTCATGGAGCCGGTCGCAAGCAGGACGCCCAGCCCATCCAGGCCCCCGCCAAACCTGTCGGCAAGCGCAAGTGCAAGAGGCCCTGAGACGGGCGACCCAAAGATGGAGGAGACTGCTCGTTGGGAGATGGTGACCGCACCACTCCCTCCCCCGGAGGAGGGCCGGATGTAGAATCTTTTGTTTCTTTTTGTTTTTGTTCCACCGCTGACCCAGCAGCCAGTGGTAGACAAAACATCAATAAAAAAGCGGTTTCCTCAATCTCTGGGTCTCAAGAGGAGGAGAGTGGTGAACCGTGCATCACGGAATCGCCTCCCTCCTCCTCTTTCGCCAGGCAGCGGGTGGTTGGCCAAGAGCACCCCTCCTGCCCATCCGTGGAGCCAGGTAAGGTTGGCAGCACTCGAGTCCCCGCTTCAAGTCGTCACACGCTGGGCTGTCACAAGCCTCAAGCCGGGTTCCTGTATTTCCTCCCACACGAGGAGGAATCAGGTGAGTGTTACACTGCACACCCAGACCCCGCCCCCTGCCGTCACAGGCCCCGGGCCGGGTCCCTGTGTTTCACCTTACTGCCCCACCACGGGTACATCGGTGGCCCCGTTGGTCGTGCTGGCACGGTCTATCAGAGCCTGGCTAGCGCTCCCCGGTCCATCTCGGTGGCTCCTGCGGACCATCAGACTCGGCTACGCGATTCAGTCAAGGCCGTCGATGCCCCTGTCTTGTGTGCGGAAATCACAATCCTGCTGGCAAAGGATGCGATAGAACCGGTCCCTCCAGCCGATATGATGTCGGGGTTTTACAGCCCTTACTTCATTGTGCCCAAGAAAAACAGTGGGTTACGACCGATCTTGGATCTGCGAGTTTTGAACCGTGCACTTCAGAAGCTGCCATTCAAGATGTTGACGCAGAAACGCATTTTGGGGTGTGTCTGTCCCCTAGATTGGTTTGCAGCGATCGACCTGAAGGACGCATACTTTCATGTCTCGATCCTCCTGCGACACAGGCCATTCCTGTGATTCGCGTTCGACGGTCAGGCATATCAGTACAAGAGCCTGCCCTTCAGGCTGTCCCTGTCTCCACAAGGTGGCCCTTGTTCCCTTGAGAGAACGGGGTGTGCGCATTCTCAGCTACCTCGACGACTCATACTTGCACAGTCTCGCGAGCAGTTTTGCGCGCACAGGGACCTGGTGCTCAGGCACCTCAGCCAGTTGGGCCTTCGGGTCAACTGGGAAAAGAGCAAACTTGTGCCAATGCAGAGGATCTCTTTTCGGCATGGAGTTGGATTCGGTCAACCAGACAGAATGCCTCACCCAGGAACGTACTCAGTCGGTGCTGAACTGCCTCAAGACTTTATCAGGCAGGACGACGGTCCCACTGAAACTCTTTCAGAGGCTCTTGGGGCATATGGCTGCAGCTGCGGCAATAGTTCTGCTCGGTCTGCTCCATATGAGACCGCTTCTGCACTGCCTCCATGGCCGAATCCCAAGGTGGGCGTGGAAACGCGGTACTCAGCTGGTTCAGATTACACGGGCCTGCCGCAAAACCTTCAGCCCGTGGTCAGATCCCTCGTTCCTTCGGGTAGGAGTGTCTCTGGAGCAGGTATCCAGGCATGCTGTAGTATTCACAGATGCCTCGGCACGCAGTGTCAGGGGTATGGATGGCTCCCCAACTGCGTTGGCATATCAATTGCCTCGAGCTGGGCGCCTTCTGGGCAAGGACGTTCTGGTCCGTACGGACAACACTGCGACCGTTGCTTATATCAACCGGCAAGGCGGTTTACGCTCCCGTCGCATGTCGCAACTTGACCGCCACCTCCTCCTCTGGAGTCAGAAGCATCTAAGGTCCCTTCGTGCCATCCACATCCCAGGAGTGTTCAATCGGGCAGCCGATAAGCCGATGAGCAGCACTTCCAGGGGAGTGGAGACTCCATCCCCAGGCGGTTCAGCTGTTTTGGAGACGGTTCGGAGCTGCTCAGGTGGACCTGTTTGCATCTCCAGAAACCACCCACCACCAAACCTACTCCCTAACCGAGGCAACGCTCGGCACACAGCTGGCCCCGGGGCCTGCGCAAATATGCGTTCCCCCCAGTGAGCCTACTATCACAGACACTGTGCAAGGTCAGGGAGGATGAGGACCAGGTTTTGTTAGTGGCTCCATATTGGCCCAACAGGACCTGGTTCCTGGAACTCATGCTCCTCGCGACAGCCCCTCCTTGGCCGATTCCTCTTGAGGAAGGATCTGCTTTCTCAGAGACGGGGCACCCTCTGGCACCTGCATCTAGACCTGTGGAAACTCCATGTGTGGTCCCTGGATGGGACACGGAGGTTCTAGGTGAACTACCCCAGGAGGTAGCACTCGCTATGGCTTCAGCACGTGCACCGTCCACAAGACGGGCCTATGCTCTGAAGTGGAACCTGTTCATCGAATGGTGTTTCTCTCACCATGAGGACCCCCAGAGATGTTCGATCAGAGCCGTGCTTTCCTTTTTGCAACAAGGGTTGGAGCATAGGCTGTCCCCCTCCACCCCTAAGGTTTATGTTGCTGCTATTTCCGCTCACCACGACCCCGTAGAGGGGAGGTCGGTGGGGAAGCACGATCTGGTTGTCAGGTTTCTTAGGGGGGCCAGGAGGTTAAATCCTCCTAGGCCTCCCTCCCTACCCTCTTGGGATTTGGCATTGGTGCTAAGAGCCCTACAAACTGCCCCCTTTGAGCCTTTGCAGTCAGTCGAGTTGAAGTTTCTCTCTATGAAAACCCTACTCCTGACTGTGTTGGCCTCGATCAAGAGGGTGGGGCACCTGCAGGCATTTTCGGTTGACGAATCGTGCCTTGAGTTTGGGCTGGCTGGCTCCAGTGCAACACTAAGGTCCCGGCCCGGCTATGTGCCCAAGGTTCCTACCACTCCCTTCAGGGACCAGGTAGTGAACCTGCAAGGGCTGCCCCTGGAGGAGGAAGACCGAGCCCTAGCTTTGCTGTGTCCTGTACGCGCACTGCGACAGTACGTGGATAGAACTCAGAGCTTCAGGACCTTAGAACAGCTCTTTGTCTGTTACGGGGGACAGCAGAAGGGGGGAAGGCTGTCTCCAAGCAAAGGATGGCCCACTGGATATTAGATACCATCACCTTGGCCTATGAAGCACAAGGTGTGCCCTGCCCGCTCAGGTTGCGTGCTCACTCCACTAGGGGTGTCGCATCGTCGTGGTGCATCGCAAGCAGACATCTGTAGAGCTGCCGGTTGGACGACTCCCAACATGTTCGCAAGGTTTTATAGCCTACGTGTCGAACCAGTTTCCTCCTATGTTCTCACCTCAAATGGGTAGTGGCACTGAGAGGCCCGGCTCAGAGTCGGCTTGCGGCGTCCTTATGCCTAATTCTCCAGAGAGTTCCTTAACCAGGCAAACCTGTCGAGTCCTCCAGCACTCTGGCATCCAGATGTGGCGGAGCGTCTGGCGCCAGGCCTTTCAGCCAATGAATTCTTGAAATCTGGTGTGAGGCTAATGCCCATATGAGAGACCCTGCCGGGATCCCATATGTGTATTCCACGGTATGCTTAATAGAGCCGTGTTTCCACTGGCAGACCACGTTCTGCCATCTCTAATGGTGCAGCCTAAGCCATCTCAGAGACTTCCATGTGAAATAGGGCCCTACGGGGTTACTTCACATGTCTAAATGTCACTTAACCCCCTCTTGGAGGAGGTGACTCTGCAGTGTGCCTCTTCCAAGTGGAAGGGCATGCTTCCCAGTGTTATCCAAGTCCTAATGTTTGGGTTACTCAAGGAACAACAGTAGTTGACCTTCTCTGTGTAGAGCCCGGTCCTATCGTCTGCCTTATAGGAAGGGTCAGGAGGCCTACACAGGGCACTAGAAGGGGCAGCTCCTGTGGCGCTTTGGTAGGGATTCCAATTTCGTCGGTCATCTGACGTGACTCTGAGTGACCGACTGAATGGGAACATCTCGGTTACGTATGTAACCCTCGTTCCCTGAAGGAAGGAACAGTGACATCACATCCAGTCGCCACAGTCGCTGTACCACCGCTAAGCTGCCGGGTCTCCGGCTCGGCTCCTCAGTGAAAGCATGAATTAATGCGGTGCACCTGCTGCCTCTTATACTCACGCTGTGATCAGCGGCAGCTGGATGCAATGATCGCATGCCAATGTCCATTGGCTCGTTTAGTTACACTTGAAGTGGATTGGTCTCTCTGGCGAGATCCCAATTTCGTCAGTCATCCGACGTGACATCTCCGTTCCCTCCTTCAGGGAACGAGGGTTACATACGCAACCGAGACGTTTTTAAATATACTTTGATATTGCAATAATTTCACATTCAATCTTCAAATTAATGTAGAAACAACATAAAGACAGTATATTTTTAATATTTGTTTAATGGCATCTTTTTTATGACTTATGTCTCTAGGAAATTCTTATTTTTTCCTAATATTTAACCATTGACTATATGTAATGTTAACTATACTACCATTACAGTATAATTAAGAGCTATCAATTTTAACATTTATTAGACTTTAAGAAATAACAACTTCTAATTTAAATGAACTTAAAACAATCTTCACATAAACCCATTACAATAAATGTCATATTTACCTGTGCCCTTCAGCAAGTAGGAAATATAGAGAAATTGAATAAATTTATCAAACACTACATTCTAAATTAAATATAGATGCATCCTTAGAGCTACGAAAGTTATTGATTTCCTCTTTTTTTTGTTCGATTAATGCACATCAGAGCACCTGTGTTATTACTTTATTTGACTACTATTACTTTAAGAGCTGCTTCTGCTGAACGTGACGTGGATCTGACATGCATGCTCATTGTTTCATTGGCTTTTGAATATGAACTGATACAGGCTACAGCATGCATCGCCGCACGGCTCACAGGACAGAAAATTTGTTTTTACTGACATAAAGCCTGACCAAATCTCATCTGACCGCAGATGTTCAACTGAAGTTCCCTCGACACGTGTACCTTTTCCGCACTCGTTTGACTAGTGCCTGGAGTGAGCGTCTGAGAAGTCTCCTGTTTGATGCAGTCGTAAAGATGTTTATCATTAGCATCTAAATAAACACAATTCTTGTCAAGAAAAAAAGAGACAGAAGCAGCTTGTGAGTGGGGTGACTAACCCTAGCCCCGCGCCTACATAAACTGTGTTAAATACTTTTAACTCTGTTAAACTGGAAAAATGAATCGCCAGCTTTAACACACTAATTTTGACAGCACTAGCATATACTAAAACATAGTTAAAAATGTACTATAAAGTGCATGACAAAGCATTACTAAAACAATAATTAAAAATTTACATTAAAGGTTTGACACTATAACAAAATGTACTTTTTAAACGTATATTTAAGCATGTAAAGAAAAAATTACATTATCTGCAAATACAGTTTATATATATATATATATATATATATATATTGTGCATTACCATATTCTACGTCCCTAAACCCAATACCTAAACTTAACAACTACCTTACTAACTATTAATAAGCAGCAAATTAGGAGTTTATTGAGGAAAAAGTTGTAGTTAATGGTTTGTCAATGGTGAGAATTGGACCTTAAAATAAAGTGTAACCATAAAGTTCAAATAATATTTTGAAGCATCTATATAGATGGATCACTTTCAAAAGCCTGAGCTTCAAATTGTTGATATTAAATTTGTTGTGGTCCCTGGCTCACTTAAAGTTGCCACGGGGTCCAGGACAATCTGCTGTCCTTTAAGTATGTATGAGGTTTAAGGTGTGAGCGAGGGGTCTTGTGCAGGTGACCACACAGATCGCATAACCAGTTATTTGGACTTCGGAGGTGTCAAATCCCACAGCCACATTCCCATTCCTTACATTCCACCCCGCCTACTGAGGTGCACAGCAGGTTCAACAAAAATGAAGAATGGTAGATAAAAAAGAGAAAACATAAACATGAATGTTTTGACAAGCAGAAACTGCCAACCTGACAAGCATGAGTTGAGTCAAATAAGTTTTCAAAAGATGTTTTTGATGTGTTATAGTACTGAACAAATTATTTTTTCCATATTTTCCTTCCTCTTTTAGATTCAAAACTTCAGGGAGCAACTGAATTTGGCAGCGCAGAAAGCCCACAGCAATAATCCTGTACCTGGGAAAGCCAACGGGGTTCTTATGCTGAATCAACCCATCCTAATTGAAGCATACGTGGGTCTGATGTCTGTTATAGGCAACCAAAACAAGCTGGGCTATTGCTTAGCACGAGGCAATATTGGTTTCTGAGGGCACTTTGAGTCATCCAATGATGATTCACACTAAGTAATACTCTTATACCAGCTGAACATGTGTAATTTATACTTATATAAGATAAAGAAGGATATTTTAATTCAAGGTGAATGCATCATTTGTAGTCTTAAAATACATTCAGTGTCCATCAAACCTTTTAGTCTCATCTAGTTATGTTGCCCCAATATCTTAACAATGTCTATCAGTCATTTCCTTTGGGTTGTCATACTATACAAAGTATGTTGTCCCTCCTCCTACAACTTCCTGTGTAGAAATATCTTGTTTTTAGTTTTCTGGTTTAGTTATTTCTCTGCAGAAACTGATTCTTCACACTGATGTAGTTTGTGAAGTACCTTTCCTTTCTTTCTGTATTTATGCTGATATTCTACCTCATCGCAAGGCTTCTTACAAGGCAATTGATGCATGAAGGTACACACGTCATATTTGTTTGATGGTTTAGGGTTTATTATTACAGTAGAACACAGTGCTGGATTTTCCCTCATCTTGTAATTACTACATTCACTCTTGATTTGTTTCTACAGCTGAATCTCAAACATATTGTGAAGTCTTTTTAAAAATAAATGGTAACACAGAAACTTGGTTCATTAGTGCTGAATGCAATATATTTTAATTAACTACAATTAGGAATAATAATAAAAAAAAGTGTGCTTCATTTATCTGAATAGTCTGTGCAATTTTGACTTATAGGGCATTTCTAAGGTAGGGCAAGTGGCCAGTGTAACCATGTCTTGTTTAAAATATTGTTATATATGTTTTATACTTGTACAGTTTCAAAAATAAAACAAATGTACTGTATTTGTGTAAATTATATATATATTAAGATCATTTTAAATTATCCCCTTAAAAAACTGGCCCCATGCAGTTAACATGGTGTAAAACAGTCACTTATTGTGGCTGCTTTTCCTTTGTTATTAAATTGACAAAAAAAAATACTAATTTCTAGCATCTAACCTTGATATATGATCATTTCATTCATTTTGTATCTTTGTATATTTGAATCTCGTGTTAAATTAAAACAAAGATTATAGTAAAGACAGATTTTTAGTTTATAAGTCGATTTATAAAAATACTTTATATTTATATTTGTATTAAATCACTATTAATTGATATATATATAAAGCAGAATTAAATAACGTATAGAAAAAAGCTAAATCAAATTTGAAATGCTGTACAATGGGCAGTTAGTCAAACAAAAATTACTGTCTTGCATAGTGAACACTGGGTTGTGCAAGAGAACATGCAAAGCAGCTTTTGAATAAATGGGACAATTTGTACATACAGTACATGAATATATATGATAATGCATGTGAGTTATTTTATACCTTATAAACTATACTGTACTATATTGTTTACTACCTTTCTACAGCACGTTCTGTAAAACAGGACCCGTGACCCGTGTAGAGAATGCAGACTTAAAGCATGTACACCATAACTCTGGTCTGGCGAACATTATGTGATAATCTCTTGTTTATCTGATTACATTTCTGTAGACTGCACAATGGCTCAGTGTCTGCTGCCTGCGACCAGATCTCAAACCAGAAGCTCTGAATATGTGCATTCTTTCCATTCATCAACCTCCCACAATATCGATTTACAGCAGAACAAGCTTACGCCTTGTTTACTCAACCTGTTAGCTACACTTCCCTGTTAGTTTTGTACATAATACAAATGAAGGTTTATATTTTTGTCTTTAAGGACTCAAAGGGTTAATGTGTTTCCTATGAAAGCGGGGAGGTGTCTTGCAATCCAGGATCAGGCACTGCTGTCCCCCCGGGCCATGGCTTCTCCACCTCTGCTCGTAAACGAGCTACAGAGTAAACCTTGGATCATATGCCAAATAAACTAAGAGCATTTAAAAAGAGACAGAATAAAACAGTGATGACACTGTTCTGCGTAAGTGAGCTGGATTTCACAAGAGGATAAGTGAAAGATAAATAATATTGGTCTTTTTATTGGGAGCGTCCATATTAGCAATGAACCTTGTTATTATTGTTGTCATAGTGGCAAGACATATCACCTTAACTTCACTGTAGTGTGGCAGAATCTTGATTCCACTTGAGACTGGTGAGATGAAGCAGAAAGACCAGTATTGTATCATATCTATTTTCAAAAGTGACATTTTTATATATTGACTTCAGTGAATTAAGCTCTTTGTGGACTGCTTTCTGTTTTTTTCCTCATGCATTTTGTAAGTATATTAATGTCATCCGTATAATTGCGGTGTTGTGTGTTGTAGAGCAGTGTTTCCATGGAAGCTCAACGAAAATTGCTCTCTTCCACTTATCTTTCGTAAAAATTCAGCCAATAAACAAGAGCAGCACATGCGCCACCCGCAAGATAATGAGAATATAACAAATTATGTCAAAATATTTAAGTTATAACTTGGCTTTTTTATTATTATTATTAAAAGTAGTATTTTGTGTATTCTTAATATTTTGAGTGGAGCTTGGGAAAGAAACAAGACATTTGCCTTGTTAAAAGTCAATGTATCATCAGAATGTGAAAAAAAAAACTTGCATAAAGTTTCTTTAAAGACATTTTATCATTAGCAGAAGTGCATTTTAAAAACACTTAAAAGCAGTAGATATTTTAACAACTTTATCTTGGATTGTTGTTCCCAGATAAAGTGTAAATAGGTCTAAACATTTTTTATATTTTATGTCTCTTAAAGACATTTTACAAATAAATGACTATACATATGGAGGCATAAGTGTAGCCCTTGACCTTAAATAACAGCTGCCTTATCATGGAGTGATATATGTATTTGAATAAATATAGAATGATAGTTTTGGAAGTCGATATGCTGTAATGCGTAAAACATCCGTAGTAATCCCTGTGCTTAGGTGTGGGGTACTTTATGGGTAACATATAGCACACAGAGTTCCTCAGTTAATCATCGTGAGGTTTCATAATGAGAGGTTCAAGCTACATTCTTCTGTGAAAAGATAAGATGTTGCCCATGGCTACAGAATGTTTTTTGTTTTTAACTGAGGCACAGCCAAACTGACATCTTTTTGTTTTTCCATGTTTAGTAAATGGGTGAAAATTGACATGGAAAGGCTGCATATGATTTTTTTATTTATTTATTTTATTTATTTATTTATTTTGCCTTGAGTCCCACAGACCATCCTAATCACTGTTTCCCCATTTGCAAATCCAGTAGCATTTTTGTATCACGGCTTAGTTATTAGTAGCAGTATTTGAAAGTGCATATATTATTTTTGATCAAATAAATGCAGCGAATGAAACATCCTGTATAAGCATTATAAATCCTATGTACGCCAAACTAAGAGAGAGTGTGTGTGTTCAGGAGATCAGTCATCATGAAACTAGATTGCGCAGGCTAATAGCACATGGCAAAAGTTGGATTGGTCTCTGTTGCATCTGCAACCAACGAGCATGCTGCAGAACGTTTAAATCGTTTGCTTCCGTGTTTGCTGTAAGTGTTGCAACGCGGTATCAGACAGTTTTTCTGCAGTTCAGCATCTTAAGATAAGTGAACTGTATTTAATTTTTCTAAATCACAAACTGGCCTACATTCACTTCCTAAATGAAGCAACCACACACAAGGTTTAAGTCATATTGATATTAAAGCATCTGTATGTAGCTCTTGTGTACTTTTGAGACTTGTGAGTCTCCCTACATTTGAATGAGTTGAATTCACTGTCATAATTACACGAGATAATCTGTAAGTATTTATACTGTAAACTATGCTAAATTAGCAAAGTTACAAAATGCAAGGGGTGAATAAATTATTTTTTTCTTTCATTCAATAACAGCACTAGCAGGACGGTGTTATATTGTTTGTATAAGAAAATTAGAAAGTAAGAAATTGCTTGAATGAGAACCTGTTAAAAGTGAAATGGCATTAGCATGTTCTAGTAAAGGAAAGAAACTCGTTCATGCAATGTAACTTGCATAAGCTATGCTTAAGGTAGGCTATCCCAAACTGGTGGTTGCTTGGGGTTTTGTGCCATCAGCTTGCAACATTATACTCTATTTGTTAATTACAGAGCATGTTTCTTACTTGGTAAGCCCACATAGATTGTTTAGGTCATTAGTTAAATAACCTATGACATCAAACACATTGCTAACCCACTGGTTAAAGAAAATCTGGGCTTTGCACCCCAGATACACAAGGCAAACCACTAGTTTTTAAGATATCTGGTCAAGAGTCTAGTCCCATGATCCTTCAGAAATCAATTAATATGCTGATTTGGTGTTCAAAAAAATATGACGACAGGTGAAAGCAGTTGTGCTGCTTAACATATTCGTGAGAACTTTGATATTTTTTTTTTTATTTTATTCTGTTCGCTTCAAACGTGTATGTATATTATATGTAATTTAAGATGGGAGATTTTGTGTTTGAGTGGCATTTGTATTGCCTTGCATGGTTTTGTGTCTTCTCATAGGTCAAACCTCAGCGGAAAGGTAAATCATGTCCTCTAGACAGCCGCTTTAAGTTTTTGTTGTGATATGAAAAGAGACTCCCTATTGCCCTTTAGTGGAATTTGATTGGCAAAGTGGCCGAGGGTGGAGAAGAGTTGAAAAACTTTCTAGGCACCCATGACCCCACATGACCCGTCTAACACAAGCGCAACATAGCATGCCTGCAGCGAGTAATACTATACAAACAGTCAATCGCGAGTCTGACGTGACACACAGCCTGCCTGTAGCCTCCCAATCTCCAACAAACACTTACTTGAGTCTCCTCTGAGGTTCTAGAGATGAGATTATACGTTTCTTCAAATCAGTAAGACAAGTGAATACCGTAAAATAAATATGGATAGATAGCAGCACCATAATTTTCCCAGTTGCTTAGTCACAGTAAATGAAGACCATTTTTTTGTAGTTGAAGTTTTATTAAAAGTATGTAATGGTTAAATGCAAATTATGTGTTATGTGCTAATTTGCATAAAGCTCCAGAAATTCGAACAGTGGATAAAGCCAGATTTAAAATTGTTGTTTGTTGACGTTAGAATGTGTTTTTAGACCTGTTTTTATCAGTCTGTAAATCATACAATACGGTCAACAGCTAGAAGTGTTCAACATGTTTTTAGGCATAAAATTTTAAAATAAATCAGGTGACTAATTATAGGAATAAAATGGGCAGGTTTGTTGCATGTAAATTCTACTGAAGTGTGAATTTCTGGCTCTGTGCTTGAGGGGAAAAAAAGAGAAAATAAAAATCTCCAGTTGAAAACTTGGCCAGTGCATAACAAACACAGTGTATTTACCTGTAGTGTCTTGCCTTATGTTAAGTTCTGTATTTTTCCAGAAAGCAGCAGAGCAACCACTCATTTCTTTGTGGAAGCCAGTTTCCATGTAAGATTTAAGTCACAGTGCTAAGTGTTCAAAGATGCAGTGTTTGTAGCGGCCCTCAGATCAGACTACTGCCACTCCGTCTCAGTGTCTCTGAGCATTGCTTGTTTGTTCAGTAAACACGAGGCACCTGTTTGCGGAATTTGGGTTGCCAACTAGACCAGTCCAGTGGCATTTATTATGCCTAATGACCCCAGCCACCTTTTCCTTTTTGCTTTCTACTCTTTCCATCTGTCAACCATACAGCTGTGTGTTAGCTTGTACCGGGGCAGGCGATGCAGATAGAGATACTTTGTTTTTATTTATCTCGTCCTCACCCCCCCTGTTTTCGCCTCAGCTGTCAGTGTTGTGTCTGGAGTGTGGTGTCAAACGTAGCGGGGAATGGGACACTTGGAAAAGACTCAACTTCGCTAGCCCTCTCAGCTATGCAGAATGTAGAGGGGAGAGAGGAGCACACCCTGGATTCAGATCATGGAAAACAATAGCTATGACAAAAATGTCAGGACGCCATTGCTGAGTTGCTGGTTTGGCGTCATCACTGCAAAAGACCAGGCCCTGTCATTTTGTTTACAACCATGAATATTTTTTTATTAATCTCTAAATATTAAAAGATGATTTATGTTTACATTCCAGATTTTTTAAAATAGGTTTTTCCTATTTATTACTGATATAACCTCTTGACAAAGGTTATATAAATAGTTAATATTCTATAAAGGTCTACACATTAAAGAAGAAAAAAAAGATTTATGGAAATGTATTATTTACTCATCCTTATAGTTTCAAACTTGTATGACTGTCTGTCTTCTGTGGAACATAAAAGGTAACATTTTTATTTTATTTGAGGTTTTTTAAGTTTTGGAGAATCTTTAAATTGGTCCGCATTACTTGTGTGCTCTATTTATAACTATTTCATGGCTTCTGAAGCCATGCTGTAGTTTTATGTGAAAAAACAAAAGTAGTCATTATGATTTATGAGGGAGGGATTCAGCTTGATATTTTCAGTAAATCAAATGATCCAGTTAAAAACCAAAAACAGAATCTAACTGATAAGTTAAACTCACTAACTCGGCTATTAGCAGTTAATAGCCCACTGAAGAGGGAGATTTTCAGTGAATAATGACTAAAATACGCGACTGGTCATCAGACATATCTATAAGGCTTCAGCAGGAATATAGAGCATGAGTTGTGTAAAGGGCTTTATGCTTTTTGCATCATTTATAAGGATAAAACCTCCCATTCTTGCTTATTGTTGCATGATAAAGAGCGACCAGAAGATCATTTAAAATATCTCTTTTTGTGTTCCACAAAATAAAGTTAAACTTTTTTGGAGTGGAATGAATATGAGAAAATTACCATTTAAGCTGAGAACCAATCCAAAAGAAAACAATATTATTTTCCATTGATTCATTAAAAAAATATTTCATCATTAAACTTCATAACATAATAATCCATCATTAAACAATTGCATCATTACAAACCAAAGAAGTAATAACCGTAACATACACATTATCAAATCCTTTATCACAAATTACCCTTCCAGCTAAGGGAAGTGGATATGGAAATTTCACATCAATAACGTGTTAAAGTGACCTTTATTATAAAAGTGGCAACACATTTGGTGATTTTTTTTTTTTACAACTGCCCTGAAAATATGGTGTAGGGTTTCATTTAAAGCAAATAATTGCAAAGAAATTGTGTGTAACACATTAAACTAAAAACTGAATTTTGAGATAAACTGAAATAACATTTACTTATGAAACACACTTCAATCATCTGTTTTATTTACAACTTCAGGGAAATCATGTTGTAATCAATACCCTTGAGGGGAAGACCCATTCCTTGAATAATGGCCACTTGCGCAACTTGTTATCTTAGCAAGAAGAGGAAAAGAGGAAAGAAATACAACACACCATGATATGATAAAGATCTTTGATCCAGAAAGGCATTAGTCACTGCATTTACAAGAAGGTGACAAATGAGGCTTTTCTTCTGTCATTTTTCTCATGAAGATGCCCACATATTCTTGTCCCCTAAAGTTCCCACAAGCCATTTTCTTTGTTTAAAGTGTTCTGGGGACAAGGACACCTTGTTATTAATAGAGATAACATGTTTCTATCAGCGCTAAAAAAGAAAAAGCAAAACCCCTGTATGCTTATCTCAGATTTTTGAATGAATAAATCATATACTTGGTATCTTTTATCCATTGCTTATTGCATTTAAATTCCAAGTAATTCAAGATTTTTATTTGTCACATACACAATTATACAGGGTATAACCAGCAGTGAAAGTAATTTCCAAACTGTCATTTCTTGGTAGAATAATATAGTCTTACAAAGCGCAAACCCTAGTGATATTTGTGCTCTGTCAAAACTGTTGCTAGGCCACGCAGCTACTGAGACTGCAGGGGGCCAGCGTGAGGCCTGCTGACAGGCGCTTTAAGGGAGCAGATCAGTAAGAGAAAGAGCAGACGCTGTTCTGGGGCCCACCCTAAGCCCTGAAGGTGCGTTAGTGCACACTCCATCCCTCTTGTGACTCCCAGCAATCTCAATCTTTATGCCCCCCAGTGTAACCCAAGCCCCAAAAATGCACCCAGAAAAAACCCCTACGTGCCTCGCTGGTTTGAGCGTTTAGGATACCACAGCTAACGAGCGGCTGCAATGCAAACGCATTCCACCACAATCTCAAACATTTTTACTGAATTTCTGTGTGGTAGGGTAAGAATTGTAGAATTGAAAACTTTAGACTTGCACCATGCAAGTTTGTTTGACGTTGATACAATTGTTCATCTGTTTTTGTCCCACTTGAAGTCAGCATGCCACATATTTCAATTTCATATGTGTGATTGTTTGCCAACAGGGGGCAATGCATGCCTTTATGCAATGTAACGCAATGTATTGTGGAGAGTTTGTAGTCACTAAAAACCAAGCAAGCAGTTGGGTGACTGACACAAAAATAATAATTTAAGGGGAGACACTGTAGGCAAAAGCACTGATTTTTTTAATGCACGTCAAGTTTGCGATTTTGGGCTTTTTGGTTTTTCATAAAGTATGGGTTTTTTTTCAGACTAGTGGAAAGAAAACTTCCCAAAGACACTGTTAAGTGTTTCTTTTATAGCACTTTATCTATTTGTGTCAATAGATTTCAATTACAGTACATATTTTTAAAGGCCTTTTTCTCAAAGTGAGTTTTTTCTCCTACACTGAGCCATAAATCTCCACTTCAGTAGCACTTACACAAACCAAACTTTACATTAAAATATAGTGTTAATATAAATATAGTGTTTTCTGTCTGTTCTAAGCATTTTCTGAATTATGGAGTAACAAAAATGAGACACAAAATTCCCTCTGTAAAAACGTTTGACGATGTCAAAAAAATTAAACAAGAATTTAGAAACTGACATCATCCAGAGTTTAGATTTTTGTACTAGAAACTTATGAAAATTAGCACATATTTCATTAAATAATGACTCATTTGCATATTTAAAACTAATATTTTTGAAAACTTGTAATACATGTAATCAATCAGCTGGGTAAGGCGATAACTATAAGTAATATTTTTTTACCTTATTCACCGGCAGTGTCTTGCCTTAAAAAAAGGGTAGGTTTTTAACTTCTGTGGTAAATTCAGTTTAAAAAAGGTGAGCTTTTCTAATGTCGTAATAAGAAAAATACCCATTTAAAGAATTACAATCTTGTGGGAAAATATAGTTTTACATGATTTTATTTCGGGGTTTTTTACGCATTAATATATAAGCAATATATTTGTTTTACTAAAAATATATTATTCCACTCTTATCCTGCCTTATGAAAACAGCTTACACCTTTCTAAGCAGTCTTAAAAAGCACATCATTCTGTCATGTTGTGTTTACTTTGTAACTGTGCTAAGCATTCACTTCAGTAGAAATGTTTTCCTCCACCAGCCTTACATGCTTTATAGTCTGAGTATGCACAATTAAAAAAATAGAAATAAATACTCATAAACTCATAAATATTGCACATAAAACATGAGCCAGCTAAAGCTAAGGTATTTACATTCAGGTTACTTATTGGTGACCTGAGCTAAAGCAATGGCCATCCTCTCACCCCTCAGCCCCTGTGGCCCTTAAGCCTCAAACCCCTCTTGACAAGTGGGAAAGTTTATGAGCCGGGTTAATATGTCAGCGGGTGCACGAGTTCAGGGAACGCTAACGCCCAAAGTGCACGCCACCATATCCCACACCCCAGCTCCATCTTTCCTCCATCCCCCTGTACCCAGGAGTTTTTCTCTTATTGACCTCTTAAAGCAGAGCACTGTAATTTGGACATCTGTGAATGAGAATCATAACACATTTCATTTTGTCCCCTTTCTTCCCATTTTCTGCTGGCTGTGTTTTGTGTGCTTGCTCAGTCTCTTGTATCCCTACTGTTACTCTACTGCTGTGTCCCCAACAAACTCTTGCAACTCATGCAAATATGTCCTCCTTGAAATGGTTGGCATGCCACTCGCAGATGTCCGTGCGGTGGGAGATAAATTTGAGTGAGTAGATGAGAGCGACAGCTGGGGGGTTACAATTTCACCAGATGTCCGCTGGGTGCTAACCCTCGGTCAGACATGAGCCACTCTGGACCCTCCTCCTCTTTGCGCTCTGGATGTATTTGGGATACACGTTAAATATTTTTTCTGCGCAGAATGACAGGGGGAGGAACGGATGGGAGGAGAGACGAATTCTCTCGGGCGAGACTGGCATGGCTTGACGCATTGCAGACTGAAATGATGGACAGTAGTCTCATAATTGACATTAATAACCTGGGTGGTGCTGAGAGACTGGGGTGCCTTGTTTAAGTGGATTCACATCTGTATCTTTGACACTGGGAATCATTGTAAAGTCTGTTATAGTATTAGAATTTTATAATCTGTGAATTTCCCCATTAATTACAAAATGATATATCAATCAAAAAATCCCTCAAACACTACAGCAGTGTATTATTCTTGACTTTTTAATGCATTTTAGAACTTTTTAATGCATTGTTATGACCTTTTTTAATAGTTAAAAAAACAGTGAAAGTGTTATGAAACACTTGAGTGAACACACTGTGTTTTGAAACAGTGAAAATTCTACCTTGGAGTTTCTTTTTAATGTTATTTGTTTGCTTTTTAAGACGTTTTATCTCCCAATTGAAATTATATTTCACAACTGCAATTTTATTTCTCATAATTGCACCTTTTTAACTCCCAATACAACTTTAGCATATTTAGCAATCACTACTTTTTTCACTTCATAATATGACTTTATATCTTGTAGTTACAACTTTTAACCCTTAATATGACTATTTAAACTTCTATTCTATTCTATTTAACTTATAAATTTGATTTCATAATTTGTTATTTAAAAGAAACTATTACTCATTAGTGATTTTATTCCTTGAATTCACTGTTGTCACAATAACTATTTATTTATTTATGTTCCATATACTTATTTATGCTTTTAAAAAGACGCCGCAGTTGACTGGAGGTTGAACTTTATTTATTTTTATTTATTTATTTTTTATTTATGGTACACCACTAAAATAGTAAATTCCTTTTCATTACTAAAAGACTGTTAGAGACACACCTGTACGTGTTTTCTATAATCAAGACCAGGAAGAGCAACACAGTACAGCACGTGTATACGTTGATTCCAGGTTCTGGTGAATGTCATGTGACCTTTTGTTGATTGATGACTTGTTTTTAATCTATTGTAAAAGACAGTATGAGCAAAGTTAATGCACTTCATTACTAAGAGTGCAGCTGGGGTGCTGGTAATGATGACACATCCTCTGACTCCTAGTTGACACAGTATTTAATGGAAAAAATCTACCCTGAGTGTAAAATGTAGAAAACATCTTGCCTATCACTAATGTTTTAACGATAGCTCATTTGCTATATATGGTATGAGAGTTCAATGTAAATTTGTGTTTTCGTTCCATTTGAAACGATGGGTTAGGAATAGTATACGAAACATCATTTGTCCTGCAGTCTCAACAAGAAACTAATACTATAACATTTTAATCTACTTTAGAAATTTTTGCAGTTTACATGTGGTTTTGTACTGTCGATTTAATTTTTTTTTCTCATTAATTTTATTACCGGTTCATTGACAAAAAGTCTTTGCAGCAGTCGTCCTTGCTATGTCACTCATTCTGTGGAAACAAGTAGCAAGTAAACTGCTTGTGTTTGTAGATTTTCTGTCTTCTGCGGGAGATTAGTCTCCAGTAAGCTGAATTTGCCCTGTGGGTGCACAGCCTGTAAAGAAGAGCCAGGACAACCTGTTTTGCATCTCTTTTAAATTAACATTCTCTGTTCTCACCCACAAGTGACACACTGACGCAAATTCACTTTTATATACATCAAACCCACAGGGATATAGCCTCAGGTCGCTCCCACAGATCTCACGACACTACCAGCAGTAATCATATATTTTTATATTAGTTATAGTGTTCCATTCAACCCGCCTGACTTTGCAAGTTAAGATCTAGGACACTGAATGAATCAGCATCGACTTTCATGCAATTTCCTGCTCTTTGATATTGCACCCCTTTGCATTTTCAGTAGTGTAATGCTAATTTCATTTGTGAATGCTATGTCCAGCAATGAGAAACCAAAATTGCTTATTACACTTGATATTTTATCCAAGACAGATTTATCTGTTAATCCAGGTGATGAAATGTTTTGTACCTGTGTGTTTGGGTGTCAAGTCTACATCTAAATCCAAAAAAGATGTGTAGTTAGCATTAGCTCATGGTAAGGCTAACCATCAGACAGATAAAGTAAATGGTGACCCAGACTGGAGTAAATCCAGCTGCTGACGTATTTATCACCCTGAACGCTGAATCTATCATATCCTGTTAAGGAGTGTGCCTCAGAGGTTTAGCCTTTTGACAATCAATCAGTGCTAGTGTCGACACACAGCGTTGCTTAACACATGATAGTTTTTCATTAAGGAAAGGTAATTTTAAGGAGATGGTGTGATTGGGTTCTTTGCATAATTAATATAAGAAATGTATTAGCCTTAGAACAATAGATAGCCTTTACAACTGCTTCAGTGTCCCTTGGAAACATCAGTACACACACACACATATACACACTCTAGCAGCTGGTTGTCCTGATTGGCAGGTGACGTTATCTCATAGGAACCTGGCCCACCTTACTGTGTGTGTTCATGTACACACACATACACACAATTACATCCCTCTCACCCGGATCAGCTTTCATTCTCTTCCACGGCAATGTGAATTCCTTGAGCCAATCCAATTAGAAAAACAGATTACATGGCCTTTGCATCTAACTGAGCCCATGACTCTCTATTACATGTATGAAAAGATTGTTACAGTTGAGAGCCAATGGAAACACAGTTATTGTTAAACACTGTCACATCAGCATGCTTTCTTAGAGATGACTCACAATGGAAATTTAACAAAGTGAACTGAATGGCTTTAACTGTAAAGTAGCCATTGGGCATCGATCCATCTAACGGCGAATATATTCATGTGGATACAGGCCAACACATCTGCCAACGGCAGCAGCTAGAACTAATGTTTGGCTCTTATTTAATGAAGTCTGTTTCCATAACAACTCAAAATATGTGGATCTGGCCCCTAATGATCATGTAGAGTCATGTGAATGATTTTCACACACATAGCTTTTGATACCTGACTTGTTGCTATCAGCTAACTCTTGAGCCCAGTAAGATCTGTTTGATTAAAGCAGCCCTTTACATCATTTCACTCGGTTTTATTTTTAAAACCTATCCAGTGACAAAAGACACCTTAGAGCCTCGCTCGAATTACGCAAGGATATGTGGTAGCTCATGGACCCAGGATAAGATGTCATTGAGATGCCAAATTATGTACTATGCATACATTCATTTTAATGGTTTGACGGGGAAACCAATCACACTTGTCACTTGGTTGCCTGGATACCAATCTCCTGGTTGCTAAACACCAGGCCATAAGTTTTACATCATGAGCTATTTTTCTGAAAGTTAGAATATCAAAGATAGGGTTACCTCACAGAAGTGCTGAGCCGGAGACACCTGCTCAGATGTGTACAAGGGCTGTTAAAAGAGGCCTCTCCTTACTGCACCAACGCATATACACGTTAACTCTGTCAGCAGTACCAGTCACTTATTTTATATGGTCAACTACAGCAACATTTTAAATCAAAATTTCAAACTTGACAATAAAGTTAAAGTCACCATGAAATCAAAATTGACAATTCTTACTTATGAAAGATTGCAACGTGTATTATAAATGTTTAATCCGCGCACAATATTTTATTTTATTTTTAAATCATGTACCCTCGTAACCTCTCCCCTCTAGCATGTCACTCACATAAATCAAATGATCCAGCCAATTCCCAATGGACAAAATCAAGTGCCGTTCAACATAGTGCGGCAATGCCACCTCCAAAAATGGTGAAAATATAAAATCATTGTTCAGAATTAAAACAACACAAATATGACTAAATATGGCATAAGTTTATAAATCACTTTTTTGTAAAGTAAAACTGTCCAACAGTGACACCAGTGGGTTAAGTTGCAATGGGAGTTTGTGTTTCTCTTGCCTCCCCTGAGCCCATTGAGTTTTAACAGACCCCCTAAACCGTGCGGTGGGTTTGGTGCGGGGTAGTTGAGAATGAATGGGGGAAAGTCACATGAGGGGAGGCAATGCCTCCATCGCAATATAATTGGATATGACTGGTTATGATTGGCTATGGTTGGTTCACACGATAAATTCCACCTCATGTGTTTGTGCTCATTCTTGTTCGCAGATTAGCCTGAATAAACAAAATAATGGTGTTAATTGGAGGTCTAATTAAATTGTAAATAAGCAATACACACACAGTGGCATGTGAAAGTTTGGGAACCCTTTGCAGAATCTTTATAAATGAGAATAATTTTAACAAAATAAGAGAGATCATACAAAATGCATGTTATTTTTTTAGTTAATACTGTCCTGAGTAAGATATTTTACAGAAACTTTTTGAATTTGAATATTAAGGTAAATTGTACTTAATTTGTCTTCTGGGAAACATGCAAATATCTTATGTTGCTTCTAGGCAGTACTAAATGGAAAAAATTATATTTCAACAAAATAAGAAAAATTTGGACATCTTCATCCTGTTCAACAGTTTTCACCAACCGGCTCTCAGTGCATCGTGTTTTGTTCTGGAGCATCAGTGAATGTGAGTCACTCAATTGTCCTCAGTGTGAAAAGATGGATCTCAAAATCATACATTCACTGCTGGAAAGGGTTCAAATATGCTAAAATTGCTGGAAAACTGAAGAAACTGCAGGACATGGAGGATTTTTCTGAAGAACAGTGCTCAGTGTAACTGTTCAGAACAAACAAGGGACTCATGAACAACCATCACATCGTCGTAGATCATCCAGGGGCCTGTACCATGAAGCCGGATTAGGTGGCTAGCCAGCTATGTTTCAGCTTAGTTTCCGCCAACCCTGGGTTTTAAGTACTATGAAAGTAGCTCGGCTTTAATCGGTGTTCGTTGCCATGGTATCTTACGCTGCACGGCTTACCTGCTCCGGGGCAGGTTATGTTCTGGATTCGAGATCTCAGACTGAAGTTTGACCAATCAGCTGTGAGCAAAGAAACATATAGGTGACGTAACTAATTCCCAGCGTCTGTTCTCTGTTGCAATGGCTTCACCTTTTCTCCCAAATCCTGTGGACATCTCCGCGCAAATTGTTAGACGAGCACTTCGTAGAGAAAGAGTTTTTAGGGACAGACAAAATCCATTTGACTTTCCTGATGCTTACTTGTATGAAAGATACAGATTTTCCGCGGAAGGAATGTCTTATCTTTGTGAACTTCTTGAGCCGCACATAACAAATGTGACTCGTCGAAGCCATGCCCTTACTGTACCGCAAATGGTATGTATTGCGTTGCGGTTTTTTGCAAGTGGTACATACTTGTATGCGGTCGGGGATGCAGAGAATCTAGGGAAAAACACAGTCTGTCGAACCATTCGAAAGGTGGTCCTCGCTCTTCAGGGGTACATAGCTTCATTGTGTTCCCTGGACATTTATCGACCATGTCCATAAAAGAGGGCTTTTATAAAATTGCCGGTAAGATATCTTGATAGGGTGACATCACATGAACAAATTTAACATTTCACACTCATTTTTTTTCTTCTTCAAAAAAGCATATTTCACACTTAGAAATCTATTATACAGTAGTCTGCAGTAGCTACCTGTTAAGAATGATTTTAAATATATATTTTTAATTCATATGAAAGGATTCCCTAGAGTCATAGGAGCAATAGACTGCACACATGTTGCAATCTCCACAGCTTTTGGAGAACATGAGGCAGATTATGTGAACAGAAAGTCCTTTCACAGCCTTAATGTTCAGGTAGGGCTACTATATAGCCTATGTGAAGTGATTTTTATTTGCATTGAGATCAATCTTTAAATAAATAGTAACTAACAGGACAATTATTTACTGTACATTTCATCTGCAGATGACTTGTGATCATGAATGCATGATCACAAGTTTGGATGCCAAATGGCCTGGCTCAGTGCATGACTCACGAATTTTCCATGAGTCTATTTTGTGTCAGCGCTTTGAGGAAGGCAAGTTCAATTTGGTACAGTACACTTTAAAGTTTTAATTTTAATAGCAAAACTTACACAATTTTCCCCTTTTCTGTTCTATGACAGGGCTTTTTGATGGCCTGTTGGTAGGAGATCGAGGTTATGCATGCCAGAGGTTTTTGCTAACCCCCTATCCTGACCCTCAGACAGGGCCACAAAACCGCTTCGATGTGGCCCTCAGTAAAACCAGGGTCAAGATCGAGATGACCTTTGGCATCCTAAAGGCACGTTTCAACTGCCTTAGGCGCTTAAGAGTGTCACCAGAGCGGGCATCACAGATAGTCGCTGCATGTGCCATTCTGCATAATATAGCCACTATCAGAAAGGAGCGATTACCACCACAAAACCAGCTTCTCCCTGATGAAATTGACCCCATCACACTTGACCACCCAGCTGGCACAGCTGTCAGAGATGCAATCACAACACAATATTTTACTTAATAAAAGCACACTGACACTGCAGATATGTCTCAAACTGTTTTATTGGTCATCATGTGGCAAGGGGGAAAGAAAGAGAGCAAGAAAAATTACATTAATAAACATTCATAGTGTTCATACTAAAGGGTTACTTGGTTAAAAAAAGGTCACATACTGAGATCTGTTTTTTCCAGCTGTTTGATCTCCAATTTAATTTTTTTAATTTGGAGCCTCCTCAGCTCACAGTCCAGCTCCTTCAGTGTGCAGTCTAGTTCGAGGCTCCTTTTGTACAGGGCCCTGACTGAGTCTGTTTCCACCTGAAACAATTCCACCACAAACAATCATTACACGTTTTCTGGAGGTTGATCAAATCACAAAAAGTGGCATGACTTTCTACAAACACAGGACTGACTGTAAATTATGTCAAGGGTTTAAAGCATTACCTTGTTCACATTCCTTCTGTAGCCCATTGAGGTAGAGGCCTCAGTTTCTGGGGCAGGTTGTGAAAAATCCTTCAAAAGAGATGTGTAAGGGCCAGTCACTTAATTATGACATTCAAATGTGTGCCATAATAAAAAGCTCAGTGCATTCACCTCAGCAACGGTCTCAGAACACACAGACAGAGTGTCTTCATCGTTTGGTTCACCCTAATAAATAAAAGGCCAATGTAAAGCATAACTGTTATAAAGAAGGTTATGTTTGGTGTTCTGTCTGCTGCATACTGACCTCTGTGTGGGAGACTGTGTGCATGTGTGCTGGCTTCAACAGGGACACTGTATTTCCCTCTACTGCAGAACTGTCAGGATCTTGGACCTGTTTTTGTTGTGTTTTGCTCCCCATGTGTTCTGTGACCCAGTTTCTCCCTCATGTTAATTGTTAATTTGATCCCAGGTGTGTCTCCTTAGGTCCCTCGTTATCCTGTGTTTATAAGCCCCAGTCCTTTCAGTTAGTTTTGTCGGTCGTTGAATTGTCTTCCCTGTCCGTGATGTGTTTCCTGTGCCTCCCATGCTCCTAGTTGGATTAAAGATTCTCGTGTTTGTGAATTCCTCGTCTCCTGGTCTCCGTGTCTCCGTGCTCCCCGGGCAGAGGTGTAACAGAACGACCGACCCCATACCGAAGACGAGTTCACCGCTCAGGATGCTTGAGCTTGTGCCCGTCGTTTGCGGGGGTTCACGCCG
Source organism: Barbus barbus (assembly GCF_936440315.1). Lineage (NCBI taxonomy): Eukaryota > Metazoa > Chordata > Actinopteri > Cypriniformes > Cyprinidae > Barbus > Barbus barbus. The sequence continues at coordinate 15,666,129 of NC_136753.1, forward strand.
CCGTTCGCGGCTCGCCCCTGCCCGTTCTGCGTGGGCTGTTGGGCTGCCTGTCGCGGCTTACCCAGGCCACCCGTTTTGGGGAGAACGGGTCGCCATTCGCCGCTCGCCCTTACCCACCGCCCAAAAGAAATTCGTCCCGCCTGAGACGGCGATGAATGTTCCGCCCGCGGCGAGGAGGATTCCGCCGCAAGGGGCGATGAACGTTGCGCCGTCCGCGCTGAAGAGGATCCCGCCGCCTATAACGGTTCACCCCGAACCACCGAGGAAGGAAAGACAGGTGCCGGTAGGGATTTTGATTGAGTTTGAGGGCATGTCAGTCCCTCCAGTGCCTGCTCCTCGCCAGTGCCATCCAGTGCCAGCTCCTTGCCAGTGCCATCCAGTGCCTGCTCCTCGTCTGTGCCCTCCTATCCCTGCACCTCGCAAGAGGGTCCCGTCCAGCCCTCCTGAGTTCCCGCTGGTTCCGCCCAGCCGTCCTGAAGTCCCGCTGGTTCCGCCCAGCCGTCCTGAAGTCCCGCTGGTTCCGCCCAGCCGTCCTGAAGTCCCGCTGGCTCCGCCCAGCCGTCCTGAAGTCCCGCTGGCTCCGCCCAGCCGTCCTGAGTTCCCGCTGGTTCCGTCCAGGCCTCCTGAGTTCCCGCTGGTTCCGTCCAGGCCTCCTGAGTTCCCGCTGGTCCCGCCCAGCTCTCCTGAGTTCCCGCTGGTCCCGCCCAGCTCTCCTGAGTTCCCGCTGGTCCCGCCCAGCTCTCCTGCGTCTCCACTGGTCCCGTCCAGCTCAGCTCTTCCCGAGCGCCCCCAAGTGTCCGCGCTTCCAGAGCGCCCTCCAGTGCCGGCTCCACGCACGTGCCCTCCAGTGCCGGCTCCACGCACGTGCCCTCCAGTGCCGGCTCCACGCACGTGCCCTCCAGTGCCTGCTCCTCGAAGATCCCCACCCTCCCACCCACTCCTGCCTCCTCCACCGCTGTCGTCTGGCAGCCCCCCCGCTCGCCCTCAGCCCTCTATCGGTACGGTGCGAGCCCCGTGGGTCTGCCATCCTCCAGCGTTGCCGGGGCTGGAGTATCCCTTACCTCCGCCTCCAGCCTCCGAGGCCCGGACTCTGCCTCGGTCCGTAGACCCAGTGGCTCCACCTCGGCTCCTAGCTCCCTCGCCTCCACCGTCACTCCTCGATCCACCAGCTCCACCGGGCTCCCTCGTCCCTCCGGCTCCGCCTTGGTCGGGCGTCGACCCGCCATCGCCTCTGGACTCCTCTCCTCTGGCTGCGCCTCGTCGCTCCGTCCCACCGGCTCCGTTGGGCTCCTTCCTCCCTCCAGCTCCACCTTGGTCCTCAGTCGCTCCGGCTCCGCCGCGGATCTCCGGGTCTCCGCCTCCACCTCGGTCACCAGAGCCCTCGGCTCCACCCTGTCCCCCCGGATCCTCGGCATCACCCTGGCTCGTTGGCTCTCCGTCTCCGCCTCGGGCTCCTCCACCACCTGCTCCGCCGCCGTTGCTCGGCCCCCTGGAGTCGGCGGCCATCCCTCCTCCATGGCTCCTCCCTCCGTCGGCTCCACCTTGGGCCATTTTCACGGCTGTGGCCTGGGTCCAGCTGAGCGCCTCCTGCTCCGGGTCCCTCCTGTCTCTTCCCTGGCTCCTCCCTCCTTCGTCACCCGCCTTGGCCTCTGTCTGCCGGCCCCCTCCCGGGTATCCGTACTCCTCCTGAACCGCCTCCCTAGTTCCCACCCGCCCCTCCCCTTTGGATGTTTCTACGGTGCGAGGACGCACCTTCCGGGAGGGGGGCGATATGTCAGGATCTTGGACCTGTTTTTGTTGTGTTTTGCTCCCCATGTGTTCTGTGACCCAGTTTCTCCCTCATGTTAATTGTTAATTTGATCCCAGGTGTGTCTCCTTAGGTCCCTCGTTATCCTGTGTTTATAAGCCCCAGTCCTTTCAGTTAGTTTTGTCGGTCGTTGAATTGTCTTCCCTGTCCGTGATGTGTTTCCTGTGCCTCCCATGCTCCTAGTTGGATTAAAGATTCTCGTGTTTGTGAATTCCTCGTCTCCTGGTCTCCGTGTCTCCGTGCTCCCCGGGCAGAGGTGTAACAAGAACAGAGTCAGCCATATTTAACTTTTTTTAAAACATTAGTAATGCATTGTACACACATAACCAGTGTCACTTGCTTAGAGGAGCCAGCACCAGGGTCAGACTGTACAGCACATGCAATCCCATCCATAATCGGCCGCCCCTTATTGTTGCTCAGAGCCAACTCCTCCGCCACAGTGTAATCTTGAGGAGGTGGCCCTCCCCCAGTTTTCCTCATTTCACATTTTTTTCTGTTTGCTGCAAACAAGTGTTTGTGATTAAATGTTCAAAAAATTAATAAAAGGTTATGGTAAATACTCACCACTTTGAATTATATTTTTATATTTTGTCTTGATCTGCTGCCAAGAACGTTTGGAGTTGGGGTTGCATCTAAAAATCAATGAATATCAATCTTTCTTAGGATGTAATAGCCTATACATTCACATTTTACATACATCTACACACATATACAAATATATATATATATATATATATATATATATATATATATATATATATATATATATATATATATCTCAACACGAATACATTTTCATTTTAGCATTTAATATATTTTTAATATGATTAGCCTACATAAATGTACATTAATTGTTTAACCTACGCATTAACGCAATCAGCAATCTTCCTCCAAGATTGTTCTCTTGCTTTGGCAGCAGATACAGTGTTACTGCGTGCTTGAAAAATACTTCTATATTCTTCATATTTCTGAAGAATTATCTCTTGCTCCTCCGCTGAAAAGTATATAGCTCTCGCTCTATCCATATCGAACGCGATTGGTTGTTCAGTGTCGACGTCACTCTTTTATGTGCACGCGCGTGTGGATTAATCATAGCTTAAGGATCAAAACCTGAGTTGACAGAGAAAGTTGATGATCAGCTTCATGGTACCAACAAAGCCGGATTGGACTGGTTTGGTTTTGTCGACTCAAAACTAATCCTGTAACCCTGAGTTTGTTCAGCCACCATCATGGTACAGGCCCCAGGTGTCCATACACAGTATTAACAACCAAGGATTCCCAAACATTCGAAGGGTGTTATTTTAATAATTTCAGCTAATTTTATTTTATTTTTATTTTTAGCACTATGTAAACATCTTTTATGTAAAATATCTTAGGACAATACTAAATAAAAGTAACATGCATTCTTTTATGATCTCTCTTATTTTGTTAAAATTATTCACATTTTCACAGATTCTGCAAGGGGTTGCCAAACTTTCACATGCATGGGGAAAGTTACTTTTAAAAGTAATACATTACGATATTGCGTTACTCCCTAAAAAAGTAACTAATTACATTACTTAGCTACTTTTTATGGAAAGTAATGCGTTACGTTACTTTTGTGTTATCTTTTAAATATGAGCAGGGCTTTATTGTTTTTAATACAAAAATACTCTAATTATAGCAAATGTAAAAGCTCTTTCACACCAAAAAGTGTAATGAATAAACCTCAGGCTGAAGGAAAAGTAAATTCACGTATGTAAAGTAGAACACAGGAGAAGAAGGTTCAACACTCTTCAGCAATAAAAAAAAACAATGAAGCACAATTGTTAGTTTATCTAAAGTCATTTTTGCTTATTAGTATGGTTGACCTGGATCATCAAAGGTCAGCAGCAAAGACACTTGTTAATAAAATGGGATTAGATACATCTGTGTTGTTTTTAACACATTTAATTATTGCAGATTTGCGTCATATTCAGAGTTTGCATTTGACTGTTTTAATTCATGTTGATGAATACTAAATCTGTTTTTTGTGAGTGGGATGAATTAATGCACATTCACATTTAGTCTAGAACTACAGTAACAGCATGTTCACACAGTCAGTCAATAAATGGGAAAAAAGTAACTGGCATTACTTTTTTGAAAAACACGTTCAAACAGTAAAATCGCGTTACTTGTAATGCGTTACCCCCCCCCCCCCCCCCCCAACACTGATCACCACTATATATATCTGAAAAATTCTGATGCAAAAGCCTCCAATTTCCATTTAACATTCTTATAAGATGAGAATTTTTATCAGGCTCCGATGTGTAGGTTCAGTAATTTCACTGCAATGGCAATAAATAGGTTATTTTCATTGCCATTGAAGTGAAATAACTGGGCATAAACATAGGAGCAAAATGCTCATTTTAGAAGAAAATTTGCAGAGCAACATTATGCATTATGCACCGTTACAGTTTATTTACATCCTCCTTTCTTCAAGAATTTATATTTTTAGTAGTATAAAAACAGATCTGATGACATCTTAGCAGCGGTTATATTCATTACTGAGAAACCAGTGCAGCGACTAGCAACATTCAGCGATGCTGGCGGTGTGAACAAGGCTTGAGATCTGAGGCTTGAAATGACTGTTGTTGTTTTGGACAACTTTGCTGTTGTGAACTTTGTAATGTTTACTCAGTATTTTCTGTCTGTAAATGAAAGGATTCTGTACTGGAGAGGTAAGGAAAAAAACAAAGTCCAGAAAAACCTGTTTAAACAAGAATGGTGGCTTACCCATGTCAATGTATGCTCCACTTTTTTAATACGATCAGTGGAAAGGTGTTTTTGTTTCCTCTTTAAACAAATATCTGTTTAGCAATTGATAATATAATAATAACAATAATTAATAATTATAATTTTGCAATGAATTAAATGTTGCTTGGATAACCTGTGGATATTGTCTGGCATACATGCATATGATCATTAGTTCTGTACTCAACTTTGGCAGCATTAACTTTTTTCTTTTAAATTAAACTGGCACATGCACAAGAACAAAAGGAAAGCCAGAAAAGTGTGTTGTGTAAAAACGGCACTATTAAACAGATCAGGTAGGGTTACGTGTTTTGCAACTGGTGCAACGTGAATAACAAAACAAATTATGTTTTGTGTTTGTGGACCTACAGCTTTTACTAGATGTGAATAATATTCAGCAATAATCCCAAACCTGTTTGTCATTAATAATGCAACAGAGGACATATATATATAAAAAAAATTTGGTTCCCACCAAAAGCTGTCCTACTGGATGATTCAAATTTGGCATTTTGCCTTTTACTCCTTGCCACCAGCAACATGAATTTTCCCATGAATGGTGACACAACTGATTTTAGGTGGGGAAGTCACTGTGACAAAAGTGAGCTAAGGGTAGTATAGTGTGATTCACAACGTGAGAAAGTATTTGTCTTTGTCTACAGTTTTATACTTACAATAATAACAAGGTGTAGGAACTAGTATTATCTCTTTAATGACCTATGTGAGAAGTGGAGGTGTTTTTTTGTTTGTTTGTTTTTTACATATACAAGTTTACATATACAATAACATGAATATACCCGATGAGCATGTTTTTTTGTTTCTGAATTAAAATTTATATTTATATTTTGGCCAGGGGCATAAAACAAAATGTCAGGGTGATACAACTGTCCTGATCGAAGTGCTGAATACAGCCTCAAAAAGAAAAGAAAAAAAAAAAACCTTATTAATACTTTTCAATTGAGCCTAAAGGACTTGATTAGTTGGATCAGGTGTGTTTAATAAGGGTTGGAGCTAAACTCTGCAGGGCTGTGGCCCTCGAGGAACTCTGTTTGACACCCCTGCTCAGAATAAATTGGCAACAGAATAATTTTTTTTTAATTTAATGTTTTTTTAATAATGCACCTTTGTGACGAGTTTATAATGACCCTGTCTATCTAGGCAGCAAGTAAATTATTTCACCCTTTATTTTGTTCTTAAAAGGAATGATCCCTCTTCATGTTTAATGGGACAGGCTCGTGTAAACACTGGTGAGTTGCCGGGCAGTTTTGAAGTTGTTCAGAAGCCTCTGTACTCCATGAATTATCACCTCTCAAACACTGCCCTGGACACTGGTCCCTCTGACTCATATGGATACCCCCACCATTAGTCACAGTGGGCAATACAGACACATACGCATACGCTTGACCCCTGCACAGAGTGACCGGCGTATGTGCATCCCACGCAGTGTACGCTTGACCTCATGTTGAAGACCGTCCTCACCAGCTGCCCCCTGACAACTGCTCAGTGCCGTATGCAAGGGCGGGACAGTAATAGGTGGTGTGAACTGCCGTACCATGATGCATAAAGGAAGATAAAGGCATGAAGATTAATTAAGGGGGATGATGTACTTAAAGTTGCATGTGCTTCAGTCATTGCCTTATAAACAACTACTTTTAACCCATCTATGCAAGTACAGATTAACATGGTCTTAACCCTGCAGACCAAGCCAACGACACACTGTGAGCTACACTGCAAAGAGATAATCAGCACATTAGTGATGTGGGATTGGACACCGGCCACACAGCCCACTGTAGAGACTGACGTAATCACTAGGGCTCTAAATGAGGATGTGTATTTCATATGAAGTAATGGTGATGGAGTGACTAACATTCAGTGTCTGCATTTTAAGAGCAATTAACACTGCAGTGATGTAAGGGTTTCATGTGTCATGTGCAATATCACCTGCACTCACCCAGAGATCATATTAGTAATGTTGCTTTGTTGTATGTTATATTGCTTGGAGAACAGGGGTGGTAATCACTACAGAGCTTAGTCCAAGTCTGAACAATTTGTCCAAAAATAAATGTTTATGGTGAAGATTGAGGAGAGACCTCAATATATGAGTGCATGAACATAATCTTTAGAACTGCTCTGAGAGTCATTTTGTGAGCAATTTACCATTTTTTTTAAGAAAAAAAACAAACAAAAAAAACTATCTTCATATCATAAACAGAAACTTAAAAGTCTTCACAGCAACCTGTCAAAATAAAAGTTCGGTTTAACTTGAAGAAACTGTGAAAGAAACAATGATATTATTTCTACTAATAAAAAACAAAATTTAAAATGGGATCCAGAAATTTAAATTGTGTAAGTTTCATGATTTCAGTGAAATAGATGTGCTTTTAAATTAACAGGTTTATGAAGACAGAGTCTAGAAAAATTAAAACAGGAAAAAACAGAACCCAGAAAAATTATATATATAAAAAAAAATCTGAAAATGTATATATGTGAAGCTAAAATAAATATAGTAACCATATTAGAATAAAATAAACATTATATTATAAAAATGCTTTATCCATGCCCACTGGAATCTTGTCATTAGGTCATGCATGTGTTAATAACTCTCAAGCAAACTAAACCTCTAACATAACCTGCTCCAAAGTTTATGTTCTATGGCTACTTACATACCATGAAAGTTACCTCCTTTTTTGGAACCGAAAGCTGAGTTCATCCTCTTACTTACTTTTAAACTTACCTGGATATGTCACATAACCTGCTTTCTGGAATACCTCCTGCAGACACCAGTTCCAACCCTGCTCCAACACACCTGCCTGTAATTATCAAGTAACTCTGAACACCTTGAGTAGCAGGTGTGTTTTATTGGGGCTGAAATCTGATTTGGGCTGAAATCTGAAGTATGGTATCTATCCAGGAGCAGAGTAGGAGACTGATGATCTTTGGTTTTCATATTGCCACTGCTTTCTTCACATTCCACCAAATATTTTTTAATGATATTTAAAACTGAAGACTGGACATGTCCCTCTAGAATATTCTACGAACCAAGCTTAATTTAGATGTATACTTATGATGTTTGCCCTGCTGGAAAGTCCAGTGAGCATCAGCTTCAGTTCATGCACCAAAGGCAGCACAATGTTGTCCTGATCCTTCAAAGAATCCATTATGTCCTTCATGCAGTCAAGATTTCAACTTCCTGTAACAGCAAAGCACCATCATAAAAAGACTAGTCTATCTCCATGTTTGACCACAGATATGGTGTCTTGCTTTTTTTTTCTTTTTTTACCATATATAGGCCTACTGCTGATCCATGGGTTAAAAAAAGTTCCAGTTCATTCACATGACACATGACCAAAAACAATATAAAATCTCAATATAAAATAAGACATTCTCAATCCTAAACACAGAAGAAGGAAAAGCTTATTTTGTGACTTCACACACACCATCAAAACTAAATTATACAGTAAGAATCCCACTAATTAGAGGGGTATTCACATTACACATTGAGCTGCGTGTCAAGACTGTTTCAAAACATGACATTTCACAAAAAAATTTGAAAAAATGGCAAGCAGCTGTGCATTATGCAATATAATGTTTGCTTGTCTGCATAGACAGAAATTGTAACACATAGCCTACTGTCTTGAGAAAAATGATTTTGTTAAATGTTAGCAGTGAGATTTAAATAATTCTTTGTATTTTCCTGTAGTTTTTATTAGCAATTTAGCTAACTTGATTCAGGGTGTATCCAGTTGATAAATGCTGTATAGAACACAGCTATTAAAGAGTGCTCTGGGGTTTGCATGGCTTTGTAACAATTGTTGTGTGTTTAGAAAAATGTCATGATTCTGCAACTCCTTAAGAAAACTATTACCTGCTGACACAGGCAGAATATTTCACAAATCTTTGATCTTTACCTAAATCTAATTTGTTGACACGTGTTATTATATCTTGGTAAATACCTGCATACAACAATACATGTCTTTGATTTACACAGCTGGCCTTTCATGGGAGACCCTGTCCACCTTTCAGTCAGTATATAGTCTATATATTACACTGATTCAAGTTTCACAACCTTATGTACACAGAACTTACTTCATTCTGAAACAGACAAGTACTCGACGTTCAGTCAGTGAGTCAGATATGGATTCAGTTACTGCTCTAACAGATTCAACAAGTTCATCCAGTAAAGGATTCATCATTCTAATTCAGACAAGTAGCTTTTACAAATGATTCTTTAAAAGAACTAGCTTGTTTCTGAATTTTTTCTTGCAATTGTTTAATTTTATTATTTTTATCTAATCAGATTGCAAGCTCACATTCACAACCCGTGTGCACTGCACTGAAAGATTCTGCTTCCTAAAAGAGGTGCAGGAATCACTTCTCTAATGCATTTAGTTATTTATTATTCATCCAGTTCACAGCAGAAGTCTACAATAACTAGGATTGTGTCCATTGATAATTAAGTTAAAAGTATTTTCACTTCGGCTGTGGATATGTGGGAATCTGTCACCCCCAGTAAACTAAAGCCAAGTACAGCAGACCAAAACATGTCGTTTAAGTTGGATTCTGTTCAGGAATGGCAAAATGAGGACCCACAATTTGCAGATGTTTGTAAAGTTATCTGCCTGGGAGTGTGCAGTGTGTGCTTAACAGTGTGTTGGGTGTGTGTAGGGGGGTTGGTCTAAAATAACTTGCTGCTTTGGCATGCGTAAAGGACATGAGATTGGGAGACTGCTAGCTGGCTCTCAAAAGGGATATTACTGTCAAAAATAACATTAAGTCAATATGACGTTAAAATTTTCAGTTTTTCTATTGAGAATTTCAATCACATAGGTTATTGGATAATACAAATCAGCTCTCGTTCATTTTTGGTATGGGACTCGCAGTTTTCACAATCCAGTCAATTCCTAATAGACAAAATCAAGTCTTGTCTTTCATTTTCCACTTTTGTTAGTAAACTGGGATGCGAATGAGAATTCATGTACATGTGCATGTAAACGTCCATGTCTTGAACTCAGTAGTGTCTCCATTATAAAGGGTCCCTTTTATGGTGCATTATGGGTAGTGGCATAGGATAGACGAAGGATGACACTTGACTGAAGCTCTCTTTAAAGGTACAAAAGTCCGGCACACCAGATCGTGTTCCCTGGATACCCAGCATCTATTTATTATCCTTCTCCCCTCTGTGACCTCCCCTTTATTTTAAACCTCTGATTCATCTGCAATTCAACCCCTAAAAACCGCAAAACACCTCTAAGTTTACAGCCTCTGGACGATCCCGTCAGCAGGCGTAAATGTAGTGAGATTTTTCAATCGTTTCTGTGCGATGTATTGATGCCTTTATTTTTGGAATCCCATCATGCAGAATGTTGTGTCTAGAGAAGGATACAATAGCAGGTTAATTTAAATCACCCTATAGAATCGGTAGCTAGCAAGCAGCAAGTTGACATCAAGAGGAGAACATCTATTTGTTGGTTTTATAACAGCAGAAATCTGCCAATTAAGATTAATATCTTGTCACAGGCGTTCACTCTGCATGTTAGTGGATGAAGAGACGCAAGGCGATAAACTTCTAACACAGGGTTTCAGACTTATTGACAGCTCAGGAAGACATCGTGGTCACTGAGGGCTATTTAATGTGACGTCTTTTTCACCTGGTCGGGTTAAAATAGAACTTAACGGCTGGTGTGATGCAATCACCATGCATTGCTGAAAGCTCCTGGGATTCTGGATAGAAATTGCAGCCAGCGAATGGACGGCGGAATATGCTTTTCAGGTTAGTGCTTAGACAGACATCACTGGGGACATGGACTAGAAATGGAATGGGTGGGGGTTGTTGCTTAATATCTATATCCTAGCAACTGAAGGGGTATGATACCATGTCCAGTTGTTGTCAGGGATTGGTCAGCATGTTGGCATTGACGCCGCCCCTTTGCTTGTGGGCTGTAGAAAGATTAAACCAAAATTAAAACTTCCTCCACACTTGATTCACTCCTGTGCACTTGACCTTCTAGCACTTTAATCTGCCTCTCGGTTTCTTTTTTTGTTTATGTTTTTCATGTTTTTTCATTTATTTGTAACTCCAGATCTGCTGTAATTCATGTGCTTGGGTCACTTGCCGATAACCTTGACGACCTCAGTAAAGACCCCAGTCTGGCAGTATGACCTCTCCTTATGCAGCAGTACAGTTGTGCCCAGAGCGAGCCTTTCAACGGTAAGACGGTTGTTACAGTTTGTTGGCCAGTTCTGAAGAGCCATTTGTAGGGTCACTAGGTTTATCTTGACCACTTACTTGGGCAAGCACACATGCATGTGGTTTTATTTAGATGCTTCATTTGTAAATAGATACGAGCACATATTGCAAAGCAATGCCTGCCTGTTTCTATGGTCCAGAACAGTGTGTTTGTTCTTATTCTGCTCATTAAAGAGTTACAGTCTGGACTGAGACTGGCTGGAGGTGCTAACAGTTGTGTCTGGTTCTCCAGCTGCTGCCTGGCTATGATATTTATAGGCGTGGTGTTCTTATGGCGACAAAGAAAGTAGTTTGTGCAGTTTAAGGTGAACTGTCTGGATACTCGATCCTCAGCCTGCTTGTTTGTTGGCTCTTCATGCACTTGCTACTGGTCATTTGTTTTTGCGGAACAGATTTCAAATCTAAATGAAGCTGTATAAATAGCTAGGGATTCAATTTTCATGCTTGTATCGTTAATGATATTCTAATGTAGTATTCCATTTCAATGGAGTATTGGCACCTCTTTAAAAAGGCAATTGAAATAGCAGTTTCACACAGTACATGCATTTTTAAATACCAGCTTTCCTTATCAGCTCTGAATATTTAATCTATCGACTAATAAATTATGGTAAAGTAGGTTATATATAACTAATAGCACCATTTTTTTCTAATGACATACTTGTGGCCTTTGTGTATTTTGGTATGTTGACAATAGTCACAAGGTAAGATGTGAAAAATGAATACTTGTTCATGTCTGTAAAATTCTCAAAAATACATTATATATATATATATATATATATATATATATATATATATATATATATATATATATATATATATAATTCCACTATCTTTTCAACCCTAAAGGTTGTTCAAGAAAATAATGAATGAATAAATAAAATGTTCATTTATGGGGCATGTTGCCTAATTGAGGAAAGTGGTTCCAAAGGAACCTGCTCTTACACAGTATTTGTTTGATTTTCAGCCAAATTACTGTTCAAATTATGACAATTCATTAAACATAAATACCTTTTTATATGAAAGTTGGAAAGCAAAAATGGATTTAATAAATTTTGTAAATGTCAAATTTAAAACACATGATGGCTAACAATTGATTTTGATTTAATATACACTTATTTTTTGACCCTTGCCTGAATGCTAGTGTGGACAAAAATGACTATGCTGGAATTTTACTGAAGAATACAATTCACAAAAAAACTATTCTAATGTAAAGTTTTAAACCAACAAAACCAGAGACAGCATTTGTAGTTGATGTAAACCCTTATCGTTACCATAATATATCCCTTTTCGACATCAAGCAGCCTCACTTACCTCTATGTTGTTAGGTCTTCACCTTTGAGCACATGTGGGTATACCTGCAGAGACGGTTGTTTTTGTGACTGATCCAGCTGCTATCAGTAGGTCTAATCTACACCACAAAACAGGAGAAACAGACATGTAAAGAGTAAAAATAACAGAGGTTCTCAAAATAAAATGAATTTCCTTTAAAGTCAAAAGCTCCAAGTTTTTTTTTTTTTGTTTTTTTTTAAACGAATCCTACTAAATTAGACCCTCTTGGAAAGATAAATAATCAAATGGGTTAAAATGCTGTGTAGATTTTGTGATTGAGTAATATTTAATTGCCAAACAGTTAAATCACATTGTCACACACCTGTTTGCTCTATGCTTGTACTACATCTGTTCTGTTAGGAAAAAGCATACTTCACATATTTATCTCATTGATAATGCTATTTGAACAAAGCTGACTGTGTATTTCTTAAAACCAACAGTGAACATTTATTATTTTATAAACTCTAATATTAAAAAAAAAAAAAAAATGTAATACATGACTATTCCTTATCGGCATCCAGACACTATTAAATACTTGTATAATACTTTTAAAACTGAATAAATAATGAGTGCACAGTGAAGTAAGTCCATATGAAATTGTATAACTTCGGGATGGTTCAGTCCTTTGCCACATTTAACAGAATTTGGGGCAGTTCACAGTGAAAGCACGCATCTAAATGGAGGAGAAATCATGGGGGCCACCATTCTTTTGTCTGAGCCACCGTGTCCATTCTTTGAGGGATGAGGGAAGGGTCGGCAGATCCCTTTGAACGTACCCTAGCCTCTGATTAATCAAGATAGTGGAGAAGCCCCTCTCACTTGTCTCCCCAGATTGCAGGGCTCTGTTTGTTTTGATTGCATTTTCATCGCTGGATGTGCCCAACCTGTCAGGAGACAATGGGCAGCCCTGTTAAGCTGCGACTTTTGACCCCGTCCTGTCTGCGAGGGGCCTGGTCTGTGTTTAAGTGGACGCAGTGCAGCCTCTCCCTCAGGCAGAATGCATAACTCCCCCAGTAACCAGACACCCACCCACAGCTTCCAAAGAAGCTACCACTAGAGATGAAGTCCACCATACGCATATCCACAATGAAAAACTACAGTTGTCTATTGTCTCCAAGAAGTTTATGCCATTTTTAGAGTACGAAGCTAACGAAGCCTTTTTCTTTTTTGTCTCACTTTTTTTTATTACCCATTATAGGGTTAACTAAAGGAAAAGAAGCAGAATTTCTTGGCTAAATTGGTGGATGTGATGACTGATTTGAGATAATGACAGATGTGGCAGCAACAGTTAAAGCAGAATTCAGAGGAAATCGGAGCATGTTTAGGCTTTAGTAATTTGACGGAGAATGACAGTGTTCCTTTGCTGCGTGACTCTAGAATTACTCATTCTCAGGTTGCACTATTTATTTTATCAGACTTTATTAGTGCTATTATGTTTGATCCAATTAATAAGTGAACATAAATTATCTAGATGTTTAATTGAAATGGTCATTCCCACTTTAGCTGATGATGGATCAGAAATCTGCCCATAAACTTCACCTGTCATATCTGTGGGTGTAAATCAAAGCTGGATATTTTCACGCATGGGTGCCTTTTGTGGGACCATGATGTCATTCTTGGCTGAAAATCTCTGTCAACCATATTGCATTTCTTCCGCTTGTCCTTCGTTTTCTGACCTTTTGACGGGCTTGCATCCTCACTCGATTTTAATTGGATAATTCCCCTGGCACAGGTTTGATGATGATGATGATGATGATGATGATGATGTCATGACACCAAGGCTGTCAACCCAGCTCTCACTTCTCAGCCAGGGATCTGAAACATGTCCTGTCGCAATGTGTGACCTGAGACAGCAGCCACTCAGCACCTGCTGGAGACCTATATAGTCCTCATGCTCTCACCAACCTGTAATGTTGACAATATTAAATGCAATAACATATCAATGAGAGAGAAAGAGACATGTAATCCCTATACAGAGAGCTGCTGAACCTTGTGTAAGTTATTAGTCACTACATTCTCTGACATGAGAGAAGTAGTATCTTGTTTTGTGTGGTTTTGTTGAGTGTGATAGCAAAAGCTAAATGTAAGCGTAATGACAATTGTAGAGTCATTTAGCACTCTCAGAGAACTATAAATGAAACAGTCTTGCATGATATGTGATATAGATGGCATACCCCTGTGACATAAACACTTTGCTTAAGTTGCTTCCGCTGGTTTATTGACCGTTGCTTCTTACTGAGTTGTTTATAGAGCTTTTTAAAGATAATTAAAGGGCAAGGAAAATTAAAATGTTGCTTTGTGTAATTAAAATGGTGTTGTTTCCATAATCCCAATAAATATATTAAAAGGGATAGTTCACCCAAAAATGAAAATGTGCAGTTAATTTACTCACCCTCAGACCATGCAAGATGTAGGTGACTCTTTTTTGTCTTCTTCAGTAAAGCAGTAAAGATTTTTAACTGAAACCCTGGCCCATGGACATTCATAAAAAGTGAGTGGCTGCCTGTTTTTGAGAATAAAAAGAAAAGAAAAGAAAGCATATCAAGGAACACAAAATTAATACCTGTGGCTCCTGACTTTATAATGATCTTATGTGAAACATTTGATCTGTGCAAGAAACTGAACATTTACATTATTGTAGAACATTATTGAACTATCCCTTTAATCTTTAAAAACACTAATAATTTGATAACATTGTTAAATATAATCTTTACATAATTTCAAAAATGAATATGATTTTTTATGGTATTCCTTAATAGTGTAATGCGTAAATCCACTTTTACTTATTAATTTATTTATTTATTTTCTAATTTATGAATTTATTTGTTTTCAAATTTAGTAATTTATTTATTTTCAAAGTTTAACTTTAGTTTGACAGTATAGAATTTCTAATATTGCCTATTTATTGATTTAGGGTATCTATCAGAATCAGTGCATTCTTGCTTAGAGGGATTGTATTTGTTTCAGCATAAAAAGTAAACCAACCAATACTACAAATATTATCTACAGTGATGGAGTGATGCTGCTTGTTTGTAATAGCACAATTGATTTCTGCATGGAATAATGAATAGCAAGATTACTTTTTCTTAACAGTAGAATATACCACTTTTTTTGTTTATTTCCAGATGCATCGCCTTATGTTACTTATAACTTTGTAACATCTATAAAACCATGCAAAAAATGCAAAACCTAAAATGGTTGCAAAATCATCTCAATGTTATACACAGTTCTGTTTATCTGTGCAAGATCCCACCCATTTTATAAAAATGGCATTCAATAAATAAATACCTGTTCTTCTCCATAGTGCCATTCTCTTTGATTGTATATGAACAGCTGACAGTAAATTAGGACCCAGCTTTTATTTTATTTTATTTTATTTTGTTCATGTTCACAGTGTAAAATGCAGTGGGGTTTAGATTTGTATCTTACAATGGGAAGTAGGAATGCTGAGGTATGTACCTGTGGACACACCGTGACAATTGACGCATTGGGCTTGGCATTTGTGTGTCTTCCAGTGTGCCAAATGACAATATCTATGAGGCTTAAAGTAAACATTAGGGTTGAAAAAGCTTTTATCCGCAGTGACAGGCCTGGCAGCACACCGTTGTCCCAGTAATTCAACTCTAGCATTCACTTTGTGCCACACCTCTTCAGCTGAACAAAGACAAAAAGAGTATATACCCTTCTTTTCTTCTGAAGACCTGTGTTTGGGGAACCCATGGAAAGAAAATGGAAAAGAGGAATTTTTCATGGTACTGAAGTTGAATTCCAGATGCTTTTTTGCACCTCCCATTTTCCTCCTTTAGGAAATGGGCGTAGTTTTAATTGGTTTTATTACATTGTAAAAAGTGAGCATGCATTTTGTCCCTTTTGGGTGAACTACCCCTTTAAATTAAAATTCTGTTCAGAAATTACTTGTATCATTCCAAACCTGCGTGCATTTCTGTCTTCTTCACAAAAGATGTTTAGTTAAAACCCATTGCTCCCAACTGAATCCCTATATATATTGTACTTCTGCGTTCATTAGGAGAAAGAGATTGTTCAAACAAAAATGAAAAGTCTGTTAATTGCTCAAACTTATGTCCATCCAAACCTGTATGAGTCTCTTTTTTTCTGCTGAACACAAAAGTTATTTTGAAGAATGCTGGTAACCAAACAGTTGACGGTAGCCATTGACTTCCATAATATTTTTTTTTCCCCATACATTTCCGTTTGTTATTTACATTCTTCAAAATAATTTATTTTGTGCTGAACCGAGGAAAGGGACTCATACGGGATTGGAATGATGTGAGATTGAGTAAACGATGACAGAATTTTCATTTTTAGGTGAACCACCCCTTTAACTAACTGTAAACTTTTTAAACTCATCAAATGCATGTACAAAAATCTTAAAGGGATAATTCATCCAAAAATGAAAATTCTGTGATTTACTTAACCAAAAGTTGTTCTAAATTGACTTCCTTTTTTAAAAAATTGCTGTACCTATATTCTTCATGTCTTATGTTCAACAGAAGAAAAAAAAATGCTCAGACAGGTTTGGAACAACTTGAGGGTGAGTAAATGACAGCATAATTTACATTTTTGGAGAACTTTCCCTTTAAATACTATAAATTGAAGTTTATCTTCAAAGGCTGGCATGGAAGTGTCATTTTACAGTGATATCAAAGACTAGTGTTGCTTTGTGTATCTGTCTAGGATACAGTAATCTGACATCCTTCTACCTTAAAGCATTCAGCATTTATTAGGCATGCCTACATAGCTTAGTATATTAATATCTCCCCACCTCACAGAATGTAGGGGAATTCCGGCCCCACACCCGAGTCCCAACGTTAGATTATGGGTTGACACCCCAACTCCCAGACACTCACACAAACACACACACACACACACACACACACACACACACACACACACACGCACACACACACACACACACACACACACACACATACACACACATACACATACACATACACATACACATACACATACACATACACATACACATACACATACACATACATACATACATTTACTACCTTCAACCCCCATCCACAGCCAAGCCCAGTTCAGCCACACACATTCCGAATGCTGCATAGCGGTGGTATTGCTATCATATAGACAGCGAGGGGGAATTCCGCTCTGCTTGGTCGTCAGCGTGTGCTGCTCCTCAGCAAGAACAATGAGATGCTGGGCTCTGGCTTGGTGTCATATTTCAGATGGAGAGGGTCATCATGTTTTCACTGACAGTCTTATTCTCTCTACTGCTCCTAAATGTCATGTTAACATTGGTTATTGGTGTTGCATTAGACAGGCACAGAGCATGGCCTTTGTGGGGGAGAGGCAATTAAGAATGGGTTGTGTTTTTACATTCTGAATGTGTGCAGTGCCTTCTTTCCACCATTAACGCAGTAATGAATACTGTATCAGTTTACTAAATGAGATTTGAGTTCAAGTCGGTTGTTACTGTAATTAGCAGTATTGCAACTCACATCACTGTTTCTGTTTCTCAAAGTCAGGATAAGGGATTTTTGGAACGCCTACACTACTGGTGTGAAAGATATGGATGATTTTTCAAAATGTGCAGCTTGTGAATTTTTATTTTTTTTTCCTAGTGACAAAAATATAGACTGCGTTAGACTCAGAGCCAGTAAGCAGGGTTATTATTATAGTTAACTAAAACTATTTAAAAACATTTTTATTATTTGAAATAAATGTTAACTAAAATAAAACAAAAATATTTAAAATATCTAAACCTATTTTATTTCAGCTAGTTGCCAGACATTTCTCATTGTTATTTAGTGTAACAAAAATAACTACACTTGAAAGAAAAAGGAATAAAAAATTGACAGTATTTATATTTATAGAAAATAACCATTAAAAGCTATTAAAAATGACAAAAACACGTTACTACAATGAAAATTGATTATCTAAAAATGAATTTGAAATATTAATAAATACTATCTCAGTGATAATAAAATAACACAGCCAATAAGTAACTACCTGAAGCTACCATCTAAAATGAATGAAAACCTGGCAACACCCTTAGAAAGTATTCAGAAAACCATAGCAACTATATTTTAACACCCTGGAAACCACCCACAACACCATCCAAAATCCTGGAAGTGACTTTTGCATGGCAAAACCAACACCCATATTTTCTTTAGATAATTTAAAATGTTTGCAATACGTTTACCTGCAATTTCAAATTCAAAATTTCTTAACCTGAGAAACATTTTACATAGAAATTGAGCCCTGATACACTTGGCAAAATTACTGACTTTTGTTTCCTTCTCTTTAGATTGAGAGAACCAGCAGCAGCCTGTCTCTCATGGGCTGAAGGTTCTTTCCTGGCCTCCATGTCGCAGGGCCAGGGCTCTCAGGGCACAGATATCCTCGGACAAGACGTCCTCAACCAGCTGCTGGAGATGCTGGACCAGTGAGTTATGAAGTACCTTACAAATTCACTCAAATTTTAATAAATATTTAAATAAAAGCAATAAACTGTATATATATATATATATATTTATATATATAAAACACTTTTTGACGTGTGAATTATTGAAGTGTGTCTTATAAGAAAATACAACTTCAGTCTTTCTACTTCTTCAATTCAATTTATTACTTGCTGTTTCTTTGTAATTGTGAAATTTACTATCAACTTAAGAATAAAAATTGTTACAACACCATTTATTAGTGTATAAGCAGTCACCCACTTATTGAATGACATTTCATTTAACACAAGTTTTAATGAATACATTTTACTTGATCTTCTTAATAGGAGTAAAAATAAGTGTAAATAAGAAAACAAAACAGTTTTCAATCAATTTATTGGTCTCTGTTCTAGGTCTGCGCTACATTCAGTGCAGCCTATTGAGTTCAACTTTTCTGAGGGCTCTGCAGTTGGATCAACATCCAATACCATACAGATTAGTATGGACTGCATCACAATGCGTGGGCCTGAGGAGCCCCTTCCAGTGAGTACTTAATTTCACTAAACGCATCCCAAACAGCTTTTCACACATTTTCACATTTACAAACTGCACCAAAGTGCAATAACAATTTCAGATATTGCGGTGTCACAAAGATCTGAGGAATTACTGTGGTACCCTGTTCTTGACACATTTCAAGATGGCAGATTATGCGAAATGCAAGTTCTGAACTTCTTGAATGAATAAATCCTCTTTAAATATTAATTTTAGCTAGGTTTCATTTTTCTAAAGGGGGAGCCAAAGTAGATTGTTGATAACTGGTATTGAATCAAATCTCCCAAATATATACCTCCTATGTAATGTAATAGTGATGCTAGTGTATAGATATAAATGTATACATATAAATAGCCCTTTAGACTGTTTTATAAATTTGCCATTACTGTAACTTCACATAGCGTAAAACTACAAAGCGTTTAGCTATTTTAAAATGAACAAAAGTAATTAATACAGAATATCTGTTCAATACTTAGCTCGTTGCAGTGCTCAAGCATTTAATTGTTGAATTCTGTCAAAATCCCCTGCAAAGTTTAAAACAAATGTACATGGGGATTTTTTTAAAACCTCCCACTGAATGGTATCAGACGGGCTGTTTTTTGATGGTAGCAGTAGATAATTAGATTTTCAATACAATAATAACCATTTGAATCTCTGTAATATTTTTGTCCCGTTGTTTTAGTGCCTTTTTATTTTAGTTTGTCTAATTTGCTTTTAAATATTGAACAGCAGCCAAATAATTTTGAATTCGTATGAAATTCGTTAAGTATTGTTTGATCACTTATGAAACTTGGTTTTGTTTAGCGTGAGCACTCAAGTGAATAATTTCAGTAATGGGGAATTTAGTGGTAAGCCCCAGCAAAAACAGTTGCCTTGCATGTGGGGGTGTTTATGGGTTTTCCCTGGTCATTCTCGATAGTTTTGGTGGCAACAAAGTCAAAAGGTATGTCCAGCTCCGGATGAACACGCTAAATATAAAGTCCTGATGACGATAGCCTTGCTTTCCTGCAATGGAACGTCCTGTTTGAAGTGCTTCAGATGCAGCATTGTGTCATGCAAGAAAAATATTTTTTTGGGTGAGCATAAAAATCGAAGGAACTGAAGTGGATCAATGAATTATGAAGATGGAGATTTACAACAATACTACACATCAGACCGTTTCTTCTTTGGTGTAAGTTCGCATTTTCCCCTTCTATACTCAAGACAAGCTTTGTTTTTTGTTCAAACTAATTCTAAAATTTGTTCTTGTGATCTGTAACACTGTTTAACAACTGTTCATTCGTAAATTTGATGTAGGTCATGCTAAATCTGTGTATTCCTTGGGCAGATTCTATCAACATGTTTAGTTCTAACATTGTGTTTATACACAACAGACGAGCAATGGAAAGTTTGACATTAAATGAATGACCTGTAGCTGACGCTGAGGCCTTGTCGGTTTTCTCTGGGCGCGCAGGAGAATTAGGTGGTTGTGGCTCCCCTCCCAGCAGAGGAATGCAGTTGTCCGGTAGTAAAGATGGGGAAAAAAAGGGAGAGACTGAGCAACGCTTTGCTTCCCTGGCCCTGAGGGATTAGCTTTTCTCTTGATCTGGTGAATAATACCCCCCATACAACACCACCCGCCCCCATTTTCCTCGCAGTGAAGATCGGGCGTGGTGCGCTAACATTGGCACGCTAACACTCGGTCCCTTGCCAGCTAGCATTCGTGTTGATCGAAAACTTAGAAAAATTGAGGCAACCTGCCAATCGTTTGCTGCAATGATGCTCATTAAACTTTGAGGAACAAACTTTTAGACAGCGGTGGGCATAGTTGCCGTCCCAATTAAAGGAATAGTTCACCTAAATTTATTTACTCTCCTAAGTCTATTTACTCACCCTCATGTCGATACAAATCTGTATACTTCTTTCTTCTATAGGAATTTTGAAGAATGTTGGGATCCAAGCAATATTGGACTTATTAAATATACGAAAAATACTGAGACATAATTGTCTTTTTTGCTAAACTATCTCCTAATTACCAGCTCATGAGTGTTCAGTGAACTCCTTCACCAAAAGAAAAAGGTTTGCCGCCTTCATTAATTATTGGCTGTTGTGCGCTGTTTGGCGCCCTCAGGGTCCCCTGTGTTTGTATTGTGCAGGGGTGTTGTGTTTTAATCTAAAATTGCTCTTTCTTGGGTAGGTGTGCTTTCTCTGTAGCTGCAGGGCAACAACTTAGAGCAGCACCTGCCGCTGTGACTGACTGAGGCTTGCGTCCTATTCTGTCTGTGTGAGATTGGGGATGGGGGAGGAGAAACAGAGGTGTGGAATCAGGTAGAATGGAGGAATGTGTCAGAGGAAAGGTTGTGTCCTGACATCAAACAGCTCAGCTGATATCATGGTGAGATGGAGCAGTTAAATGTGGTGAAATCACAGATGCATTGTCCCGCATTTTGTTATTAATTTCAAAAGACATTTAGCCTGCTATAGCCTGATCTTAAAGTAGTGATGCTCAACCAGGGGTACATAAAAACTGCAGTTCAAAAGTTTTTTTTTGTTTTGTTTTGTATGCATGTATATGTGCAGCCTTAAATAATTTTGTGTGGGTGACAGCAACTCATTTAAACACTCCGGACAGAGGTGGATTTAAGCCTGACGGCTTTTACTTGTATCACTTTTCCACACAGTACAATGCACCGTGCTGCTTTTTTCTCCCTCCAAAACCAGTATCAAACTAAATAAAGCGACACAATAACCGGTTCTATATTTTGCAAACAGTTTCAGTTATAAATAGGCACTGACAGATTGGTGAGAAAAAACGGCTGTGCATTGAGTACATTTTTGGATCTGAGTGTTGCTGAGCAGCAAATATTCAACATAATATGTCCCTTGAATACATTGAAGGTGGTGAGGCAATGGTTTGTTTAGGCTGTGTTGTGCCCTAGCCCTTGATTAGTCATTTGTAGTGTTCTTTTCAAGTAGAGCCTGACTCAGCATTAGGCAGGAACACACCATTAAGGCGTGCTTCCTTACCGCCATCCAGCCATTCTGTAGCTACTGTATATTTTATCCTAGACATTTCTTGTGAATTATTTAAAGTTTTGATTAGTATTTTTTTTTTTTTTGTTATTTAATAAAATTTTCTTAAATTGCTCCCCATTTATTTAAAACAAAAATTAAAGGATAATTTTTTTAAATTGAAGGATGTTTTTTAAATGTGAAAGTTTTCATAGTCCTGATGCATATTCAGTTCAGATCACCAGAGCCAGTAAAAATGTTTTTCTTAAAAAAAAAATTCTATTAAATGTGATTCTCTTCCTTGATTTGAGATTTAACTCCACAGTTTAAATCACAACTGCTAAATCACTGCTGACTCTTCACCCCACCAGTTTGCCTCAAGCGAAATGAAACAGTACTGGCAAGGTACAGAGTAATCCAGCTAAACATTTATCTCTCTCTCTCTTTCTCTTTCTCTTTTTCACTCTGTCTCTTTCCTTTCCTCCACTCTCTTCCTTTTACACGGTTTTCTCTTAAACTAATATACATCAAAGCATTAGGACATGCTAAGAATTTGTAAGAACTAGACAACTCCATATAAATGCAAAACTAAAGGAAGAAATTATAGCCCATATCTCTAAATTACTAAAATATCTTTCATACTGAAAATTACAGCAGTTACCTTTGACCTGGTTTGTTTGAAAGGCTCTGCATTGTGGTATGATTGTGAAGGCATTTTCTTTTTAAATTGTCCTACAAATGTTTATCAGCAGCTAAAAGGATACCATTTATTGAGGTCAGACATCATAATGATTTGAAATGAATAACTTTTAACTAAAAACAGAATGTAACATCCCTCGAAGACTAGACATGGATCAAAACAGGATAGTGAGGACTAGTGCCAATTATGCTGTAAAACATTTCTAAAGTTCAGAGTAGGTGTTGTCCACAGGTGTTTAGTCTTTGACATCACAAACGGCTTATTATCCTGAACTACAGCACTATTGCCCATCAGCTAGTGAACTATAGATTATATATAGATATAGATTCCCACATCGTTGGATTTTCAAAAATAAATTCATTGAAGAAAGAAAAAAATCATCATTATTTTTATTTTAACTTTTTTTTTTTTTTTGCAACATTGGGAATGATTTGTTGGATCATAACCAGCAAAATCTCTTTATGTGAAAGAAACCTTTCTTTATTTCTCACTCCTTTTGAGATTCTTGAACAGTCGTCACTTAAAATACTAGGCATAAAATAAATAAATAGCCATAAAAAATAAAATGTAAAAGAAAAGAAAATAAACTTTATTTCTTACTCCTCTATTAAATGGGTGATGCAAAGTTTCTTGAACAGGTGTCTCTCAAAACACTAGCCACCTGACACATGACACCCAACTAATCCGAGAGTTGTAAGCCCAAACAGTCCTTTAAGTGTCCATATAGATCTAAGTGCAGCATCCTTTGTCTGAGCCACCGGGAAGCTTCAGCTGGGTTCACCACCTTTATGCAGAGTCTATTTATTGCCTGACAGTAGTTGCCTAATTTAGCCTAATTGTTTTACATGTGTGTAAATGTATATTATAACACAAATAGGAGTTGACTTGACAAGTAGAATCTTTATTCAGATTGGTTTAGATAGGGTGTTTGGGATGTTTGCTATTTAATAAGAGTGGATAGTACAAAAATAAATAAATAATAAAAAATGCCACATCATTATCTAAATTGGAATTTAAAGCCTCAAAGAATTCAAGAGTCTTTGAAATGCATGCAGCTTCATATACGATTGATAACCAGAACAGTCAGCCATTTGATCTAATGATCTAAGTAAACAGAATCTACATATTCTGTTTTATGAATGGCCATGCCTCCCTAAAGCAAAATCTTTTTAGGGGCTTACTACTTCTGACTCTAGTCTGTGGTATAATTTGTGATTGTTAGGTGGGTCAGGTTTAGGGGTCCAAGCCTTTGTGCACCGTGACTATTGTCACCTGAGGCTGTCCCTTAATTCTGTCACCTCTGACCCCCA
Source organism: Barbus barbus (assembly GCF_936440315.1). Classification (NCBI taxonomy): domain Eukaryota; kingdom Metazoa; phylum Chordata; class Actinopteri; order Cypriniformes; family Cyprinidae; genus Barbus; species Barbus barbus. The sequence continues at coordinate 15,690,268 of NC_136753.1, forward strand.
CGGGACACATAAATAACTTCTTGACCAGGAGTAACCTTACAAGGCAGTGCAATAAACATTTTAAAAACATTTTACATATTAACATCTTAATAAAACATACAGACAGCACAAACAATCTTAGATTAAAGTAATAATGAAAGTGCAGATAAATATTCTACAATTTCAAAAACATTTTTTGAAAAGTATTGTATTTTCACCAAGTCTGTAACTATTTGATCAGAAATAGAGTATAAACAGTAATGATATCTGTTATTTCATACTAAGTTCAAATCTATTAACATATTTACTGACACATTGCTTGTGACTTACTGATATAAAAAATTATTATTAAAATTTATTTGGAGTGCTACTTGTGCACAATGCAAATTTTTTTTATTTTAAGCCTAAAATGTGTTTTAATGTCACTATTGATGAGGATTGTATGATCTTTGAATAATATCGGTCTTTAAATGCAAGATATTTAAAGTGTACCTAAAGTATACTTGCAATAGTTCCACTTTAGCACAATCAAATATACTTCAGTATATCTTTAGTCTTTAGTTGGACTTCAGCACTACTTCTGCACAATTAAATCTATTAAGTACAAAATGAGTTGTTCCAATTTAGCAGACTTCAAGTATACCAGGTTACTGATCCTTTAGAAATCATTCTGTTATGCCTTTTTGTTTGTTTTTTGGTGCTCCATTAGCATTATTGAAAAAAAAAATGTGCGAAGTTCAAAAGATCAAATTTATTTGAAATAGACATTTTGTAACATTGTAAAATGTTATGAATATTTTGTATGTTTTAAAAATCATACTGACTTAAAACTTTTAAACAGTGTATTTATGTGCAACATGGATTCTTACAGATTGCTTCCAGGATATTTAATACTGTAGTTAGCAGGTTTTCTTATTTTCCATGTGAACTTAGCAAATGAATTGCGTATTGTAAGTAAACAAGGAATATTTAGCTCTGGTCTTTTTAAATTATTTCAGACTTTTGCAAGAGTTCCGCTGCAGTCAGCTAAATTAATCACAACACCTTGGCTGAGTTGACAACAGAAGCCCACAGTAATATCAGTGCTACTGCAGTGAGGGCCTTAACCCCTATTGTTGTTTGCAGCCAGTGTTTTTCTAAAGTAATTAGAAGTTTGTTTAGCTAACTCTAATTACCCCCCCATCAAAAGTGCTCTGTAAAACATCTACCCCCAGGAGGGTGTGAGCTACTGTTTTGAAGTATTTTGAAGCATTTTCTAGGTGTTATATAGGTGGTAATAGTTTAAATGTGTTTTATGCTAGTTTAGTGCCATATACTGGAAAAGTGACTCATAATGCATTAATGTTGCAGTCTGCCAATTTCAGAGATGACTAAGTGGCATAAGACTGCTGTACATGGGGATGGGACTACCAACCTTAGGAATACATAAGTGAACAGTTTTAAATCAGTCTGGTAAACGGACCAAATTTATCACATTTGGTTGGTAGAAGTATGAGTTCATTTACAAGTTTGTAGGTTTGTAAAGATGCTTTTGAATCAATTGCTGAAGTATCTGATCGTTTACAGGGCAAATATCATGAATGAGATGCATTAAACAGTTGAACAACTGTTCGCATTTATGTAGTGCATAAAATCATGTTAGTACCTTGAGCTGAGAAGAGATTTAATGGCATTTCATCACCTGATGAATCTAACATAAAGACATTTAAATATTCCCAAAGGAGTGTGTTGGTTTACCCCTATTTGAAACAAAATTAGTGTATTCAAAACAAATCTACACCAGTCATCTCTGATAGATACAAGCTGTCAACAGAAGTCCTATTGTCCCTCGTGAGACTGTCATAGGGCCATGCTAGAGGCTCTTTGGCTGCTGGGGAGGGCTCATTCTTATGCAAACAGGGGCTATGGATGCTACTACTGGAGAGAATTTAGTGCTCTAAGGTCATTGTAGAACTATAAAGAGGATTCCCTCCAAAAGCAAGAGAGAATTGTGTGTCTGGAGGCTCCATATTTCAGTGTGTCTCACAATTCTATCCATCATATTTTATCATGTCATCAAATACTAAAATCATTAAAGTTTACAATTTATTTTGTTAAATTACCAAATTTTGATTTTAATTTTAAGTGTGCTTCATTATTGAATTAAAATAAGTCAGTTAAATGGCTGACCTGACATAATTCCTTTTGACTAATGTTTTTAGCTGTTAGTGCCTGTTTCATGGTTTATCACAGATTTTAATTAGTGTTTGATTCACATTTTACTCGTTTAAAATTTGAAACATTTAAGTAAAATAAAATCACTTCATACATTAAAGAACACTTGTTTGTCTAGATAACATGAAAAAAAGCAATGGTGTAAAATAATAGCAATTAAATTGTGGCAAAATATCTAGGTCTAATGCTTCGCAACTCCTTAGGGTTAAATCTTAAAGGAAGAGCCAGAAGACGGGCAACACCTTCCCAAAAGTAGGGTGTGGTATTGGACTCAGGTATTGGACAGGTAATTTCTCAGGACCTCCCTCTTTGTCCCTAGTATATATGGCAATCCCATTGAATTCCTATAGAGACTTTAAGCCTGTCCTGTTCACCACTGTAGCCCACATCACACTTTTAGGGGATAAAAGAAGAAAATCAAGGGGTAAGAATCCTGGAGCCTGTGGAGCAAACAGCGGCTGCACTGCTCAACCTCAGCGCCAATATGTTGTACCTGGAGACCAATCCTCCCACATCATACAGTGAGGTAAGGCCCTTGTGCTGCCACTGCCCATCTGGAGACTGAGTTGGTCCCAATGCTAAATTCTGGGTTCTCAGGGAACCCTCTGGAGTAACTGGCAAGAGTGGCATCAAAAGTAGGCCTTGTAAAGGCTTTAGGTATATATCGTGTACAGAATGTTTTTTCGCCTCTTACGGTGTTAACCAAAAAAATTTGATGGGATGCTGCTACTTATGAATATGTTGTGATTTGTGGTCCTAGTATAACACTTTCCATTTAATTTTTAAAATGAAAAACGTAATTATTGGCTTTTATTGGTTAATTACTGCTTCGTTTGCCAATTTGTTTTATATCAACACTTTAGAAAGTGAAATGTTTGCATTTAATAAGTCATTGGTTTGAACTGTGATAATGAATTTTACAATGATGTGTGGGTGAGAAAAATCGGACGTGCGTCTATACAGATAAAAATCAATGTGTATTGCCTTAATGGTTTGCCTAGCTCCTGTTTTGTCTATGGTGTACGGTGCTCTGGGTTGAGTCAAGGTATTTGGCAAATAATGCATTTGTCTGGGACGGTGAGACTGATAATCTTGTTTGTATAGAACAATGGGCTGCGATTGGGCAGTTTGCTTTGAGAAAGTACTAATGGAGTCTACTTTTACTTAAGCTTAATATCACTCAGTGAATTGTTTACCTTTGTTTACAAACTGTTGCAGCAGGGATTTTTATGTGTATATAAATAAAATTTTTGCTATGTGAAATTGCTCTTTCTTTAGCTTAATTTGTGCATTTGCGCTTAAGTCATTTCAAGTCATTGCGCTGCTATATCAGGAAAGGGAAAAAAAACTATTAATATTACTTTAAGCCCATATAATTGAGTGAGGTGTCAAAAGGATCATGATTTCACAGCTAAGCTTGAATTTCATGTCAGGTTGCTAATATGTATTTGAATCGTCATGGCTGATAGTTATCAAATTTCTGGGTGTATTTTTGTTGAAATGCAGCAATATGCCAATGCTGATATATGAAAAGCATATTTATTTATTACCCCAAAATTATTCTGTTTTGACTTTTATAATATGTTCATTTTTTTGTAATGATAAAAAATTGTTGAATAAGCTGTCAAAACTTTCATAAAACAGAACTTTCAGTATAATGAAACTTAGCTTTATATCTTGAGCGTTCTAAGCAATCTAAGATAGCGGCTGGATCTGTGTTTGTTGTTTAAAAGCACCTCCATTCTTTCCTGCCAGGTGATAGTTCAGACTGTGATTTCAGTGCTGCCATTCTCTTGCACAAAGCTGTTGTCAACACAACACCGTTAGCTCAGAGACAAACCTGTTGGTAGAAACACAGCCCCCCCCCCCCCCCCCCCCCCCCCCCCTTGTGTTTTTAAAGCTGGCTTTAGGTAACCAATCCACTGCCCACACAGCTTTGATTAATGCTTTTAAAACGCTCTGTTTCTCACTCTCTTTAATCATGGTAGGGGTTACGGGTCCGTAGACATGCATGTTTTGTGTTGTAAGTGGAGACATGGAGGTGCAAGGAATTTGAGAAATAAGATGGTACTGTTTATGTTGATTTACTGCAAATGCTTTAAATGATGGTTCAAATACATCAAATGTGGTAATTTCTTGAATTTGTTGCATCTTAAGCTTTTTTATGAGGTGAAGTTCACTTACTTTTAGTTTTAGGTTAAGGTTTGGTTTTGCTCTTTGACATCAGGTTGTCCCTAAAGATGCGTCCATCTTTCTCTCTTCGTAAGGGCTTCAGGTTAAACTCCCGCTCGTCTGACTGATAGATTACGGAGCCGCTTTGAAGAATGTGTGCATCAAAGTGAACCTGAGAAGTCTAGGAATTGTAATTGTTTTAACTCTGGTGGATACAGATACAATCATCTGCTCTGCCCAGCCCACTGGGTACAAAGTGCGAAGAAAATAAGAGCGCTCCCATCTAACCCCCCACCCCACCCCAATTTAGTGCTTAATGCTTTCTACCCCTGTGGTCACTCATCAAGGCCTCACAGATGTTCTCAACACCCATCCCGGGTTACAAACTGCCCAGGTCACTGGAACACACCCAGGAATGGCAGCCATTTCACCCCCCAGGCCAGGGCAACCTCAGCTCCTGTCACTACTCTTGAGTTAGGAGCCCTCATTTTGCTCTCAAACTCTAGACTTAAGTAGTTGTTAGAATGAAGTAGTAATTTAGTGGTTTTGGCCATTAGGGTTCATCTTGTGGAAAAAGGAACAAAGACAGGTAGCATTCGAGGTTGAAAATCAACTGTAATGCTGGCACTGCTGACATCTGTCATCTGCACACTGTTAGAATGCATCGTTAAAATATGCAACCGCAGTACTTTGTTTTACCCTGGAATTCGTTTAAAACTGTCAATCCAGAACTGAAACTGAAATATTAATCATTCGTTATTTTGACGTAATAAGAAACTGATAAATATTGAACTTTAAGATTGTCTTGTTTTCAGAAACAACCATATTTATCTTTGACCGGTGTAGAGGAGGGTTTTGCTTGTAAACAAAACAGCGTAATAAATACTGTATATATTATATACAGTATTACATTTATGCATTTGGCAGACCTTATCCGAAGCAACTTGCGTTGCATTTATCAGTTCATGCAATCTCTTAGAATCAAGCTCATGACGTTGGTCTTGTTGGTGCCATGTTCTACACTTTGAGCGTGTTACTTTATATATTATATTATATTATATTTTTCTGTTTTGTTTTAAAATTAAACTCTGTGGGAAGGACTGAGCACCCCCACTGTATATAAATATATAATAAATAAAACTTAAACTGAATAATATTGAGGTCATGAATATCAACATATATTGTGGCATTTATCTTGTAATTGGAGATTACACATGCATTATTATATCTACACTTTTTTCCTACTGGTATTCTAAAAGTCAGATGCGTCATGGTCTTTTGATTTATAGTTCTGCTTAAGCATCTTGACATCCCAGAGGCTCACTCTCTGAGGAGGCTATAAACAGGCTGGTATTTTTAAGAGCAGCTAAAGCAGTTGTTATATGGTTGTTGCATTGTGGAGGAATAGTATTAATAAAAAGGTGCTAGAGAAAATCACAATATGATCAAAAAGGTGGACTAAATACTAAATGTTGTACTGGATGTTTTTTTGTCTACACAAATTTGAATTGATTTAGTTGTTTCTTAATATTTAGCACAGTTGATAAACGTCCCCCTCATTTTATTATCAGTGCAAACTCCAATGCTAAGTATTGCTTAAGAGTCTTAGAAATTAGGAAGTTTGGGGGATTTTAGGGGAATTTTTGTAAACATCTCAACATTTTACTATGCACTACATGAGACCAGCTCTTGGGGTTAAACTATACATGAATAGGCAAAGAAGTTATTTACCAGTGCATTTGTTTATATACTTTACATTCTCTTTTTTTTTTTTACTAAGAAATTATTATTTTTTTAAATACATATAATTGCATTACTTTTTTCCCTCTGCATTTTTACAGTTTACAGGCTTGTGCAAATTGTTCTTCTGATTAGTTTAAGTAAATTTTAAACAAATGCTAATGTACTGCTAATGCTAATGTACGGCTTTAAGTAGACTGCGTACTGCCCTACACCTCCCTAGTGGGATCAGACACACAGACTGACTTACGTGGCCTTACTGTCGCTAAAAGATTCCATTATGTCCTAATTGCTTCATTGTAAAGGACGTGTGTTTGAGAAGGGCTGTTGAGGCCGGAGGGTACAGCTCTAGTGTTTGGGTCCTCTTTGTGTGGGTATGTGCGTCTGCTCTACAATACGCTTCTTTTCATACACCAATAGACCTGGTCTTTTGTTTCTTCAGACAGGCTCTTAAAAGCCTGAGACTCATTGTTTTGCAGAAGGCTGAGCAGACTCGTGGCACACACACACACAATGACCCCTGTCTGTAAATCGCAAATGGCACCTCTTTTCTTATGCCCTATGGCACTGCTGAGAGGTTTGTCGAAGGTCAGTGATTTGACCCACTCCCAGGTGTGTAGGTGTTCTAATTGAAAAAAAATGAAAATGATGGTGATTCACCCGAGCCTCCATCAGCACAGGGAGAATTTTGTGTGAGAGAGTGGGAGAAAGAGACAGGAAAAGAGAGAGAAAGAGGAATAAGCGTGCAAGCTGGTCAGCTGTCTCAATCCATGCCTGAAATAAACAAGGGACTTGGTTGAGATTAATGACGGTCTAAAGAGCCATACAACCATGGCACCTCATCCAGGAATGTGATGTGTATAAATGGAAAGGAATGGACTGGAGGAGTGGGGTTGGAGAAGGCTGGCTTACCTCCAGAACATTCTTCCTTCTCTCAAATGACAGTCATTTTAATTCCTCTCTGCGCCTTCACTGGAACAAGGCAACAGGAGCCGTGTGAACTGTGTATCGCCCATTTACTGCCGACCCCGCTTGCTGTATCCACCTTCCATTGTTATTACTGTATCTTCCAGTTCATCTAGAGTCTTTATTCATTCCTATAGACCTCACCAACAACCTTAGAGCAATTAAGGCAGGCTAAAGACTTAATTGGTCCTAAATTATTTACATTGTAAACAACTGCAGTTTCACACCTATAGAATAAATATGACTGGGATAAAGAGTGTCTTAATTGACACTTCAAATTAACTCCGAATTAGCTACTTATAAATTTTACGACCCTGTTAGTCCCTGTTAGGCTACTCGCATATTGAATCATGGCTTGGATTTTTTTTTTTTTTTTTGGATTACTTGTTCGATAGTGATGTTGACACTTTAGATAGTAATGCTGATTTTTAGTTAAAATCATCTGAGTGACAGCATAACTAGAAAATTCCTTTTTACATAATGCATCACTATTCTTTTGGTAAGCCTTCTCATCTGTCACGGTTGACATATCTGCGGGCTGTAGTAGAAGGACATTTACTGCCTTTCTTTACACAAGTACACAGACGGGGCTATTTGATGAACAGTTTGATAAAGAGCATAACCTCTTGGGTCATAATTCTCTTTGACTTAAATAAGACTATACAAAGACTTATTTAAGTTTGCCAAGCACTGGCTGTTATGCACTTCATCTGTTTCTCTAAGCCCACCATTACATCATAGCCTGATGTATTAACATCAAAAGAAGCTGTATTGTGGCAACAACTCATTAATATTTTGATGAATATTGTGTCTTTGTTTATATGACACTTCTAATACCATAAACGATTGAAAAGATTTTATACTGATAAAAATACTCTGTTTTTCCTCTAGCCACAGTATACAAGCCTGGGGCTTCTCAACAGCATGGATCAAAATGGTGGGTCCACCTCCACCAGCCCCTACAACAACGAACATGCTCAGAACAACGTAACGGCACCATCACCCTACGCCCAACCCAGTTCCACCTTCGAGGCCCTGTCTCCATCACCTGCCATCCCATCCAACACAGACTATGCTGGCCCACACACCTTTGATGTGTCCTTCCAGCAGTCCAGCACAGCCAAATCAGCCACCTGGACGGTAAGACACAGTGGATGGGTGATGCATATGACTTTTAGATAATTTTTGCGTTATTATATTTGCTTGTAAACTACTAACAAAACCCATTTACGCCATTATTACCCCCCCCCCCCCCCCCCCCCCCCCCCAAAAAAAGAAATTCTAATGATTGCAGTGGGTAAGGTATTGGGGTCAAACCAATATGGGAGCATAGAGAGGAGAGCATGTTGTCCCTTCAGTCTATATTGGGGTTAAGTGTCTGGCTTTAGGGCAACAGCCAAATATTTCCTGGTGCAGAAATTGGACCTCGTGCGCTCTGGTCACAAATCACTCATAACCAGTCGTCCCATTTAAACATGGCATTTGTCTGTGAATTGAGTGGGGGGTTTTTTGTATTATGACAATGCATTGTGGTTTTATGTTACATAAAGATCAAGACTGTGATGTGCTCAAAAAAGCAGTTAATTTCTGCTGCCAAGGGTTCTTCTTCCTCCAGGAGGAGAGTAAAGTTTTTACCTGTCTGATCTCTGCTTTAGGCATTTCTGTGATCTATATGAAAGTTTTCAGTTACAAAACTCCACCTGGCCAAGGAGAAAAAGGCAGGCATAGGTTTAAACTGGTCTGTTTTACTGCAAAGTAGACTACTATTTGAGATTTGTTGTCTTTTTTGAGTGTTTGCACAAATATTAGTTGAAATAGTTGCAACCATATACAGTTAAAAAAAATCGTAATTAAATTATGTAATCAATAAAATGTATAAAAAATAACTAAATAGTTTTTTTTTTTTTCAATAAGTTAGGAAAATTATAATATATACGAAAAGAAAATTCTATCCAAAAAGGGCCATGACTGACCCCTACTGGTGAGCTGTTTGATGGCGCATTATGTCTTTTTCTTAAACCGCTATGTCCACATAGCGGAAACAATGTGCATCAGTGAGCATTACAATAGCTGTGTCACTGTCACTTTGTTTTGTATAGATAGGTGTCACCTAAACCAACTAAACCCGCTAGGCTAGTTGTAGTAGCACGGGATCAGGGAGTCTGAAGTCTATCAATCAAAAAGTGGCTTTTGGTTGGACAGCACACTCTAGCGGTTGCTAGTTAGTTATAGCTACTTAAGGTCTTAAATCTTATCTTCACATCATTACCTAAATTTACGGAATGTTGGATATAAGAACTATGACAGTTATATAATTTTGTGCTAAATGTGACTAGGCTAAATTGAGAGCTCCAGTGGAAGTTATTTAATCATAAACATTAAATGAGATAAATATCTATGATTATTTTAGGCTAATAGATCCCAGCCATTATAAACCAATGCCTCATTAATCTTGAATTTGGCAGATTGTGGTCTTGAAAAACCAGTGAGTCAGTTGTGGTAATGTTGTCTCACATCTTTGAGTAAACAAGTTGAGCAGAGTTTGGTTTGAGAGTTGCTCAGTGCTCATTGGCTGCAGTGCAGTGTGGGATTGTGACATTTACCCTATTCCCACAACAGCCCTTGTCATCCTCACTCCTTGACTTTACCAATACAGCAGAAGTTGTCAGACACCTAATCGTACTTAGAGCAGACTTCTAGGTGTGAGAAAGACACCACACCCTTGGTTGTCTCATTTAAGACGTCCCTACTCATTCATATTTCCATTTCTCACAGTGTATAGAACCTTGTGAAGAATATCTCTTCCTTTAATTTAATAACAATTTAGACAAATGAAAGGCATTTTTGTCACCCAAACTTGTTGTTCGTACGCAGCTCAATCAATCCTGCATATAGCTTCCATGACACACACACCCACACACGTATGTCCTGGCATCGCACACACCCACACACGTATGTCCTGGCATCGCATCCTACCACTCCTCATTTACGGGAAAGCTTTTGCAATTCTGCTTTTTTGTTGATGTCAATGATAAGACAAAACATACATGAACCTTTTTTGTTCGTTTTCAATTTTCAGAGGAAACCCATCCCCTCTATCATTTTCAGTTCACTTTTTTTGGTGCAGTGTTTTTTTTTTGAGCTGAGCCACCATTTGCATTTTCCTGTCAACCTATCAACAGCGTTTCCAATGGTACGGCACAGTTTTGTTTGCCCATTGATTCACCTGTATAGAGCACTGTGACCGAAGGAATGCGACCACTGGATTTGTTGTCTCAAGAAGTGAGCTGGGGATTAGAAGAATGGATCAGTAATACTCATGTAAATACTCCATGCCTTCCTCCTGAACCCTGCAGTGCCGAAGGGGCTGTTAGTTGCTCAATGAGTAAAGCTTGTCGACTGCGTCTCACATAATGCTGCAAGACAAGGAGATGAGAACGAGGATAGAAGTTGGGGGAGGACAGAAGCGCTCAAAGAGATGAGTGTTCCAGCGAAAGGTGGCAAGATATGACTTGTCCATGGAACATCTGCAGGCCCGTCCCACGCCTCGTGAGATGGAGCTGAGACTTGTTTGTGTCAACGAGCCTGTCGAGACTCGTCTGACATTGCCACGTAAAGCCCTAAAACCTAGAGCAAGCAGAGGAAGAAGAAAGAAAAGGAGGGAGAGGTTAATTTACCCAAAAAAAAAATCTGAGGTTGAAAAGATTTATGATGGGGAAATGATTTCTAAGAAAGGCGTATCTGGAAAAGCCTACTTCTCTGACAGGTTCTGTTTGGAGATCTGTTGTTCTTGTTGTTTTGTGTCTTTGAACAATGAAAGATTACCTGTGCTTTTAAAGATCATGCAAGAGGTAGAGCTGGACTGAGTCAAAGAGAAGATCAGTCTGTCAGCACCAGTATAGGCGCCACGTCTGCTTTAGCTCACTTGCATGATCATAATCTCCATCTTCTCATGCAGTCGAGATGCTACCTGAAAAGGTCCGGCATCTACTTATTAGACGTGACCTTAAATCCCACCTTTTGTTATGCAACACCTTCAGAGTGCAATTGAATGAGAACAGAAATGCAAACACCTTCATTTTCAGCAAAAGAAGGAATAAAGGTAGCTGTATGGAAAGAATTTGGCAGCACTCAGGGCAACCATTGAGCAAAATGAGGGGAAATCCAGCATAATTACACCAAAGCTTGTCACACGTTTTCTGGGAAAGATCACATTTCCAAAGCATATAATTTAATCACAGGGCATTAACTAATGCCAGGAAGCATGGGGGCATTTGTTTGCATCACTAGAGAAAGTATGAATCTGATGAGGGCTGGTTACATGATAATCTTCCTCCAAATGCACTACAAAAATGGCGAGTTATTGATGCCTGAAAACCAGTTACATTTTATGTTTTGCTTCATTGCTTTGTGCATATTTTTCACTTTGGAATCAACTGAAGTATATATGCATAAACACCATGCAAAGTTTTCAGGCATGACGAGCAACAATTACGGCTGTTGATTCGCTATTCAAGACCGTAGCTGCATACATTTTGCTCAAACTAAGTGGTGCAAACGTGCACTAGAGCAAACATTTGTTGCCCTGTTTTCCAGTGCAATGCATGAGTTATTAGCTGCAAGAAATATTATTCTAGCAAAAAGTATTAAGCACAGATAATGAGCAATGCCCTGTGAAACTTGCTTTTGAGCAGCATTGCATTTTCCTATTGATAATTACATTTTTGCACCCTATGCTCAAAGTTTTATTTCAAATGTTTGGAAAGCAAAACTCTGTAAACAGGTATTTTATCACTGCACCAAAGGGGGGGGCACATTTTATTTCCTTCCCAATGAAACAGGTTTTGGGCAAGAAAACAGGCGTGATAGTACATGTTAGGTATGAGGTGGGACAAGACCAGAGGCGCCAGAGTGTTGGGCCAACCCGCCCTGCCATGCCTTGACATGAATACAGCCTTAGCCTGCAGTCCTGCTCTGTTAAAACACACACAAACTACAGCTGCAAACTTGTCACAACACGTACAACACTGTATGTGTGTGCGTTTGTTGTTAGTGTGACCTGCGGTTTTACTGTGTGTGCACAAATCTCTGTGTGTAGAAATCTCTTGAAGAAACCAGTTTACACTGCCGTCCAAAATATTTTTTTCAAAGACATTTCTTATGCTCATCAAGGCTGCATTACCTGTGTTTTGTTTTTGATTTTTAAATAATATTGCAAAATATTATTGCAATTTAAAATCATAGTTTTCTGTTTTATTAATATACTTTAAGATATTTATTCCTGTGATGCAAAGCTGAATTTTTATCTGCCATTACTCATTGTGTTCTCTGTCACATGGTCCTCCATCATTCTAATATGTTGATTTGTTATCAATGTTGGAAACAGTTGTGCTGCTTAATATAAATATCAATATATAATTAATACTTTATTCAGCAAGGATGTGATAAATTAAAAAAAAGTGATAGTAAATACTTCTTTAAAAAAAAATTCTAATTTGAATAAATGCTATTCAAAGAATCCTGAAAAAAGTATTACACATTCCAAAAAAAATATACACAGAAAAAAAGCAGCACAACTGTTTCTGCACATACTGAATCTGTTTTTGTGCAGCTGAGACGAGTAAATACATAATGACATTTAGTCTAGAACTACAGTAACATCATATTCACATTCAACATCACACGCCTCTGCACTTACTCATGTTTTCTCCCAACATGGCAACACGAGAGCTGTCAGTCAAGACATGGGAAACAAAATAACTGGCGTTACTTAGTTGAAAAAGTAACTCAGATATTTCCTTCTAAATTGAAAAGCAATGCGTTACTTTACTAGTTACTTGAAAAAAATCTGATTATGTAACTCGCGTTACTTGTAATGCGTTACCCCCAACACTGCTATTAACTATTTGATCGATGTTGACAGAACTAAGTTGAAGTACTAAAATCACAAACTAAAACTGAAATTAAATAGAAAAGCTAAATAGAAAAATGAAATGTTAAAACTACAAATCCACAACGAAATGACTGAAACTAACATTAAAAACGGAAAACTTGGAGCTATAAAAATATTAACATCGTATAATGGTATACGATGATATAATACATTAGTTATAAGTAATGTTAAAATGTATTTCAGTGTTTTTAGTATTATGAATTAGCATAAAAAACAATGAAAAATCGTAATTTTTAACTTGCATTAAAAAATACATTAAAAGTGATTTATTATTAGTTATTGATACCTAATGCATTAACTGAGTTGTTCTCAACCTAGACTGCCACTCTCTCAAATCCCCCTTTTCTGTTTGAACAGTTACTCTAACCTGTGTGTGTGTGTGTGCGTGTGTGTGTGTGTGTGTGTGTGTGTGTGTGTGTAATTCACATTGTAGCCCATGACTGGAACATAATTACACGTTAACACCATTGTGCCCCTCCCTGTAAAAAAGCCAATGCCTCCAATTCATCAGATCACTTTGTGGCCCCACCCTTGATGTGTGTGTGTGTGTGTGTGTGTGTGTGTGTGTGTGTGTGTGTGTGTGTTTTCCTGTCAGAAGCAGCTTATTTGGCCTCAAGCAAACACAGCAGCCTCCACACATATTTGCATTCTCAAAATTTGTTGCTTTAGGGCTAGAATTGGTACATCAACTGCTTTGTTTATGTGGTAAGGCTTGTAGGTTGGAGTTTACAATGTTCCAGAATATGTAAGAACAGTGTTTGTTGTCAGCATGTCAAGCTTCTGTCATTTATATCTGTCTCTGGCTTTTTTGCCGGGCCTTTGTGTGGCTGACCCTTTGGCATTCATGTCTACAACTCTCTCTTTGGTCCTAGAGATCTTTCCTCTCCCCTTCTCTCTCACTCACCTCATTTAACTGAAGGACAGGAGCGTACAGCGGCATATCAGGTTGGGAGCAGAGGGGCAATTACAGTTATTTATCTTTCTTTTTTATAGAACACCTTTTAAAAAAACGTTCAGTTCATGCACACAACGACTTCATCATCCACTGGTGAAAGCACCCTGGCGCTAAATTAGTCACAGCTAAAATGGGTCAAGTCAGTTCTGACAGTGCAGGTGATGAGTGTAGATGCTTCATGCTGTTGATATTCTGATGAAGACATCATCAGCAAGTGATATGACAGGACAAGGGCAAAAAATATGGACTATTCAAATCTATTTTCAGTGCAGCTGACACAAAATGTGTACTAAAAAGGCTCAATTTGTTCACATTAGTTAATGCATTAGTCATAAACTAACAATGAGTTTTTGTATTATATTAATTAATGATGTGTATAGCAATTTATTAACTTGTTAATTTCTGTTAACAGAAATTAGAATATTATCAGGAATTAACATTGTCAGAAATTAACATTATGCTAGATTAAGCTTTGGTAAAGTGTTTCTTTTTTTCTTTTTCAATTTGTTCTACCTGTCACTTAAGGAAATGGCCAGTATTTGTGTGTGTGTGTGTGTGTGTGTGTGTGTTTGTTCATGTCAAGATTGTGTAATATTCTGAAAGCTCACAAGCAGGTGTTGGGACGGGCTCAGCTCATTGGAACACTTCATATCAAAAGTTAATAGAGATGCAATTTAATGTGGCATTGTTCTTCAAAACAGCCCCTGGCAACATTCGCAGCCCTTTTTTTCTTTCTTCCTTCTTTCTTCTGCACCTTTTCAAATGAACTTGACAAAGTTTTCTTCAGTTATTTTCCATGTAGCCTACTTGATACACTGCTTTCAGCACAAGAATTCATTTAAAGAAAAGTATCTGAGCTATTTTTCTTGAAAAAGAAGTGATGTATAACCAGCCATTATCTACACTACAAAATGTGTGGCATACCATTAGTTTTTGCAACTTTGGTGGCTGAGTGATGATTTGCACTTGTCACAATATTGGCGGTCACCAGGGGCGGACGGGCCATCTGGCAGACCGGGCATTTTCCCGCTGGGCCGGGCCTATACATCTTCTTATACCATATTTGTCTGATCGGCCCATAAAAGTCTTAGCAGCCTATAGTTTTTCTGCCTAAATAGTTGACGGCGCTGTGGTCTTTGCGGCTGTTTAATGTATTTGTCAAAAAAAGTCGGTTTAGGATTTTTTCCCCCCAGACAGACCGGCCCATGAGACATTTAATCAGCGTCCCATTGGTTATTTTCTTAATTGACATTGGGCTGACCCAATCACATCTTTAAACATCTCCCCTTTTGGGCTCTCTTGGTCTCTCTCTTTCTCTCTCTCTCTCTCTCTCTCTCTCTCTCTCTCTCTTTCTCTTTCTCGCTCTCTCTCTCTCTCTCTCTCTCTCTCTCTCGCTCTCGCTCTCGCTCTCTCTCACACACACACACACACACACAGTAGTGTATTGTAACGAAGAAATAATACTTTGTTACAGTACTTAAGTATTTTTTGGGAGTATCTGTAGCCTACTTGAGTTTTTATATTTCAGTCAACTTTTACTTTTACTACGATACATTTCCCCGAAGCATATTCGTTACTTTCAACAAAATAGTCAGAAGAACAAAGACTGCAGGAAAGCAGGTTTGAGAATCAGTGGTCTGGCATTTGTAAGTTAGAACAGCTTTGCTCATCTGCAAACCATGCAAACAAGTGCGCGCACAATCGCGGATGATTCATTTTATACTCAAAGTCGAGTCTGGGGTGTGTGATATACAGTATATCTTCTGCAATAATAGGGTAAGTGTTGTTGTAATGATGTGTGATCTGACATTATCAAGTAGGCTATATCATCAAATCACACACAGAGAGCACGCACTTGATTTATTAATGTATTAAAAAATTCCAGGCACTCTAAATTGTACATGGCAAAAATGCTTCTGTATGCTTTTTATATTTATATAATATAGTTAACTTCTAAATTTTGCACATATCACCTGGACTATACCTATATCACACAAAGAGTACCGTTTTTCTGCAGATATCAGCATGAACACATTTAATAATCATTTCATACAAGTCCAGTAAGCAATAAGTGAATTAAATTTTAGACTTATTGCTTGTTTTTGCTCAATTTTGCCAAAGAAAATAGTTCCAAACAAAGATCACAGCACTGTTTTGCGTCTCTGAGCAATGGACTGTGTTTATTTATTGAATGAATCCGCTTTTTGAATGAATCGGTTGAATAAATGATTCAGTGATTCACTCATTAACACAGTGAAATGCTCTGTTCCTGAATGAATCAGTCGTTTGAATGAATTGGTTGAATAAATGATTCAGTGATTCACTCATTAACACAGTGAAATGCTCTGTTCCTGAATGAATCAGTCGTTTGAATGAATCGGTTGAATCTCAATGACTCGCTCATTAATGGTCACTTGCTGTCACAAGTCTTTGCTGTCACCTACTAGCGGTTTTAATTTCACATTTGGACTTTTTTGTCATGTTTTAAATTATTTCAAATATCAGTATTCTATGTTTTATGTTAAAAACACAACATTAGGCCTATTTATGCATCTGTAACTGCAGTGTAAATGCATCCATGTCTGCTGTGAGATACATTAAACTGTGTAAATAAATACATCTTAATGCTATTTCAGATGCAGATTCCAGAAATGTTTTCTTATGTTGGAACAAAAGACACTAAGTAGCGGATGAAGTGCTTCTTATTCTTACCCAAAAATACAAAATGGAAGAAAGAGTTCAAACTGAACACAATCTTGCTACTAAAGCTGTATGAATATTTTTTTTATATATGTATATTTATTTGCTGCTTTTCCATTTTCCATTTACTTGTACTTTTAATTTTAATACTTAAGTACGTTTAAGATTTTTAACAATACTTTTCGTACTTAAGTACAATAAATATCATATACTTTAAGACTTTTACTCATGTAATATTCTAAACGAAGACTTCAACTTCTACCAAAGTCATTTTTTGATAAGATACCTGTACTTTTACTTGAGTGTGGCTTTCGGGTACTTTATACACCACTGCACACACACACACACACAAACACACAGGATGCCTTCTTATGCTTTTAAAGGTTCATCCAAGGAGTTAACAAATTTGACTAAGTAAGTTTATAGTTTATTTAATGCTATACTATGGGAAACAGTGATCATCTGATCAACAATTTATCATGTCTCTTCCCTTTCTCCCTCAAACACACAGACACATACACAGGATGTCATAACTATATAGGCCTATAGTTTTAGGATTCATCAGTGTGGATTATAGTTTTATTATATTAATAAATTACACTTTTTAGAAGTTTTTAATGTGTCAACTCTCACTCTTTCATATCTATTATTATATGGCTTTAGTGCTTTTATGGAATAGAAGCTGGTATACATATTCAAGAGCGTGCAAAGATGGGTAGTATTTTGATCGTATGTAGTGGGCCGGTCTGGGCCAAAATGCCAGGGGCGATTTTTTTTGTCCCAGTCCAGCCCTGGCGGACACACTTTGTGGTACTGTTTATTCATGTAGATCTTTCTTTTTCACCTATTGTGTATGGTTAGACAGTATCTTAAACACCTGACGATGCTGTAAGTATGAGTAACACCTGAGTGTTAGCCTGTGGTGATGAGGATGATTCAAGCACACGGTGTGATGCAATTGTGATTTTTGTGGTCAGTGACACCCTGAACATCAAGCTGTCATCAGTGATAAAGAGGATGTTGGGAAATGCAGTTGAGATTACCTCATACAATTTGCATTTAATAATTATATGTACAGGTAAATTTACATTTTCATGTTGCACATTGAGAAACAATAAACCCCATTCCTGAAACTCCAGCAGAGCAAACTTCTGTTTAAAATAAATAAATAAAAGTAAATTGTTGATTTGAACATGTCAATTTATGTTAGAATGGCATTATGAATGATTAAGACCATTGGTTCTTAACCAGGGGGCTGGGGACCAATAGGACACCTCAGCAAACTTCCAAGGGGGCATCAATCTGGCTTAAAATGTTTTAAAACGAGACAAATCAATCTTAAAGAAACAAAACAAAAATAATATATTTGTTAATTACATTTACTCCCAAACTCCAGAACTGGACTTCTACAATTTAACTCATTTTTATATCAGATTTTTTAGTACTGGGGGGGGTCAAAAAATGTTAAAGGTTGAGAACCACTGATTTAGATTCAAATAGACATTTGTTTTACTCGTTTTATGACATGAATGAAGCCTATTAAAGGCATCCAAGGGCAAGTCTAAGCTTCTCATTGCTCAACGCTAGAAATATCATCACATCAGGGCAATAATAACATCAGATTTCTGTGTCAAAATGGTCCTGACGTCTTCATAGATTAATCATTCTTCAGGTGATTTGGAAAGCACATTTGAGTGTGTGTCCTTAACCCTTTAAGCCCTAAGCGTCCCGCCGGCAGGACGGAACCCCCAAAAATAACATTCATAATCACATTACTCAGCAACCACTAAATGGAATAATATAGGTATCATTTAAAAGCTTAGAATCTCAGCTTTTTAATGAATGTAATCATTTGGTCAGCTCTTAACGAATGCTGAGCAGTCCCCCTAACCCTAACTATACCGCCGGCAGGATGCCCCCTAGCTGTGCAAAATTCATATTTTCAAAACTACAGGCTTGATCAATGCAATATATATAGGTGTCATTTGAAACTTAGTTTGAACTTTACAATGAATGTAGCCAAATGGAAAAACTCCTAAGTAGTGCCGAGTTGGTTGGCAATTAATCATTTATTAATTAATCATATTTTTTTTTATATTATTTTTGTACTATAACTGTAATATGTTAAAAACATCATAAAGCTCTGATAGTCATGTGTCATATGTCATTTGAAAGCTCTCACGGAGGAGATTACAAAGCCCCGCAAGAGCCATATGTGAAAAGTAAAACCAGTAAAACCAATGCAGCATTTATGTCACTTTGGCTCATAACTTCATGAAACATGCTCCGATTGTGGAAAATTGGACATCATTATTTACAGCAGATTATCACGATTAAAATGAGTCCAACATCACCATAATCCTATAAAATGATCTCGAGATATTGCTCACAAAATTACGACACATAAACCCCACAGGCGCACAGATGCTAACTAAAACTATCTATCACGTGGCATTTTTGATTATAACTCCGTGAAGCATGCATAGATTTTAGAAAGTGGCACATCACTTTTTACAGTGGATACTCCCGATTGAAATGAGTCCAAGATCAATAAAATCCCATTCTTCGGTCATAAATTACGCCACGTCAAAGAATGATTTAAAAAATGCCCATTAGGGGGCGACAAAGGCTAAACAAAAAAGGCTACCTTGGTTCCAAATGCTGTAACTTTTTTTATTTCTTTATGCAATCACCACAAAATTTGATCCAGATACAGGTCACATATAGAGGAACATCACTCAAAAAGAATGATCCCCCCCTACCTTATTTCCTTCATGAGATATTGCATGTCAAATTAGAAATATATGTAAATTTTCCCTTGAACACACTTTTTTTAGCAGTTTATTAGCAGTTTCTCAGCATGAGAATGTCCAAATGGATTTTTTTTTTTTTTTTTTTAAAGTTTCCTTTCAAAAAATACCAACCTTTTGACTCTCTTTGCTATAGTTTTGGAGTTACGAGTCTTAACTTTTTTGAATGTCAGGGCTTAAAGGGTTAATCACAGGTATCTCTTAACCTGTGACAGCTGTAGGGCAGATCCAGAAGTCCTGCCGCCTAAAGCCAGCTGCTCTTCCCTTTAAAGACTGTTATATGGCATTTATTCCACTAAAGGGTTGCCGAACTGCAGCTGTTTTAGCTCTACATTGCATGTGTTTGTGAGAAAGGCTTCTTTTCTTTTAGATAAAGACGTGACCTTTAATGGATGTTTCGTAGTTTAAAGCAACTACTATTCCATTAGATTTTTATTTTAAATAACGTAGATGTGCTGAGTTTGTGTTGATTAAATAACATAGAAAAAAGTAACTTTTTCAACATTAAAATAATTTGACAAATGCTCTCAAAGCAAAAACACTTTAGTAATACAGATTCAAATGAGCTTATATTGTTAAAATAGGAGTGCAGTTTTATTACAGATGCATAAAGTAAATTTCAGTTGTTTTATGGATGTTACTAACCAAACTCTTCTCTCTTTTCTTTAGTACTCCACAGAACTGAAGAAGCTGTACTGTCAGATTGCCAAAACATGTCCCATTCAAATCAAGGTCCTAACCAACCCACCCCAGGGTGCAGTCATACGGGCCATGCCTGTCTATAAAAAAGCTGAGCATGTTACCGAGGTGGTCAAACGATGCCCGAACCATGAACTGAGCAGAGAGTTCAATGACGGTATATTACTTCTCTAAATTTGTTGTCTGGAAATGCAATTAAACATGTTTTTTAATCTTCAGCTTTGTGATATAATTGACTGTCTTTTGTGTTTAATAGGTCAAATAGCCCCACCCAGTCACCTGATTAGAGTTGAGGGAAACAGTCATGCTCAGTACATGGAGGATTCCATTACTGGGCGTCAGAGTGTGCTGGTGCCTTACGAGCCCCCTCAGGTGAACACACTCAGAGAAACCTGTCTGTCCATACATACACTGCACACCTGAAATCATTCCCAACAAATGTTAATTTAACATATCTGCTCTAGAGAAATGAACAACGGTGAGTAGTGTATGACACAACTGTTCCCTATTAACAGGTGGGCACAGAGTTCACAACCATCCTGTATAATTTTATGTGTAACTCCAGCTGCGTTGGTGGAATGAACAGACGCCCTATCCTCATAATCGTCACATTGGAAACCAGAGAGTAAGACCATTTTAAACACTGGATTGTATTCCCTTAGAGGAAATATAGAAATATGCGTTAATTGCTTGATTGTTTCTTCAGTGGTCAGGTTTTGGGCCGACGGTGTTTTGAGGCTCGTATATGTGCGTGCCCTGGACGTGACCGCAAAGCTGACGAGGACAGCATCCGTAAACAGCATGTCAGCGATGGCACAAAGAGCAGTGAGGGTACGAAACGCCGTAAGTAGTGCTGGGGGCTGGTGACTGGGCTTCATCTAACACAAACACATTTGCATCGCATGTTTCTTATCCCTAGATAGTTCTTACCTCCATACATACTGCATGCCCTCTTGTACAAACACACACTCCAACTTTTCCACCTGTTCTCTGCTTTAGCTCTGTGTTTTGTGCTTAAGATCTTGAATTATGGCTGTTTCACTTCCTCTATCTCCACCTTCCACAGTTTTCCGTCAGGCCTCTCACCTCTCTCAGCTAAACTCCATCAAGAAGCGAAGATCCACCGATGAGGAAGTGTTTTGTCTGCCTGTGAGTATCTCAAATTTGTTTTTCCAATGTAAATATTCACTAGGGAATTTTTTTGAAAATTCACTTTTAAAGATAAATCTGCATTGTTTTCCATTCTGTTGCTCTTTATTTAACTGATTTTACACACAAGAATGATGTCTTTGTGAACAGTCCCTTACTTGATAAGGAAGTGTTGGTACATACTTTTATGAAACCTGCTTATATTATGCATTATTGATATTTTTCATACTATATAATCCATTAAAAACTGGTTAAATGTAATTATAATAATTGATTATTTATAACTGTTATTCATAATAAAAGTATAATTCATCATTTTTAACATCAATGCATTGGGTGTACTTGCAATAAATTATCAAAAACAAAATTTTGCATAATTTTTACATACATGCTTTTTTTACTACTATTTTACATATTTAAATTGTACATGAACAGCAATGTATTACAAATTAACATTAAGATGAATGAATGATGAACACATTAAGAATACGTTTACATTTAAATGTATATCTAGGCTTTATAGAAAGTGTCACAGAACTATTTGACACTGAAAGGATAATCTCTCATTCTTAAAGTATATTCAAAGTGAAGATTTTAGCATAGCTCAGGAGTCTGACATCCAGGCTTACCCCTTCTCTCTCCTTTCTGTGTATTAGATTAAAGGCCGTGAAATCTATGAGATTTTGGTGAAAATCAAAGAGTCTTTGGAACTTATGCAGTTCCTCCCTCAGCAGACTATTGAGTCATACAGACAGCAGCAGCAGAACCTACTGCAGAAACAGTGAGTACCTTTCACATGCAGGAAGATTCCCCAATAATAATTAGGGGTGATATACCTCATTTTAAAAATGGAGAATTGTTCCTCATCTCTTCATTTTTATAATGTGACTAGCCACTCAAATTATAGACACATACTACACTGTGTTAGCAAGGTCCACCCACAGATTGATATTTGTGTCAGTTTTTTTTAATAACTTGATTAAAAGTTATTATTGCTTGATTTTAACACTTATGGATTTGATTTGATTTGATTTGATTTGATTTGATTTGATTTGATTTGATTTGATTTGATTTGATTTGATTTGATTTGATTTGATTTGATTGCTCATTGACTGACTGTGAACTATAACTTTGTCATTTTAGTATTTGGTTTGTTTGTTCAGCAATTCATTTCCACCCCATTTGAGAGTTTCTATAGTGCAAGCACTGGAACTTAACATGGCAGTTTAATTCTCTCACACTGATGGTATAATCTTGACTACTGCATGAAAGTATGAGGTTGGATTGCATTTTGCATGAGATTTGTGTTGTGCATCATTGATGTTGTTAGCCCTTAAGCAAACCCTGCTGTTATGATCGACATAAATTCACATAGTATTAATAACTGTTTTAAATTCTGCTTGGCTCTTCATTAAGGGTGTACCTTGCTGAAATGATGCTCTGATTTATTCAGCCCCCCATTTTATGACATTCGGATTATCTCAGAACTGAATCTGAGTCAAACAAGTTTATACTCTGCCTACAAATTGTTATTGCTCTTCATGGTAAATGCAAATTTAGTCTGTACTCAGCCTTTAGCCTTGAGCATAGTTTTCTCAGAAATACATTCTGTATCTGCTGTAATAGTGCTCAAAAGAGGGGGAGGGAGAGACCTGTAAATTGTGCTTTAAATGAGCCTTGTCGCCCTTACACTGGGATTTAGATTTCAATGCTTTTCTTCCTGTAAATTTCCTTAATACATCTTAAACCATCCACACCCAACTGAGCTGTTCAGTCATGACGTCAGTTGTAGGTCAACTGGATTCACCATGGATTCCCTAGAGAATTTCTAATAGGCTGTTTTCAATTAATGAGTAAATTAAAGAGTTAGATTACATAATCACACATATTTTGGCAATTGTAGTAATTATGTTAGCAATTGTTGTAGAACAGAATGTGAAAATGGTTCAATAATGTTACCACAGAAGACGCTATACGTTTAAGTAAAAAAAAATCACAATTCTAAAACCACATAGATGTTCCCAAGGGAATCCATGGCTCAAAAATGCTTATTCTCTACTGGGTTTTAGGATCTGGGTTTAGCTGCTAAAACAGCTCAAAGTGCTCTGTTTAGTGTGAAAAAATATAGAAAGGCTGTTGATTTTAGGGTTCATTTGATCTTCTCAAGCTTTGGTCTGAGCTAAATGACTAGGTAAGAATGACCAGGTAGCCATTGTCTTTAAAACTGTCCCATTGTAGGACAAAGACCGAACACACATGCTGTGAAATGTGCATCTTTTGACTCTCCTAAACTATTATTATATAGCATGTTAATACTGCAAAAGCAGCCCCATCCTTGTTCAGATTTTTGATAGATTTTTGGTTGACATTTCCAAGCAGCAAATGTTGTTTGATCCTTATCAGTATTGTCTGCATACTGTTACTTCTCTCTTTCATTCATAAACCTGTTTTTCTAACGATACTTTTTTTCTTCCTTTTCAATAAAGCTCCTTCTGCCTTAGATTCAGTGGGTTGGGTGTTTTATTTTGTTGATTTTCCTTTTCATACTTTCTCAGTCTTTCTACAGTTCAAACACTGAAGTTACTTCCTTAGTTGCAACGCACTGCCACCTTGTGGAGAGATTGCACATTGCTAAAATATGAAAAAATCGAATCAAATCATGCATCCAGTTTTGTTCCTATTAGATGTTTCATCATTGTTTGAGACTTTTAATAGCTGACATAAAAATTTTTTCAGCGCATTTAAATCACATAATGAAATTGTATTCAAATAAAAACAAAGATTTGTATTTGCATAATTTTACAAACAAACCACATTTCTTTTAGGCAAATACTCTGTACAATTCAAGTTTGATTTACTCATCAGCTGCTTATCCCTGGGGTCTCTCTCTTTCTATTATTTAACGATACAGTGTAATATCTTTTAATATTGTCACGTTCCACTCTTCCTAACATTTTGCTATTCCTCCACTTTTTCTTTCTTTCTTCTCTCTTGCCTGCATTTTCTTGTCTTTCTATTTCTCACTGTCTATCTCTGACTCTTTCCTACAGCCTGTTAAGGGCCCGTTTGCGCTCTGAGCTTCTGGACCCAATAGGTGAGCAGAAGAGGCGCTTCAGTGCTTCCTGAAAGTAGGAATCACATTCCTCCTCCCTCAGAGCATCCCTCGCTCATCTCTCTCCATCTCTTCTTCATCTCATCCTCTACCCCTCAAAGGGGCTCCCTATGCTTCACCTGTGGTAACTCCTAGACTTTTTCTATGCCACAAATAGGTTGAATGCAGGATTTTGTTTCTACCACCTGAACACCTCGTTTTAAATATGTGAGCTCTCAAGTGAAGTCATTTTAGATATTTTTCATTGCATAAGTTCATTGCATGATTTTGTCCCTCCAAAGTGTATTATCTAGACTATGGTGCTCATTTATCAATTAAAATAATCAATTTGTGTGTTAAATTTGCTTACACTCACCTTACAGTCAGATTTAGTTGCATTGGTATTACTGTTCAATCATCTGAAGTGTCAAAAGTTTCTTAAAACATTTCATTGTCAATACTACTTTTTTAATGTTTCTTAAAGGGCCCTTGTGACTGAGGCGGCTTGTTTCCTCAGCATTTATTGTGTTTGTTGGACTAATCTGCTGGTATTGCACAGAAACCCATTGCACATAAACAGTATAGCAACTTCTCAGCTGACCACCTTACTCTTTCTCTCTTCTTTCCATCTATTTTTCTTCTTTCTATCTATCTAAACAATCCTGAATGTCGAAACTGACCAGGAACCAAGCACACATCTTTTTTATGGGACTCATAGTTTTTCTTTAAGATCTTGATGATGGTTCATCTTAAATAGCTTATTGTTTTTGCCTCTGTCTTCATTTTATTATTGGAGCTGGACTCGTTGAGTTGTCTATAAATGTGGGGGGATAGACTTTATCGATGACTGAATTTTGATAATGCTGGTCATGTTTTGTAAAGTGCACTGCTGGGCAGTAATTTGTGTGTTTTGTCTTGATTATTTGTTCATTCTCTTAAAGATGTATTTCCTGCTGTGTACATGGCAGTTAAGAGAAAAGGAAATGAATGCTATAGTGTTGAAAGATTCTTTTGTTGTTTCATATGAAATTAATGGTTGTTGTATTCTCAATGGCTCTTGCACTTTTGTCAGTTACTACTATTCAATAAATGACTTCTCTGCTTTTGTGTTCCTATCCCTGCTCTTCCTCTTTATTCTCTTTTCTTCTCCTTTATTTCTAGACTCTTATTTTTACTTGAATTGTCAGGAGCGTTTAGTCAGGGCATTTAAAATATCAATAATATCAACAAAGAAAGTAACATTCAAGTTCAGAATCATTTAAAGGGGTAGTTCACTCAATTATGAAAATTCTGCAATTCTTACTCTCATGGCATTCCAAACCTGTATTTTTTTTTCCAATGGAACCAAAGAATGTAACCAAACCATTGTAATTTAAGAAAAAAAAGAAACTATAAATGTTTGTAACATAATTAAATAATGGCGTTTATTTATTTGTTATATTGTATGTGGGAACTATCCTTTTAATATTATATTACACAAGTAGTTTGTGTAAATGAACAATAAATGTGATTTTTTCATTTGTTATTGCACAGAAACCCATTGCACATAAACAGTATAGCAGTAATAAGTACTGCACAAGTATATGGATTTAGTTTCCTCTCAATGTGACTTTTAACCCATATGCATGTTTATACCTCTTTGTTAAGAATTACAGAACAACACAGACATTTTCTGTTTCTCTTCACAGTTTAGTCCTTCCATAGTGTCCAAAACATTAATAGAAAGCATTTAATCATGGCACGGTTGCACATTTTCAATAATAAAGCCTATGCAAGAGACTTGGCTTCATTAATACAGATCCTGTATCATCTTCTCTCCCTCAGGAGCTCTCTGCCACCCCAGACTGCCTTTGGTTCCAGCTCACCCACCCTCGGCAAGAACAAACTGCCATCAGTCAGTCAGCTCATCAATCCCCAACAACGCAACACACTCACCCCATCCAGCATGGCTGGAGGACTAACTGACAGTAAGGCATATAAAATCATTAATAATTTAATATAAATTCATAGTTTGTCTACAAATTTGTCAGTGTTGTTTAGGGCTAACAAAAGATCTTATAATCGAGTTAAAGTGATTTCGGATCTAAATTGTACAAGAGGAAAGTGAACCCTTTCTTCCTAATGAAGAATATCCTGTCTGGGCTTGAGAAACACTCAGTTCTCAATGTCAATCTGACAGAGTTTCCTTTTAAAATTTAACTAGATCTTTGTGGGACACTCTGCCTAGCCTTCGGCACACTTTGGCACTGTCAAAATGTACTTACACGTGACAAATATGCATTCTCCTTTGGCCTGCTGTGTGAAATGTGCCTCAGGTTTCACATGTTCTAAGATTACCTTATCCATATTTAGTGCCCTCAGGTGTTTATTTCAGTCGATTTCAGTCAAAGACTTGACAGTTTATGTAGTGTGTGTTTGTGTGTGTGTGTGTGTGTGTGTGTATATATAATATATAGGCTATAATAAATGTGGGCAGGATGGGGACATAAAATATTGCATGATTGTATATTATTGGTAACACATTACAATAGGGATAAATATTCATTGTTTATTCATGAAACCAAGTGCATTAATAATAATTTTTTTACGTATCAGTCAGAAGTTTGGAATCATTAGGATTTTATAAAATGTTTTTGAAATTAGTTTCTTATGCTGACTAATCCAGCATTTAATAAGAAAATAAAGTAATATTGTGAAATATTACAATATAAAAAAAATATTATAAAAATATGTTTTTTTGTAAAACATTTTTCAGTATTCTTTAATAAATAGACAGTTCAGTTTTAAAAATCTTACACACCCCAAACCTTTGAATGATAATGCTTATCGGTTTCCACAAAAATATTAAGCAGCAACTGTTTTTAACATTGATAAAAATGTTTTTTAATCTCCAAATCTGCATATTAGAATGATTTCTGAAGAATAATGTAACCCTGATAATTTGGTCTTAATGGCTTAACATAGAAATAATTACATTTTATAATAAATATTATAACAGAAATCAGCTTTTACTGTATTTTTGATTAAATAAATGCAGTATTGGTGAGCATTAGAGACATTAACAATAAATAAATAAACGCCCAAACTTTTGACCAGCATTGTATTCTTTGTTGTTTTTCTAATGCTTTTTTTCAATATGGTTTGTACAAATTACTATGAACAAGTATTTTGCTGTAAAAGTTTATATATGATTCGTTTCTGATGCCTAATGCATTAACTGATGTTAACACATTGAACCTTATTGTAAAGTGTTACCATTTTATTTCCCTTCTTTTGAGGTTTATTACAGTCTCAACCCTTTCCCCTCCCTTCAGTGACCCCTCCCATGATGGGCGGTCCTGTTCCCATGAACACAGACATGAGTGCCCTGAGCCCCACCAACCCCCTGCAGCCTCAGTTACAAATGGTGCCCTCTCACTGCACACCTCCACCACCCTACCCCATGGACAACAGCATTTCCAGGTACACAAATACACTTACAGTAAGTCTCTCTGAAATAGCTCAATGAAAGTGTAATAGCATTACTGTAATCATGTTTTAAAGCTTAATATCTGTCAATTGCAGCTTCCTGTTGAGGCTGGGCTGTTCAGCCTGTTTGGACTATTTCACAACCCAAGGACTGACCAATATCTACCAGATTGAGAACTACAACTTAGAGGTGAGGAATTTGCCTTTCTCCTTAATGTTTTTCATATTCATTCATATTTGGAAAAACTATTTAGCAGTTCATGTAAAAATGAGAATTAGCTCACCCTCAGGCCAATCCGAGATGAGCTTTTTCTTCTTCATCAGAACAGACTCTGCAGTGAATGGGTGCCGTCAGAATGAGAGTTCAAACTGATAAAAACATCACAATATTCCACAACACAACTCATTTAACATTTTGTGATCTGAAAAACTGCATGTAATAAATCTATCAAGGCATTCTAACTTAAAACCTCTATCCATATTATTGCTTTCTCCAGAGAAAAGAAAAAAAGTCATTATATAAATACAAAAAAATATGCACAGATACATTGGCTATAAGCCTTTAACCAGGCAAGTTCATTAAGAACAAGTTCTTGTTTTCAATAACAGCCCGGCAGAAGAATTACTATTTCCTGAGAAACATACAAACATATATTACAATACATAAAACATAAAAAAGAATAAAATCTCAGTTAAAACATTTACAGGTCAAGGTCAGAGCACTTACTTGTAATTTTTTAAATGCACATACAATATTTCACTCTAGTTTCAATCACCTTTGTAGCACATTCCAATCATTTGGGCCAGCAAATTCAAAAGCGGGAACAGTTTATCAACTGGAGTTATTTGGATTGATTTTGGATTGTGTTTTTATCAGCATTTTTAACTCTCATTCTGACGGCATCCATTCACTGCAGAGGATCCTTATGAAAATATATGATCTGGTGTGTCTGGGTTGATGGAGAGATCAGAGCAGTGGCTACTGTATTCATGAGCTCTGTGGTATATTTATCCACAGGACTTGTCCAGGCTGAAGATTCCCACAGAATTCCAACACATCATCTGGAAAGGAATCATGGAGTACCGGCAGACCATGGAGTTTTCTCCACCTCCCCACATCTTGCGCACCTCTAGCGGGACATCCACAGTCAGCGTGGGCTCCACCGAAGCCAGAGGCGAGCGTGTGATCGATGCAGTGCGTTTCACTCTTCGTCAGACCATTTCGTTTCCTCCACGAGACGACTGGACCGATTTCTCTTTTGACCTGGCTCCAGATTCTCGCCGCAACAAGCAACAGCGTATCAAGGAGGAGGGAGAATGAACGCAGTGCATCACAATTCGCAATAATACACGTACATACAATGTCAACAGTGTACATTTACTGTACACACACACACTCACGCGCTGTTTTATATTTACAAACTTGGTGTTGGTCCAGATCGTTTCACAGTTTTCCTCTGCAAGTGATGATTAAAAAAAACTGTGAGCCTCATAGTCTAGTTCACTTAAACTTAAATGGGCGGATAAAATGCACTTAAAGTCCTTTATGGTTTCATTTTTCTTCTGGTGGATTTAGCTCTGGTTGTCATTTCAAGCCCCTTTATTAGATGCAAACAGCTGTAGCTGAGGGGAAATGGTGCGTTGCTAAATTGTCATTTTTTTCTGTTTCTTGAGACAAAGCACTTAAGAAATACAAACATATTGTTACTACTTGCAAAATACACACTGAACTTTTTTTTTTTTTTATGTGTGTGTGTGTGTGTGTGTAAAAAACCTTTAGTGTTAATAGTATTCTGTGTTGTGACGATCATTCCTTGCGGTTGAACAATGTCTTTTTTTATTTTTATATATGTTGACGTTTGTCAGCTATGATTGTATGTATTTCAAATCGCACATGGTTCTTTTCTTTATTCTCACAGAAAGTGTTATTCATCCGTGGTGTAAGACTGACGTTGTCATGTAGCCTTTATGTATGTATGCATTAAACCCTTCTTTTTGTATCTTTTATTTGTGAGTCGCAAACACTGTATTGAGTATTGAATTGCTGAAAGTTGAGATAATGCATAGATATGCTGTTTACTGGCCTCTAAAAGTATAAAAGTGACTTACATTGATACGTTGCCCAATGTGTTTATACATTGCTAATGTAATGTGGCTTCAGTATTTTTTTTAAACAAATTTCCACTTAACTTGATACTTAGCCCGTTGTGGCAATATTGTACAGATTTTTTTTTATTACGCTTTCATGTCAACGGAGTAAACAATTCTTTATCAAACTAAGGAATTTGTAAATATTTTGCAATGTACTTTTTTTGATATAAACAAAATAAAACAAATATCATGTAACATTGATTGTATCATTGTACAAAAACAATTTATTTAAACAATAGTCAGACATGGTGGACCTTATTTTGATTTATTTAAATATGAGATATCAATAGCATTCTGTGGTCTAACAATAAACAAAAGTTAAAGTTGAGCATTGGGAACACAATCCTCTGAATATGCTTTCATGTTGGGGACATAAGGTAATCTTATTCTCATTTAAGACTTTCAAATTTAATTTTTTGAACTTGCATAGTGACAAATTGACAGGCCTAGTTTAAAAATGTTATGCATCACCCTCTCTTAATCTTAACCTTTTGTTTTCCTTACACTCACTAGACTTGTGTATACATATAGTTTTGATGGCTGCTGGATTCACAAGCCATTTTTTTCTTTAGTGCTTCAGAATTAATACATGATACTTGTATTACTCAAAAGCTATTCCCAAGAGAAGCTGGTAGGCATCCTAAACTTCAGGTTCTCAATACATTATGTGGTAAACTTGGCCATTGCTTAGAGAAGACCCATTTAACTTTTAACTGCCTCACAAACCAGTTCCCTTTATTCTTGAAAGCTGCGATCACAAAATTGCAGAAACTGACAAAATGTTCTAGTCATTTCAGGGAGTTTTAGTCAGTCAGCACAGACAGCAGCAGAGTTGTATGGAAGTATTCATGTCACACTGGTGTAACCACTTGTGCAAGCAGCATCCTGTAGGGTAAGTACTTTCCAAATATGAAAATGAAGTATATCTATTCACCTCCATGCCTGTGATGAGGCTCCTGGTGAATCTGTTTGCTGTAAAAACACTGCTCTGATAAATACATCAAACTCTTCTCAGTTACATAAGTATGCAGCAATATATGATGTTTACATCTTCAAATGGCTAAAGAACTAGTGACCTCAAACAATGAAGCAGATAAAGAGCAATGAAGTTCCTTGATTGAGGTTCCAAAACCGTATTCTCATCCAGAGGAGCTGTTTGAGACTCATATAAAAAGCTATAGCTCATTAAGGCTCGAGACAGATAAAGGAGAGATAATAAATCTAATTTGCTTAATTAGGTCAGTTTCTCAAAACAGAAATCATAATCACAAAGCAAAATGAACAAAATAACCATTTCTCATATTGACATCTCCAAGCCCAAAGTTTTAGAACTCCTGTCAATCATGATGGCAACTCCACGTCAGTGTTGCCCAGGGAGGAGGTGGGGGGGATGATGACAAAAAAACTGTGGGAATGCTCTACTCCCTCCTTCCCCTTTCGCCGGTTTTGGTTGGAGCTGTGGTTGTGGTGCAGCATCTCTGATGTCTCTGTCATTAAGAGCTCTCCATAGCATCCAAAACTTTCATGATATGCTGTTTGATGACTTTAGTGGCGTCACCGGCGTTTGGAATTAAATACCTTCAGAAAAGACAAGAAATATCAAAAAACACTGACTAAAGTTGACTAAAATAAGTAAACATACCAAACACTAAGAATGTGTAAAACTAAACAAGTCAATGAGTTTAATTTTGAGTTTTTAAACAAGTACAAATATCTGTATATACTATTTAGCTAATAGCTATTTAGAGTTATTTTCATTAACTAAAACTATTAAATACATTTTTGTTCATTGAAAAGATTCAAATTTACAAGCATACAAAAGGAAAGAAAAAGCAATACCACAATGTTACATTAGTTTACAACACTGGTTAACAAAACAATTAAAATACTTCTAGAGCATTTATTGTTATTATATGTAGCATGTTGGATGTATTACTCATAGGCCCGGTTTCACAGACAGGGATTAGACTAAACCAGGATTAAGCCATAGTTCAATTAGGACATTTAAGTAATTTTTATAAACATGCCTTAGAAAAAAAGCATTACTGGTGTTCATCTGAAGACAAGACAAAAAAGCACTGACTGATCTTAAAACATGTCAGTGCTTTTGTTTTGTCTTAAGATGAACACCAGTAATGCTTTTTTCTAAGGCTAGTCTTAAACCTTGTCTGTGAAACCAGGGAATAGTTAATTATTGTTAACACATTGCCTAATGCTTCCTAATGGGAACTATAAACAAATTAAAATGAAAACCAAAACAAAAGCTAATTTAAAATATTACTAAAAACTACAATAATATACATATTTAATACTACAATTACACTGGTATATAGTAAACAGAGATTAGGAGATAATGTGTAAAAAGTAAAAAAGAAAAAGAAAAAACACATTGGTGTCCTGTAGTCAGTTACCATACCTCTCTACAGCCACTATCTCCACTCCTGCAGCATTGTTGTTGCCAAACTTAAAAGTGATAAGTTCTGGATGCTTCTTCTTGGAGGTGATCTTCACCACGGAGTTTAGGGCCTGCCTGGATTGGATGTAAGCAAACCCTTTTCGGGCAGCGATCTCTCTCAAACAGTACATGTGTGTTGCAGTGATCAGCAGATGGCTGTGGAAGATAAAACGGTAGAATTATCCACCACTATACTCAACCCACCATCCACCAGCTGAGATGGCCCAATATCTGATGTAACTGTTATAACATAGCAGTTTTTCACATGATTACTTTACAATTATTTGACTACATTGGCTAATATAAAATATATCATTATTATTTTATCCATTCATCCATGGTATTTAAACTTATATTTGACAATTTTGACCATGAAATTCTTGGCCAATCTTATGTCATGTGTTCAAACAGGTAGCTTCACCTTGGGAACATGTGTCCAGTCTCCTTAACTTCATTGCATGGAATATGGTGCTTCACATCTGGTTTGTTGATCCAAGTCTGAATATTGACGATCTCTTTCCTGTCATCATCTGATATTGATGAACTCTCAATCTCATCTGAAAAGAGGGAAGGAAATATGAAAAACATTAAGTAAAAACACAGGGATACAGATATGAGATGAAGTATACCAAATGTTGAATTTCTAAATATCTCGTTATATGGGGTTATATTCTTTTTGGGGGGGGTTTAAGATGAAAATGGTCATCTTTCTTTTTAATGTCTTCTTTTGTTAAAAAAAAAAAAAAGGGTAATATGGCTTTTGAAAAACAATAGTAAATGATCAAAAGTTTACATCAAAACGTAATGACCAAATTTTATTTTTTTGGTAAACCACCACAATAACAAAATTCTAAGATCAAATGTAAATATATAATGACAAAGTCATTAGATCAAGGATATTCAAACTTGCCTCTGCACCTAAACCTTGAAGACCTTGATTAAACAGTTCAGATCAGTGTTACTTTAGCATTTACATACTATTTTAGTATTCACATTCATATTTTCAATCAACTTTTTTATATTTTCAGCTTTCATAAATTACTTTTTTACATTAGGTTTTTTTTATATATTTCTGTTTAGCTTTAATGCACTTTTATTTTAATTTAGTATTTCAACTTAAATGTATTTCAGTTAGTTGCCACAGCAACATTTCCATTTATTAATTTAAGTTTCGTAAGTTTAAGTTTTTCATCTGATATTTACATTTTATTACAGCTTTATTTCAATTACCAAAAAACAAATAAATAAATAAAAATAATCATTCTTATAGCTAGATAACAACACTGGTGAAAGTGTGCATGAACTAACACTGCAGAAAATTGCAAGTTGAGTTCTCCAGGCAGGTTGAATGTCCCTGATTTAAAGGGGTCATATGATGCTTTTTTTAAAGATCATTATTTTGTGTATTTGGTGTAACAGAATATGTTGGCATACTTTAATGTTGGCTCTCTCTCCCTCACACGCGCACACACACACACACACACATACACGACACGCAAAACTCCGCATTTGAACAGTCAATATCAAATATTTAAACTAATAATAAAACATAATTGCAGTAGCTGATTCAGAAGCACCAAATTGTCATAGCAAAGTCAGAATTACCTCCTCTCCTAGGTTCAGGAAACGGTCGTCCATAAAATGCGTTGCTGTTTTGTTGCAAGTAATCTTAATGATTCCTAAATGCATCTACTTTCGGAAGGGCAAATAGAGTTCTTTTGCTTTCGCCTAGAAACACACATGGCTGCATCAACACTACTGCAGTTACTGAAACCATGCCTTCTTTCTTTGCATGAACATTTGGGTGGCATTACGCAAATATTTCCACATCGTGATGTAGACATGTGGGGGCATGTTTGAATGAGCCGTTTTAATGGGGCATGGCAGAGTCTTAACTTTGATAAAGAATATATGTTTGGTTTTAAGACTTTAGTCTTTGCAACTTAAGGGATCTTATCTATGCACAATCAGCTTGTAACACTCCAAAGAGAAAGGAAAACTTGAAATCGCATCATACGACCCCTTTAAATGTGTTTACCTGTATCATACTCTTCCTCATCACCAATGCTGAAGACAGGCTTCACACCCCTGTATGGCTTCCCCACCCGATCACTGCTGCTTATGTGCCTGAAGCATATAAGAAAACATCATATGTACTTACAAGACCCACTAAAAGAATAAAGTTTTGTCCTTCACACCAACATTGATTTCCTTGTCTTAATACAGACATTCTAAGAGCAATGGCAGTGAGATGAGGTATCCTCTAGGATTAGAAAGGTGAATACTGTTAGTTGGAAGAAAGGCAAGTTAACATGTTTGCATTTTACCAGAGATGAGAATCAAAGTGTGGAAGGCCAGGCAATTCACAAAAGTGACTGTTTTGAGTCCATTTTACTTTAACATTTAGGCACAACTGCCCCAGTCTTCTACAGCTATGATCCCTTTGTAGAGAGACTACAGTACTTCATTAAGAACTAGAGATGCACCGATTGGAATTTCCTTGGCCGGTTCTGATTTCTGATTTTTTTTGTAAGTGTGACCTGCCAATACTGATTTTTTTCAAAGAACTATAATTGACAGCATATACAAACAAAAATCTATACTTTTTTCAATGCAAATTCTTTTTTTTACGTAAATCATTCAACATTACAATTGCCCCAATCTGGACTAAGTTACAGATGTTCTCTCACTTAAACAGCTCTAAAAAATAAAGTGCTCTGTGACTGGAAAGAGGCAGACATAGTTAACTGAAAAGGAGTTGCTGTATATAACAAAACAGATGTCATTTCCCACTATGTTTTAAGTGGTAATTTTTTCCCTAATGTGATGTCATCTTTCACATCAAATTCTTACATTCTTTCAATTAATTTAGTTAAAATAATGAGAGTTGTTACCATTCAAATTAAATCAGTATGAACAAACTCCATCTTTCCACTGCAGGAAACATAAAAGCTGCATCTGAAGTGGCATTAGATGCATTTACACAGACTGTTTGATGAAGTTGAGGAATGCATAAAGAATTTTATAAGAATAAATGTTTAAATTTTTTTTAACATACAAATAAAGAAATGTTGGGAAAAATGCAATGATACTTCAAATATGAAACCAAACCACCAGTAGGTGGCGGCAAATGACTGTTTTAATGAGCGAGTCGTTCAGTCCTTCATTCAACAGATTTGTTCCTACGGATGATTCATTCAGAAACAAGGCAAGCGAGTCTCTATGAATGGGTTACTGAATCATTGACTCACTTGATTCATTCAGTAACAAAACACCGCTGTGTTGCTCAGAGAAGTTCTGTTGTGACTTTGATTGGAACCATTTTCGTCAACGAAATTAAGGAAAAAAATAAAAAAAAATAAAAAGTGTCAATATTGTTTCTTATTGCAAGTCATTAATTTTAACTTCTTGTTTACTGAACTACTATTGTATAAAATCAGTGTCATATTGCAGTGATATTCGTGGAAACATCTTGGTCTTGCAATGTTGCGTACCTAAATCATATATTATAAATGTTTTTTTTTTTACTACCGCAGTATGCATCTATAATTTTCTGTGAGCATCGTTGCGCTCATTTGTTTTGCTTTCTGCACAAGTCTCTCTCACACACTCACTCAGGCGGTGCAAGCCTCATCTGACATGACATAAATACATAATCAGTTGCCGTAAGTGTGACATCAAAACAGACCAGCTGAGAATCAGCAGACCGACGGGCCGGTCGTGTGGAAAATCGGCTAATTCCGGTCCCTGGCCAGTCGATCGGTGCATCTCTATTAGGAACATATAAGAGGACCCAAACAGCAGAGATCAGACTTCAGACTGTGGAGACAGAAACTGCTGGCATAAAACAAAGAAAGGCACAAAGTGGCAAACGCACTGTTAGAGGTCAAAGCAGCCGACACTGTCAGAAAGTGACAAGACCTGTGGTTCATAGCTTCCACCATTCCGAGTGTTTGTGAATTCTACTACACATGCGTGTGAATGTCTGGTAGTGGATGACAACGTAGCAAATTCTAGAATGTTACTCTACTCTGACGATATTCTCAGAAGAATTTTAGCAGGAAACAGGAAATTCAAAAGGATGAGAAGGATATTTGTACTATAGATGCAGGTGATGCATATGGTGTTAGAGCATACATGAGTGTGCCATTTAATCAGGGTTTTAAAACCCCCTACAATAAGCTAAAGCTGACAGCGCCACCTTGAGAGGGCATGTTGCAGAAACTGGATGCACGCTGGTGGGGGCACAGACAAACATTAATGAAGTCTTACCGATCCAGTATTCCCTTGTCTGGCCAGGGTAGATTGAAAGACATTCTAGTGTGAAGTAACAGGGCATAGGTCGGGAGGATGATTAAAACAGAAAGACGTCAGAATCAATCTTTTGTAATAAATTCCTCTAAGCTATATAATTTATTTATTTTTTTATATAAAAGTAGGGCAGGGAAAAAAAAAAAGAAGAAGTTTTTAAGTTTTTGCAACTGGTTCCTGATCATTAAACAGTCCTCAGTTTGTTTAGTTTTTTTAACTAATAGAATACATATCTGGAAATAAAAAAAGTGTGAAAGAATGCCTGTCCGGTGCAAAGAAAATTAAAGATGCTCACCTGTCCACCGGTGTGGAAGTGTTTTCTATGAAGCTGATCACCTTCTCTTTTACATTAACTGACTTTGACTTGAGTGCAAAGGTCATTTTGTTGACAAGTGATTTAACTCCTTTTCCATCTGTGCTGTTCAGTTCCCCCTGTATCAATATAAGAGATGGGCTGAATTAACCATGGAAGTTAATAAATCCAAGACCAAAGAGGTATTTGCTTATCACACTGGAAGTTAAAGCATTTCATGGTTTGTCCACAGTGTCCACAAGATGGCACTAAACACCACCCATAAAATGAAAGGAATATGCTACATCAGGGGTGTCAAACGCAGTTCCTGGAGGGCCAGAGCCATGCAGCCATCCTTCAGGCTTATTTGAAAACTACATGGTTTGTGTGTTGGAGCAGGGTTGGAACTAAACTCTGCAGGGCTGCGGCCCTCCATGAACTGAGTTTGACACCCCTGTGCTACATGTATCCACCTTATTTTTCAAATGCAGAAATAAGATGTTTCCTGTGAATGAACAATGCCCTCCAACAGTTTGGAAACACCCCTGGCAAAGTGTGGTTTTATCACCATATCAGCATAAATACTTATTTTTTGGTGCAAATACATTAAAGTAACTTGACATTATCATTGAAGACCAGCAATAATAATTTTCATTTTGATTACATAATAATGGCAATATATACACGTCGAAGTCAGACATGCCCCTTTGCCAGCTGTGATGCCTGGTTACTGGTTTAAACTTGGCCCAGGCTTTTAAAAGATTTTTGGGTCAGCACACCTTAATGGCTTCAACAATTGATTGCCAATTAAGTTTAGAATACAATGAACCAATTAGAACACAATTTAGGTCAGATAGTTTACAAATAGCTATTTGTGGCTATGTGGATATTTTGATGAATCGAAAATTTAAGATTTTTTCTATGTATAAACTGTTTTTGTAATAAAATATGTTTTCGTGGTTTGCGTTGTCCCTTATCAGTGCAAACTTAATCACAAATTAAAAAGGATTCATGCCAATATGGTCCATAACCCCACTTTTCTAGGGCGTTTCCAAACTTTTTGAGGGCACTGTACATTATTTGGAATTTATTACCCACTATAGCTAAATGACTAGAAGAATAAAGTACAACAAACCAATGAGCTACAAACCAATGTGTTTAATATTATAAATACTATTAAACAAAAGAGAAAGGACACCTTGCACGTTCAAGATAAAAATGGCACCTTTCTCACTTTAAAAATAAGGTGGATAAAGCTTTAGAGAGGTACCAAAAATGCACTTAAAACAGTGTTTTATGAAGGTAATTTTAAGACTCACAACTTAAGACCTTTTTAGGTAAAGACAATTTAAGGAATCAATTGAAGGGAACAATACACCAATATGTTCTCTAAATGTAAATGTCTAGTGAGGACACAGTGAGTTGAATTAGCAACACAAAAATACAATTTCAAACTGATTTCCTTTACTTTTCAATTCATTTTACAGAAAAGTTAAGTTTTCATATACCCGATTGGAAGACATTTGTTTTAGTTTTAAGCACAAACTGAAATTATTTCAGTATTATTTATTTTACATTTGCATCTCAAGTAAATTTATCTTGATTGTAGGATGTTTAGATATTTGCAATGGAAAACAAAAATACAGAGAACGATATTCCTTTTTTGGAATGCATGCAAAATAACTTATGAATTTAAGACTTTCTGCTCAGATTAAACACCTTTATAGAGCCTTAAATTGTGGAAGAACAAACTAAGACTTTTAAGACTAAGATCCAAAGAACCTCTGTTGAAAATTAATTGCGAAAATGGATGAGAACATGTGCCACAACAGCATGGTTTGAAGGTTACATGCTGAGTAGCACTCTTTTAATACATCATATAAAGTGCATCACACACACACACACACACACATTAAACTCACATCAGCTGAGCTGAGGCTGCTGTGGGATCCTGAGGTGCTCACAATCCAGTGAACATAAACATTATCCGGCCCTTCAACATTAATATCTGCCAGGTGCTGCTGCAATGCTGAGCATTAAAGAAAAATACATTAGTTTCAGTTTCATCAGCACAATTTAACTGCTGCTGTCACTATGTAAACCTGCTGATCACATTTTTTTTTTTTTTTTTTGAATCTGAATACATTTAATTATTTATATTTGATTATATTTGGTTAGTACTGTGCAATGATCAAGTGTTATTAATTTTGAACTTACCCATAAAACCACCTTTTGCTATGCTCACAAACTCTTTATTTTTCTAGACCAAAAAAAACACACAATTACATTTACCACTTACTTTCTGAACATTTGTCAAATGCTTTCAATAATACTTCGTACAATTCAATATGTAGCAGCAGATGCAGTTCTGACCTGTAGAAAGTGGGCAAGCACCATGTTCATGTACATGTCCTCTTCTTCACGTCCACTGCCCATGAAGCACAGATGCTCTCCGCTTGCCACAGAGCCTGATTCCAGAGACTGCTTCTGTGCCTCCAGAAGAGACTTCACTGACAGAGCAAACTCAGAGGGATTATGAAGCATCTGTGAATCAACACCATATCATTACAGTTTTACGGGGTCAAGGACACAGAGGTGCATAGAGCTGTGTACAATTACACTGTGAGGCAGCTACACATTAAAAATTGAATTTGAGGAAACAAAGTGCATTCAAAGGAAATCAATCTCTATTAGAACTACTATGAACAAATGCTGCATTCTCTGCTGGTAAAACTTCTTACTAGGTCAGAGTCCAGGTGAAAGGCAGTGGAGAGGTGACCAGCATTGTACTGCTCAGCAGGACGGCAGTCAACTACAAAAAACCTCACACCCTCCTAAAAAGAGTGCAAATCACAAGAACATACATTTAAATAGGAATAAAATCACTAGAAATAAGGCATCACATTGTGAAACTCATCTGTTAGTGATTCTTGTGCACAGGTGTCATAAAATAATATACTTAAAAGATGTTTTTCAAGGTTTATTTTTTATTTTATTTGCAATTTACATACATTGAGCACATAAAATTGTAAGTAAAATGTGTACGGTGCAAACAACCGTAAATGTGTACGGTGCAAACAACTGCTTGATGCCGAATTGTCGCTAATTTAAAAGTGAAAGTAAAACGCGCACAGCGCTTACAGGCTATTTAAAACCGAAGGAAAGCGAGGAAAAGATGGAAAACTCAAACGACCCCCCCATCACGGTGATACCAGTATTGTCACGCGTTGATTAACCGGTGGGAAAATTTCCTCACCGTCACAACCCTACTTGTACTGAAGATTAACAAAGTCTTATTGGTTTACAAAGATTATGAGGGTAAGTAAATGAAAAACAATTCTAGGTGAATTACCCGTTTAATGTTGAGCCCTGATCATCAACATCAATAAATCTGAAAGTTGATTGAAAGATGACTGTGAACTCACAGGTTGTAGCTGGTTGGCTTGCAGGATCTCAGGGACTGATACAGGCAAACAGAGAGCCTGACTCAGGTCCATGTCTTCTTCCTTCAGAGCCACCAGACTGCTGCCAAACAGATTATGGTTCTCCTGCACACACATAAACCAGATAATTGAGCATGTGATACCTGCTTAACTGTTATTGTGATACCCCACAATTCTATCTTGCTGCATCTATTGTAATGTGCATCATATTGAAAGGAAGTTGACGCTTACCTTTCTAAGAGATAAAGGCGTCTTGCTGTTGTAATACTGTGCTAAAGAAAACAAGTCTTCAAGGTCCTCTACATCTAGGAATTCTGGTGAATGCTTCAGCTTACCTGGAAAAAAGGAAAAATAAATTACAGCTGTAGACTTTGGTCATACAGGACAATGCAACAGATTTTTGTAATGTACTTTTTAATAAATAACACTAAAGAATTTACAGATAATTTCCTCTTTGCTTTCTTCTTCATGGATGCCATCTCTGGACAATAAAAAAAAACAAAGAAAAATGTGTTTTTGCTTGATCTCATAAACAGGAAAGTAAAATCAGTAAAATTTTAATCAGTTGAGTTCACTGAACATTCTGAACTGTCACATACTTAGCATTGACAAGGA
Organism: Barbus barbus; assembly: GCF_936440315.1. Taxonomy (NCBI): domain Eukaryota; kingdom Metazoa; phylum Chordata; class Actinopteri; order Cypriniformes; family Cyprinidae; genus Barbus; species Barbus barbus. The sequence goes on from NC_136753.1 coordinate 15,731,431, forward strand.
TGATGAGCATGAGGAAGAAGATGAGAAACGGGTCAGCCTGTTGGAGATAAACATCCCATAAGGCCTGTGACACCTCAGGGAGACAGCTGCTAGAAAAGAGACTGCCTAGCTGCAGGAGACAATAAAAAAAAAAAATAAAAAAAAAGATTCTTTAGCATACAGCTGCAAATAATTTATTTGATTCATTTTAGGAAAATGACTAACACTTTTCAGAATTGATCCATAGTGTGTATAAGTTAAGTATAGTTTATATACTAAGCCAGGGGTTTCCAATCCTGCTCTTGGATGGCCACTGTCCTGCAGAATAAAAGCTTCAACCTGAACCAGCTATTCAAGGTCAAACTTCTAGGAAGATGTGTTATGGCAAGTTGGAGCAGGATTGGACAACCCTGTACTAAGCCAAATACTTATATAATATTCAAACAGGCCAGAGATCGACTGACCCAGTTGATGGCGTAGGAATCAGGAGTGATCTTTTTTGTGTCCAGGAATGAGCAGAATTCAGGCTCATGGTACTGCAGCAGGAGTCTGAAGAGGTGAAATGGTCTTCCCTTCGCAACGCAGTCTCTGCAAAAGGTAAATAATATGAACCTATTTCAAGAAAACCGATATATAAAGCATGCCTGTTCCCCCTCTACCAACCTAACATGTCTCAATCTATCTGGCCACAGAAAACATCTGAAGAGGTGGCATTCAGCAGCATTTAACCACCTCTAACCAAACTGAAACTTTCTTTCAGTTTAAATCATTTCAGTGATTCAAGAGTTGCTACATTATCTGCAACATTATAATTACTATTATTATTTATTTTATTATTTATTACTTTTTAGTTGTTGTTTTTTCCAAAATTGGTTTTGAGGTAATTTGGGGGTTTTATCTTTTCTTTTCTTTTTTAAATTAGAGAAAAACACAGACAGACATAAGAACACCCCTACCTTGGGATGTATTTATTCATGATGGCGTAGAAGCAGTTGTAGAGGTCTTTGCGGGACAGCTGTAAGCCCAGGAGTGGTTTGAGGATGTGTGGCCAACTAAGATCAGGAGTAAAGGTGACATTTCTGGACTTGCAGTAAAAGGTGATCACTGACTCCACATCTGAAACCAGGTCCCGCCCTTCCTCCGCTGGTAACCCTAGCTCATCTATATGCAAAAAAAAAATTGCATCAAAAATATTTAAAAAAATCCCACTGTTCCATATGAATATTTTTCCCTAGTATATTGTTTGAGATAATGGGTTTGCGAACAGAACTTATAAGAATGCGTGGGATTTATCACGACTCGGGGAGCATCCTTCCAAGATAGTGCTGTTGGTTTATTAACTTGCAAGACATGATTGATCATGTGATAGAATTATTTTTTTTCTTAGATACTGGTATGAGGCTTAATTTCATCTGAGTGTACATCCATTATATCCCATAAGCATTATTTCTTTAAGTGTACAAACTTACTTTAAAATGAAAGCTGGCAGTTTGCATTTGAGCTCTGCATTTGAGCCTTTATAGCGCTGATGACACATCACTGCATGCCAAGGCTTTTGTACAAGTAGCAGCATATTGCCTGATGCCCTGTTCTTGCAATGTCAGCTATTTTTACAGAAAGAGCAAGGTGGAAAAACTAATTAAATGACCAACTAAATAATTTATACAGAGAATTTTAAAAACAAATAAGTTGTAATGAAACTTTAATAGCGATCTTTCATTCTGTATTTTGATATATTTGAGTGTAACAGATCATAAAAAAAGTGATGCTCTGTCTCGGGTCTAAGGAATAGTGGCTACTTTAAGTTGGTTATTTCAAACGTGTGTATGTTTATTTTTAAGAAGGAGGGTGTTACGTCCCGTATTGTTTCGGGAGAGATTTTTATTTTTTTTCCTTTTCTTCTCTCTCACTCTCACAGGATCGGTGATTGGACTATGCTGTCGTCAATCATCAATTCTACTCAATGCTTTGAGGACCAATCAGACGTTAGGGAGTGCATATAAAGATCTGGAAGTGACGCGAGTTCAGAAGGCTCTTCATTTGTTTGCTCTTTCATGTTTGTGTTTGCTCCTGTTTCGGTTATAATTTTCTGAGTTTGACTGTGTTTTTGGATTTTTGTTATGCGAAATATTATTGTCCATTGACTGTGACTTGTATTAAAGGAGTTTATTCAAGTCCTTTTCTGGCGCATGGTGATGGGACCAGTTCAGCATGTCACGTGACATACATCTTACAACACACAGGGTAAAGTTGTCTAAATACACTAGTTTAGGAGCGAGTGCCATCTGCTGTATTTGTTTGTTAGTCAGCGTAGTTACTGGCGTTCTACGCTGAAGATGTTACTTTCTTTGATTCCTTTGTTTAGCTTAGTTTTGTTTGGTGTTAGTTAGTGTTTTGTTTTATTTTATTTTTCTTTCTTTGGCACCGCTCTCGTCCCTCACTTTTGTTGTCATTAATTATATTTGGATATAATTTGTAAATATATATTTGTTGATTTGTTTGAAGGTATTTTGTTTTGTTTATATTATCATTATGGAACTTCGTAATATAGATTCTTTTTCCACTAAATACAATCTTAATAGTTAGTTTTGCCTCTGTCTGCTCCTTAAGTCGCACACACCACATCCTCACATCAGGGAAAAGTGTTTAGCTTGAATATCATCTTAGTTATTAAATGTTTTGTTTCCTCCCAAAACCCTAGATGCCAAATAATTAGGGAGACGTAACACAGGGGAAAAAACTGATTGGATTTTTTGGATTTTGAGATGTGGGCATTGCACACAAAAATGAATGAGAGTTTGTAGTCGATTGAGAAGGGGTGGTCTAAGTAGATTACATGACTGGAGAAATCCAGCATGTCACCAGAGATCTGTAGCTTTCCCTGGAAGACTGACTTATGATATTTTATGATACATTAATTATGAGGCCAAAAAGAAATATACATGAATGAATAATTCACAATAATATCTGTACCATGCCTTACATAAGTTACAATTTAATGCAGACTTTAAACACATTACTAAAATTTTCCAATGAAGCTTCTTTCCCCGCCATTGACGAGATATCTCATCAATTAAGAGACAACGCTTCCATTGACGAGTTAAGGCAATCCGTGTTCTAGGTATATTACGGTAATAGATATACATACATACATACATATATATATATATATACACATATACATACATTATATATATATACATATGTATGTGTGTGTGTGTGTGTGTGTGTGTGTGTGCGCGTATGTATATGCATGCATGTAGCCTATATGTGTGTGTTTGTGTGTATAAACGTGTGTGTGTGTGTGTGTGTCTGCGTCTGTCTGTTCTGTTTATTTAATGCAATTTCAGTTATTCATATAATTATTTACAGGTGAAACAATATGACATTTGAATGCATTTTGCTTGAAAATGCACTACTTTGAAAAAAAATAAAATAATTTCTCAGTTTTTTTGTCCAAAATGTTGTATTTCTGATGAAACCTACGTGCATTCAAATGGTGATAAAACATGAACACATAAAGATAGAATAAAGTAGTTTTTTTTATTAAAAGCAGAGGCTTGGTTCTTTATTTTGATAAACAATATGTTCATATATTCATAGCAGAAAATATTCTGAGGGCCATCAAATTTAGGTGAAAATCATCAAAAATGCTGGTGGTGGCTGGCAACTTTTAAAAGAAACGCTGGCGGGGAAAGAGTTAATAAAAATGTCTAAATGCATTACAAATTACATCAAAATAATGTTTAATAGATAAGGATGGTAATCCTGATTCAAAAATAATTTGATAGTTTAGTTTCAAGTCATGCTTTACAATTAAACTCATACCTGCAGTAAAAGTGTTTTAAAACTTCAGAAGCACACAAACAAACGGAAAGTCTTGCCAACAGGTAAATGTGTGTGGAATGCACAATGTCACAGGATGTTTTGAATAACCAGTAAACTTACAATGTAAAGTGTCTGACTCCACATTCATAGAACTGATATGCTAGAAATGTGTATTGCATTACTACACATATATGGCACAATGAAAATGAGATGAGGTGTGAAAAGGTTATTCACCAATGATCTGCTGACTGCGGCTGTGAATGAGCGTCTGTTCTGGTAGGTCCAAAGCCCCATCCCATGAGGACAGACTATCTCCTTTACCAGACACGTTCAAAGCAATCTGTTAACACAGACACGTTCAACGTCAGAGCCAGAAACTAAAACTTAGGGAAAAAAATAGGGGAAACAATGAAAGCAACTGCAGTTCCTCCTGAAGTTCACTGTGTGATATAAGCTAATGCCATCTCCATGGGGTGTACGTTTAAAGGGTCCTACACTAAGCCCACTACAGTTTCCTTAATGGCCATCTAATCGATACAGAGGCTCTCTAAAGCCCTTTGAGACCCATTGACTCTAAAGGAAACCCTTTAAAACAAAGCTCTGCAAGGATCCTATGTCATAAGCATGAACACTTTTTCTGTCTCTCTCATCAAGACACAGCATGTACAATCTTTTCAAAGCTTTTTCATAATCCAGAAAGTCAATATTTCCACATTATGCTATGCAGGCTAATTAGTCAAGCCATTTTATCTTCAAACACACACACACACACACAAACACACATAGTATACCTACCATCCATAACTTGGCCCGCTGTTGTGGGGGTAGGTTTCGGACCTGGATAACAGCATCCTGGTTAGTGTCCAGATCACATTCTGCTGAGCCAAGTGCGTCAGCCAGATCATGAGTCCTTCAGAAAACAAACACACACAATAAATGCACACGACACTGTGATCAAATCACTCGAACTACATTTAGAAGTCAAGGACAGATTCTAAACTAATGCAACAGTAAAGTTCTACATTATTCTATATTGGAAAAAAGTCTCATTATCACCAAGGCTGTGTGTATTTAATCAAAATACTGTAAAAACAATGACTTTTTTAAAAGTAAAACGTAATTTATTCCTGTCATGGCCATTTTTAATTCTTCATTGTCACACTATCACTCTAATATGCTGATTTGAGGCTCGAGCAACATTGCTCTTTCTATTATTATCATTACTGAAAACAGCTGTGCTTCTTAATATTTTTGAGGAAACCGCAAAACAGTTTTCAGGACTTTTGATGAATAAAGAGCTCACAAAAAAGGCATTTATTTTTCATTTATAATGTCACATATAAATGTCTTTACTTTTGATCAATTTAATGCACCCTTACTGAAAATTATTGATTTCTTCTCTGACCTCAAATATTTTAATGGTAGTGTACATTGAAATTATAAATTATGTTAATATAAAGTGAGTATTAAGAAAACTGCAACATATTCTAATTAACCAGTACCAGAATAAAGAGGGAAAAAAATTTATTTGGGTAAGTGCAGATCATATCTTAATCCCTTAGTCAATGTTGGAGAAATTTAGTAAATAAAGAACTCTGACATTGAAAAATAAGTTATAAAAAGACATCAATAAAATGAAGATAATCAGCGCAACATATTAGATTAAAAGCAGAAATCTATTTGAACAGTCATTATCATCACATGCAAAATGTGCATTTTTCAGGTGAATGACCATTGTTTGCACTGCAACTGGTTGTCGGAGATGGTGGAAAATAAATGTATTAAATAAGAATAAAAATAATCTGTCTGATGCTAAACAATTGAAAAAAAACTGCTTAGACAGATAGCAAACAGCCATGAACAGCCAGTGACATGAATCGTTTATGAGCAATATGTCGAGCAGCTATACAGAAATTAATATTGCCACAACAAATAAGGTGCGTTTGTGCACACCAGGTGACATGACTGTGCAAAGAACACACATTATTGAGGATGCAATATTCAGTCAAAAGGGCACAGCTCGATCAGACGCTCAGGCACTCTGCACTGTTCTTCAGCACTCCACTCTCCTCCAGGGTTTCTCTCAAAGATACTACAAACGCAAACAGTCTAGACACTAGCAAAACAAGCTAAAAACTTGGCATAAGGATTTTAGGGAGAGGAAAAAAAAAAAAAAAAAAAGCATGACTTGCTCTAAATTGCATTTTTAGCTGAAGTAAAACAGAAAGAAATCCTCTGTGGCCTCTTTACCATCTGCTATACCACCATAGAAAAAAAAAAATCTCAGACAAAGCCCCACTCTCAGACACACACAAAAAAACTGCAGAAAACAACTGTTCTGGAATCAAACAATGTGCATCACTCATTCAAACACACCGCAAATGCTCCAATTCTTCCATTCACACAACAGCTGCTGCTAAAACATACATGACAAATTTCTAAATATTTTTTTTTTCAGATAAATAATTACAAAACACCAAACATTTAATGTGTATAAAGACAAGCTGTTTTTCTTTCTTTTGATGATTTATCTATTTTTATTATTTTTATATTTAGTTTATTTACCCATTCAACTGATTATTCTGACACATTCTCACAATTTCTAATAATCTATGATCCACCCTAACAGCATCACCACGGTGACATTTATTTACATCAATGGAATTAGTTAAATACATTAAAAAAAACAAATTGATGATGAGTTTATGGGTTTCACTGTCATTCTAAATTTGTGACATACTCTTAGGAAATAAGATCAAAGCTGTCAAACACACCTCATATTAGACATACCAAGCATTCCAAACTGAGGTGAGATAAATGCAAGTTGCCACATCCAGATATTTTGGCTGAATGCCTTAATAATGAGATAAGAGCCAACATATTCTCTTTTTTTTAGGTAAATCTAAAACTAGGAACTAAAGAACATGTAAAGCGCTATCTGAGGTATTGGACCTTGATATTACATACTGAAATATACGTCACCCTCACACTTTGCTCCATTTCTCTCTCCTACGGGATCATTTGTCTTTATGGTCATTGTCTGTGAAAACAGGAAGGTCCATATTCAGTAGAAGAGGAAGAGGACACAAATGCTCACAAAAAGAGGCGTGTCTGTGATTTCTACGCGTGAACCTCTTCCTTTTATAGAAGAACCACTAAACTTAAAATCTAGGATTAAAACTATTTTTGCCAAACTTGTTGTCATTATGCAGTTCCTCTCTAGAATGTTAAGCAAAAGAGTTTAGAAAACTATAACGGTATTGGTAGATTATGAGAAAAAGAGTGCTTTGCAGTTACAAATGGTAACAAACACATGGCTGTGTATTACGTCAAGACTTAAAACACTTTTCTGAATAGTTCTGTTGAACTTATTTCTAAGCCAAAACATGCCTAAACAATAAAGCACCAAGAAAAAACATAAAACATGACGTCTAAGTTGTCAGTTTATTTGGGCTGTCAAAAGAAAACATCTCATCCATTCCTCAAACATTTTTAACCTAGGAGGAGTCTCTGATGCTAATACTTGACTCAACTTTCCTGTACAAGACACTCCTCGAACGAATCACTACAAAGAATATTAAAACATATAACGCTATATTAAAAAAGAAAACCACAGTAAAGTAATCCACCATTAAATTTAGTTATTTCAGTAGATAATTCAAACTATGAATCTTGTCATTATTTCGAGAATAACTCACAGAAGTCAGTAATGCGGTTTCAGTCTACACAGTTAACGTAACGTTACTTGATCACAGAGTTTCAGAAAACCACCATGGCTATTAAAGATGTCTTGCACAGCTAAACAGAAGAATTCACACTTTTAACAAAAGCCGAGAAGCGTGAACACGAACCATACGTTACTATATAAGTGGGGGGGGGCATGGCCATAGTGAAGTGATAATGAAAACTAAGATTGTTTCATAATCATCACAACTCTATTGTGTGCAAAGCTACGCTAACATCTAGCAAAAGCTGTTTTAACCAGCTTCTACGAAAACACAACGACGTTTAATCGCTTAAAATGCGCATCAAACAGATCAGAATATGAATAAAATGACAATGTGAAACTGCTGAGAAGGTCTGGAAAACAGCTGGAGTCTCCAAACAATACACTGGCTGCTTTGGCTAGTCAAACTAGCTGTTTAGCACAGCGTCGCTGTCTACCTGCCACTCAAACGGCTGTCGAGGAAAAAGCTACAACATTAATAGTCTTTCTTCAACGGACTTCAAGTTCCAATAACAATATCAGTCTGAGAACCGTGAATCGTTCGGCGATAAAATTGATCAGTTGTGTTTTCTTACCAGCTGCTTTCAAGCACTTCCCCTACAGCATCCGCCATTGCTGTGGTGACGGTCCACGTCAAACTGTGTCGTAAATACAGCGTCTTGTCGCTACGACCACACGCACGCACGCGCTCAGCGCAAGTCTAGACGCTACGTAGAACGCGATAATCAGCGGAACCGAGTATTCTAAAAGAGCGAGATTTTAGCTTAATAAATAAAAAATGAGGGTTCTAAACCCGCTCCGTTTCGACATGGTATGATATGACACTTGTTGCCTGCCTCCAAAATAAATCAGTCGTAAATTTTTTGTTGTGCATGTAACTAGCCTAATCCACTTGCTGCTGTTGAATTTAGAGTTTTTATTATAGACTATCATGACGATGCTCTTCACAACGTCTACCCTTTCATGCAAAGAACGATTGAAAGATGGATGTTGGCAAGACAAAAGAGTAACACCTGTTTTAAAGACCACATTTGTTAAATTAGTTTTTATGCCTTTGATGTGCATGCAAATGTTCATATACTGATCTCATTAGATTTTTTTACCCTGGCAAAAAGGATCTCACGGGAAACACGTGTGCACCTTCTACAGAAATTGAAACACTGACTTCAACAAAGATAATATTATATAAATAATACATAATATTAATATAATAAAATAATTCAATGTAAAACTATTTTTATTTAAATGTATTCATTTATTTATTAAGAACAATACACATTAATATTGGAGATGTATAAATGTGCCAATTTAAGCCAAAATAGCCAGCTATCACTTGGCATGTGGTGGTCATGCATTTAACTAAAAAGCACATTTAATAAACATTAAATAAAAGTAAGTACAGACGAAAGTCATTTGCATCAAAACACAAAACCAAGCTGGATTTATGAATAATTGTGGGCAACTCATTTCTTTATTTGATAATATTATACATTAATATTACACATTACTATTACACAGGGAAACTTTACCAACATCACATTTTCCCCTCTTATTATATTTATTTATTTTTACTTGTTTTTTTGCACAGCTACTTTCAACAGATCAAGCACAACAAATTAATTTGAACCTTTAGGTGGTGCCACTTAGCTTGCATTTTAAAGTGTATTTTAATCAATCAGTTATGCTCTTCAAACATGCAGCAGTCTTGAACGATTTGTTCCCTCAAAATTGGTCTGTAAATCCATTACTACGAATTGATCAGACTGGAAACAGAAATAAGCAAACATATGTAAACATTTACATATTAGGCAATGCTTAATAATCAATGTATACATGCATACAGGGAAATGATCACATCCTATTTTTTTGTAAACTACTAGTTCTGTTCAGGTTAAAGGCCAAGTCCTGTACCATGTTACACATTCAGTCAACAATGGTTTAAAAATAGAGCTACAATATCTCAAACCATATTTGAAAGACAGTAATGCCGTCATAAAACAAACTTAAAGCAGGTAAACAATATATAATCAATTTCCTTTAAAAAGATGGCTATATGAATGTAGTGAAGCCATTGCTGCAATAGTCAAGAAAAAAAAAACTTGCTGTTTTATTAAATATGAACAAGAACAATACCATTCTTAAATTAAATGAAAACGGATTTATACTACTAACAAAGTATTAATTTTTATTATACACACACACACGCGCCTAGTTTGGATACTATAGAATCCTCCATGTACACAAATATGCAGTATGTATTTAAGGGCATGCCACTTCGACTTTAAAAGTACCTTAATATCTCAAGACTACAAATGAACGCAAAATTTGAACAAAAAAGACCAAGGAGGAAGAACTTAGTTGCTAAATGTAAGGGGTTTCTTTTATTTTCTTGCATTAAGATTTATAAAGAAGGGAGCCATTCTTCAAAAATACGCCTCAATTACATTTTTATTTCACAGAAACTAAACAAAATAAAATCAGATATGTGCAGTTTGGAAGATAAAATGAGAGGAATGTCATTCTGGTGATTCATATTTTTTTTCTAGATTCATGTTCTTGGACAAAAATGAAACATGTTTCTCACAGCTACGTTTTAAACATTTAACACTTTAGTGTCTTAGTTTGAAGATATGGGCAAGGTGATTTCACAGCAAAATTCTTGTAGGGCTAAAAGGGCTTTAAAGTAGTTATACGATCTTTAACAATATTAAATAATGTGCACTTTATCTTGAATTTTTTTTTTAATAGGCTGAATATATTCTATAGAATATTATAATTTGTACCGACATGTATTATTAAATGCTGCACAGAACGTTAAAAAAATAAATCCCAAAACTCATGGTAAAAATAACCCAAAATGAATAACAGTATGGCCAAATTTCGAATTTAACCTCAATACAATCCCCTTCTTATAAACAGTGTCATCACAGCAGTGACACATCAAGAACAAATTTATAACACAAATACATCAACTAAAACTTTAATCCTTCACTTCCCATACAACAAAGACCGTAAATAAGGTTGCTAGGATGCGACATTGAAAGGACAAAACTTGCACACATTACAGCATCAAACCATGAATCAATAATGCAGTCCTGCTGATGGTATACACTGGTATAATGGTACAAACTTACTCAATCCGGTGTCTTGGATGGAAAGAAAAATGAAAAAGAAAAAGTACTGATTAAGGACCCCAATGTCCATAGTTGAGCATTAAATTAAGATTATTAAATCAAAAAGATTCACATTTGTCACACCAATTGGCAGGGGAGGCTGAACATGAACAAATGAGCACTGTTACAAGTTGCAAGATAGCCTAAGCTGTACTCAATGAGGGAGGATGTGAGCTATGCCACTGATGATTTGATATCAAACAAAGCAGCCATCAGTCTTTTTCACTTGCGTTTTGCTTTATCTTGTTTCTTTTTGCTGCTCCTCCACCATTTCTGTGCCACCTTCCAGTACTCAAATAAAAACTGGTGTAAACATTATGGCAGAACCGGTCCGGCCTTTTTTTTTTTTTTTTTTCCATTCATAATGATCATCTTTATATTGAAGTAAAAAAAAAATGGGTTATGGGATGTGTACTGTGGCCCGGCAGTAGAGAGTGGCAAAAGGAGGCAAGAGTTATAGCGTGGGAGGCTTGAGGCCATACTTCTTGGCCACCTCTGTCTGGGCATAAGCAGCATCACAGAGGGAGTAGAGATGGGCCATCTCCATCTCTGACTTGGCCAAGTTGATGGCCTTGTTGAACATGTCTATAGCCTTGTCCAGATTGCCTCTGTGGAAAAAAATTGAAAATGTTTGCTTTTTTTTTTTTTTGAGTTTAGTCTGAAACTAAAACCATAAGGTTGTAATAGCCACATAAAAGTTTCAATAAAATCACTGATTTACAAATTAGGAACAGAAAAAAAAACAGGAAGCAACGTAACATCACAAACCTTTGGACTTCAATGGTTCCCATGGTTTCATAAGCAAAGTCACATTTATTGTCAATTTCAATGGCTTTGCTAATGAGTTCAAGGCCCATTTCCAGATCCTGTTTCCACTGAAGCTGCAACAAACTGCAAAAGAAACACAACTGATAAGTATTTTCTTAATTGAACTTGAATGGATTAACAGGATTCTTTAAGTACAAAAAAAACATACAACTAACCCTTTGTGGACATATGTTGTGGCATTGTCTGGCTCTAGTTCAATACATTTGTCATACATTTCATCTGCCTTACCAAACTGTTGCTGGTCTGTTAGTGCCTATCACCAAAGAAAAAGAAGAAAAAAAAAAAAAAAAGTACATACAAATACATCATAGTTAAGTAAAGAACGATAAAGAAGTAAACAATGATTAAGAATAATTTTATTAATTTTTTTTTTATGCAATCAAGGTGAGCAATACCTGTGCATAAAGAGCATAGCCCTCAGCACACTTTGGAAACCTCCTAATGACGTCCTCAAAACCATCCATGGCTTTCTGAACCTGGGATGGGTTGTTTCCAGTGTAGGCCTGTCGGTACTATGAGAAAAAAATGCCAATAACATTTTTACAATGAGTAAAATGAATTTCTCATATCAGGTTCTTCTAGTTGAAAGTCAATAGTAGTAGACCACATACATTAAGCAAAGGTATCATCTCGTTCAAACAGCTTCAAGAACAGTGCCAGCATAAAGGTGCAACCTTCCTGTGGTACTTACCAATGCAAAACACTTCTGGGCCTGGGCAAGTGCAGAGTCTGGCCGAAGCTTTATACATTCATCAAAATCTCCCACAGCCTCCTCTACCTGATCCAGCAGAATCTTCAACTGAGAAATGAAAATATTACCAATAGGATGTCAAGACATTTCCACAACTTTGATGTTGCTAATTAGCAGCTGTTAGGGAATGTTGCAGAGCAGCGAAGCAAATTGTAAGAACGATAGTAAATGAAAATGAGCGTTATAAATTCCACATAGCTGCTATGGTGTACAAACATCTTAAGGTAAACTGGTGAATGCCATCTCAAGAATGTTACAGACCGAAACAATCCAAAATGCCCAGAAGCACATCTAAGTCACTAACTGACTTCAAAAGACAATTTTTGCAGCGGATTTTCCATCTACTGACAGTTTTTATTTAAACTCTTCTGTAAGACGCCCATCAAACTGGCTGATTAATGCCACGGTCACAACTAGACTTTGATCATGCATCAGTCGTAATATGACGTCACACTCCGCAACAACAAATAATAATAAAGGCAATGTGTAAAAATATACATTCTATTGTACTTTACTGCAATGCTGTAAACTTGCAGCTTTAAAGTTTGCTGCCTTATAATTCAGCTAAGACTTCACAGCGTGATAAAACTTCTATTGGTAGATTTCTATAAAAATCTTCTATTGGTCAAATCTGTTCATGCGATACAAATTTGCAGGTTAGAGTTCACCAAACTTTGGAATTCAACAAAATTCACATGAACATTTGTAAATGAAATTCACTGGAACAAAAAACGTAGTTTGACTGGCCCTTAAAAAGAGGTGACAGACTAAACAAGTGAGACAGATTTATAATAATAATAATAATAAAAAATAATAATAATAATATTCATTATTTTTAAGTTTAATAGAACATAAATAAATCAACTTGTCACAGTTAGCATGGATTAGATCCATGTATGAATTTGGAACTTCAATGCAAGCAGCTCACAACAGTCTCCTCTACGGAGAATATCAAGCAGGCCATGTATTTGAGGTGACAAGGTCATTAACTCGGCCGGGTCATGAACTGAGCAGGGATTTGAGTTGCTATTGCAACAGCACCTTATTCTTCAAAAACTGTAAATGAAGATTATGGCTGAAAATATTAATAATCAAGAAAATTCTACATAAGGACTTTCTTTAAAGCATTTCTTTAGATGAAAAGTCCAACATGTACACAAAGTCATCATACCTGTCCCCTGTGGTGGTAGACATCTGCGTTACGGGGGTCGATCTCTGCAGCCATGTTGAAGTCTTGTGTGGAGAGCTGGGGCTGCTGTTGCTGCATGTACATGCTTCCACGTTTAATGAGTGCATTAGCACGTAACTGAAACACAACAGAAAGATGCTTTAACACCAATATTATAAGACACTTAATTTGGAAGATGACAGTAAGAGAAGGATTCTTCCGATCCTAATCCCATTACCTTGACACTGGCATCAACCAGGTTGATGACACGGTCAAGATCAGGCTGTGCAGCTGTAGCGTTGCCTATCAGTAGGTAGAAGGTGGCTCTCAGTAGAAGAGCTTCGGCTGTGTACCTTCCTCCAGACTCGATCTCCTTTGTGCACTCACTGATGATCTTATCGTAGTTCTCCTCCTCCATATACTGCTTAGCCTTTAGGTAGCCTGAGCTGAGGAAACAGATGTTCAATACTGTAGTTAATTAACAATAATATATATATATAATTTAGGAAATAATTTTGATTCAAATGAGAAAAAAAAATAACAGCAATAAAAATCTTCTCTCTTTTTTTTACTTGTGTAAATTAATTATTGAATTAGAAAATTCTCTTGAATTATGGTTATGAATAAGTTATTCATTCATCTCTGCTGATCACTGGTAGATTATCTTTGGAAAGTGAAAGTGACTTTACGATGGGTTGCGATGGTACACTGCCTAGCTTGTGATCAGGGGCCTCATTTATAAAATGTTGTGCAGAAACCATCCTAAGTATGATCATCTCTCAAATATGCGTATTTGTGATTCATAGAATGTATACACAGAATAGGCACATACACCTCTCTTTCAGATGTGAATCTGAAATATATGAAATATGAATCGCAAATGATCTTGAACTTGCATGCAACTGAATTGTTTCAGCTCTCTGCCTTGTAAACGACTCCTAATTAATGTCATTAGCATGTAAAAGATCACCAGTCATCATCCAAATTCTGTAATTTAGAACAGCGAGCTGCAAGAACAGCTTACATTTTTAAAAACCAGCAGTACTCCGAACAAGAAAAAGTGTGAACGTCTACTCAGACCCTGATGAGATGCTAAGTACTTTTCGTCAAAGGAAGTTTTTACAAATATGAGCGTTGGTGTGAATTTAAGAACATGCACACTCTAAAATCAAATCTGTGCGTATGCACGTTTTATAAATGAGGCCCCAGATTTTGTGAGCAGGTATTATAAGAATGAACTGAACATTTAGAATTTAAAAGCAATGAAAGGAAACACTGAGTGTACAAATCTCAGTGTGAATGGGCAAAATATAAAGCCCTCAGGTCTCACCTTCCTGTAACCTCCGAGGCCTCACCCTCTTTGTCTTTATCCTCATCTTTCTTTTCCCCCTTCTGTAAAGGCTGTGAAATTATGTCATCAGTAAAGGAGCTGAAGTAGGACTTGATGAACTGAGGAGATGGCATAAGGGGCTCCCGGTTCTGAGAAGAGCAAGTACGAGAAAGCAAAAGAGAGGGAGATACTATAAATATATGATGTAGTTTGTTTAAGTCTTAGACTTGTACCTTTCAGTCACATTCCCACCTTGTATTTTTCTTTGGCCTTCTCTTTTCCCAGCTGTTTCAGAACCTTGTCTGCCAGTAGCATGCTCTGCTGATTCTGGAAAACCTCCAGAATACATACTGCTGTCACATCTTCCAAAAAAAAAAAAAAAAAAAAATCATGGACAACTTGACCGCTAATATCAGTGACTGTTATAGCAGGTTGTTTAAAATGTTGCTTAAAAGCATTAAGAGATTAAACACATCATACATGACTTTATAATCTTTCACAGAAAGAAAAAATTCTAGTGAATTTCAAATTACAAAAACACAAATCAAACTACCATAATAATGCTAACCTTCTAAACACTCCTTCTTGTTACCCAATTTTTCCAGGGCTTTGGCACGCCTAAAAAGGGCTTTTACATAGCAAGGATTCAGCTCAACTGCCTGAGAGCAATCCTGTATCACTTCTGTCCATTTCAGCTACAACACAAAAATAAACCAAAAAATAAACAATCATTCAGACATGTAACATTTTGTATGTGATACTACAAATGACAATCTGAGAGAAACAAACCTGCTGCTCGTAGGCCGCTGCTCTATTCTGGTAGAAGGTGGACAGATCTCCTTTCTGTTCTTTGGGACATAGGCTGATTGCTTCTGTGTAGCACTGGATCGCCTGCTCATATTTGCCAGCCTTAAAGTATTTGTTGCCCTTATTCTTAGCAGACTGTGCTCTGTCAAGGGGACTCTGGATGGGCAGACACAACTATTTTAATCAAAACTACAAAAGTATAATAAATAAAATGCATGCTTTGATTATTTTTATATATATGTTATATTTATGCTTCTATTAAACTTTTTCATTAAACCCAGAGTTGAAATTAACTAGTTCCCTTTTCAAATGACAATAAATTCAAACACAAACTAAATCACTGCCATTTTGAAAATGTGAAAATTGTATATTCTAGCTACATACACAAAAAAAAGCAATTAGCCCACATTTTCAGAAGACAGGCTACATACAAGAATTTGTCAAATCTGACAGGACATCAGCAAACAGACCAGCAGAAAAAGGTTCACTTAATTGTGTTTGCCAAGTTCTTTGTCATTAGCTTAGTCAATGTTCATCTCAAATGAAGCTACTGATTAGCAGGTATTGCAACAGTAAGCTTCATATGGTGATTCTGTTTGTGTGCCTAATGCATGTCTTTCCCTAATCTACAAATGAAAATACTGTCTTTTTTCCCATGTTGATGTTCCTGTTGAGCTTGTTAAGCTTTAACAAATAGACCTAGATGAAGTGAAAATGAAACTTTAGAATAATTTCACCTTCACCTGCCAATATACCATTCAAAAACACTTCAAAATCTCTGCCTAAGACTCCTCCCCCTGTCTAGTCCCGGCCAAATCCCCCACCCCACGTCTGTCTGTCTGTCTAATCCTCAGAGCTTACAGAGAGGTGATCTTCCTATTGAGAATGAAGTCAGTTATATCACAGATAGTACAAAAGCAGCATATACATTCACAAATTGCAAAGTATATTGATGGAAGTATCTACGCATTCCCTGCAACTCCAACTAGATACTGTCATGCCATTTTGTCAACACATTTTAAAAGCTCAATAACTCCAAGTTGTAGGATACACAGAAGCATTATTCAGATGTACTTTTCAGCACATTCAAAACAATACAAACAGGGAAGCATACTGCCAAATGTTGTTAACCATATGCATGAAACGAAAAATGAACAATCAAAAAGGAACACCTAAAATGTTCTGTACAACTGAAATACGCTGAAAGATAATGCACCTTGCACATAATGCAAGATATAATGCAATATAACATTGCTTGATACATGCATCTCTCATTCAGAGACTATAAGGATGGAACTATCTGATCCTTAAATCTGAACATGACTCCAAGTTATGTCTTGAAGCTGCAAGTGCATGCTTTGCTTCTTCATTTTTGTTTGGAAAAGCAAGCCTATAATAGATGGAATGCAGCTGCTGTATCACATTCATGTATTGGGTTACATATAACTGTTACTTACCACACACATGAATATCACGGATGTTCCATAAATTTAACTTCAACAATTTCCACTGGTTCAATCAGGAGGAACTATTTTATATTTTTAAATGAATGGATATATGTGTGTAATTAATGCATGCATTTATTGTGACTAAAGGTCCCCACACTTTTTGACTAATTACTTCCAGTCTGGATAAGAATTTTAATCAGAATGATTCACAAAGCAGTAGTTTGACCAAAAAGAATCAAGTTCGCAAATTCGTTTGAGTTCACAAATCAATCACTAGGTTTTCTTTGACCGGAACCACGTGAACAGAAGAGATAGACTGCAGTTTGACCCTGACTGTGTGACTGAAACTAATGTATCATAAATACTAAGCATGCATAGGTCCATGTGCGACAAAGTTTTTAGGCTTAAATTTCGTTAAAATATAGCCGACGCTGTCAACATATGAAGTACAAGCATGCAGTAATTAAACAGATACACGACTAATAGTTTACAAGGAAACTGTCACATGTGTGGATTTGTCCCACTCTGACTGCCTCCTCGCCTCGAATATAACACACACCACCAGAAATTCTATACGTGTAAAAAAAATCTGAACCATTAAGCGTGGGATCAAAATATATCCTGCATTATAACGTGTTATAAAACCAAGAGAAATGTACAATTCTAGCAGACTAAGTTACTCAGATTCTGAACACAGGTGTGGTTTGGAAGCTAACTGGCTAACGTTAATGCACTTTCGCTAACATGGGCTAGTTTGTCAAGCTGTGTCCTTGACTGAGAATGCGGTTATGTCGGGGTGTCAAGAAAATATTTACAGGCAAAATAACAGGTCCAAATATACAATTAATGTGCATTAAAAACGTGGACAGTTTGACATTATAATTAGGCTCATTAACGTTACCATGTTCTCCAGCTCTGGATTGGTCGCACCGTGCTGGCCCTGGACAGGGCTAGCGCTTCCTTCGGGAGTTTTCCTCTCCCCATTCCTTTTCCCTTGCTTTTCTTTGCCGCGACTTCGGTTCCACAGGTAGACAGCACCGACACCGAGGACAATCGGAGTCCCGACCAGGAGTGCTAGCTGCCAACGGGGGAGCCCACTCCCGGTCTGAGGCTCTACGGGTTTCGACGCAGCCATCATGCACGCAGCAGCACCCAGCTAACGCGCAAACTCAGACACTAACGTGCGCACGCAACAACGAACCACCTCCTTTACACAAGCTACTCTGAGGTCGCCGCGCTGAGCACTCAGCAGGTGGTATCATGGGATACTGGAGGACTACGGCCTGTTATCCACAATGAACTGAATTTTTAGATATGTATATATGTATTGTGCATAAACAGATTCTGATTGCTTCTAAACCATAATGTGGTAGGCTGCTTATTGTACTTTTAAACTAAAATCAGTGTTCCACTGAAGAAAAATAAAAAAATAAATAAAAAAATAAATAAATATATATATGTGTGTGTGTATATATTTATATGTATATATATTTATATGAATATGTGTATATATATATATATATATATATTTATTTATTTATTTATTTTTTCTCCAACACATTTAAATATTCTTTTGTTTCGTCTTCATTCAACTGTGTTATTTTTCATGCTTGAACTTTTGTAGTCTATTTGCAGAGACCCTCTTTTCTTTTTCTCTCTCAGAAATTGGGCACTGTCATTCAAGGATCTTGCCCCCTACTCTGCATATCCAAGTATATTGTAATTACAACTTCAAATCCACAATTATGGCCTACAGCAAATAAATAAATAATAAAAACTCTCAAAATATTAGAATATTTAATTTAAAATTTAATTAAATTACAATTCATACACTAAATACCAGCTATCTCTTCTAGCTCAGTACACAAAACTTGACAGTTATCCAGAAGACTCCAGAATCCAAGTTTCTTGAAGTACAGTGTAAAGTTTCTGCAGTCTGTGACGATTTGGAATGGCATGTCATGTGCTAATGTAATATGCTAACTCTTTTAGAGTACTTCATGTTAACGTCTACTGACAAGTTTTATGGAGATGCTGACTTCCTTTTCCAGCAGGACTTAGCACCTGCCCATCTGGGCCAAAAATACTATGAATTCATTTGCTAATGATATTACTTTGCTTGATTGGCCAACCAGCTCACCTGACCTGAACACCATAGAGCAGGGATAGGCAACGTCGTTCCTGGGCTGCATCCGAAAACTTAGGCAGCTGACTTGCTGCCTCGCTGCCTTACGAGGCAATGACTTTGCAGGCAGCGTTTTTGCACGAAGGCACCTCATGAAACTGATTTCGGACAGGCTTCTGAGGCAGTGTAATGGTTTAATGGTCTACAACAAAATAGAACGAGTTTTAGTGATAACAAAAATATTTACCTACTATAATACTAATTTCTCACTAGAAATAACATCAAAAGTGCAAAAAGTTAATCAGAAATATACATTTACACACAAACTAACCACCAAATGCAACTTTCAGATGCCATCTTAATTTTTTAGCTCAACCGTCACGGAATGGAACGCACAGGATTGTGGGATATCAAAGGCAGCGAAGAATACATCTATGCTGCCTTCAAAAATCGATCAGATGAAGGTATCTCATGAGAAAGGAAGTGAAGCTAACTTTGGATTCGGACGTGCCTTGATGCCTTCCTACCTCAAAATGTGTCCTCCGAAGGCAGCATATTTCAGTTTTTGGATGCAGCCCTGGGATGCCCCTGTCCTGTAGAGTTTAGCCCGCCAACCCTAATCAAACATACCTGAACAAGCTAATCAAGGTCTTCAGAATTAGGGCTACAGGCAGGTGAGGTTTTTTTCAGGGTTGGAGCTAAACTCTGCAAGACATCAGCACTCCAGGACCGATGTTGCCTACCCCTTCCATAGAGTATCTATGGGGTAAGGTCAACAGGAAGATGAGAAACACCAAAACCAACAATACAGATGAACTGAAGCTTCTATCAAAGCAACCTAAATCTCAATAAAGCCTCAGCAGTATGGCAAGCCGGTTTAACATTTAATCTATAAACTGTACTAGTATATATTTTCATGCTACTAGAACTTATTTTTAGATACTAGTATATTTTTCATTAAGTACTATAGTACATATTTATTAGCTACTAGTGCTTATTCTTTAGGTCCTAGTACCT
This sequence comes from Barbus barbus, assembly GCF_936440315.1. Taxonomy (NCBI): domain Eukaryota; kingdom Metazoa; phylum Chordata; class Actinopteri; order Cypriniformes; family Cyprinidae; genus Barbus; species Barbus barbus. The sequence continues at coordinate 15,751,612 of NC_136753.1, forward strand.
TTTTAAAAGACAGTGTAGTGAACAACATCACATTCCAGGGCCCAGTTTATGATGGGGCCCCTCTCTGACCAATTAATCCATCTATGGGAACTGTAGATTTTCAAAGTCTTTTAATTCCAGTAACTTGAAATTAAACAAAGCTTGGAGATGCTGGGGATTGAACACAGGACCTCATACGTGCAGAGCATGTGCTCTACCACTGAGCTACATCCCCATATAGTGACAAGCTTTGGTACTTGTGTAGTTTTACAAACACTACAAATTGTGGGAACTCTACAAGAGCAAAATAAAATTTGTCTGCTCAAATTTGCATGAAATGCATTAAACAAAGCTTGGAGATGCTGGGGATTGAACCCAAGACCTCATACATGCGAAGCATGCGCTCTACCTCTGAGCTACATCCCCACTTAATTCCAGCCTTTTCTGTTATACAAACACTACAAATCCAGTTGTGGGAACTCTACAAGAGAGAAATAAAGTTTGTCTGCTGAAATTTGCATGAAATGTATTAAACAAAGCTTGGAGATGCTGGGGATTGAACCCAGTACCTCATACATGCTAAGCATGCACTCTAAAATTGAGATACATCTCCATTTAACCGTAGTCTTTTCTGCTTTTGTAGGCTGACAAACACCATAAATCCAGCTGTGGGTACTCTACAGGACAGAAATGAAAGTCGATTGCTCAAATTTGCATGAAAGTAATTAAACATTAAACAGTGCTTGAAGATGCTGTGGACTGAACAGAGGACCTCATACATGCAAAACATGTAATGCTCTGTTTCTGTAGTTTTACAAACACTATAAATACAGTTGTGGGAACTTAACAGGACAGAAGTGAACCTGTGACCTCATACATACTAAGCATGCGCTTTAACACTGAGCTACATCCTCATATTGTAAAATGCTTTGCTGTTTCTGTAGTTTTACAAATACTATAAATCCTGTTGTGGGAATGCTACAGGACAGAAATGAAAGCCGTTTGCTCAAATTTGCATGAAATGTATTAAACGAAGCTTGGAGATGCTGGGGACTGAACAGAGGACCTCATACATGCAAAGCATGTAATGCTCTGTTTCTGTAGTTTTACAAACACTATAAATACAGTTGTGGGAACTTAACAGGACAGAAGTGAACCTATGACCTCATACATACTAAGCATGCGCTTTAACACTGAGCTACATCCTCATATTGTAAAATGCTTTGCTCTTTCTGTAGTTTTACAAATACTATAAATCCTGTTGTGGGAATGCTACAGGACAGAAATGAAAGCCGTTTGCTCAAATTTGCATGAAATGCAGTAACGAAATCTTGGAGATGCTTTGGATTGAACCCAGGACCTCATACATGTGAAGCATGCGCTCTACTACTGAGCTACACCCCCACTTAATTACAGACTTTTCTGTTTCCATAGGTTTGCAAAGTAATTTAATTCCAGTAACGTGAAATCAACAGGACAGAAATGTAATTTGTTTGCTCAAATTTCCATGAAATGCATTAAATAAAGCTTGGAGATGCTGGGGATTGAACCCAGGATCTCATACATGCAAAGCATGCGCTCTACCACTGAGCTACATCCCATATAGTGACGAGCATTGGTACTTGTGTAGTTTTACAAACACTACAAATTGTGGGAACTCTACAAGAGAGAAATAAAATTTGTCTGCTCAAATTTGCATGAAATGTATTAAACAAAGCTTGGAGATGCTGGGGACTGAAGAGAGGACCTCATACATGCAAAGCATGTAATGCTCTGTTTCTGTAGTTTTACAAACACTATAAATACAGTTGTGGGAACTTAACAGGACAGAAGTGAAATTCTTTTGCTTAAATTTGCATGAAAGTTTTTAAATAGTGCTGGGTGATACTGGGGATTGAACCTATGACCTCTACATTTGAGAAATGAAGCATGCGCTCTACCACTGAGCTACATCCCCATAGAGTGACAAGCTTTGGTACTTGTGTAGTTTTACAAACACTACAAATTGTGGGAACTCTACAAGAGAGAAATAGAATTTGTCTGCTCAAATTTGCATGAAATGTATTAAACAAAGCTTGGAGATGCTGGGGACTGGACAGAGGACCTCATACATGCAAAGCATGTAATGCTCTGTTTCTGTAGTTTTACAAACACTATAAATACAGTTGTGGGAACTTAACAGGACAGAAGTGAACCTATGACCTCATACATACTAAGCATGCGTTTTAACACTGAGCTACATCCTCATATTGTAAAATGCTTTGCTGCTTCTCTAGTTTTACAAATACTATAAATCCTGTTGTGGGAATACTACAGGACAGAAATGAAAGTGACAAGCTTTGATACTTCTGTAGTTCCTACCACTGAGGTACATGCCCATGTAGCGTCTGCTTATGATCCTTGATGGTCATTGTGGTTTTATGTCTTAGAGACCCCTTTTAACCTGTGACATTAGCTAAATAACTCACAGACCTGGCCCCAAATTCTACATTTATATAGTGCGTAATTGCCAGTGGTTGTTCCCCCCCACTGTCAGACGCTAAGCAGAATTGACTATCTGTTCTCTCCATCGGACTTCAAACACATTCCGAAAAGGAGTGAATGACCCCCCCTGTGCCAGGCACCAACGGCCTGACTAGACCAGTGGTCTCCACAATTTCAAATACACATCACACACACACACACACATAAAGACATTTGCTTTATTTAGGCTATAATTAAGCAGCTATAAATGTATCTGATATATGCATGTGTTGTATGTATATTCCCCTATTATATTAACCTAGTTGCAACCCTTTACTTGTATTAGTTAGACTCTAAACGCCTATATTCAGGTGTATGAATGTATCTCTGGTTTAATATATGCTAGATGTTTCTTTCTTGATATCAAAATGATCTGCTCTTCATTTCTCAAACAATGATGTACACTGTGACCTTGTGAAATGCATCATAATATTCCTACAGTACTGTGGGAAGAAGTATACTGATCCAGCAGAAGTCATAAAACATGCAAATGAGGTGTAAGTGAGACAAACACTCTCCCGACGAAACTATGCGCGTTGTTACTGGTCGAACTGACCAGAAATGGGCGTTGCTGGATCCAGATAAAAACTTCTAACACCACCCAAAAGATCTTCTTCCTCTCTTCTCTTTTACCTTCGGTGCACTAGAGACATCATCACCGTGGAAACTTAGCGACTCCCCTTCGGGGGAGTTCGAGCTCATGGCAGCTTTGAGCTCAGTAACTTTGGAGACTTAACTTCGGACCAATCAACCCGTGGCTGGAATGACAAAGCTTTCGCTCCTAAAGGAATTCATCAAGAATTAAGAAACACATTGCAACAAACCAGTGCAAGCAACCGCTTGATAATGTTTAGAAGCGCTTCTAGGGTTCGACCACAGTTTGATTAAGGTGATGTAATTGATGGTTCTAACAGGTTGTGTCAGCTGATGTACAACTCCTGCCATTATACTCTTTCTCTCTCTTGCGCACGCGCGTGAGCGTGCTCTCTCTCTTTCTCTCTCTCTCCCTCTCTCTCTCTCCCTCTCTCCATGCCTTCCTTGCGTTGGCATCTGTGTTTAATGTATGTATGTTTGTGTTTAGTTCAATGTTACATGTACCCCTGTAGTGTGGTTTAATAAACATCCATATGTATTAACGCTCGGTTGTCTGTGTCTGCAGCTCACAGAACGAGGTCACTTTAACGTTCCGGTTTTGTTACACGCTCTATGAGAGACGTGTTAAGAAGGAGATTATTCTCAGTGACCAGATAAATAATTTTCCTTAGAGTCAATAGACGAATGAAACTGTCCGTACTGCGGACGAACAAATCATTTTATTGTACTGTTAATGCTACAGTTCATTCCTGAAGATGAATATATAATTGATAACAACCCGTTATGATAAATTATGTTCATCTTACTTTGAGCTAATTTGCTACACCCACTTAAGAAACTTTTCTGCTTTTGTTTATTGACAAACACCATGAATCCATCTATGGGAACTGTAGATTTTCAAAGTCTTTTAATTCCAGTAACTTGAAATTAAACAAAGCTTGGAGATGCTGGGGATTGAACCCAGGACCTCATACATGCGCTCTACCACTGAGCTACATCCCCATACAGTGACAAGCTTTGGTACTTGTGTAGTTTTACAAACACTACAAATCCAGTTGTTGGAGCTCTACACTTGGGAAATAAAATTTGTCTGCTCAAATTTGCATGAAATGTATTAAACAAAGCTTGGAGATGCTGGGGATTGAACTCAAGACCTCATACATGCAAAGCATGTAATGCTCTGTTTCTGTAGTTTTATAAACACTATAAATACAGTTGTGGCAACTTAACAGTACAGAAGTGAACCTATGACCTCATACATACTATGCATGCGTTTTAACACTGAGCTACATCCTCATATTGTAAAATGCTTTGCTGCTTCTCTAGTTTTACAAATACTATAAATTCTGTTGTGGGAATGCTACAGGAAAGAAATGAAAGTGACAAGCTTTGATACTTCTGTAGTTCCTACCACTGAGCTACATCCCCACACAGCGATAAGCTTTGGTACTTGTGTAGTTTTACAAACACTACAAATCCAGTTGTTGGAGCTCTACACTTGGGAAATAAAATTTGTCTGCTCAAATTTGCATGAAATGTATTAAACAAAGCTTGGAGATGCTGGGGATTGAACTCAAGACCTCATACACGCTAAGCATGCACTCTAAAATTGAGATACATCTCCATTTAACCGTAGTCTTTTCTGCTTTTGTAGATTGACAAACACCATAAATCCAGCTGTGGGTAAAAAAAATAAAAAATAAATAAATGCCATGAACAAAGGCAGCCTTTGTATATGGCTTTTATAGACCTGACAAAGGCTTTTGACATGGTAGACTGCCATGCCCTGTGGAGTATACTATCAAGGTACGGCTGTCATGGCAAGTATATCAGAATACTGAGGCTTCTATATGATGGCATGGCAGTCACAGTGCTTAGCAATGGCGGCTCCAAGTCTGAACCTTTTACAGTGGAAACGGGTCAAACAGGGATGCGTCATTGCACCCACACTGTTTACCATTTTCATTGCAGCCATACTCCACCTCATTGGCGAAGAGCTGCCACAGGGGATTCCAACCATGTACAGAACTTATGGCAGAGTCCTGGGCACTATAGGAAAGGAGCTGTTGTCCTCCCCACTCTGCTGTATGGGGCTGAGTCATGGACCACCTACTGCAGGCATCTGAGAGCCATGGAACAATACCATCAAAGATCCTTAAGAAAGATTCTGAGGATCAGCTGGAAGGACAGACGCACTAACATCAGCATCTTGGAGGAAGCCAACATGAGCATCACCACTACTATATGATACTGATGATGACAAACACTACAAATCCAGTTGTGTTTCCAGCTAATGCAACCCCTATGTATTTGTTGTGTTCTTATAGTGTTTTAAAATAGTTTGAATGTATGCAGTACCTGCCTGGAAATGTAACAATGTTAAACAATTAATTAATTAATCTTAATTATAAAGAAAAAACAAACAAACAATAGAAGCCCAATAGAAACCATCACAGAAATTCCAATGGTTTCCATTAAAATGCCATTATGAACCATTAGCTTTTTCAAGTAAAACCATTACCAAATTCCTTTTTGTAGTGTGTTTTGGGCATTTTTCCAAGAGGATTTAACATCCCACCAATAGAATCCATCACATACCAGTTGACACCATTATAGTTTCCATTAAAACAAATACAATTCCCATTACAACCATTAAATCCATTACATTTTCTATTGTGTTTTGGGCAGGGTTCTATTGTTTTTTTCAGCAAGGGCACTGGTAGTGCTACTACATAGTAATTTTGGCAGAAACATTAATTACATACAATTAAATGATTGCCAATTAAACAAAAGTGGGTGATTAAAAACATTTAATACAAACAAGAAAAGGTTCATTCTGATCAAATATACACATCCAGCTATTTGTATCACGAAAAAAACGATAAAAAAAGGTCACACAAGCTTAAAAATTATTTTAATTAGCATTTTTGTAATATATGTATAAAATAAATAATTATTATATGTATTAAATAAATAATATTATGAGCATAACAATGTGAGTAAAAATGTATTTAATTAACATGTCCCAGTTTGTGCCCGTGTGCTCAACTTTTAGCGCTACAACCGAATATCAACTGGAAATGGCAATCGATACCAACACCTCTTGGAAAACTACACTTATAATCAGCAGATTCAGCACCTCACCTCAGGTTTGAGGAAAAAATACTGCTTTACTGTTTTTTGATAATACTAACTGATTAAAAAAAAAAAAACTTTACTCTCGGCTATTTATGCACTTATCGGTTTATGTTTTCGTGTTGTTGTCGCAGTGTGATGAAGCCTCGCCGATTCGTCTGGCGCAGCAGCACAGGATTCGCCGCTCGGACAGCAATCTGTCCTCTTCCTTTGTTTCCCCCTTGTCAGGTAGAAATTAGTTAAATTTTATCAGTAAATTTAATCCCTTTATCAAGAAGATGTCCTATAGGATTTTCCTCTTTTTTTTCAATCAAATAATTTAACGAATGTGCAGCTCATTGTAAAAAGGTTCCGCTAATAAAATAGTTCCATTCCAATGTAGTATAATAGGATAATAGGATTCATTTATAGGCTAAGGACAAGAGAACATTAAGTATAGTGTGCCTCCCAAGCACACATAAATAGTCTAATTAGGGCTGAATAATTGTAGTTAATATGTCTGCATGTTCTGAATGTCGCCGCGTGAACTGATTGACACGGTTTCACAGCGTTTTCTGCGTCTGCTTATCAATATATGAAGACAAAGAGTCAAAATAAATGTTTGTTTTCTTCAAATAAACTTGAAGAAAATATGACAGAAATATATTACTACTGTATAAGAAATGCATACTTTTTTATACAGCAGCATTATACAAAAAATTGCAACGTTTGGTTGTAAATAAATTTTCTTTTGATTACATTTGTTTTTAAAAAGACTAATTAAACTGTTAAAGGTTTCTTAAATCACAATGTATTTAATGAGGACCTAATTAAAAAGTAGCTACTCTGTGTGGTTTAATTGTAAACAAAGTTATGTTTACCATCATTTCTTTTTTTTTTTTTTTTTTTTTTTTTTTTTTTGGCCTGTCAGTAACACAGATAACACATGACAGTACGTATGTGTAGTTATGCTATCATCATTCACAGCCTTTTTTTTTTTTTTTTTTTTTATATTATTTTTTTTTTATTAATTAATTAATTAAATTTTATATACCCTTTTATTTAACCATACTATGACCGACAAGACCAGGGGACAGAGAAAACAAGAGAGAGAGAAAAAAAAAAAAAATAATAATAATAATAATAATAATAAAAAAATAATAATTATAATTATAATGATAATAATAAAAATAATAATAATAAAAAAAATAAAATAAAAAAAAAAACAGACAATTTGCTTCGATACCTGCTGACAAAAAGAGAAAACAACAGAAGACACAACAGAAGACACAACATCAGAGAAACTGCAGCAACAACCAACATCTGTATGAATCACAATAAATTCTAAATGTTAAATGTTATTGAGCAACACGCATAACTAATATTACAAAATAAGTTTTGAAGCAACAGCAGATCAGAACAATGTGTGTCTGTGAGCACCCGTTTTTACACCAATGTGAATGCTTGAGTGTACACCTGTGTGTGTGAGCGCGCTTGTGTTCATAAGGTTCCTCCATGTAAATGTTTAATAGTGTGTGTGTGGGGAACAACAGCCCCATCCCGCAAGGCATGAAGCAGGCATGGAAGAGTTTACCATCATTTCTAAGGTCTATCAAACAAATGGAAAACATTTCCTTCCCCGTTAATGGTAAATGAATATTTCGATAAATATCGATATGTATAACATGGCTGTAAATATTCAGGGAAATTAATATTTATATTTCTATAAATTTAACTGGAATATTTTCTAGCATATAGGTTGTTGAATTGTATATATCTCAAACAAGTAGCTCTCTAAACTATTTTATTCCTCGCTCACTAGACCCATGTCCTAGACAAAAACATTTTTCCATTGGCTTTTGGATTGCTGCAGAAAATAACCTCTGTGATCAAAGAAATGTTATGATTCGTACATGTTTTATACATTATTATAATCTTCACGAATTAACACTCTGAACAACTTCAGACATTTTGTAGTCGAAGTACAATCAGCAGAAGTAAAAAGCTAAAGGTTTTTTGCCTTCCTGTAATTTTTCTGTTGCGCAGGTACAGCTTTCTTGCTGGTCACACCAGAGGAGTTTCCAGCTAAGCTTGAGAATGCAGAATTTTTTGAGAGAATTGAGAAATTTGTGCAGGTCCTGGTCCATAGAAACAGTTTTCTTCTGCTTCAAGCCCCAGTTTATGGAAAAAGCGAGATTTTATCATCAGTGCAAAACAGGTGCATAATGAATTGAAAACTACAAATGTACAACCTTATTTTGAAAGCAAGCACCCCATACATACTTATATGACCAAAGGCTTCTAGGGATGGCATCTGGAGAACCACTCAGACTAAGATCTACTCAGACTAAGAATAAGATGCCTGTGTGGCCTAATTATATTAAAAAAAAACAATTAAAAACTAATGAACCACACCAGCAGTGAGGACTGTTTAATTTCAACATTATTTTAGTCTACCGACTAAATACAAGTATGTGATAAAATGGCTTAACTCTGATGTTTTATTTTTGCAACAGATTTCTTGGCTGTAACCTCAGCGTCATACCTGTGCACAGTACTGCTGATGTAGTGAATGGAATTCTGGTCATTGCTAAGGTAAGCTTTTTTATTCATTATTATAATTTTATAGAAATGTATTAATTTTATATTGAATGCTGTATCAAGGTTAATTATGGGCTTTTAATGTTTATGTTGCATATATAAGAAGTTTATTACTAGCATGGTGCATACAAAACTTTTATTGGCCTTTTTGTTTCAGGCCACAAGTAAACCCAATGTGGCCAATTTGAGAGATCAGATGTCTTTTGCTTGTACTCACATCATTGATCATTGCCAAGTTTGGGGGATGCTTCAAGAGATGCAGTTCTACTCTTTGTTCCCCCCAATTCATGTTCGTATTGCTTACTATACTTGTTTTGAACAGCAGATGTCAGTATTGTTTCATGGTAAGTTGTGTCAAAACTGTTTCTTGCCATTCATACTTTGTTGTTTAGCCTTAAAAACATTTACTTTCAAAATAGTTCATAAACTATTAAGAACAAAGTATAAACATAGTCAGAGGAAAAATGTCCACCTTTTATTTGTGCTGGAAAAGTCTTCAAAGTCACAATACACAATATTTTTTTTTTCTTTTTTCATTTTACACTATTGACACACTATTTCCTTGTTGTTGTTTTTTTTTTTGGATATTGTGCAGTTGCTTTGACACAATTTACATTGTTAAAAGCGCTATATAAATAAAGGTGACTTGACTTGACAATACAGAATAGTATTGAAAATATTGCTATTTAGCTCTCACATTGCTCTTTATCATTACAAATGTGTCATGCTACAGAGAAGGTAAATTAATAAATGCATTATTCAGTTCAGAAAGCAGCAATTGTCCCCATTTCATTTTTGACTGTCCTCAATGATTTCCTCTATACGGACCACAAGGCTTTCCATTAAGTCATATGTGACCAGGGCACACTGCAAGACCTGCAAATTATATTTTTAGTACAGTTTGAGTCATTTGTTTTATGACTCACTATTTTAAAACTGAATTCAGATAAGTAGAACTGATCATCTAACCTTGTCCTGTGCCTCACATGGCATGTTGCCAAGCGTCTCCGTTTTCACAATCAAGCTCTGAACTGATCTCTTCCCAGAGGCCTCCTTAAATTCTGTTGGGAAAAAACAATGTTACTACAAGTCAAAATCCATTTTCTTCACTGTATAATAATTACTATTTAACAGAGAAAGGATACAAAGCATGTATTACCTTTAGCCTTGATCTTTTTGTCCTCTTTAAGTCTTTTCAACTCTGTACCATAGTATGATTTTGACATGCTTAGACATCGTCGTAATAATTTTGTGTAACTGTCTGCAATGTGACACAGGTCTGTCCATATTCCAGTCTGAAAATAACAGAGTAGGTCTTATTAATAGAACATGATGAAAATACAAGTGTAATGTTATATATAGTTGTGTTTTGACAAAATGCTATAAAAATCTTACAGAAAATCTTCTTTCCTGTATCAATAAATACCGCAGAAGATTCAGAGACTCCATCACCCTTTAAAACATTGAATAAAATATGAATATGGAAAAAAACAAACAACACATACTTTTTTTAAATGATTATTATAGTCAAAATTGGTCCCAAGATATCTCTTTTGCCTAATACAGAGAGTTACGCAGAACAGGTGCATATTGTGGTAAAAGCTGACAGGTTTACCATTTGCATATCAGCAGGATGAAGGAAGGCCTAAGTAATTTATCAGGGGTAGATTATTCAGACGAGGTATGTCAATCACTCAGGTTTTAGTATCATTTTAGGAATGACACAGGATCTGCCTCAAAATATTGGACTGCTCACCATCTGTTCTTGTATCGTGGGATCATGGCAGTAAACCTGGACTACACTCATAAATAAATTATGGTTAGGGATGGATTGTATCTTGTTAGTAGGAGAACTAACATTTAAAATAGAGACAGCTGCCATATGTGGAGTCTGTACTTGGGTTACGATTCATGTCAATGATTTGTTGATATAAAAGTTGATTAGATCCATCAAGAAGCAATTCTGAGCATTTAGTAGCTTGTCAGGCGATTGTTTTCCTTTAAGGTCTTTGTAAATATACAGGTTTTCTTCACCTGTCCATCCCATGCAGCAAGTCGGTTTCATGGCCCTGTGGGAGAATGAGAGTATCTCTGAGCAGTGAGATGAGTGGAGTCCTCTCAAACCAGCTGTCTTCGTAGGCTGACTTTAATAGCAAAAGAGAAAAATATTTCTAACATCAGTGATTCAGTGGTGATCTAAATCCTGTCACTTGGACAAGCAGACAGATAAGCAATGTTTTGTGCACTACCTTTCTGCACCGTTCCACTTGATTCTTTATGTTTTTGATGATGATACTTTCTACACCTGCATGATGGCTAGTCTTCATAATGCGTCTTAGAGCATTCAACAAAGGAGGAATAAGCAATTAACACACAGACGAAAAAGTGCAATATTCGAACACCAGAATATTGCATTCACATATTGATAGCAGTTTTAATTAAATATATAACTTTCTAGATACCGTACCTGAAAAATGTGTGCTTCGCTTCACCATTAAGCTTCTCTATAAAGAGCTGGAACACCACAAGGCTTTTTCCTCTCTGAATGAAAAAGGGCAAATGACTGCAAACAGATCAGATTTACTTGTAAAAGCAAGTTGTGTCTCATTTGATACTTACCAAATGCTGGATAGGACAGTCAATCATAATTGTAATTAAGTTCTGTGAACAAATAACAAAAGTTATCTTGTAAATTTATACTGTTGTCAAAATAGTAAACATTTTTGTTTTTACCAAGGATGCACCAATTATTAAAATTCTGGGAATCATTCTACCAATAAGTAAAAAAATATATATCTAATATTGACTGATTACTGATATGGAACCAATATATTGTGCGTCCTTAGATTTTACCACCGAGACGTTATGTACATAGTATTGCTGCATACCTTTGGAACCTCATGAAACGGTTTGAGCTCTAAGAGCGCCACTGGGAGACTGCAGTCTGTTACTTTTTCCAAACTTTTCACATGTAAGTCCTAAAAAATGCAAGAAGATATTTTCTAGCAAACAACTATTCATTATTGAAAATTCAAGCATGAACATAATTTTCTGTTCTTGTAATGACTGTAATAATAAATGTTTTGATGGAAGTTTACTCTACCAGTCCTTTCAATATCCATGATTCATCCTTTCTGTATAGTGATAAAAAAGCAGGAAGGAAAGTCAGACTAAATACATGGAACACCATTTTGTTATTCATATTTATTTATTTTTAACTAATAAAAATTGCGTTGTTTACACACCTACTTAAAAGAAGATTGATGTATTCCATATTACACTGCAGGACGAAAACAGGGCTGAAATATTAAATTAAACGTTTTTGTTAGAGAGCAAGTACATTAAAGGTGTAGCTGTCACGAATCCTGGCCATGAACCTCCATTTGTTCACCACCAGAGGTCCCCCGCTCACCACATGGACTTTCACACTACACAGCACATTGGACTCCATTTCCCATCATCCATTGCACTGACAACACACACACACACACAGCTGATTACACTAATCACACTCACAGCTGAGAACTATCACTCAATCACACACGCTTTATAAGCCTTGGACTTCTTCTCTGTCACTGCCGAGTATTGTTTAGCATTTGTCACAGTCTCTGTCGATAGCTACTCTTCCAAGCCATTCCTAGTCTTGCCTAGCCTGTAATTCCTGTGTTTTGATTTCTGCCCACGTCTCCTGGATTAACCCCTTTGCCTTGCCGTTTGGACTCTGTTTGCCCCTCGTTTGGATCTTTGCTTGTGTACCTGGATTATCTCTCTGCCTCGCCCTATTGGATGTTGTTCACCAATCGTCGACCCACGCTTGCCCTAGGATTACTCTGTGTCTTGCCCATGCCATACCTGTCTGCCGTCGTTTGACCCTGTCTGTGAACTGACTATGTTTATAAATAAAAGTTTGCATATGGATCCGCACGTCTCACGTCTTGTTCGCCCCTTAACAGAATACTCGGCCGCAAAAGGATCCAGCAGCTGTTCAAATGGGCACTGGCCAGGTAGGGACACAGCAAGACTGCTGTTAGCTCTCAAGCAGGGCAATCGATCACTCGAGGCCTATATTCAAGAGTATTTAGATGTCGCCTACTATACTGATCTGCCTGACTGTGTGCTCATAGACTTTTTTTTGTGAGGGCATTAACCAGCCGCTCAAATCACTATTAACCCTTGAGGGTCCGCGTTCATCACTCGCTCAGTTTATGAACTATGCTTTATTGACTATTGGTTCAGCGTTCACTGTGGGTGTCACGGAGGAACGTGACACGGCACTCACTCGTGTAATGGCGGCCGCACCAGAGCACGCTCACAAAATGGCGGACACAACAGCATCCCGTTCAATCACCGCTGATGTTAAAGAGCCAAGTCAAGTCACAGCTGCTGTTAATGAGCCAAGTCAAGTCACGGCTGCTGTTAATGAGCCAAGTCAAGTCACAGCTGCTGTTAATGAGCCAAGTCAAGTCACGGCTGCTGTTAATGAGCCAAGTCAAGTCACGGCTGCTGTTAATGAGCCAAGTCAAGTCACGGCTGCTGTTAATGAGCCAAGTCAAGTCACGGCTGATGTTAAAGAGCCAAGCCAAGCCACAGTTGATCATCACAAGCCAAATCATGTCTCAGCCGGTCATCCAGAGTCACCCCACGTCTCAGCTGGTCATCCAGAGTCACCCCACGTCTCAGCTGGTCATCCAGAGTCACCCCACGTCTCAGCCGGTCATCCAGAGTCACCCCACGTCTCTGCCAGAGTCTCTTCACGTCACTGCTATGGAGGCCGTTTATGAATCCTCGTCCTGTCCTGTCACGGCTATGAAAGCCGTCAGTGAATCCTCGTCCTGCCCTGTCACGCCTATGGAAGCCGTCAGTGAATCCTCGTCCTGTCACGGCTATGGAGGCCGTCAGTGAATCCTCGTCCTGCCCTGTCACGGCTATGGAAGCCGTCAGTGAATCCTCGTCCTGCCCTGTCACGGCTATGGAGGCCGTTTATGAATCCTCGTTCTGCCCTGTCACGGCTATGGAGGCCGTCAGTGAATCCTCGTCCTGCCCTGTCACGGCTATGGAAGCCGTCAGTGAATCCTCGTCCTGCCCTGTCACGGCTATGGAGGCCGTTTATGAATCCTCGTTCTGCCCTGTCACGGCTATGGAGGCCGTCTGTGAGCTCTCGTCCTGTCCAACCACTCTCAAGGAGGCCAATACTGAGTTGGTTACCCTGTCTATCACAACCCAGAAAACCTCCATTGAACCCTTAAACCCGCCTGTTATGAGACCAGAGACTATGAATGCACCCCATGACTGTCATGTCAACTCTGTCACTGCCATAGAGACTAGTTATGAACTATCATTCTGTCCAGTTTCAGTCAGTGAGCCCACTGATGAATTTGTGTTCCCTGCCATGGTCCTTGAGACCGTGAATGCTCTGCCTGTGTTGTCTGTTTCTTGTGTCTTAGTTTTCCCTAGGTTACAATCTCTGCCGTGGTGCTCTCTTGCCCGGTCTGCTCCGCCGTTGAGGACGGCTGTCTCGCTCTGGTGGTCTTCTGCTCCGCCGTGGCAGTCTGCTGCCTAGGTCTGGTGGTCTTCTGCTCCGCCGTGGCGGTCTGCTGCCCAGGTCTGGTGGTCATCTGCTCCGCCCTGGTGGACTCCTGCTCAGAAGACCTGAGGTCTTCTGCTCAGGTCTGGTGGTCTTCAGCTCCGCCGTGGAGGTCTCCCGCCCTGTCTCCTCTGCACTGGTGGGCTCCAGTCCCATCTGCTCCGCCCTGGTGGGCTCCTTTGCCATCTGCCCCGCCCTGGTGGGCCTCTGCTCTGTCGGCCCTGTCCTGGCCTCTGGCTCCGCCCTGGTTTCCTGCCCTGCCGGCTCTGCCTCTATCCCCGGCCACTCCACTTCCGCGGGGACCTGGCCCTCCATTCCTCCCCCTGTTCCGCCTCCGCTCCACCGCCCTCCTTGATTGTATAGAAGCGTCTGGAAGCCGCTCCTTGGGGGGGGGGGGGCTATGTCACGAATGCTGGCCATGAACCTCCATTTGTTCACCACCAGAGGTCACCCGCTCACCACATGGACTTTCACACTACACAGCACATTTCCCATCATCCATTGCACTGATGACACACACAGCTGATTACACTAATCGCACTCACAGCTGAGAACTATCACTCAATCACACACGCTTTATAAGCCTTGGACTTCCTCTCTGTCACTGCCGAGTATTGTTTAGCATTTGTCTCTGTCGATAGCTACTCTACCAAGCCATTCCTAGTCTTGCCTAGCCTGTTTTCCTGTGTTTTGATTCCTGCCCACGTCTCCTGGATTAACCCTTTTGCCTTGCCGTTTGGACTCTATTTGCCCCTCGTTTGGATCTTTGCTTGTGTACCTGGATTATCTCTCTGCCTCGCCCTATTGGATATTGTTCACTGATCGTCGACCCACGCTTGCCCTAGGAATACTCTGTCTTGCCCATGCCATACCTGTCTGCCGTCGTTTGACCCTGTCTGTGAACTGACTGTTTATAAATAAAAGTTTGCATATGGATCCGCACGTCCCACGTCTTGTTCGCCCCGTAACAGTAGCGATCACATAAACTGCTTTCATATAGACATTTTGTACCACAAATTGAAAAAAAATTATGGAAGTCTCAATTCTTTTGGTGCCAAATATCAGAATGTTTTTGCGCACTAAACAAGATTTTCAACTCTGCAAGTGAAGGGTATTTTAACCCCTTTTAAAAGCCCAAGAGATCTGTGGCCTTAACAGTTCACACTGTCTTCGAGTCTGGTAAACACATGGTGAGATGAGGGGAAAAACACACATTTTTGAGGTCTAACTGCTACTTACCTAAAAACAGCAGGAAACACTTCTATGGCAATATGCTGGACAAAGAGCAAGTAAGCCATGCAAGCTCTTGATTCATTCAGATAAAAAGCATCTTTGTTTGAAATTGAGTCGTCTTTTCCTCTCAAAGGATGGTAGAACAGGATTTTTGGCAGAGATTGTTGGATCACATCTAGGATTGCCTAGTATTAGAAGGACAGAAGGACTCAGATGTCAGGTGATCCTTTTCTTATAAAAGTACCGTGCCTAAGCCTAATAGTAACAACAAACTAAATGATAACATTACCATTATTTCTGTGGCAAAATTCCACAAGGGGGAAATTTCTGTCATGTTCGCCTCTCTGTCCAGTTGAACTTGGAGGAGAGGTTCCCTTAGACTCATCATGCAACTGAGTAATTACAGAAAGAAAGGAAAATATGAAGCATTAGGTAAAATACTGGTTAAGACCACATGCATATAATCAACAAAGAGTTACATATTTCTCAACATTGTCACTTAAATGACTGCCAATTTGTAAAATTGTTAACTGACATCAGACTCTGACCATCAGTTATTTTTTTTACCTAAGACAACCTATCATATCTTCATTGATGGTTTCTAAGAACTGTTTCTCTTGCTTAGAACAAAACAGAACATTGTCTAAATCCCATTATTATTATTACTGTTATTAATATGTAGATGTTTTAAGAGTTTTTCAGACTTGCGACAACCATTCATATTTTCATTAATACTTTTTGAGAATTGATTGCTTTTGTTTTGAACAAAATAACCAACATTTAAATTGCTTAATAGAACAACACTGACCAATATATATCTTAATAGCCTTTGAATGTTTAGACGTGCCTGAGTCACTGCAGCACTGTATAATCTAATACTATACTAACACTATAACTACAATATAGTTAGATCTAAATCTGGAAGATCGCTCATATCATTATATCCCCCAGACCTAAAACTTGCTCTGTGATAAAGCCCTATGACATTATAGACATAGTGTGACTTTAAAACTGTTTGAAACAATGTGTATTGTAAAAGTATGATACAAATAAATTTGACTTGACTTAACACAGTTGGGTCAATGCCTCATTGACTGCATTAGTAAGAACAGGTTTAAAACATACAACTTTAGAAGAGCAGCTCTTAGTTTGGTAGCCAGTGAGTTTGTGTCTTGATTCTTGGCTTCCTGCACAAAGGGTTGTACAAAGGTCAGTACTGCAGTGCAGCATCGGCAGAGCCCGTACACATCTTCCTGTTCCTGTTTGTGTGTGTAAGGTACAGGCAGCTTTGAAATCTGTTTCCGCAGAGAATCAAGGGCCAAAGCCAATCCATCGGCCTTCGACTCACTCATTCTCAACAGCACTGGGTAGAGAACAAACAGAAAATGTGTTATTACTTGCAGTGGCAGTAGAGGGAGCTCTGTTTATTTTTGGCTTTTGTTTTTGAGTTGAAACACTCTTTTATACTGGTTTGCAGGATGCATCAGGATTATGGCTTTAGCTGTTTAGAGTTTTTTTTCTTCAGCAGCTGTTCAGTTACCTGACTGAATAAGAGGCATAAGGGCAGTGATAGTGTCTGCAATGGCGTTTGGATCAGTGTCCTCCACTTGCTGAAGTAAAATATCAAGGAGTTCTTCCACACTGCATATCTGCAATAAAACTGTATTGTCATCATCGCACAGTAGTATTTAATATCATATTTTAATAAGCACAATCTTACCTGTACAAGTTGATTGAGGATAGCCTGACAGTTGGCAGGGCTCCGGTCCTTTCTTAGCACTTCTTTCACCAGTGCAGGCAGTAGACCACTGCCTATAGACCTCACTATGTGCTGAGAAGACATTTATATATTTACTTTTTTTTTTTATTTTTTTTTTTTTACATTTAATGGTACATTTGACATTTTTACTGTACTGTGCATATTTATAAAAGTGTATAGTAAATCCATTATTTAATACATGTTGGCCTACTTTCTTTTTTTTTTTTAATGTAGACCTGTCTTCTGCACATGCTTAAAATTAAATAGTTCACAGTCATCATCATAACAATTTAGCATTTGATGGATACTGGCTGTGTATTTTGAAATCAGTTATTTGAAAGTTTAGTGTGTATTTGGTGCATTTAAGCTCTCCTTTAAAACACTCTATGGCATGTTCCTTAGTGTGTGCTACATGTGTGGAGTAGTGTAAGAAATTGGTAAATCAACAGCACTTAATGAAGTGCTGCTCCTAAAAGGGCTTCCAGTGGAGCAAGAAATCTGACTGGTTCTCCGCTGAACTGCATTCCCACACCCAAGGGTCAAAGGGGCCAATCAGTTAGGCAGAATGACAAAGTGGTGGTTTAGCAGAGGTACAGCCCACCAAATTCTCCCATTCCCAGTGGATCGATGTCACAAATATGAGCCTGGGATGGGATATGACCCTGGATGTTGCTGTCTCTCAGAAACCAGAAAAGCACTATAAAATCGAATTAACCTTACTTAACCTTAAAAATATGCATACAAACTGGTTGCCTTAAATTTAAGTTAAAAACAGTTCTTAGTTTCAACAACTAATTCGTTTTAAGTTAAATATACTAGGTTTACACCAAACAACTCATTAATTTAAGTTGAGCTAACTAATGTAACATTTATTGCAACTTGGCATTTTTCAGTTGTATTTACTTGAACAGCAATCTAATTTATTTGTTAAAATAATGCAAACTGATTGTCTTGAAATTTTACCAACTGTTTTACCAAGTGTTGCTGTAATAATTTAAGTGCTTCACCTATCCAGCAATAGCACTCGTGCATGTGCTAACATAATCATCAGAGCGACTACCACTGCATCAACAGCTGCAGTTACGGGTATTTAAATAAAGCATTATATAGTTTTTACATTGTTAGACCCATCTTTGACCTAACCTGCAGGCTCTACTCTTCAGCACAATGGTAACTTCCCCAAAAATGCAGACATAAGACATTGTTTTTGTTGTTTTTTAAAACCAAAAATGGGTAAACATTAAAAGATCTCCCCCATCATAATCTTGTGCAAAAGCACATACAACCCCAATTCCAAAAAAGCTGATATTTTGTCAAATGTAGCAAAATCAAGAATCTGTGATTTGTTAATTACATTTTCCTTTGATTTAATTGACCAAAGTACAAAGAACAATTTCCAATGTTTTCACTGACCAGCTTAAATGTATTTTGTAAATATAAACAAATTTTGATGTTGATGGCTGCAACACACTTCAAAAAAAGTTAGGACAGAGGCGAAATAAAAGTGAAAAGGTTATAGAATATCCAAGTTCAACTGTTTTGAAACAGTCCAAAATAAACAGGTGAACTGGTAATAGGTGAGGGTATCATGTTGGTGTATAAAAGGAGCATTTCAGTCTTTGCCAGCAAAGCCACTCTGTGCCAAATTTCATGAGGTAAGTGTCAAACAAATCCAAAATGACATTTCTCAAAGCAAAATCGCAAAGAAATTAGGTCTTTACCAATTACCATACATTATATTGTAAAAGATTCGGGGAATCCAGAGAAATAATAATAATTAATTACATTTATATAGCGCTTTTCTGCTTTTCTAAGCACTCAAAGCGCTCTACATTGTGAGGGGTGGTGTCTCCTCGTCCACCACCAGTGTGCAGCATCCACCTGGAGGATGCGACGGCAGCCATAGTGTGCCAGAACGCCCACCACACACCAGCTTACTGGTGGAGAGGAGACAGAGTGATGAAGCCAATCAGTGTAAGGGGATGATTAGGAGGCCATGATGGTCAGAGACCAATGGGGAAATTTGGCCAGGATGCCGAGGTCACACCTCTACTCTTTTCGAAAGACATCCTGGGATTTTTAATGACCACAGAGAGTCAGGACCTCGGTTTAACGTCTCATCCGAAAGACGGTGCTTTTTGACAGTATAGTGTCCCCGTCACTATACTGGGGCGTTAGGACCCACACAGACCGCAGGGTGAGCACCCCCTGCTGGCCTCACTAACACCTCATCCAACAGCAACCTAGTTTTCCCAGGAGGTCTCCCATCCAAGTACTGACCAGGCTCAACCCTGCTTAGCTTCAGTGGGCAACCGGTCTTGGGCTGCAGGGTGATATGGCTGTCAACATATCTCAAATCTCAATACATGTAGGGCAAAGCAGGAATCCTCAGGTAAATGTGTTTGACCTTTGAGCCCTCCGATGGCTTTGCATAAGAAACCATCATGCTGCAGTGTTAAATATAGCTACATTTCCTCAGAAGCACTTCAGAAAAACCCTGTCATTTACCACAGTCTGCCGCTGCATCAAGAAATGCAACTTGAATATCTGTTACTCTAGGAGAAAGCTATACATTCATGCAGTGATGCCGCCGAGTTCTCTGGGCCAGAGCTCATCTCAGATAGTCAAATAGACAGTGGAAATGTGTGCTGTGGTCAAACGAGTCCATGTTTCAGCTTGTTCTTGGGAAAAATGGACATTAAATTCTCAGTCCCAAAGACCAAAGGGACTATCCAGACTTTCACCAGCAACAGATGCAAAACGTCCGTCATGGTATGGGGGTGCATCAGTGCAAATGGCATGGGTGACTGGAATATGTGCAATGGTACCATAGGCATGAAGGCATGGGATTGTACAGAAACAAATACTGCCATCAAGATGATGTCTTTCATGGGAAGTCCATGGTTATTAGATCAAGACAATTCCAGGTCTTATTCTGCATGTGCTACAACAGTGTGGTTTTGTAGATACATGTGGATGTGACTGACTGGCCATCAGATCTGTCTCCTATTGAAAATGTATGGCCCATCATGAAAAGGAAAATCAGACAGTAACAACTACGGACTGATGAGCAGCTTTAAGTCTTGTATCAGATATAAGATGGGCAAAAAGTTTGCATGTGAAACTTTAACAAGTATCCTCAATTCCCAAACAATGAAACATTGTAATAAATAGGAAGGTTGTTGTGACACATTGTTAAACATGCCTCTTTCCCAACTTTTTTGGAGTGTGTTGCAGCCATCAAAATCAAAATTTGTTCATATTTACAAAATACATTTACATTGGTCAGTGAAAACTTTGAAAAAATGTATTTGTACTTTTGTCAATTAAATAAAAATTAAAGAGAATGATCAAATCACAATGTCACAAATTTTTTGGAATTGGGGTTGTAAAATAACTTCAAAAATTTCAAATCCCTTAGGAATCTCTTAATTCCTAAGTCTGAAGCAAAGCATGCTGGGAACTAGAAACTGTCTTGACATAATGGTACTCAAACAAATCAATTATCAATATATCTTAATTACGGTTTTCTGAGTAACAAAGGCATAGTACACACATAGCACAGATTACAACATTTTTACATTTAAGATTAATAAATTGTTGTACATTAAGTAAAGTCAAATAAAATTTTTTAATTAGGATGTTTGTTAAGTTTTACAGTGAGGTACCTTCTTTGCAGTGGGATGTTATATGTACAACATGTCATATGACTTCATAAAATGTCCTTAAAGCTTTAAAAGTAAGCTTTAAAAATAATTTTGCGATAATTTCCAATACAATAAGATCTAACACGTTTTTAAAGCATGTCAATGATTCCAGATTTACCTGATTGGCCTCCTCTTTTATGAAGTCCAGGAGTTGAGTGTAATCACCTTGGGCAATGCATGTATGACCAGCATTCAGAAAGAGCTCATGGTCCTCTGGTTTAAAGTCTTCAGTTGTTCTCTGAAAATGTCATTGTCAAATATTTTATTCACAAAAAAGAAAGAAAATGATCATACTGTAAATCTTGTACAATGTACAAACTATTCATAACATGTTACCTTGTTGTTATGCCTTTTACAGTCATTATCATGCATAATAAATTACACATATATGTATGCTTAGCTTGATGTACGTGCAAACACAAAGTTAATAACAAATACATATTGTACAAATTGCAAAAAACAAATTGCAACCAAACATGATGCTTAATTTTAGGTTTTCTTACCCATCTTTGAACCACGTCCTCTAGTTGATTCACTGCCATTTTCAGAGCTGGTCCTTTCAAAAACAATCCATACAACTGACAATTCAAGGTCAGGATTATAACCGAGACTTTTCTGCTCAGGACCTGAATGACATCTGCAATAAAATTTCAGCACAAAAGAATAGAGCAGCTAGGTTTATAACACAGGTCAGGGTGTTTGAAAAGAATCGAGCAGGAGGCAATCTGACAGGGGACCCTTGTAAACCTCTTAGTAAGCATTGCAGCTGAGTGTCTGCTAATAGGATTAAGACAGAGCAATCTGAAATAGATGGGACAAGACAGAACTCTCTCGAATGCCCTGGAAATCAGTCATGGGTGTTTTTATTATCATTTACAGTCAATTAATATTTACTCAGTCAAACTCAGTTTGTTCAACTGACTTTTAGAGGCACAATCTAAGTAGAATTAATTAAACAATACGCTGTCACTAGATGTGACTGATCGGTTGAATCATACAGAAGACCACACTGACTCACAATAACCCTCTCAAATGAGTCCTGGCTTTATTTAAACATGTCATGCCATGGAAATACTGAAAGCGCATCAGAAATTGCTTAGTAATCTTTGGCAAGCATGTGTGTACTGTCCCTTAGTTAAATCCCTATTAAGTCCAGTATTGCTCCAGTGGACATGTAATCTGATATGAGCCATGTCTTTGACTTCCTACATGGATAACTATTGTAGACCCTGATTTCAGGTGAATGGAGACAAACCAGGTTTGAGCAATAGGATTTAAGCAGCAGCTGCGAAGTTTGCTCTGTCTATTACAGTGTGGTGAAAGGCTTTAACAAAAGGCACAATGTAAATATAACAGGAAAGGACAGGCTGGTTGCATGTTAGCTTCAGATTTGCCTGTGGCTAATTGCAGACTGCTGATTTAGTGTTTTGACAGTGAACAGACTGCGTGTAATAAAAGTCGAGCTCAAAAAAAAGATCTCTCACTGTATGTTGACAGACAAACAGGCTTGTTGTTTTTGCACGGTCGGCCCATGTCATAGTACGTTCACAAGGTGGAGGGAATTTGAATGCAATTATTTAAGTCCTTTATATATATATATATATATATATATATATATATATATATATATGTGTGTGTGTGTGTGTGTGTGTGTGTATGTAATATGTATAATATTTGTAAATCAGCCCCACTGGGATGAATTGTACTGGCCAAAGCAGTCATGTTAAATTTTGATTAAAAAATAAGCCACAACAATATCACTTCAAAATATCACTGATAATAGTGATAACAGGCCATGAATATCTTTGAGCTATTTATTCCAGTTCTGACAGTTTTTATTTTCTTAATTTTGTTGGTGTAAACTCACGTCACCATCTTGATTCAGTTATATTAAATAATGTTTGAAAAACTGCTTAATTTTATATGCTACCACATGAAGCACATTTTTACTTTGACAATATTTTGAGAATAAACAGCTGTGATAATTTGGCTTTGGATTGAGTCAGAAAGGTATATTATTATATACAGTGTATGTTCTGTATACTGTGGCCTTGGCCAGAAGTATGATGACCATTGTATACTGTTTCTGGTGATACTTTAGACTTTTCATGTGAAATATTTTTGCATAAGATGTCCTAAATTCACATGACGCCTCTTTTATGCAGCATTTCGAGTGTGTGTATAATAGGCCTGTCTCAGGTCACTACTATCATATATCCATGTATTTTTAATAGGGAACAGCAACAGGACAACAAAAGTGTAACTTGATTACCTGATGGACACATCAGCTTTTCAGGCTTTGACTTCTCAGTGGAATTTAGCATAGAGAAATGAGGCATTACAATTACAGTATATCTTTAGTTTTAATTGTAAACTTTTGCACAGGGAAAGCTAAAATTAAAGATTATAAAATAAGTATATTTCAGTTTAATATCCTCATCACAGATAAACATACTGTGAGACATACTATGCTTTTTTGCACTCAATTAATTTTTTTTCAAATGGCATGCTGACAGGACTGTTTACTCCATCCCTCTCTTGCCTATTTCTTGGCAATAGAGTGGCCCTGAAGGCCCCTAGAGGCCATGTCTAGAGCTGACGCTGTCTGCCAGTATCCCTCCCTAAACCCCAGCGAGCTTGTCAAGAAAAACTGTGCTGTTTAGGGTTCGCTCCCTTGAGTCTGTGCCTTAGCTTTCACTGCCTTGCCTACAGATGGACTTCTGCGTTTGATTTGGAACAGTGCACTTTATATGGACATGGCTCAGATTTTCCCTTCCCCATGATTTAGTAACTGCAGGAAGGATTAAAAAACTGAATAATAAATATTGTGATTCACGGAAACTACTCAAGCTATAGCCATAACTCTGACCCCTGCGTGAACCTTCAACACAGAAAGAGGAGGGGTCAGAGTCACGTGAAATCAGTTAGGCCTTGATGTACTGTATCGTAGTTATCTTAACAATATTTAACAAGTGCAAATGAAAATGTGCTGCATATGTGTTTAAGTGCTCAATCTTCAAGACAGCAGCAGTGTCTGTAAAATGTTAGTTTTCTGAGTGTTGTCAGAGTGACTAGGACCATGGGGAGGAGAGCACAACAGATCCATACAACCATACAGGTGCTTCTAGTGCCGATGCCTGCTTGCCCTTTTGTAAATCGGCATTTTGATGGCAGTTACCTGTGTTGAGTTGTTCCAAATCAATACGTACAGTGTGGGAAACTTAATTGACAAGGATAACGCTGGCCCCTTTTCTGAAGGAGAGACACCCCGTCTGGCTTTGATCAATACCAGTGCTCACCAGCACGGCTGAGTCCACTTGTGTGCATGGGTACCCTGAGCTTTCATCTCTGTAGGCAACCCCCAATGGCAGAAGAGGCTGGGATGTTACATGTGAACAGGCTGTCAAAGCAATTTTGTCAGTCTGCTCATTCTCTGGTTTTTAGAGATGCTGACACACTGTGTACTGGTTCCCATGATTTTATTGAGGTGATGGAAGCTTTTAGGTGTGTTTTTTTCCCTCTCCCCTTTTATCCACGAGTACATGTACAAGTGTTTTCATTTGTATTCCTTCTGCCAAAAACGTCTCTGGGGCACCTTGGTTTCCTGTCATTTAGGTCAATAGATCATCCTTTTATTTGTATGCTTGTTTGTTTGTTTGTGTATTAGTTTAACTTTAAATCAGCATAACTTATGCAGTGTAAATCTAGGTGACAATTTTTATTAACGCTTCTTGAGATTTTTCTTTTCTGAACATTTCCAAGCTA
Organism: Barbus barbus; assembly: GCF_936440315.1. Classification (NCBI taxonomy): domain Eukaryota; kingdom Metazoa; phylum Chordata; class Actinopteri; order Cypriniformes; family Cyprinidae; genus Barbus; species Barbus barbus. Next base: position 15,776,471 of record NC_136753.1, read on the forward strand.
TATGATTTTGGCCTTTTGTCAAATATTTGGGCCCTAATTTGTGACCACAACAGACAGAAAATGTTTCCATGAAAGTCTGTTTCCACCAAAAAAAAAAACACTATTGTAACTTTACACTAAACACTATTGCTACTTCATATCTTACATTTGAACTTTTATTGTATATTATTACGTTTGTTTTATTTATCGGAATTGTGACTTTATTTCTTGCCATTGTTATTCTATATCTCACAATTGCGTCTTATGTCTAGCATTTGTATCTCACAATATCAATATTGTAATTTTTATCTCACAAGATCAATATTATAATAATTAATCTTGCAGTGTATCTTGTCATTATGAGTTCATATCTTGCAATTGTGGTTTTACATGTCACAATTGAAACTTTATTTCTAGTAACTGTGACTTTCTCATAAACTCTACTTTTATTGTGACATTATATAACTTTAAATTGCAGTTTGAACCTTATAAAAGTTACTTTATAGCTCACAAACTAATTTGATGTCAATTATTTTATACCTCACAGTTGCAACTTTATTTCTCATAAAATCAGCTTTACATCTCACAATTGTAACTCTATATTTCAGTACGATTTCTTTCTAGCACTGTAAAATTATTTCTTCTTTTAAACTATGCCTTACAATTACCTTTTTATTTTTCTACTCTGAGGTTTCTTATAACAAAATGAAGTGATAAATCAAGGAAATGTGATTTGGAGGTCAGTTGCCACACCTGTCTCTTCATGCTGTTGTTGTGCAAACACCTATAGCTGGTCTGTGTGGAAAGCAGGTTGGAAAAACTCAGAGTTGATTTGAGCAGATCAGGTACTGGTTGTGATCATTAATGATTTAGCATACACCAGCGGGAAAACGAGCAGGGCCAGTCTCATCTACCCCTGCAACCCAGATCTTTGTCTTTGTAATGCTGTCTCTCAGATTGCCTTAGTCTTTTACAGTGAAAAGAATCAAAAGGAGGCTTTATTTTGCAAACTAAAGATTTGTTTCTCTCTTTGAAATATTTAATGTGGGACAAATTAACTTGTGTGTAGTAGCTGCATATGCCGACAGTTGTATAAAGGTAGCTTAAGTCAGAAAAAATGATTGCTAACTATATTAATTCCTGTTCAACTTGGTAACATGGATATGTTACACTTCAATTCAATTTAATTCATTGCTTTTTTGTGACATGGCATTGGCTCTTGTCTATACTGTGTATAATTTTCCCTTTTCTGTTGGCCGTGGGCCATTATTATTTCATGCAATCAGACTGAGTGAGATTTATCCACCAAAAATCATGTTTGACAAAAGGGAGATCATATATTTTTAAATCAAGTGTCCGGTACACAAATGTATGTTTTTTTTAGTTTTGATGAAGCATGCTCTTTTGTTCCTTTCACACTTCACTTCCCACCAGAGAGTCACCAACACCAACAACAGCAGAAAAACATCACACCTGTTCCCACATACACCACTGCATGAAGCAGCCTTTTATCTCTAGTGCTTTTAAATAGTGTAGGAACATAATAGCGTGTCCGAGTTAGTGAGCAAATGTGTCGCTGTATTTGTGGTATAGTGTCAGAATGCGTCTGTGTAGGAGGCCGTGCGAGCGCGTGTGCGTGCTGGACCTCGGGGACTTTGGAAGTACTTACCAGCTCACTGCAGACTGCTTGATCTGTTGAGAAGCAGTGCAGTGGTTTGATGGTGCTGCAGAGTGACACATGACTACACAGACCCTGAACAGACATTAGCACAGGCTTCAACAAGCCTACATCTGAGCCTCAAATCATTCATTAAATCAGAACATCAAAAGGAACTTTACTTGAATGCCTCGACATTAATTTTTTATTATTACTGAGAATAAATCTTTTGTCATTTTTCTCACCACCACCGTCTCCCTCTCTCCCTCTCTCAGTCTCTGCATATCAGCTTGCTGCATCCCTTTCTCCTTCTCTAGTTTGATACATCCTTTTGCTTGGCTTAGTATTTTGTGAAATGGATCTTATGAATTTTTCAGAGAGGTTCATTGCGTTAGTCAGGCCTGGTTAAGTGGAGGATTGTATCAGTTCGCAACCTTTTAGGCTGCCTCTGCACTCTTTTGAAAATCATGTTATTTATAGAGGAGAGATTTAAGCTTATTGACATTGATGGATGACTACTAATATTTCTAGTGTTGTAAACTTAAAATATACTGGATATAAAATATTACTTTACAAAACTCTTTATTTTAGTTTTCCTGAATTGTGGACAGGGGCAATGGTATTAGACGAAGAAATGCAGAATTAAAAGAGCTTTTAATTCTACTGCAACTGTGCAGCTTGGGCCTGTCTGTCACATTGTATTTGTTTCTGACCTGAAAGTTTCTTTTTGTTCAACCTTTTACTAACATGAATCCTTTTAGTGCTTTTGTCAGGATTCATATGCTATTAGATTACTCTTTAAATGTTGATGAAACAGAGCTATACTGATGTACTCGGGCTAAAGAAAATGCTCCCTAGCAGGATGAATTAGATATAATGTCGTGGAAATTTGACTTATTGATGGGGGTAGTGGAGGTAGATATCTGGGAAATGACAAATGTTTTTTTAAAGTATACTTTCCATTAGTTCTTAGTCAATCACATCTCAACATATCTTCCATTGTTTTTGTGATCCGTAAGTGAAACTGTCTGATTGGAATTCTGATTTCTAAACGTTTATTACATATATGCTGTTTACACATATCTACCATTTTATTTTTATATGTCATGAACATGTTTTTGCAGCGTTGAGTAATGTATCACAGACATATCTATTGATTCCTTGAACACAATGTTAATCAGAATCCATTCACTGCTCAAAACACCGGAATTTTGTTCAGTGCTGAGTTATGCAAGCTTATGAATCCTTTCATAAACAGGATGTAAATAAGATTTATTGTGCAGTGTAGGGAGCTTTGTTGATTATAATGGAACTTTGTGAGACATCAATGAATTAAGGAGAGAGACAGCTTTTAATGATAAGGGAGTTTGCAAATGTGATATTGATTTAATACAACAGTTCGATAAACAAGAAGCTATTAAGTGCCTTACATTGTCTGACTGTAACACTATTGCCTAATTTTGCCCTATTTCGTCAACGAAAAAGGCATCTCCTTTTGAGCGACAGCTATAGCATCCAAATAGTGGTAGTGATATGTAATGCTAAATGAAGCAGATAAACATGTCTTTAAATGAGCAGCAACCTACTGCACCCACCTCTCAGCAGCTGGTGGGGGCTCTCTAGGCCGACTGCGTGCTGTGCAGGGGTTGGTGGTCCCCTCTGCGAGATAACTAATGGAAAAGCTTTCAGGGCCTTAAACCTGAAGGAAAACGTCAGCTCACATTTGGCCGCTCACCCAGGTCTAATGTCTCCCAATTGTGGCAATCACCACTGGTCTTACCCATTTTTACTAAGACCCCCACACTTAGCTTTTCCCTGTTACACTCTCTCACACACACATACTTCAACCCCTACGGACTCTTCAGAGTGACTGGCTTTAGAGCACGCCAGGACTCAGGAGACTTACCTTGTTAAACAGTCCTGAAAACAACAAGGACTTCAAAACAAAAGTGTGTGGCGTTTGGGCAGTAAAAGTGTGGTACTCAGGCTCAGCTGGGACATCCCAGAGCAGACTGGAAAAATGCTCCCTGTTCCCTTGGGTCTGTGCTGAGGTGTCATGTCAAACTGGAATAGGATGAATAGGAGCAGACAGACACTTTACACTGATGGCCTCACACACTGTAACCTGATGCAAAGTTTAGGGCAAATCAGACTTTGCTATTGAGATTACTTTTTAATTCATAGACGTATTTGTTTTATTTAGTGTCATTTTGTCACACTGGAGTTAATATTTGTACATCCATTTTTTCCATATTATATATACTGTTATAAAAGTTGTATCATTTGTATAGCACTTGCACAGAATTTTCACAAAAAAAAGTTTAGATTTCATATACATAACATTCAAATACCAAATATACACATATACATAATTCCCCCATCGAAATTTCTAGTAAAACTTTTAAAAAATATATATTTTCATCTAGTATAATTCATAAAAACCTGTGCAAATTGTTCTTCTCACAGATAGTGTGAGGGTCTGTCATCTGTGCCAAGCAAATTCCCTGTTATGTTTTTCTCTCTCGCTCTCTTTTTATTCTATCTACCTTTCTTTCTAAAATCATGAATAATTTGTATCCTCACCCTACTGCCTGATGACAGCTGTGCAGTTGTCTTGCAGTCTATTTTTCAGATCAAGTAAATAATGAATAAAGCGCCACAACAAAAGAACACAGTATCTGAGCCCTGTCTCGCTGAGAACTTCCACTGCTATCCCATCACAGGGGTGCAGACGCCCTGCATTTCTTCTGTCCCTCCTGTTCATCTGGCTGAGTGAGGGACTGCTGAGTAATTCATCTTTGATAAAAAAAACAAAATATGTTTCACAGGTGATCCAATACAGTACTTACCTATTTATGCTTAATTGCTTACATGATATTTCTGCTTTAAAAAATTTTTTGAAATTATTTTTATTCAACACACACCATAACCAATCCACCCCACCCATCTTTTCTATTTAAAGTGTCTATGGTTTTCAGGCTGTTTTTACAAATATGTTTAACACAGTATTCAAGTCATGATTGGCAATTTGGAGGATTCCTAGGATTTAGTCCTTAATATTCTCTGGTCTGGTCACTTAGGAAATGTTGTTTGTCTATCATTAAAATGTTTTAAGAACATGTTTTAAGGCCCACTTTGGATTGTTTTATCCTTTTGTTTTGGTCATGCACTTGTTCTTTTTTTTATTATTATTCCTTTTTTTATGTATATTATTTTTTTTCTCAATTTTTACTCTGCAATATGAAATGTAATTGGAATGGGTTTTTTAAATGTATGTATATTTTTTAGATTTATATTAGTGTGTCATGTACATGAATTCAACCTGATGGTAATAAAAACTTCACCATGATGCACGTACATCAAGAGGTGTATTTGCTCAAAATTTCTAGTTTATCCAAAACAAAATAGTATTTTTGTTTTTTTGTTTGTTCTTTGACCCTCATATCATTCTAAACCTCTTTGTCTTTCTTTCTTCTGTGGAACATAAAGATGAAAAATTATAATGTTCTAAATGAAAAATCGAAAATGAAACTCAGTGGCACTGGCAACCAAAACAGTTTGGTTCATCAAAATATCTGCTTTTCTATTCTGCAAAAGAAAGGCATACATGTTTGGAACGACGTGAGGGTGAGTAAACTATGACAGAATAATTGTTTTCTGGGGTGAACTGTCGCTTTAAGGTAATGAATTTTTCTGAAGGCTGATTCTTAAATTAAATCCTGGGTCTCTCATCTAAAACCAGAGTGAAACGTAAGTTATCCTTCATATTTTTTTTGTAACAGATGTTAATTTTAGATAACCCTAAGCATTAAAATAGTCATGTATTTACTTCAATACACCACCATGTGAATATTTCCATAACTCTTTATGCCTTTGTTTTAAATTATCAGACAGATTATAGCAACCTTTATGTTTTGTTTTGTTAGTGTAGGTGTGTGTGTGTGTGTGTGTGTGTGTGTGTGTGTTTGTAAACCAAAGACTGAAGTGCTCTGATTACTCGCCCACTGAAATTGATTGGGCTCTTTCCAGGACTTCTTCTATTCATATTTGATATGCCTGGAGGCTGTGGGGCAACGGTCTTAAAACCCTCACTGAAATCTGGCCTGGCCTAATGGTCCACTTGAAGCTTGCACTTTCCCTCTGAGTGAACTGCAGAGGATTGAAACATCTGTGGTGGATACTGACCTACGTTAAGGCAGTGCAATCCCTGCAGCACCCTGGACCACATCCACTATACCCACTGTACAGTCATACTGTCTATTCTTGCACACTAATGTTCTCTAACTAATGCTGCATTTTAAATGATGGATAGGACTTCAATGATTCTGTCAATCTGATAATCATGAATGTTATCAGCTGTTGATAAAGTCAAAAAAGAAGGAGCAGATTACATGCCAAATATTGTCCTAATTCCTGGGGCATGTCTGATTTTCCAAACAACAGCAGGACATGTAAATCCCACCTCTTGTTTTCTCTGGAATAAATATGCATTTTCATGTTCCCTGCAGTCAAATCTTCAGGGTTTTAAAATATTCAGCATTTTCACGGGCATAAATGCAGTAAGATTTGAGCCATGATAAGTCAGTGATTTCAATCAATGGAGTAAGTGGTGCTTAGTGTTGTTTGATTGTGTCTTCCTATCCAAGAACCATTGCGTCTAACAAAGAATTTAATTAAAAAAAATGTCGAGGGTAGCTACTTTTGGAAAATGGATTATTATTATTATTATCCGGCGTATATGGGCGGTTGCTTTTTTGCAAACAGATTTTAGACGTACATTATTTACCTTCACTGTGCCAGATCCCTAGAAAAGTTGACGTTATATCCCGGGGCCAATTTAGGCTGCAGGGAAGCAGAATGCACTGACCCGCCCTATTGTTCCGCGGGAGTGAACTGTTTCTGCTGAATAAACTCTCTTTATTTACACTCAGTTTGGTTAACAGGATAAATCCAAGAGTGTTTAGAGTGTAAATAAAACGGGATAATTGCTTTCATGGTCAGATAAGACCACGTTCGATTTGACTACATCTGCACATGATTGCTAAAAACAGGTAGCCTAAAATTACATTTCGATTAAAAAATCTAGGCTAAGGTTTTGGCCAGATTTATCCTGTTTTTTGATGACTAATTGATCTGCGCTAGTAATTCATAATTTCTGCAGTTAATTGTTAATTAAAGTAGGCTATAAAATAAACCTTATAGTGTTCAATAAATGTGACATTCATTTCTCGGGCTGTGCATAAATCGAAAAGTTGACAATTAGGTGTCTGAAACCAAATGGACAAATAAATAGTCAAAATATTACTTTTTTGGTCTTTTTTATTAACAATACAAGCATACATAATTTTTGGTTTTCAATTCATCTGTTTTGACTCATGGTCTCCTCTCAGCCTTCAGTGAATTAGTAGACTGAGATGTTATTGTATTTAAAGACATAGGCTAGTTGATCAATCATCTTTATTTTTTTCTTCCCTTTCCTGTCTAATATAAAATAATTCTTTACTTTCCATTAATCTATCTATTGGTCTTTCCCATATTCGTTATCTTGAAAATATCGCGGAACACATTTACAATTTCCCACAGTTTGTTTCGAATAAATCATTTTATTTTAAACATGTAATGAAATACTGAATTCTTAAAATAATGAAATGCTTTCATTTACAATCATGAAATGAAAAAGCCTAGCTCAAGATAGCCAAGTAATTTGTTGCGCACTACGTACAGAGGTTTTATAAATCTGTATGAAACAATAGGCTATACAAACTTTCAAAATGACACAAAAAATACACACGAAATATCTCTCCGTAAAATTCTTTATTCCAATAAATAGTGTAAATGATATAAAACAAATTTAATTTATCGATTTAATTTATATGAAAAAGGTATAGCCTAGGCTAGATAGTTGAGTTCTTACAGCCTGTTTGTTTATTTAGGGTACGCTAAAGAAAAAAATGATGAATGGAAAGACTTCGACAAGTTGCCAAATCATTTAAGTTGGGCTATAGTACACAAACAATGCTTTTATTGATGAAATCTCGCAATCTATTGTAGTGCTTGTTTTGCCAGCATTCCCTTTGCAGCGTTAAAAACAAAGTGACATTCTTTTGAGATGCGGTGATTTTTCTCTTCTTCAGCATTTATATGATATTTTGGGTGATACAGTGTCCTTTCTCGCGGCGGTTATATTTCGTCCCTGATTATTTTGGTGATAATATTTTGGGTTCAGACACGATGCCTGGCATGTCTCTGCAGCGGGCTATTGATTTGGATCAAGATACCCTGTGATACCCTGTATAACATCACCATGAAAGCTGCCAGACCTGCTGCTGACTCGTAGGCAAATCTCACAAAGCATAAACAGCTCTACAACTAATGTAAACGCTATTAGTCGCCTACTCTAAAACACTGATTTAATGTTTCATGAATGAGCATTTGTAGCTTGTTAAATTAAAGAGACTATTAAAGTCCCGATGGGTTGTCCAATAGTGTTTGGTAAAGTGTTTCCTCACTTCAGTCCGTGTTGTGTTTCCTTGTGTCTTCTTAAATCGACCTTGCGCTGGAATCCTTTGGCGCAGAGGTCACATCCAAACGGTTTGAATCCGGTGTGTTTTCGACTGTGTGTTATCAGATTGGAGCTCTGACTGAAAGCTTTCCCACACACCTGACATTTGTGCGGCTTCTCCCCTGGGAGAGAAAATCCATACGTCAGCGTTTCTATCCAAAATTCTGTTTCTATAGATAAAGTTCTCTCCATGTATTTAGCTTACCTGTGTGGATGAATGTGTGTTTCTTCATATCTGATTTCTGGTGAAATCTCTTTCCGCAGTACTGGCACGGATAGGGCCGTGTATCGGAGTGTATGAGGAGGTGAGTGGACAAAGTGGATGATCTTTTAAAACTTTTCCCACAGATTTTACAATCAAAGCTTCTCTCCTGTGGGATGAAAAGCGTGTTTTTAAAAATTCGTTTTTGCATTCAATCGATTTCATTTAGATGTGTTTGGTATGATTTTCATTATAATACCAAATAAGAAGAAAACTCGAGCACTCTACCTGTGAATGAACAGCTCTGTGTTGTTCCAGACTGACTGCGTGTCCAAACGTTTTCCCGCAGATGTCGCAAGCATAAGGTCTTGTTCCACTATGCGACCTCCGGACGTGAACTTCCAAGCCATGTGGAGTAGAAAACACCTGTGGAACGGAGAGGGCAAGCTTTATTAATGTCTAATCGTGATTAATAAAAATCCGAGAGAGCTATTTGCGCTAGTTACATTACCTTGCTGCATTTGATACATTTGTATGCGCCATTCAGCAGGAGACGACTACACATCACATCAGAGCTGGATTTCATCTCAGTTCCTTTTCCCAGTATGTTGCTGTCATCATAAAGTCCAGAGGCAGTGGCGCGCTCGAATAGGGTGGCGGTGGAACTATAACTGTTGTAAATGCTAGCGCCAGATCCTCTTTCAGTGAAAAGAGAGGACTCGACCACGCGGTCATTGTAATAGGCTGGAGGAGAAGGCCGGTCTAGATCCAGAGAGTGCTGATGGTTGAGAGTACGCTGTACCAACTGTCTGATTTCACATCCCGAGTACCTGCTCCACGCGTAAGGCCTGAAGGGGACAGCGAAGGGCTGTGTTTCCTCAGCGGAGGGTGAAAAGGACTTTTCTGATTCTGTTAAAGAAACAAAATCGATCATTTAATGATCTCCACGTATTTAATAATCCCTTTAGGGATTTTACAGTTACTTACATAGCTGTGTTCCCAAGGGTCAAATTGTTTTTTGTTTTATTTATTATCATTTACCAATTTATGCCTAATTGTTACCTACAATTTGTGCTAAAATCTGCTGAAGTTAATTTCGCAAATGTCTTAAATACTTTTAAAACAAAACATAAAAGATTTACAATTACATATTTTTAGGCTATTTGATAGCCTACATATCATTGTGCCTAAATTCCGTCTGATGAACCAAAACGAACGAAGCATACCTAATATTATGGTGTCGTGCAAATTTCCACCGACATGTAAAATGTTTTGGTAGAAAACAAAATGTAAAAAAAAAAAAAAAAAACAGGTTGACTTTGACAAGTATTCATATGTAAAGAAAAGCATTAGTCGTATAACAGTGCATTCACACTGTAGATCAAATGTGATGAGATTCAGACATCTTAAATAGGCTATGTTAATAAATAAATCCATACCAGGTGATGCTGATGGTGATGGAGGTCGCCAAAAGTCTTCGTAATCTGAGGAGCGGTCGCACACGCTTCCCCCACAGCTGAGAGGAGACTTGGAAGAAAGATCCGCTTGATCCACCAGGTGAGAGTCCGGTGAACAAGCGCCAACCGTGTCGCCTGTCAGGGCATCCGTACAGCACTCGGACTCGTCTGAAGGTTTGCTTTCTGTTATGAGATTTCATTTTTTTCCCGTCAAAATCACAGCTATGTAAAAACAATTTCTCACAACTGTTCACGAACGTTTAATGTAGTACGTATTGACTGTGCCAACTAAAATCTAGAATCTAGATTTCCCCCCACACAAATGTAAAAACTATATGCTAGTCAAATAGGCCTATGTGCCAGCTATTTTACATCACTTTCTTTCTTAGACAAATAAGTCTGTCTTTCATCTATTAGGAATCAGACAAATAATAGTTTTAAAAGGAAAAATGTCATAATAAAAGGGTTTTATTTTGAACGAATAGGCCTATACACTTTCTGTTTTGATAATTGCGAGGCATTATCCACACTATCAGTAAATCGATATAATATGACATACCTGCACATATATGAGCTAAAATAGTATCAAGTCTGCTGTAGTCATCCTCCAAAGATCGTGGCTGGTGGTAGCTGTGGGCTTTTTTGCTCTTCACCAAGAAAGACCTAGGCATTGTGTATCCTCTGGTTCCTTCCTGCTATGTCTTCAGTCATTAGTGAAGATCAGGCAATCTGTCAGATCCACGGATGCGGCGGCTTTTTATCTCTGAAAAGATTTGAAGACCATTGGTTGAGCAGCGCGTCTGTATAGAGGCAGATTGGGAGCATGCGTAAAGCAGTTCTCTCGTCTGCCAGGTGTTATGAAGACAGGTGCTTTAAAGGAACAACTACCAAGCCTTAGGCCTGTGATTGGTCCGCCCCTCATCGAGAGGACAGACAGGTCCGGAGGGAACCGTGGCTATCAGGATAAGTGATACACTGTTTTATCAATGTGTTACTCAATCCCTAGCTGCAGGGGGAGAGGAAACGCGGAGACGGCAACCCAGCCTGCCTTCTCCCTCTATAGACTCATGATTTGTGTAGCAGGTATTAAAAACTGTCTGTTAAAAAGAAAAAAAACAAAAAACAAAGTTTACTTCGGAAAACAGCCGAAAATGTATTTATTTTGTGTTTCACTTATTTTGTGTTTTGTTAGCACAATATGGATGTCATTGATGGATAATCTTTTTGTGTCTTTAAATTAAGCCTAATATATTTTAAACATGAATATGTGTAAATGCTAACACAACTATTTATTATATGCAGTATAGGCTATATGCACATCAACAAAAATCGAACATAACCTAAATGTAGGCCTACTTTTTTTTTAATTCATTGTCGTTTGCTGCATTCGCAAATGCACACTTTGATGAAAAAAAAAAGAAATATTGCTCTTCTAATGAAATTAGAACTGTGATTTTGTATTTATTCTTTAGGCTAATTCTATATATTTTACATTTTAGTTTCAGGTTAGGCTTAGGCTATTTTTTATCGTCACCACGCCCCCTCATGTACAATTCCATTAAAAAACTAAAAGTCCTACGACAATCTGAACGACATCATAATGACACCTTCAACTCTTCAAAGAAAGTTTGTCCTCTCTTAACAACTTTTAGTTTTTTCTACCTTTGTCCTGAATGGTTACTGATCCTATAGGCTAGTCAACCCTGTTATGAATTTGGAATTTAAAAAAATTAAACTGACATTTGTACAAATATCATATTTTCTTTCTAATAAACGCAATTAATTGTCATGCCCTTGAGCGCAAGGCGAAACATGGCCAAATTAACAATAAAAATTACCGTCAAGCCAGTTTTGAAGGCATAGACATGTCATATGACAGTGTATTCCTTTTCTGAAGTTTAATTTTTAATAAAATATTTATCGTTTACATTTTCAAAATCAACCATTTTGTGGAATGGCATTTGTATTAAGTCTAGTTAATGCCGAAATTAAAATGCTCCTTGAAGTTAAACATCTTAACATGCTGCTCTTAATTTTTTAACTGACTATAGGTTCGTTAATCGGGCTTGATCAAAGTGATAAGGTAAAAGTTGGTTTTTGTAGCCTTGGAATAAAGCTGTCCACACGCCAGCGGGGTCACGGTGTTCTCGAGTTTCGTGGCTTCTCAGTGAACAGAGCTGCCTTGTTCAGAGTGGACGCTGGTGATCTGTCGTGGACACAACAGGGACACGCATTCAGCTCGTGCTGCAGACAATCAGTGGGAGCCCATAGTCTGCGTCTCACCTGCCTTTGACTCGTGACAGCCGTCTCCTAAATGAATCGCCCTCACTTCATTTACATAGCGCGCAATATAGGCTTCTGCAGTCTGTCATGTTGGGAAAAAAGCTGTAAAATGATGTGGGCAAACCGCTATGTTACTGCTTCATCTTTTTTTCATGTTTCGATCACTTTTTTTGACCAGTCTGCATGGATTTGTGAAATCTGCCTCGCCCATCAGTAGGCTACAATCACACAGTCCAGGATCTGTAGAAGAGGACGCGAAGCCCAGGAAATCAAAGCGCAACGTGCCCTCTGTCGATTAGACACACCGCAGGGCATCCGGTAGACAGGACACCGATAATGTAAGGACACTATAGGCAATATCTTGACTGATGCTCAAACATTATCTCACTTTTGCTTTGTGCTTCTTCACGAACATGATATATTGGATATATTTATACAGCCTATTTATCCCAAATATCGAAAGTGACAGAAACCCAAAGCTACTTACTGTAATAACGGGAAAAATAACTGAATCTCAGCACCAAATAGGCCTACCTTTGTCGTTCCCAGAATCGCGTCAGTGTAACGATCCATAGAAAGAAACTCTCAATAGCTAAACTAGAAAGTAGAAAAAAAAAAATCCTGACTGTAGTCTTGTTTCTTTTTTTCTGAATAGCCTATACATTTTAATATAATGAGCATTATATTACACTTCTAAAATACAGTGCATAATTAATAGTTATAAAGACTAGAGAAAAGATTTCTCCGAACAACCAAAAATAACGCGATGCTTTTCTCAAATTGGTAGCCTATTCGTTCATGTACGTCCTAATTGACAAACTAATGCCATCAACGAAATACCAAACGCTGCAAATCAAATCGTTTACATTTGCACTGCTGAGATGAGTCAATAAGTTTTATTAATGTTAAATTCGTAGGTAGATTACAGTATGAAACTTCATGCATAACTGGAAACGCGCGAACTGTGATTTAGCTCTCGGCGAAACCCTGATTTAAGCAGGCAACGTTTAATACCTAACAATCACTTTAAATTTGATAAAGGGCTCATTTGCCAAGATGAATCGCAGCGCTTACCTGATCACTTAAGATGAATTGAGGATGGTCGCGGTGTGTGAGTTTAAGGCAAAGAGCGCGCAGCACATCTCATGGGTTTTTAAGCGTATAGACAAAAAGCTTCCTGAACGTTATTTGCGACACATCTCAATAGTAATCCGGTACAAGGAGGGCTGTACCTTCAGCAGCTGTTTATTTAAGCGCAATGCTTGAAGCGTGAATTTGTTTTATTTGTCATGTAAGACAGTTACATAAAATTTAAACAAATAAATCTCGCACAATACGGATAAAAATACATTGGTATTTTTGCAACATTGGTGCAAGTTTCTTCCTTGATTTCTAGAGAAACAAATCTGCTAAATTGTATTGTGTTGTTAATGTTAGCTATTTTAATATATATATATATATATATATATATATATATATATATATATATATAAACAGTCTATGACTACATTTTCGATTCATCAAACTCATTAAATAATGACTTATTTTCTTATTTTCTCTTTTTTTAATTCTAATGCTGCACTGAAAAATGCGAACAAAGCATGACATTCGTAGGCCACTATCAAATGATATTTTATTGTGATCTGAATCAACATATCCATCATCTTCAAGACACTTATCTTGCATTGTCAACAGTGTGTAAAGCCTCCAATCCCCACAGGAACATGCCACAGGAATTCCATTTTTGAAAGATTTTAGTTCATTTTAAATAATGTTTTTACTTAATTATTTAAATCGCTTTAGTGTTTGATGTTTTGCAAGTTCGTTTCCCAAAGTCTTATTTTTGTAGATGAACTAGCCATTTTAAAAGGTGGGCAAATAGTGTACCAACTTTACATCCATTACCATGGGTTTTAAGGCTTGTTCTCAGGTGCTATTTATCTCCAGCCAAGCATAACATCAGAAATAGCAGACTGATGTGAAATAACTTCATTTCTTTGCTTTGAAGATGATTTCTAAAGTCTTCAAATGAACCATTGGGACATACAAACTCATTGGAGAAGAACAACAATGTAGAGTGAAGCTCAACTGACAAAAACGGGGAATAGTAGTAGTTTCCATTGTTGTGAAGTGATATGCATGTCATCTGTGCAAATGAGCAAACTGATTCAGAAGCTAGTTGGTACAAATATGGATATAAAAAAAAAAAGGAGGGGCTGTCTGTGTACTTGTATTCTCATTGCCTGTGAGTGCTTGGCTTAAGTAAGGCCAGAAAAAAGTGAGAACATTGTTCCACTAACCAACACTCGCTGCCTTCGATTCCATCAGTTTGCAGGTATTCATTATTCATAATATGCTCGGCCTACCACATACTGTAGAAAATATTGCAAATCAGCAAGAATTTCATTGAATGTTTCCAGGCACAAAACAAAAATTCCATTCTGTGAAACGGAGAACTGACTATATCAAAGCTACAGTACATAAAAGTTACTGGACAGCAGTGTGCCAGGAAAAGTTGTTGCCTCCAAAGACCTCCCAAATTCAGTAATACATCCCTTTCAACTTAACTGTACAATACATTACAATATAGACATGACATCCATTGAATACATATTTTCAAGTAATAATGGAGATGAAAAAAAAAAAAAAATCAAAACATGTACATATTTACACAGATGCTGGTTCCTTGACCCACACTTAATGTGTTCAAGACCCAATCGTATAATTCATGCCAGGAAAACAAGGCTTGCTAACTTACGATATGACACCACTGTATTAATATGGAACAAGTTTAATGTCCATTTAAAGATAATAGTGTTCTGTAATACGTTTCCTTCAAAAGTTATGCATTCACTGGTTTCTCGTGGTTTGTTAAAAAAGGATGATTTAAAAAATAAAAGCTATGACAATGCAAATTCTTAATGCATAAAAGACTACGCTATACAAAATCGCTTCTCGTAATGTGAAAAATTTATGGGGTATTAGAAACACCCCCTTTTAAGGTTTGGGAATCTTGTCGTGCCACAAAATGTTGATTTTTATTATAAGGGTCTCAAAGAGCCTAAACAGGCCTATTCGTCCTCTCTTTTGAGGCTAAAATTAAAAACTAGTGCCAGGACAAACATCTGACGCATTTTGGCAAAAACAAAACAAACGCAGATGTAAACCATGACCTTAAGAAAGATATGACTCCATAAGTCCATTTGTAAAGATGAACGAGGGCTTTTCAAGTTCTCCAGT
This sequence comes from Barbus barbus, assembly GCF_936440315.1. Taxonomy (NCBI): domain Eukaryota; kingdom Metazoa; phylum Chordata; class Actinopteri; order Cypriniformes; family Cyprinidae; genus Barbus; species Barbus barbus. The sequence continues at coordinate 15,791,851 of NC_136753.1, forward strand.
ACGAGTCCCATGCTCAATGCTGTAGGCAGATTTTAAGGACGAGCTTAAAGTCACACTCTCCTTCCCAGACCTTCAATGGCAATTTGTGTCACCATTCCAGATGATCACACTGTAGTTGTCTTATGGTTGCCATTTGAGGGCACACTAAGTCGTAGGGCATCTTCTTCCTCATCACCCTCACTTTCAGAGTCCTCCAGGTTTGGATGTAGTGTGATCCGGCCTCTAACCTGATGACTGGTCAGCTGGGGTGACAGCTTCACTCCATCTTCATCAGAGGACTGGTAGGATTCGTTGTCCCCTCCATAGTGATTGACTATATGAATCCCATCAAAACTGGGTTGGCCGGGTAAGCCCTGCTGCCCTCTTAAGCATCGGATCTACAAGCAGAGAAAGCAAGCGTCAGCAGAACTGAAACTTTAACACCTCAGCCATTTCATTTGACAACATGCAAATGAAACACCAGGAAACTATTTCTTCACAAAAGATAATGATAGGAAAGCTAACAGTTGCAAAACACACACCAATGCACAATCTCTGAACAGCACCATCCATTTAAACAAACACATTTAATGGGATAAAAGGGTGAAAATGCTTAAATTAATTCTCAACAAACAACTTTAACTACATAGTTGGTCACAAATAAAAAAATCCATTATTTTCTCACCTTCATGTTGTTTTAAACCTGTATGAACTTAAAAGAAGACATTTCTTCAAATGTACATATTTTGTGTTCTACTGAAGAAAAAAAATGCATATGGTTTTGGAACGACATGAGGGTGAATAAATTATAAAACTTTTAATTTTGTGTGAACTATTTAAAAAGCTAGTAATAACTTGAGGGATTAACCATGTGTCATATAGTATAATACAATGCTCCAAGAAATGAAGTTCATGCTCAAAAAATGTAGTAAATGAAAGGGCCAACTTTAAGTCAAGAAATAGTCCTTGTGTGAAATGTGGTTTTGAACTGAGAAACATGCTCTGTGGTATAACACACAGTTGATGGAGTTGTATACACTCTTACCTGAAACATTCTGCCACAGAATGACAGACATGTGGGGAAAGACATATTCATGGCTATTTCAGTTTCACCACAATCAGTAACATTCAGTTTTTTGTCCCTTCCACAATGTAGTCATTCCATCTGATATTACTCTAAAACAACCAAGAGTTTTTAAAATGAGAACACAGTGTTCATGTGGCATTCGTATGCAATGCACATAGAAGACGGCTGATGTGTGGGTTGTAGAGGCTACAGAAAAAAAAAAAGTGAACAAGCCGGAAGACTGTCAAAATGGCAAGTGAGGCCACAAGTATGACAAGTCATGACTTTGTGATGTTGAGAGATTAGCTCAAGTATGGTTTTGCTTGGTGCAAATGTGGCTGATTGGAAACCTCTCGCTGTTTAGCAAATACGTGATTTAAATAGCAACCAGATACGAGGCATCCGTCCTTTTGTTTTAAGGTTATGACTAAGCCGACTTTAGTGTGGCTGATCTTAAGCATAACTTTACAACTTCAGTCCACAAATCTCTAGTACTTATTTTCAGATGAAAGGGGAGTGATTTTATTAAACTTGCCATTATGTACTATTATTATGATAACTGATGAAGTTAGCTTTGAAACAATTGTTGATTTAGACCAATTATACCTGATCAGATTTTCAAAAAGTCATTTTAATACATGATTAACTCTAATAAAGCAAAAAAAACATCTGTACTCTTCTCTCAAACTACACATCCACAAACCAAATCAGTCTTGTTCGTAAGGGTTTGTGGCTACAAGACAGGATTCATGCTGCTGTTTGATTGTGCACGAAGAGGAACCTGGTAGGCTTTAAGGGGTAAAGCTGTCTTGCTGCACTCTGTTGATAGGGATTGAGATGGCCCGAGAATGAACGATTTAGTAGAAAGTTGTTTGACCGCAAACCACCAGCCTTTTGTTGTCAGTATTAAGCAGGAGGAGAAAATCAGTCTACATCCTGACCTGCACCCTGTATAAATCAATTAAATGCTTTCCGTTTTCTGTTCTGCTCTTCCACATTCAATTTAGCTTTCTTACTGTAGAATAACGTCTAGCTAAAAAAACTAAAGCAGGTGACATTTGGCTATATACTGTGTATTAAACATCACATTAGGGATTTATAAAACTGGTTGTTCCATAAATACGTCAAAGGAAAAAAAAAAACGTCAATTTTGAGGTCATGCCTACTGCACATATTGTGTCAACACATTTCCAAACACAATGCTTACAACTGCAAGTGATGTCAAATTCTAAATAAACATTACACCATCCATATCAACCAGTATTTCAAAAATATTTCTTGCAATTAGAAAATAAAACTATACCTTTTAAAACTATACCCCATTTTGAGAATCATAGGATGAGCAGTTTGGGAAATGGATGGATGGATATTTTTCATGAAGTTAACTTTGATAAAATGATAACTAACTGTCCATGTTGATCAATTTATTATACATCAGACTTTCAAGAGTGCAAGTATTTCCTCTGTAGCTATTTACCAAGTAGCACAGCTTGACGTGTGTCACTGCCACAGAACTAACAAAAATGACCAGAAATCCCACTTCCAGAAGTGGGCAACAACCAAAACAACACATTGGCCACAAAAACTGCACCACCTACAGACAATCAAAAGTTCACACAAGAGAAGCATGCATGCCACTAATAGTGATTTCCTGCAAACTAGTCAGCCCTGACGACATCTAAAACCTCTGGATTTGTTAACTTGAATATCACTCCAATGCAGAACTGTGCCCTCAGCCTAGGGCTGGGCGATTAATCGAAAAGTAATCGAAATTGACATTCAGAACCTGACCGCGCTCCCTTACATTACGTTATTCCGCCGACATGTCGAGCATGAAGAGCTTAATCACTGAGACAACTGAGCAACAAGAGCAGCTTGTACCAAAGAAAAACGCAGTCTCTGTCATTTGGACACATTTTGGCTTCAGTAAGGATGACATCGAACAAAATGAAGTCAGATGTAGACACTGTAGAAAAACAGTTTCGACGTCCAAAGGTAACACCACCAATTTGTTTCAACACTTGGAGCACAATCACGTTACTGAATATGAACAGTGCATGCAAGAAATGCACTGTTTAAAATATTATTTACAGGATATACAAGAGTTATTTGATTTAGAAGAGATACTGCTTATTTTCTACTTTTAATAAGAAAAACATTGAAAATAATTTATTTTGTTTCCAAAAGTGCAAGTTATTTATTTTTACTTTTTTTTATAAGAACAAAGTGACTGTTCGTTTTAGGCAATGTGTGCTTTAATTTCAGTTGTTTAACATTGATGTTCAATAAATAATCATAGATAGTAGATAGTGTTTAAAATCAAGTAATGCACCCTTCATTCAAAAATCTCTCACTTGTAATATGTGAGCATATTTACTGTACAAAACTTCTCAGTGAACTATGAGGGCAAAAAATAAATAAATAAAATAATAGTTCATTAATCGTAATCGAGTTAAAATGTTCAATTAATCGAGATTTTGATTTTAGGCCAAATCGCCCAGCCCTACCTCAGCCCTCTATTGTAAACATTACCCATCCATGACTGTTATTTGGATGAGTACTGAAAAGTCTGTCTGCATTTCTTGTTGTATCTGTCCACTGTTGGTCTACTTAAGAACCGTCTTGATTAATGACCCAAACATTTGATCAGGGCAACCTTCTACCAGAGGTGCAGACACTTTATTAAAACCCAGGGTCGACAGAACAGATTTTGGGGTGGTTATAACAGCACCTGTGAGCGGATAGGTGTAGTGCTAAGAGTGCGAAGGGGTGTGTGCGGGCAAACTGAAGTGCAGGAAGAGGCCACGCACAGGGCGTAGTTAACACTTTTTAAAAAAGCCAGTGAAAAACTAACAAATCTGTTCAAAATGCTAAAAGCTTGTGAAAAATAAGCTAACCACACAACACAAGGTACAGATCAAAAACATACATCAAGCAGGAAAAGAAGCATATCACGGGTGGGTAAAACATCACAACTAGCAAGTAGACTTTGACACTGAGACTCATAAGAAACCATTCAGGGTGTGCACAAAACTACATGTAACTACTGCTTGTACAATACTTGTAAAGCATTTATTATTCTCAGTTCATATTACAAAGTTACTAATCCATTATTAAAATCCAAAGTTGAATCAATACTGTAACAAATGTATTGCTCATTGTTAGTTAATCTTAATGCATTAATGAACATAACTAATGAACCTTATTGTAAGTGTAACCCTAAGTGTTACCATTTATTCACACTTTATTCATGCATTCACAGATGAAGCCATCTGTGGCCTAGCTGATGCCCTTATTATTATTCTGTCCATTTTAAAGTGTGCATAGTCTAAAAATGTTTTGAAACAATACTCAAAAAGTATCTAGAAACACATGGACATTACCTCATGTTTGAGATCTGCTATCTGATCTTTGAGGTCTCGGATGTACTGGCTGGAGTCTGTGTTGTTGAGCTGACCTTGGACTTTTCCTTCTTCTTTCTAAATGAAAGAAAAAAATGTATATATTTTTATAATCACTATGCAAACCACCTAGAACAACTTAAAAAAAGTAAAGTCGTGACGTACTGTCAAGTATGGTGACCCATACTCGAAATTGGTGCTCTGCGTTTAACCCATCCAAGTGCACACACACAGCAGTGAGTAGTGAACAAATCCACCCACCCCCACACACACACACACACACACACACACACACACACACACACCCGGAGCAGTGGGCAGCCATTTATGCTGCGGCGCCCGGGGAGCAGTTGTGGGTTCGGTGCCTTGCTCAAGGGCACCTCAGTTGTGGTATTGAGGGTGGAGAGAGCGCTGGACATTCACTCCCCCCACCTACAATCCCTGCCGGCCGGAGACTCGAACCCGCAACCTTTCGATTACGAGTCCGACTCTCTAACCATTAGGCCACGACTTCCCTACTTGCGATCATTTACAGAATTAGTTTATACAAAGTCATTTAACTAACCTCACATGGTTCCAAACCTACATGACTTGCTCTCTTTCGTGGATAAAAGGATACAATTTCAATATTTGTTGCTCTTTTGCACACACTATAAAAAGTATTATAAAGTACCATTAAAGTAACCCATATGACTAGTGCGCCACAATCTTAGAAGTCCTACAAACCTTCAGTGAGTTGGTAACTGCTACAACTAGATCACAGAATGGCTGAGTTGAATTCGAGAACCAGATCAGTCCAATTTGTAAATGAATCAGTGAGACCAGATTTGGGAACCGTATCAACTGATTCAAATAAAAGACCTGACCTACAAGAATTACGCCTTCATGTATTGGATTCACTTTTTATAAATGTGGCACAAAGCTAAGGCAGTAGTCTATATTGTCAGAGATTTATAATTTGGTTCTTACACACAGCTATTATATGGTTATAGAAAATATGTGTAATCAATTACACAAATACGTCCACTATATTTTAAGAGCTTTTTCATGGTCTTGAAACTTGACTGCTTCAGTCCTCAATTTTTCTTATTCTAAAAGAAGTTGCCAAGATATATATTTTATAAAATATAAAAATTCACATTTTGCATTCCACAGAAGCAAGTTGTATGGGTTTGGTGAAGAAATATTGACAAAAGGTTCATTGTTGAGAGAACCATCGCTTTAAGAAGCAAGTGAGAGTGAAAAATCTGTTGGGAGCGTTGCGGCGGCCATATTGGTTTAAATATATGTGAACAGATTGTGAGGCTATAAATGCTGTTGTGTTTTTCACTGCTGCTGAATGCCTTGGGGGAGCTGTGGTATTGAACAGCCACGTGTACACACTACATAACATGTTTACCCTCCGCATTCACACCTGTTAAAAAGGGAATCAAAACACATGCTACAAACATGCTGCGAAGAGCCGTTTTCCTCTGCATTGGTACAGTTACGGCAAGCCACACAGGACAGAGTGAGGAGTGAAAAAGGAGAAGAGGTGCAGAAAGGGGTGTGTTATAGAGGTACTGAGGTAAGATCAACGCATACACACACACCCTCCTAGCAGGGAAGGGTGTTTTCAATTCCTGTGGTCGGCGTTCGGCTGTCATGCAGCACTCTGATAGGCCGAGGATGGGGATGGCGAGGAATTTAAAGTGTTCTTCCAAGAATTTGTGTTTTTCTTGAGGTTTCTCCCCCTTCCCCCCATAGTGTTGTGATAAGGGAAAGGCAGTTAGCTGACTTCCTAACACTCAGCAGGTGGCAGGCTGCAGCTAGGGACATCAAACGTCTGAGTGATGGCTTCCTTACTTCACTGAATGGGGTAGTCATATATCAACAACGTGGTGCTATAGGTGCTGTTTGACAATTTGTTTTTAAGGATTTCTGACCCCGAGACTCTTTTCTGCAATTCTCCAGCTGTGGTCCTTGGAGAGTCTTTAGCCACTAGTCCAGTCTCCTCCTCACCGTGCATTAGGACGATATAGACACACATAGACACTTCCAGGCAAGTTGGAAACATCGTGATGGACGATGACATCGCCCGTTAAGCTAGCGGTTGCCCGTTATATTACAGCACATGAAAGTTACTTATCACACTTACCACATACACAGAGTAAAGGCCATTGCACACTGTGTCCGAACTTTTCGTCCGGAATTTTCGCACATTGAAAAATAAATAAGAGCTCACGTTATGTCAATCACGTTTACACACTGCCTCTGAAATCGCCCGTGATAATCCCGCTGCTCCTTAATAAGCACTCTCCGTCCTCTCTATATCTCAGGATTGGATGGACCCAATATTTCCTTTCTATTTTTTTTTTTTTTAAGAAGCGAGAGGACAACAAAATCACCCTCAATGCTTGAAAACTGAATTTAGTAAGGCTACTGTTTTGCAAAATGTTTCGCAACGTATTAATTAATACGCATCAGACTCAGTGTCCAAGGTTTCGGTGCGTGACAAATTTCTTGGATTCCGAATACGAAAAAACGCATACGAAAATTTTGGACTCAGTGTGCAATGACCTTAATGAGAGATGACTGATAGGACAATGGCAAATGATTTGCAGATACTGAGCACCAAAGACAAATATCTAATCTTGTCAAATGTGTGGTAAGTACTGCCGCTCTGTAGTACAAAGTCTGTGTGCAGTGGCGGCGCTAGGGCCCCATCAGAAACTTGCTTAGCCCCGGCACTAATAGTTGAAAATCAGTGCCTGAAATAAAGCTGCTCTGAATTTTCATTGATGACTGCAGTGTTAATCATTTTAATTATAGGCCTATGATCCATTGATTGTATAAATAGACCCGTTTTAAAAAATCTTTTTAAAAACATTTAATAAAGTGTAAACTAATAGTCTATTTTATTGTCCTCACGTGGTGAAGCACTATGGAATTATTGTGGGGTAATATTTTCATGTAATTTATTAATAAAAGTAATCTAATAATAATAATAATAGGCCTAATAATAAGAATAATGTAACAGGCCTACATTAATTGCAAATGTTAAATCCTCTTAATATTGCCAATTTTTGATGCTCATCTCTGGCAATCATCGACACATGATACGATGCAAAAAAGCATGGGGAGGTTGCAATGTGTGCCTGTGTGGAAATAGTTTTATGAATTGTACAAAAAAAAAGTTTTTATTGAATTGAATATATAATATTACAATAGGGTTTCAGCACTTTGGGCTTGAACCCCTAATTATGAAACTTGAGTAAATACCCAGGCCTACTACTATCCAACAATACTTACTTATAATACCACTCAATAAAACAACAGTATGAGTCTAACCAATATGAAACAAAAAATTGTGCTTCCCTGATTTATGCATTTTCAACTAATCTCTTTAATGTGCAAACATGAATCCTAATATAATGCTGACTGCATTAAATTATTGCAACGGAACAAGCTTTAAGTCTTTTACATGACAATATATTTACATGGAAAAACATGAAACAACTTTTCAGAAGCTAAAATACATTCAGTTATAAACATTTTCCTAAAAAAAAAAAAAAAAAAAAAAAAAGCATATCCAATGTTTGTTCAGTTCAAAGATTCGTTAACAATTTTTTTTTTAATGTTTTCACAATCAACAGGTAAACAGCATAACCGTTTCACATAAAAAGCAGAACAGAACTGAGCCACAATGACTCAATCGAATGGTGATGCTGATGAACTTGTAATATTAGAGTTGAACTGTTGTCCTGTTTCTGCAGAAGATTCAACTTCGTTAAATTGAGCAATTCTTATCTGATGGAACGAACTCTATTGTGACACTGCTCCTTTTTAACCTTTGATGAATGTTAAATGTTAACCTGAAAATATTAGATTTTCTTATTTTTGTGTACCTTAAAGTTTAACATGAGCTCAGCAACTCTGATAAAGACAAGAAACTGCGCATTTATTATAACGTTAAAATCAAACACCTACAACAGACATGCATCCTGATGAATAATTAAAATGGTAAAATCTTTAGGCCATATTTGTTGTTCTATTCGAGGTTGGCATGGCAACAAACACTGTCATTTCAGAGTTTCAGATGCTTGTGATTTGAAACGCTTAAATGTCACTGTTTCCCTCTGCTGCAACGCATTAGTATAGTACTGAGATTTCTCTTATTGCTCTTTCTTTGTTCACTTTTATGCATGCATCTCACAAACACATGCTGAGCTAAATCTCTCTGCTACAATAGATCCTATGAATGCAGAGCAGTAAAGCATAAAGCAAAATGTGAGCTTTGATTATAGCTCAGTGTGCTTCTCTGCCTGATAGGAAGTGGTTTCTCATCTGGTAATGAAGATAGCTAAGCTGCGGTCCCATGGGCCGTGCAAGCAGCCGTTTCAAACATGAGCTCAGCTAGGTGTTAAAACTAAAAGAAAAAAAACCAACTTCACTCCACTCTAAGAGATCATAACAATGCTGAGGAGCAGCAATGCTGATGCTCTGCATTTTTGTTGTGAAGGCTTCATTCACGTCTTACTTGCATGTCAGTCACTAACTATTAACAGACTCGGGACTGACAAGATGTGTGGGTGTTCTGAAAGGTGTCTACATCTGTATGCTGGGGAGACGGGTTAGTGTGTTGGTGTTTGGTGTCAGACAGACCTGTAGGTTCACTTTATAGTGGATCTTTCCAGTGAAAATAAAAACCACACTCACACCAGGTGACTCAGAGTCAGTCCAGAGAAAAAAGGCTGTGGTGACATCATGGTGTTATATTTTCCAGCAATGGGACATGTCAAGTTAAGAGTGGGCGAAAGGTGAGCGAATAAACGATCCGTTTGATGCTAAATCGGTAACGATGAATAGAGATGCAAATTCAAAATGCTCCATAACATATTTAAAATAGGCCTGTCAATCTATTACATTTTTATAGCATTTTAATATTGTTTGTCTGTGTAACTGTTAAATGTGGTAATTTGCGTAGAACTTTATCATTTGATGATAAACAGGTGTTCCATTTTGTGTGTGAGAGACATCTAATCAATTCCTATCAGCTACACAACATTTGAATCAGATTTAGTATTCACGCAGAACATATGTATAAATGTAAAATAAATTCACAAACAGCACGAATAAATAAACAGTGTGGAACTTAACATAAATTGCATTCATTAACAGCCTAAATTGTCATTTTTTCAATCCCCAAAATTAGCTTTCATTTGATAAAGTGTCAAGGATGATAAGATATGCAATGGGCAGTTACTTTCTCTCATTGTCGCTCATCGTCACTGACTTTTACAACAGCCTAAAAGTGAATTAAAATATGGTGAGCCAGATCTGTTGCCCACAGCCCTCAGGGTAAAAACCATGTAGGTAGCCAAAACCACAGAACCACAGCTAAGAGCTACACATGCCTGAGAAGAGCATGCTTGTCTAATCTGATATATAGCAAACTGATGCAATTTCAGCACAGTAACACACACACACACACAAAAAAAAATCACGCAAATACATCTAGCAAAGTTATGGAAGCCTGTTCCCACCACCTTAAGAACAAATATAATTCTGTAAATCATAATAATGAGATATTTTCTAATAATTATGACTTAGCATCTTGATATATTGAGAAACTCTCGTAATAATGACTTAGTTTCTCTTAATAATGAGAAAATTTCTCGTAATAATGAGATACTTTCTCGTAATAATGACTTAGTTTCTCGTAATAATGAGAAAATGTCTCGTAATAATGAGATACTTTCTCATAATAATGACTTAGTTTCTTGTAATAATGAGAAAATGTCTCGTAATAATGACTTATTTTCTTGTAATAATGAGATACTTTCTCGTAATAATGAGATACTTTCTCATAATAATGACTTAGTTTCTTGTAATAATGAGAAAATGTCTCGTAATAATGACTTATTTTCTTGTAATAATGAGATACTTTCTCGTAATAATGAGATACTTTCTCATAATAATGACTTAGTTTCTTGTAATAATGAGAAAATGTCTCGTAATAATGACTTATTTTCTTGTAATAATGAGATACTTTCTCGTAATAATGACTTATTTTCTCGTAATAATGAGATACTTTCTCGTAATAATGACTTAGTTTCTCGTAATAATGAGATACTTTCTCATAATAATGACTTAGTTTCTCGTAATAATGAGAAAATGTCTCGTAATAATGAGATACTTTCTCGTAATAATGACTTAGTTTCTCGTAATAATGACTTATTTTCTCGTAATGATGACTTATGTTCTCGTAATAATGAGATACTTTCTCATAATAATGACTTACTCCACGAATGCGCAATGCATGAGTGGCGGCACGCTATCGACACCTGCTGGTCAAAGCCATGCAGGAACACCCCAAACATTGCTTGTTCTGTAATCTAAAGTTGTATAATCTATCATTAAATAACGATTTCAGATAAATTATCTGCATGTAGTCTTGTTAATTTGTAGCACGTACCAGCAAGTTACTCTGCCAGATAGTTACGGCTTCACACACTCAAGACTAATATTTCAGTTAAGAAATACAGGCATTTTATGAAGAAATGAAAGCCATTACGCATATAAACTTAATTTATAGATGTCTATTTCATTGATCTATCTATATTGAATAAGTCATTTTATTTTATTTTTTTAGGAGTAAGTCATTATTACGAGAAAGTTTCTCGTCATTTCGAGAAAAGTCATTATTTACGAGATATTTTCTCGAAATAACTAGAAACTATCTCGTAAATAATGACTTTTCTCGAAATGACGAGAAACTAAGTCATTATTATGAGAAAATAAGTAATTATTACGAGAAATTCTCATTATTACGAGAAACTAAGTCATTATTATGAGACAATATCTCATTATTACGAGAAACTAAGTCATTATTATGAGACAGTATCTGATTATCACGAGATACTAAGTCATAATTATGAGAAAGTATCTCATTATTACGAGAAACTAAGTCATTATTATGAGAAAGTATCTCATTATTACGAGAAACTAAGTCATTATTATGAGAAAGTATCTCATTATTACGAGAAACGAAGTCATTATTATGAGAAAGTAGCTCATTATTACGAGAAACTAAGTCATTATTATGAGACAATATCTCATTATTACGAGAAACTAAGTCATTATTATGAGAAAGTATCTCATTATTACGAGAAACGAAGTCATTATTATGAGAAAGTAGCTCATTATTACGAGAAACTAAGTCATTATTATGAGACAGTATCTGATTATCACGAGATACTAAGTCATAATTATGAGAAAGTATCTCATTATTATGACTTACAGAATTATATTTTTTCTTAAGGTGGCGGGAACGGGCTTCCATACAAAATACAACACTCTCAAGTTAAATCTAAGAAAGGAAACACCAAAATATGAGATGACACAGACTATCCAACAACAAACTTCATAGAAAGGTAAAAGAAAGTGCTGAAGAGAAAAGCTTGTGACAGAAATGAACACACTCTTATAAAGGTGAGATTTAGTTTCGAATGCAAAAAAAAGCCCAGTTTATATCTGTCTCAGGAAGGAAAGTCAAACACCCCACACTGATGATATACTGAGCTACTCTTTAAAATAATTTGGCTTCCTGCATGGGGAATGCTACCTTTTCAGACGGCAGCGTCTTCTCTGAAGAGATCAAACGCTTGTCTCACTTTAATCCAGTAAATCTCACTAATACAATCCTTCCCTCAAATCAAATCACACCCGTTTCAATTGCGGTCATTTACTGGAATGCCTAAGCTGCATAAATTATGGTAAGTGTCAACTGATTTACATGAAACGCGTGTTCACATCTTACTATTGGATTCTGAAAAACTGTTTTTTTGTTTTTTTTAATCTAGATGTTATTTGTAACTAGTATCTGCAACATGCAACTGCTTTTAAAATGATTTTAAAGCATCTAATATACATTGTGTACTATTTATAAAGGATTTGGGTTCAATCAAAGTTATTTGTTGACAATCACCAAATACCTTACCAAATCCATCAAAAAAACAACAACAACAACATACTTAAATACACAAAAACCCCTTCTTACTTAAACGGTATCCTCAGGAGTTGTGTGAACATCCACAGGAGAACTGTGTTCACAAATAATCCCCAAGTCAAACCCTTATTTACATACTAGAGTATAATTTTTTTTTCACACAAGAACCAAACTATGTGGACAAGTAAAAATGCTGTGACAACAGAAAGAGGTAATCACATTGTAAATGTGAAATTTAATGGGTATTCTTGAAGCTAAGGGACAAAAAATCTATAAGCAGCTGTGCTTTGGAGAGACTACTATCCTGGATTGGACAGATAGACTGCGCTATGCTGTGAAAGGACTAAATTGTGATGGTATGTGTTGTGCTGAGAGAATTCTGTTCTTATTTGTACCTGAATCTCAAGCTCAGAGATCTGCTGCTGAAGCTCAGCCATGGCAGCAATATTGTCAGCTTCTCTCAATCTCACTGCCATTACCTCTTCCTTATTCTGTAGTAAAAAAAGAAAAAACTGAAATGAATCCACTGTGAACATACATATATATTCAGCTTTTATTGCATGGCTTATTTTTGTTAAGCTTATCTGAGACCAGAAACACTCAGCATCTACTGCTGCTCTCAAACTGAAGCGCTGAAAACAGGAACTGCTAAACCCTATTTAAAGCTAAGTCAATGAATGAGGAAATGTAACCAAATCATACAAAGATGTGGTAATTAGAGGCACTTTTTTATTATTATTTTGACAGATTATTAATTGAATAAAAGGTGTACTGGTAAACTAGTATAAGAAATACGTACTGTATCCAAAGTGATTTTATAGCATTATGATTTTTATTTTTATTTTTTTGTAATTGGTTGACTGTCACTAACCTTGCACTCGATTTCAGCCTGTTTCCGTTTTGTCTCCTGCAGCTCTGCATGCAACATCTTGTTCTGGTTGGTCAAAACCTGCAGTTGCTCCTGTAGATTTCGTGCCTCTAGTTCTGCACGCCGCAGTTGATTACTATGTATCTGATTCTGAAAGTGAGAAAAAAATAAAATAAAACATACATACAAATCTCAATGTAATTTAAAAAAAGTTTTCTTTAAAAAAAATCCCAAGATAACCAATCTCAATTCTGAAGTGATAAAGCAGTGTCCAAACTCAAAGTGAATCATGTCATTCATTAACTCTGTCTCCCTCTATTGGCTAAAAATGTGTGTAAAGTCAGTGGCCTGCAGTTCAGGGATCAAAACAAATTTCATTAGAATTAAGTGCAATATAATTTAGACCACCCTAAACATCCTTAAAAAAAAAAGATGTAGATGTAGCCAGGCAAAAGTTTGTCTGATGATTAATTAAAAAATATATATATTTATAATTATATATTAAAAATGTTAAAACAAGCAAGGGGTGACCCGAATGGTCAAAGATTTGATGCTTCGATAGGATAAACCTGATTCTATTACAAATCTCAGTTGAATATTAGCAGATTATTTGGTTTTATTTAGTGCAAATCTTCAGTTTCATCAGTGCTAATAAGTAATAACAACATGATATGCATCCAACCAATGTTAGCTATCTATTCAAATCTAAACATAAAACATTATTTACCCCATTTGCTTCTGCAAAGCGTCCATTTTCACACTGTCGGATGTCTGACTACTTGACTCTTGGTATGTATTTTGCCTCACCCGCCCCCAACATATGATTTGACTATGTAAATCCTTAGTTGGAGACATCCCTTAAACAAGCTTAGAAATTGGCCTTCTCATGAACACCCAACACTATGTACAACAAAGATGAGCAATCGTATGTAAATGAGACCTGGGTCTCCAGTTCCAGCATCCTCTGTCTGATTTCTCTGAGCTCAGCCTGTGCCTCTGCCTCTCTGAGCCTCACGCTCATCAGCTCATCCTGAAGCTCACTCGCTGCATTCTTCCGCGGACTGTCTTTCCAGCGACCTGCCGTGCGTGCCAGATGCCTCTGCACACAAAGCCAAAGTATCTTACTTAAACATTGGTGAGTTAAATGAAGCATGAAAGGGAAAGCACATGGTAAAGCTGCAACACAGTACAGCTTGCACACACTTACACACATTCTCAAACTGTGGATAAAAAAGCTGCCCCTGTGAGTGTGTGTACTTACCTGCCAGTGCTCCTCCAGGTCCCTGACCTGCTGTCTAAGCTCTTTAAGGCCTGTTAGAGCCTCAGCCTCCCTCAACTTTACACCAATTAGTTCCTCCTGAAGACATACCACATTATTTTCATCTGGCAGGGATGCATTTCTCTGAAACAGAAACAAAAGTGTTAAGACAGAGTTAGTACAAGGAGTGCTTGTATAACAATTAACAAAAAGCAGTTTTCCACAGTTAGGGTCCTGGAGCTAGTGCATGACACTTATGCTCACCAATGTTGCCTTTCAATAATCAAAAATACAGCAAAAACTTAAATGATATTACAATTTAAAAAAAAAAACTAATATATTTTAAAATTGATTAATAATTGTATTTGTGTGTATATATATATATATATATATATATATATATATATATATATATATATATATATATATATATATATATATATATATATATATAGGTATTTTAATATTGGATTTGTTGCTCAATAATTATTTATCAATGTTGAAAACAATTGTGTTTAATTTTTTTTGTGGAAACATGATATATTTTGTTTCAGTATTCTTTGATGAATATATAAAGTTCAACAGCAATCATTTGAAATAGAATTTTTTGTAACAATGTAAAGGCCTTTACTGTGACTTTTGTTCAATTTAATGCACCCTTTAATGCAGCACAACACCACCAACCACATAACATAAAAAAATTAAAAAATTCTAATAATATTGCGTGTGAATTGATTGCTTATGATCATTAAAAGTGGCTTGTGCAATTCAATTAAGGATGTAAAATTATATATTCTCAAAAATATTTCTTCATGAGCAGGTTTTGTAGAAAAGTTGCCAATTGCATCATTGTTCGACAGTTCCATTACGGTGGAAAACCCCAAAGGTCTACGGGTGAATTTGTGTGCTTAAAACGTCCACCTTCTCCATGTCAAGAATCTTGTCCTGCATCTCCTTCAGTGCACATTGAGACTCAGCCTCTTTAAAGCGGGCCTGCACCAGCTCCCTCTCCAACTGCAGGATGAACTCTTCAGAGTAGCGTGGGTTCCCTTTCTAAATTGAAAACCAAAGAAATTGTGTGAGCAAACATTCTGTTGATCATTCATGGACATAACATTTGAACAGCTCTTGCAGTTTGATTTTACCAATGCACGCGTTTCATCCTTGCTTCAAAAACAGAAAAACTCTAGTTTTACCAACAGTCACATTAAAACATAATGAAACTGCAAAACAACATTATGTAAAACAGCACATTCCCCACAGCAAATGACACATTATCCGCTTTTTCTCCGTGTTGAGCATGTGCACATTAATAATTGATGAGCCATATTCTGCCCTTCAGTTGAGAGTGTAGATTTTATTAAACAGACGGTGGCGACTCAAGACTCTTGCTTAAGTTACACTCATATTTGACAACTCTTACAAGCCCCATTAGGCACTGTTGTGCATGCAAATGACCTCTGCTTTGCTGTTCTGATCTGCAGTCATGCATGTAAAGAGCATCATTACAAGAGCTACCGTTCGCTGAGATTTTGTTGCTAGGCACCGCTGAATGAATCAAGTGCAGGTGCCACTGCAAACTGTTGACATGGAGCAAAACATTTCTCAGTGTTTTCAACCAGTTTCTGTGTTCAAAGAGCAGGCCTCTCATTCAGGAGGAGACACTGTCTCTGAGCTGCCCTTACCGCAAACGGCTGCTGTTGCTGGAGCTGTCGGATGGTGTTTTGCGCTTGCTCCAGCAGTGCGCTGGTCTCCTCATTGTGTTGTTTGACCGTGGCCAGCTCCCGTTTGACCAGGTAGTTCTCCTCTGCCTCTTGGGCTCGTGTCACCTGACCCTGACGTGACCAATTATGAATGAGGGGTGAGCGGAGAATCGGAATGGGTGGAAACGGACGTATGGATGGAGAAAAATAATGCTGGATCTCAAGCTCTGTCATGCTGTTAGCAGTTTTAGGCTTAATTTTAAGCGATTTAGCACTTAATTTTTTTTCGACTATCAAAGGGGGTATTATTGTAGTATTCCACCAATAATCAGGACTGCAGCCCAAAGATAATAAGCACAGTGATGCCTTTTCCCTAAAGTGAGAAATCGCAGAATTTGCCTTATTTCACTTTTGATTGTGAGTAGGTGTTAGATATTTAAGCAAATCAAGGAAATGAAACAAAGCTAAAGATAGAACTGTTGGGTCCTTAAAGCGGAAAAACAGAGATAAATGGTGGAGAGGAGAGTGAAAAATTGTACCTGTATCAATCTATCTGCCAAAGAAGCACTTTCCTAAAAACAGAGAAAATCCATAAAGGAAACAGCAAAGAGAAGAGAGAGACCAAAGGATATTACAGCACAGAACAAAATAATAAGACTGATTTGACAGAAAACGGTGTTCTTTTTTGTACCCCTACATTAAGACATTGCAAAGACACTGTTTTAGATCAACATTCACTAAATTAGCATAAATACAGTTTTGAAACAGTCATAGTGAGGTGGGGTAGAAAAGGAACATGGTTTGAGCATGGTGTTCGTGCTGTGGCTATGAAATAAAGCAAGATTGTGACACCACAACAGGGTGAAAAGTGTGAAAGGAGGCCAAGCAGAGGACAGTCTAAGGATCAGTAGGGTGAGAATACAGCAGAAACTGGTGTCATTTTAAAGTTTGTGGATCTACTATATTTGCACGCGGTCCTGGGTTACAAATGGGGAACTTCTGAAGGTGTTTGAGTTAGTACTTCATTTGAGTACAAAGGTTCCATGCGGGGAGGAGATGGAAGGCGAGTAATGTGTGCTTTTGTTTATTTGTTTTTATTGCTTTTTTTTTTTACTGATCTGCACCATGGGCTTTCTGTTTCATGCATGACACAAACATGCCTTTACAAGCAGAGAATATTCCAACATGCACCAATGCAAGTTCGGCTTTTCACCCATGCTCAAAAAAAATAATAGCTCAAAAGACAGCCAGTCATTATTGTCTGAAACTAGTACATGTAGTCAAGCATTACCCATGTGCACACCCAAAAGGGTGATTTTTTTTGTTTATCGCTGTACTTACCAGCCTCATAAAACACAACAAGTTTTCCAATGACATGCACACAAGCCAGTTATGATACACCCAATGGGGTGTGTTCAAGCATTTGTTATTGGTTACACCAATGAATTACCAAAGAATAACTGACAACAAGGAGAGCCATGAACCAATTCAAGATAAGCAAATATGGGATGACATAATGGTATATGGATGTGTTTGAATAATGAATGATTTGCTTCACATCTTATCACTCACTTTCTCTAGAGTGTCTATTCTCTGCTTCAGGAGTCTGTTCTCTGTGCGTAGTCTCTGTAATAGAGTGTCAACATCAACAATGTTAGACTGAAATACATCAATCAATATTACACAGTACTAGATGCTGTGAACTATATTTGGCAACATTGTTTAGTTTGGGTATTGATTAATTCAGTTAAAAGTATTTATTAAAATATTTACTACAAAAATGGATTGAAAAAATACGAGATAATTGAAGCAATGGCCTTTTTCCACATTTCGGGGTTTCTCAAAGTTAAGTAAACGCCTACAATGGTGAACAGAAAACTACAGCAAATATAATTTCTGTGCTCCCATTTGCTTCAATAGTAAAAGACAAAATACATGCTATCATTTCCACAACTTCCCAAAATTGGAAATAACATAGATCGATTAGCCTCAGAAGAGAGAAAAATGTCAAATTAAGAACACACTTTCAGCACTGTTAACTAGCTGTTTTACAACTTCATGCAAAGAAGAGTGCTATAAATGCACATTAATTAAAAAAAGAAAATATTAAAAACTAGATTTATAAATGTTAATAGCAGTGGAAACACTTTAAAGTCTATGAACAGTGTCCATAAGTGCATACTAATATGAATAACAATACTGAGAAGAGAGGCAAAAATGTTTGAAAAGGCATCATTTAAGCAAAATGTTATTAGGAGTGGGATGGCTGTCTCACCTTGATCTCCACCTGTTCCTCCATCTCCTTGGTTTTGATTGTAGTGTACTCCTTTTCCAATCTGAGAATAAAGACATAAAGAAACAGTTCAGCAATCTTCCATGTCCAAAAACATACTAAAAGGAAAAAAAAAAGAAAGAAAAGAAATTCACTTTACATAAATTAAACTCACTTTTTCATTTTCTTGGCATTGTACTTGACTTGATAAGCAGCCTGGATGACTTTGTCTGGTCCACTATCCAGCTGGTGAGGGATGACCTTCTGAAAGTGCTGCAGAGTGAAAATATATAAACTATATTATTATTTTAAATTATACTTTATTCATATTATTAAAATTATTATACACTACTATTTATTCCTATGATGGCAAAGCTGAATTTTCAGCAGCCATTACTCCAGTCTTCAGTGTCTCATTTGGTGCTTAAGAAACATTTCTTACTAATTTTTAATTTTGAAAATGGCATTTACTACTTTTTTTGAAACCATGATACACTGCCATTCAATAGTTAGCAGTAGGTTTTTATTTTATTTATTATTATAGTTATTTAGCAAGGATGCTTTTTATTTGATATTTCTATTCATCAATGAATCTTGAAACAAATCTCACCAGTTACACAAAAATCTTAAGCAGCTGTTTTAACTCTGGTAATGACTGCTCAAAATTCAGCTTTGCCATAACAGAAATAAATTACATTTTAATATGTATTACAATAGAATACAGTTATTTTAATTTGTAATATTATTTCACAATATCACTGTTTTTACTTTTTAATCAAATAAAAAAAATCCAGAGACTTTTCAAATATATAAAAATTTTAATTATTCTAAACTTAACCAACCTTATAAAAAAAAATTATAAGTTACTTATTACACAAGTTATTATTTCAATGGTTACTCAAAGAAATTTAAAGAACTTTTGTATTTTCCTATAACAGCCCTAGACTCTAATCATGGTGTAGTAGCTTCCACTGAGAAAAGTCTCAGCTTGCATAGCAGCTATAATTAAATTAAATGTGAGTTTATCCTTGAGGATAAAATGGTTATAAATACCCCACCTGCAACATTCCCTCCATGTCCAACTGCATGAGCTCAGCCTGATTCATCTGCAGGATGGCCATCCCCACACGAAACACTATCTCTAAACCCTGTAAGGACACCTACTGGTGAAAAATCAAGATCCAAAAATATATGCAGTAGCATTGTGAAGCCACCAGAGGGCGATAAGAGACCTCTGAAATACACCAGTGTGTTATGTTCTCAAATTAGCTTGGCATGCAAAACATATGACCACATAAAAATGAGAGGCGGAGAAGAGTGTGTGAGGAGAGAACGAATGATAACCACTAAATCCTACCTCACACATGAATATATCAAAGATCCTGGTGGCGACAGGAAGAGGAAAAGAAGTAAGAAAGATGGTGAGGAACCAAGATGAAGCATACATGGAGGTATGGAAACTCTGGGCCTGGAAGTGCACATGGAGCTCTGGGAGCTGCTCCTGCAAGGAGAAACCAAAAGAGATCGTGAAATCACCAAGTGAAAGTAATAATTTTGTATAATTTAGTGTGCATTGGATATAGGCAATAAGCTAAGCTTTATGAATTTATGACAAACAAATCAGCAGACAGTCACTGACCTGAATCATACATTCAAACTGGTACATGCAGAGGCCAAGTTCAGCCATACTGGGCTTAAAGAGCTCTCTCAGCCTGTAATCCTGCATCAGTTTCACAAATACACAGAAAGCCTCTTCTTCTGGCATCTGCAAGAAGGCAACAATTATATATCACATTATCACAGACTGTAAATAATAAAAACTTATGTAATAACTATTATATTATTATTATTATTATTATTATTATGAAATAAAATGTTACATTAAAAAATAAAACATGATTTAAAGCTAGAATTTGTTTTAGTTGCATTAATACCTGCATTAGAAGAAGGCCGACAATGAAAGCACTTCCCTGACAGTAGCCCACCTCTCTATCAACCAGGGAATAAGCCTGTAAACACAAAAGTTTATAATAAAATCATAGCCGAGTTAAGAGCAGAACAAGATCCGTTATTCCCCCATTAGGTGGGGGGAGTGAATGTCCAGCGCTCTCTCCACCCTCAATACCACGACTGAGGTGCCCTTGAGCAAGGCACCGAACCCCCAACTGCTCCCCGGGCGCTGCAGCATAAAATGGCTGCCCACTGCTCCGGGTGTGTGTTCACGGTGTGTGTGTGTGTGTTCACTGCTGTGTGTGTGCACGTTGGATGGGTTAAATGCAGAGCACGAATTCCGAGTATGGGTCACCATACTTGGCTGAATGTCACTTCATTATTACTCATCTTAATAATAATAAAAAAATTTACATTAAAAAAAAAAAAAACGCCAGTGACCTTTAGGTGTTTTCCTTGTGTAAACTCTGGTTTCAAATGACATTAAACAAAAACCAATATCAGGTGGTGTACAGGTTAAAGATCAGGAGGTTTATACTCCTATAACTGACTAACTATGAACTTTAACTACTTTGTCCTAGTTCAAACAGATCCTTCTGATATATACTGTTGCCTTAAATAAAAGTGGCAAGCAACCTACCTTCATAACATTAAAGAGCACCTCCTGACCCAGACTGTCCTTCTCCTTAAAGAACTCATGCTCGGGGTAGGTACGGGCAATGTCCCTACGGATAAGTTTTTCACAAGGCGAGGTCATCTTCAGAAGCTCAGAATACTGCTCCTTTATGGGTAGATTCTGGGCATTGCACAACAGCTGCCACACTATTGCTCGGAAGTGATGTGGAATGCCTTTCCTAACCAGTTCCTAAGAAAAAAAACCAACAAACCACTGATTTAAATATTAACACTGAAAGTCAGGACATAACAGCCTAACTTAAAAGCAAGTACACATACTGCCAAATCTCCATTAGTTTATTTGAAGGATTACACATTCAAATTACTCAAAATTCCAAGATTGTCAGCATTCAGATGTTCTCCCCAGGGTTTAGTTTGTACCTCAGACAGGATAAGACCATTTTATGCTACTAAATATAACCTTGTCAGAAATTTCTACAGCACAATGTTTTTGTAACCAAATTATGTTTGACCTGATTAAGCAGTTTCCTGTGCTCATCTGCGCAGTAGAAGATTGGCTTAGATGGTTTATTTCTACAGACGGTCATTGAGATGAGAGTCCACTACATACACTGTCAGCACTGAGATTCTTCAAAAGCACTCTAGGGGTGTGCTAGAGATGTGTCTTTGCTAGACTACTAGGCTGTACAAAAGACTTCTGTTGCTGCTTTGCTAGAAGCGCCTGAGATCCGCCTCTTTGGCTTGTAAGAGGTCATACATTAAACACAAACTGCATTTACTTTGTCTCACTGAGTTCAGTATGTTCTGTGGGAAAGTGACAACTGTGAAATTTGCTTAAGTGGTTTCTATTATTTTCTCTTTCCTATTGTTTCCTTGGAAATGTTATTGTGCGTGCGGGATATGTAAAACACTGCAGAAGTATTATTTTAAGAGGAAATGGAAAATATTTTAGAAGGCCTAAGCTTTCGTGTAGTAATAAGGAATGTTTTGGAAAGAGATAAAGTTGATAAAAGGGCTTGACCAGCCTTTTTTTTTTTCTTCAGAAGAGTCATACTTCAGCTGTAGGTGCTATACACCCAGGAGCAAACAATTCATGCTAGGCTCTCTATGAAGATTATAAATCATTTCCCATCACACACCATGGATTTTATTAAACTCTTCATTTGCATAACAAATTTAGAATATTCATTATTTAAATATATCATTAGAATTGCTCTAGAAATGCTGCTTGATATCAATAATTTCAGCTGGTTTCCATCAGTAAATGATCCTTTCTCTCTTGGAGCCAACCTTACAGTTATTTCTATCTATCTGTTTCCTCAGTCAGCAATGGCACTGCACATTCACCATTTTTTTTAATTCATGAGCACAGTAACACTACTAGTAAATCACTCACATATTTAAATTGGGCTGTATGTTTTATGACCTTTTCTGTAATGTATTTCACTACCTTAGAAAGCAATAAAGCTGTGGCTGTGTGCTTGTGCAGTATATTTTATGTTGCTGTAGCTTTGCTTTAAATGCCAATAAAATATTTGTTTTTTTATTATGGTTATAATTAAATAAAAGAATTATATCTGAAAACCATTATGTTCAGTATTAGGTGGCATATATTTGATTTTCCCACAGTACTTGATGGATAGTCTATCTGCTTACCTTGAGTTGTTTTTCCTTCTTCTTCCGCACATCTTCCCACTCATTGACTATGCGTCCCCACATGATCCATGAATCCTCCTCCAAGTGTGACAAGTTGGAGGAGGCTGATGAACTAGATACCAGTGAGGAGCCACTGTTCCTTCGAGAGCCATTCACAGACCGTAAAGACTTACTGTCCGTCTCCAACAACCTGGAAAGACAACCATGGCAAAGAACAGTTATTTGTCAGCAAAAAGATTTATTACAAAGACATAAAAATGTACTGTGGCATAAAAATGAATACCACCCACTCTAAAATGAAAAGTAATACAGTTTAAAGGTAGAAGTTGTATTTCCTTCAAGGAAGTTTTGGTGTACAGATGCAGCAGCGATATGAGAAGCCATCGCATTAAGTAACACAATAACAGTCACACAACTTTGTTCATGTCAGCTTTTCATCCAAGTTGATAAATCACTGAACTGAATGGCAAACAGGTTTTTGTGCCAGAGACTACCATGCAATCTACGGAGAAACAGTAGTGAGGTCACTGCCGGCAACTTATGGCACTGACATGTTCGTGTTGGCATTAAAGTTGTATTTTTGGCAGCAGTAGCTGTTAGCTACATGGCTAAGCTGGTCCGAGCACTCTTTTTTTGCCTAATGGGAAAAGACACTGGGTGGCATATCTGTTCCAGACATTTAAAGTTCAAAGCAACACACAATTCAGAGCACAGCATTAACGTAATTTTAGACTTAAAAGTCAAGTATTTAGAAACAACTGAATATTGTTATGAAACAGGGGATGTTTGCCAAATGAGTGTGCTAGCTTAGGAATGTTGGCAGACAGCTATAAATGGAAAAGCCAATTTAAGACTCCCCAGCATATCTTATGCAAAATTGTAAAACAGAAAAAAGGATTGAAATTCTTTGTAGAATAGGTGAAAAAAGGCTAACCGCATTAGCATCTGCACAAAGAAAAATCGACAGGACAATAAAACCTACACTGAACAAAATTACAAACGCAACACTTTTGTTTTTGCCCCCATTTTTCATGAGCTAAACTCAAAGATAAGACTTTTTCTATGTACACAAAAGGCCTATTTCTCTCAAATATTGTTCACAAATCTGTCTAAATCTGTGTTAGTGAGCACTTCTCCTTTGCCGAGATGATCCGGCATATCAAGATGCTGATTAGACAGCATGATTATTGCACAGGTGTGCCTTAGGCTGGCCACTATATATTGTGCAGTTTTACTGTATTGGGGGGGGGGGGGTCAAAAATCAGGCAGTATCTGGTGTGACCACCATTTTCCTCACGCAGTGCAACACATTTCCTTCGCATAGAGTTGATCAGGTTGTCCACTCCTCTTCAATGGCTGTGCGAAGTTGCTGGATATTGGCAGGAACTGGAACACGCTGTCGTATATGCCGATCCAGAGCATCCCAAACATGCTTCAATGGGTGACATGTCTGGTGAGTATGCTGGCCATGCAAGAACTGGGATGTTTTCAGCTTCCAGGAATTGTGTACAGATCCTTTCAACATGGGGCCGTGCATTATCATGCTGCAACATGAGGTGATGGTCGTGGATAAATGGCACAAAAATGGGCCTCAGGATCTCGTCACGGTATCTGTGTGCATTCAAAATGCCATCAATAAAATGCACGGCCACCATGGGCCACTTGATCCACAACGTTGACATCAGCAAACGGCTCACCCACACGACGCCATACACGCTGTCTGCCATCTGCCCTGTACTGTGAAAACCATGATTCATCCGTAAAGACAACACCTCTCCAAAGTGCCAGACGCCATCGAATGTGAGCATTTGCCCTCTCAAGTCGGTTACGACGACGAACTGCAGTCAGGTCGAGCCCCCGATGAGGACGACGAGCATCCAGATGAGTTTCCCTGTGACAGTTTCTGACAGTTTGTGCAGAAATTCTATGGTTATGCAAACCGATTGTTGCAGCAGCTGTCCAGGTGGCTGATCTCAGACGATCTTGGAGGTGAAGATGCAGAATGTAGAGGTCCTGGGTCCTGTACAGGTGGTCTGCGGTTGTGAGGCCGATTGGATGTACTGCCAAATTCTCTGATACGCCTTTGGCGACGGCTTATGGTAGAGAAATGAATATTCAATTCATGGGCAACAGCTCTGGTGGACATTCCTGCAGTCAGCATGCCAATTGCACGCCCCCTCAAAACTTGCGACATCTGAGGTATTGTGTGATAAAACTGCACATTTTAGAGTGGCCTTTTATTGTGGCCAGCCTAAGGCACACCTGTGCAATAATCATGCTGTCTAATCAGCATCTTGATATGCCACACCTGTGAGGTGGATGGATTATCTCGGCAAAGAAGTGCTCACTAACACAGATTTAGACAGATTTGTGAACAATATTTGAGAGAAATAATCCTTTTGTGTACATAGAAAAAGTCTTCGATCTTTGAGTTCAGCTCATGAAAAATGGGGGCAAAAACAAAAGTGTTGCGTTCATAATTTTGGTCAGTATAAAAAGATCCTAAATCTAAAGACTAAATCTTCCTGCCACTTCCAGCAAAATATAAAATGCTTCAAAACAAAGTTGTAAAATGCTTATTACATAGTTAGAGTAAAAAAACTACAAAAAAAAATGAAACTGTGAAACATGACCCCGGATCAGCTGGAAAACAAACAGACAATGCTCGTGAGTAACCTCAACATTTAAGAGCTGACAGCACAGACACAAAGCCATGGAAACCTGATCTAGGAAAAAGAGAGGGGCCCCGGATCTCTAAAGGCAGCGCTAGGTGACGTCATGTCCAAGGCTCTGAGGCCGGATCCAGTTACAGCCGCTTTTAGGTCACGCAAGGGGGGCCACGGTTGTTAGGGGTGAAAGGCAGTGAGAGAGTGTCATGGGGTTCACAGCTGAGGGGTTGTGATGCTGAATGAGTTACTGGTGGTAGGTGGGCAGAAAGGAAAAAAAGAGAGACTGTCCTGCTGGGACACTTTCAGTCTCTATTTTTCTCAGACTACTGGGACTTAAATCCTCGAAAATGTATCTTTTCAATCCAATTTTTGTTAGAAGCACACTATAAACTGCATTCTAAACAACTTAAAGGTTACTTTAAATTCCAGTCACGAATTGCAATGGGATACATGAGAATGTAAAAATTGGTCGTGGCTGTCTTGGTCACCACTAAAATCATGAAGCACCTGGTTATTCTAACCATTATGAATAACTCTATCAAAGTAAGACAAACAACATTAAAGGTGCAACAGAAATTATTAGCAACTGATAGGAAACTTTAAAGGCCTTTGTTCATTTTGTTTGACTCACTTTAATGCTGTTCCAAACGTGTACGAATGTTGGTAACCAACAGTTTTTGTTTGAACTGTGACATTTTTCAAAATATCTTTTAAGTTCCGCAGAGGCAAGAACAGGTTTGGAACAACATGAATGAACGATTTGAATAATTGATCTTTGAATTTTCCTTTTTGGGTGAACTATGAAATGCATAATGAGCAACCTCCATCTTCTTTGGAGCAAGGCAGAGCTTGCCTCTTTGAATTGAACAGAATTAGTACAATCTTTGCTTTTAAATGGAGATTGATAAACATCTTTATTCTGTTTAATCTAATCTAGTGGTTCTTAATCCTGATCCTGGTCCTACAACCACGCTGCAGCCCAGATGCATACCTTTATCTTGATGGTATTTACTCAAAAGGACAGAAAGTTCGGGAAATCCCACAAGCATTTTGTAATGACGTCCACTCACGAGCCATTGTACAGATGTTCATCAACTATATTGAATACAAATAAAGCAATTAAATAAAGTATGTACTGCAGGCTTAACCTACTTGATGAATTTAGTAAGCATTAAGACAATTTGCATTGCAAGCGTTGCTTCTGTGTTAATGATTCACTGCTGGTTAAAGTGGATTCTTGTACAGGAAACAAACACTGCTCATTCCTCCAAAAAAAAAAATTCACTTTTCACAAAAGCAGATAGAGAGCCAAGTACTTGTTCTACGAATGAATTAAAAAGCAACCACAGAAAAGACAGCATTAATAAAAATGGGTAACCGGCTGCGAATCACAGCTCCGCTGCATCTGCTGCGTTGTGCGATAGAGAATTGATCAAAGGTATTACTGTGAAGCTGCTCACCAAGGGAAGCTCATTCTGCAATCCACATGTCTTTCCCCGGATTTCTCCAAGTAATCCCAAATGTGTGTCTGTGAGAACTGAAACAACCTGATTCTCTCTCACACTCTCTTGCTGTCTCAGTCTCACCCCACATTCTCTCTCTCTCTCTCAGAGCCTGCATAAACACACACTCACAAACAATGCTTATCTAAAGTGCAAAGGCCCTCAACCTGTGCAGCAGCAAAGCAAAATGTACTCCCAGTGGAGTTCAAAATATGTGGGGGGTGAATTACTGGCTTTTATTTCTTACCAGCTATGAAACTGTATTTTGCATTAAAACAACAGAATTATTTCATAGTTTTGAAAATTCCCTTCTATGTCATTCGCAGCATCAGTTTCTCTGTGAAACGTCACTTGTTACAATCACGTCACATTGTAATTTGTTTCCTTATGTTTTTATTTTACTGACCAAAGTCCCTTGTAACGCATTGATTTCTTGATATATTTTGAACCATGGTATGGAGTGTATTGACCACATAGACTACCATTCATAAGACAAAACGAGTTTAGCAACATTGTTTTTTGTTGTGTTTTTTTTTTTAAAGCTGCAGTCCCCAAGTTTTGCCTCTTTGTCGCCATCTCTGTTTGAAAACCTGGAATTGCAGTTACTTGTGGAGTTATCTAGCTTGCGTGGGCTGTGCTCCGGCACGGCTTCAGCGTGGATGAATCTAATGTTTTGAGAAGTATGTGTGGCAGTCAGTCACTGCACCGGTGTGAATGTTTACGGTACTTCACAATCACAGATTCTAGCCTACATCTTGGAATATATGACCCAAATAAGAATTCACCATATACTGCCATCTGAACAAGTAAGTAACAAGTCTGCCACGTTTGTTCTGACCAACTGAGGAAAAATATTACAATAAATCGCACTATCAATGGTGATTAAATCTAACGATCGGTTAGCTCATATCACATCAAACCGTACAAATTATTATTATTGTTATACTTTATTCTCAAATTATTGATGTTAACAACATCAGCATTGCGTGACTATGAGTATAGTGTGTATTAATGTGCAGATTTCAATTTCTGTACAGTCTAATCTCTAATTGTCATGCCATTCGAATTTCATATTAAGAAATTATTTTAACACAAAAAGCAAATTATGCTCCTTTTCGAATTGGTTTACTTTAAAATACAAATCTTGTGTAATCCCAGGCTATCTGTAATCAGATGCATATTTAAAACTGGAATATAATTTAATTTCATTCACATGTGTTTCATAAACACATAATCCTTTCTGGATTACAATCCGCCATCAAAATGATACATTTAATTATTCTAGCTGCTGTGAGAAAAGGCTATAAACGATTCGTCACTTGCAGGATCCTCACATAGCCTACTACCCGGGACAACTTCTTTATGTTTACAGACGTGACATAATGACGCAGTGCCATGCTCGAATTTCCTGCGAAAACCCATACCACTCAAATTAGAAAACATTATTATAAGATAACTGTTGTGAATAGGACTAAGGTGATAAGTAAGGTGATAGTTTTGAACACTGGCTGGTTATATACTTGCTCAAATATTGATTTCTGATCATTTTTAACCAAAAAAAGTTACGGACTGCAGCTTTAAGTAAATGTTGTTCTTTTGAACTTTACTATTCAAAGAATACTGAAAAAAAAAATGTATCATGGTTTCCACAAACATATTAAAGTGCACAACTGTTTTTGACATTAATAATAGTGCTGTCAAACGATTAATCGCATCCAAAATAAAAGTTTTTGTTTACATAATATGCATGTGTGCTGTGTATATTTATTGTGCATATATACACTCACCTAAAGGATTATTAGGAACACCATACTAATACTGTGTTTGACCCCCTTTCGCCTTCAGAACTGCCTTAATTCTATGTGGCATTGATTCAACAAGGTGCTGAAAGCATTCTTTAGAAATGTTGGCCCATATTGATAGGATAGCATCTTGCAGTTGATGGAGATTTGTGGGATGCACATCCAGGGCACGAAGCTCCCGTTCCACCACATCCCAAAGATGCTCTATTGGGTTGAGATCTGGTGACTGTGGGGGCCATTTTAGTACAGTGAACTCATTGTCATGTTCAAGAAACCAATTTGAAATGATTCGAGCTTTGTGACATGGTGCATTATCCTGCTGGAAGTAGCCATCAGAGGATGGGTACATGGTGGTCATAAAGGGATGGACATGGTCAGAAACAATGCTCAGGTAGGCTGTGGCATTTAAACGATGCCCAATTGGCACTAAGGGGCCTAAAGTGTGCCAAGAAAACATCCCCCACACCATTACACCACCACCACCAGCCTGCACAGTGGTAACAAGGCATGATGGATCCATGTTCTCATTCTGTTTACGCCAAATTCTGACTCTACCATCTGAATGTCTCAACAGAAATCGAGACTCATCAGACCAGGCAACATTTTTCCAGTCTTCAACCATCCAATTTTGGTGAGCTTGTGCAAATTGTAGCCTCTTTTTCCTATTTGTAGTGGAGATGAGTGGTACCCGGTGGGGTCTTCTGCTGTTGTAGCCCATCCGCCTCAAGGTTGTGCGTGTTGTGGCTTCACAAATGCTTTGCTGCATACCTCGGTTGTAACGAGTGGTTATTTCAGTCAAAGTTGCTCTTCTATCAGCTTGAATCAGTCGGCCCATTCTCCTCTGACCTCTAGCATCAACAAGGCATTTTCGCCCACAGGACTGCCGCATACTGGATGTTTTTCCCTTTTCACACCATTCTTTGTAAACCCTAGAAATGGTTGTGCGTGAAAATCCCAGTAACTGAGCAGATTGTGAAATACTCAGACCGGCCCGTCTGGCACCAACAACCAAGTTCAGGAGATTGTCTTGACCAGGACCACACCCCTAAATGCATTGAAGCAACTGCCATGTGATTGGTTGATTAAATAATTGCATTAATGAGAAATTGAACAGGTGTTCCTAATAATCCTTTAGGTGAGTGTATATATAAATACACACACATGCATGTATATTTCAGAAGAATACGTTATGATTACATATTAAATATTTATCATATAAATTATATTAATATAAATATGGACATGTAAATATTTTCAAAATATATACTGTAATGTGTGTGTATTTATATATGCATAATAAATGTACACAGGACACATTATGCAAACAAAACTTTTATTTTGTATACGATTAATCGTTTGACGGCACTAATTAGTAATAATAAAAGGAAATTAATCTTAAGCACTTGAACAGCACATTAGAAGGGTTTCTGGAAAATCATGGGACACTAAAGGCCCAAATATACTTCAAATGAAATCGAAGAACGAACTGATATGACATCATTTCGAACAAAATCAGGCCGAAACGAAGTTCGTTTTGGCAGCTCGATACAGTTCACCAAAGCAAACTTTCTGGGGGAGTTCGTTTTGGCTCCAAAACACCTTTGAGCTACCATTGGTCCGTGGCAATTACGCAATCGGTGGGTGTGTTCTGGAGCTCCACCTTTGGTGCGCAATTTTTCTTCTCATTCAACAAGGTCAGGCAGGGGAACAACATCTCCAAGTCACTAGCAACATAAATACACTGTTTAACAGCTGAGCTGCCACAAATATATCCGCACCTGTACGATCGCTCGCGGAGAGACTTTAAAGTTTCAGAGAAAGCATTTAATTCCTAGAAAGAAATTGCAATGAAACTTGGTGTCGACGACCCGGAGTTATGCAAAAAGCGACGTAGAGAAACATCAGATGCAAGTTTTCCAAAGCCATGAAAAGTATGAAAGGAAAGAGTAAAGATATAAAGGTAGCAAGTACCAAATACATGCGTTTCAAATAAATGTTGCACCATACTGCTGCTGCTGTTGTTCTTTCAAGAAGCGAATTTAAAAAGGTAAACAATAAATGAAATGCCAAAAGAACATACAATAATAAACCTTTGTTTTTAAATCAAATCATGATACCACATAAAATATAAAAACGTGTAATTTATCCAGTTTAATAAAAGACCTAGATACAGCATCACTGCATCGTTGTTGTGTTTAGGGCATTCGCGCGAGTGTTGCGACATGTTTACATTAATATACACCCCGCCTCCAGCAGCTTGGGGGTGTTGGAATGTTCGAAAAAAGTATACCGTCTCTCAGTCTTTTCAAACTTCTTTTTGCCCCCATACGAAGAACGAAAACAAACTTCACTTGAAGTATATCGGGGCCTTAAAGACTGGATTAATGGCTGCTAAAAATTCAGCTTTACCATCAGAGGAAGAAATTGCATTTTAAAATTTTTTAAAATGGAAAATAGTCATTTTATATTGTAATACTACCTCATAAATTATTTTATTGTATTTTCGATCAAATAAATCAGCCTTGGTGAGGATAAGAGAAAGCTTTTGAAAACATTTATTTTATCAAATCCTGAACTTTTTAATGCTAGTGTAAGGTAGGGCTGAGTATCAGCAACATCACATGCATTATGATACATGCTGCAATCCAATCCTTAATAAAGCAAGCGAGGCAAGGCAAACGCACACCTTATGAGGTGCAAGTTGAAGGGGAAAAAAATATAAATGAAGTAGAGGAGAACAACTGCACACTCACTTAAGCATAATTATTAACTAACGTTTCGGCTAGTAGCCTTTTTATACCTTAAAAAAAGCTACTAGCCGAAACATGCTGCAATCCAAAAATAACTGAGTTGCCTTTGAAACTCTGCCATATATGAAAAAGAGTTTCGGTGTGTAAGCAAGACATGAGTGAATCTGGAATATCAATCTCTCATGCTGTTCACAATTTAGTTCTTTTGAGCACAGCGTTTCTGACTTTGGCTCTGACTTTTCGGGGGAATGTCGGTATGGATTAGCTGCTTCTTTATTAACTGAGCCATAGGAAACATGAATTAACAAATCAATAAATAAACGTGAGAAAATAAATTGAGACCCCGTTTCTGCAGTGGCAAGACAAGCCCATATGGCCACATGTGAAGAATCAGAGCTCCAAACACTCCACAGATCCTCTGAGCTTCTGCCCTACTTTCCATGCTGCAGAGAGAACTCTGTGTGGGTGTTGCACTCGCCCAAGCGGATCACTCTGATTCCGTTCTAATACCGAAACCAGCCTGTGATACCAGAAACAGCAAGATGAACGCAAGCATTGGGCAACCTATTCAATAATTAATGAGGAAAGGGGCGGGGCTTTGATCTGCCAACACTAATTCAAATTTATGCTCACAAAAAGGTCAACATGCCCATTAACACTTTAAAACAGCCAGGAAATCAGCTGCAGGTGCTGATAAGGTCACCAATTCTTCTTATGTGAAACCAGGCAGGAAAATTTTATATTCCTTATTTTATATCTCTTATATCTCCTTCCTGGTTTCTAATGTGGCAATTTGTGGTTTTCCAAAGCAAGCAAGGTTTAAATGTCTTTGTCAAATGTTTTACTCTGCTTTGCTATCATGTGAGCATTATGACAGTGCTGAGGCTTGTGTTGACTCGAGAGGAGACACACTCTCTGACATGTGCCAGGCAGCATCACACTAATGGCATGAGTACTGTGGGAGACAGCAAGTGATAGGCCATTGTTAGTCATCTCTGGGACCAGCTGTAGTCTCCAGCTGTCCTGATGAAGGCTGGGGTCAAAGGTCAGCTGGCCTGAGCACCACTCCCACTCTGCTATTTAATAAAGGTCACAGATCAAACTGGGTTAACATAGTAAATTTGAAGGGAATAAGATGGAAAAAGCATAAATGCACAATAATATTTGATCATTTATCTTTTTTTTTCGTATCCTTCATCCTTTCCTATCAAAATGCTTGCATTGGATGCGAAAACGCAGAAAAACGAACCTGGTACGATTTTTTTTATGACAGACGAAAGTTTCGGAGGCAGTGTGTAAACATGATTGACAACATGAGGTTGTATTTAATTTTTTATGAGTTTTTTCAGACTCAGTGTTCAAAGACCTTTAGTGAGCAAGAGCCTTCTTTAAAAACGTTTAAAAAAAAATTTTTTAACCAACCCCACACCTTTGATCAGTAGTGTGAAAGGAGGAATAGGATCAGGACACATCACTAGCAGGACTCGAACCAGTGTCACCCACGTGAATAATTTGGAGCAAATTCACCAACCTTGTTCATGACATTTCCTTCAACTATATGTGAGCAACTCTCACATTTGCTATCATGAGAAGATTGTGGATTACAGGAGAACAGACAGACAGTTCCCAAGACCCTCATCTCCCGCAGGTTCTATATTTGGAAAAGTACTGTGCCATCACTCGTCTGAGAACACAACACAGCCACTCCAGCAAAGGCTTTCACTTTGTTAACATCATGTCAGTGCTCTTGACATATCACTGTTTGTATGAGAGCAGGCTAAATTTGGACCACACCAGAAGAGAAGCTGGACAAGACTAGAGCTCCTCAACACAAGGATGGACAAACTTTAAAACGAAAGTCTGCAAGTCCGAAGGCCAAACAAGTGCACAAAAAACAAAAGCAAAAACATAAATAAATAAAGGTTGTAGACGTTTATAACTTCAATAAAGTTGCAATAAAGTTGTTCCGTTCATCTAAAATGACCTTAAATCAAATCAAAGATTCATCCTTTAAGCAGTAAAAGGAAGTATGAAAGCAATAATTTAACAAAAAGAGATCATTTAAAACTAAAAATATATATATTTATTTGCATATGCCACTTGTCTGCAACATAGATGGTGTAACACCCAATATGCACTGAAATTTAACCAAATGATGCTGCCAAAATACTTCTGGGAATGGGATAATTGTTCAAGTGTTGTGCTTTGGCAAACACTAAAGATGAAGACTTGAAATAAATCCTCCAGATGACATTGGGTGAAGCACTCGTACCTGTTCTGCTCCTCTAGTTTGGCCAACAGCTCCACATCATCTGGGCTGAGCTGGGTCGGGGAGGCTGAGGAGGGCGAGGACAGCGAGGCCGTGGATGAAGCCACAGCGGTGTGCAGCGAGGAGGGGGTGGCCACCTGACTAGCCATCTGACTCACCGTGAGCGACACCGAGTTCTTCACCCATGAAAGAGTCGAACTCAGCTTGCCTGCTACCTTGTCTGTCGCCACCTTTGGAAAAATGAAAAACTTGTTTAATTGTAAAGATGAATTCAGAAAACATCTAAAATTCTTGATTTTAGTCAACTAAAGACGGGATATTATAAATGTATTGTTATAAAAAATGCTTCTTTATATAATATATGATTTGTCGAACAACATGATAGTTTTCAGGGTTTAGCCTCTAAAAAATGTACAAATATTTGAAATAATCATCATGTTGTCTGCGCCAATAGCCTCGCAGGCAGCGAGTCGACATGTAGCGTCATTGCGCTTCGGGCATCCCGTGTTCCAGCCCTGGCTCGCGGACCTTTCCCGATCCCATCCCCACTCTCTCTCTCTCCCACTTCGCTTCCTGTTTCACTACTATCCCATCAATAAAAAGGAAAAAAAGTTATTTTTTTTTTGTTATTTTCAATTGATTCTAACACCTAATGCAATAATAAAAACACATTTTTATGTAAATCTAAGCTACATAAATGGCGTTATAATAGATAGATATTGAACAATAACATTGAACAATGCAATAAATTGTGAAACCAACTGAGACCATTTCTTCAATAAGATGCATAAAAAAAATAAAAACCGAATGATTTAATCATTGCTAGCAAGGATACTGAGATGGCCTGACATACTGAGAGCCTAAATATCTCACACAGACGTTCTCATGTATGGAAAAATTCAGGTCAGTAACAGCTTTGTGATGTCCAATATTTGAATGTGGCAAAGTTCTGAATACCGCATCCTAACACACTGGTTTTCATACTCGGTTTGGACTGTACTGTGTAATTGTTCACTTTCCCTTTTATAACACCTTTTGTTTTTGTCTGTGATTTTAAAAACACTCATAAAAGCACTATTTTTAAAACTAAAAAAATTTCACCCAAAATTTAAAATTTTCTTTCTTCCACAGAACACAAAGAAGAATTTTGATGACCAAACAGTTGTGGTTATATATATAAATTAAATTTCTCCTTTGTAATCATCAGACAATAAAAGACACTTTTCAGACAAAAACTTAGACATACCTTTGAGACTATCTATATGCTAATGTAGTCCTAAAACTTTTATATTTTACACATTTATATTATATATTTTTTAGGAAAACCAAAATATTGATACCTCATCTTCCACTCTTTGTGGGCATGTCTAATTATTTGTCCAATAAAATGTTCTATAAATGAAAACCTCCCCACCACTAAAACCAATTATTACTTGTCTCTGACTAAACATGACCACCTTCCTCAATCAATGAAAAATATGCTGTCAACACAGGAAAGAAAACTGTATTTGTGAAGCCATTTTATAGGCTCTTTAAACTGTGTAAGTGTTTTATAAAACACTCATTCCTTACAGCTACAAGAGCAAAATGGTTTACTAGGTCATTAGTTAGGCGTGTACACCATAGATTGGAAACTGATGCCATTTGTCATTCTATATTTTCAAATACGACCTCTAGAAGGTTTGGACTAAGGAAATGTTTGATGTCGTTCCAGTGGAAAGTACACAACGACAATAGTACAAAAACTGACTCACAGAAACTGAATCACAATGAAATGAAGACATTAAAAAGGCACCAAGCAGAAACTTGTGTCAACTGACAGTACGGAAAACCTTAAGACAACTGGGAAAAGCAGGCCAGAACACTGTAACATTAGAAAGCCAAGAACTCTCCTCCATCTAGGATTTCCTTGGTATACTTTGCTCTTACCTGAAGAAAGATGTCACCCTAGCTGAGGTCCTTGCTAATTCCATAAACAAATCCACAGGAGAAATAACAGGTAAATCACAAAATTTCTAAATCCCTGGTAGCCCTTCGGGCAGGTACTCTTCAGATTTTGGTAGCCCGAAAATTAATTGAACTAGCCCAAATAAAATAAAGACCATAAATGTCAATCAAAAACATTTTCAATACACAAATATCAACGAATATCAAGGAAAGAGTTTTATTTGACTATTTACAAGGTATCTACAGAATTCTACAGAAGGCAATTTGAAAAAAAAAATCTTAGTTTTAAATACGTTAAATGGTATAAGGCCTTAAAAACTCTTCAATTTAGTTGTATCAAATTTAAGGACCTGTGGGAGCAATGTTCCCTCTAATTTTATTTCTTGCTGAGCAAAACTTTTCTCTATTGGGCAGACATTTCGGGCACCTGAGCAAAAGCATTCTTTATACCAGACTTGTACAGCACGCGCACAAATAAGTGTGTAACTTTTAACTTTAATGTGCTATTTATATTTGATTTGACCCTTGATGTAACTAAATGATGTACAGTTTAGGTGAAACCTGTAAACCGCATTCACCGGTTCTAACTCTGTCGTCACATCAGCTCTATAGCGGTTTGCCCGAGCATTGCTATTCTTTCCCTTTTACTGGCGGCATTCAATCAAATGGCTTCCCAACTTGTGTGCGCAAGGCACATTATTTCTTCTGCGCGGCCGCGGTGGAAGAAGCGCGGTCGCGCACACGCTCAGCTTAGAGGGAACACTGCGTGGAAGCCCTGTATTTTAAGGTAGCCCGTCGGGGCAGGGCAGTGATACATTTTGGTAGCCCGACTGGAAAACACAATAGCCCCGGGACGTCGGGCTAGCGATTTTCCGAGCCCTGAAGAGTCTTCCGTCTTCAAACACCATCAGCAGCTTTGCAAATTCCAAAAGTCACACTGCTGTGTAGGTGTCACCTGGGGTCAAAGTGCTCATGTAGAAGACACTGAGGAAGCTGTATAGCAGACAGAAGCAGAATAAGCTTATGCTTTCCCTTTTACAGCTGTAATGCTAATTCATGCCTTGGAATTTACCCTACAGAGAAAAAAAAAATCATTTTCCTGCAAAACATCTGTGACGTTTGAGCTCACCACACCGAGCTTCACGACATAACTGAGCTGTAATGATAAACCCAGGGGAAGTCTACCTCTGCACAACAAAGCAGGTTTCTCATTTGCATGCGGCACTTCTCTGAATCCTCTACAAGACAGATCACGTTTCCTCTTGCAATCGCCATTTCTGACAAATTATGACCACGTGCCCATGCACGGCTTCTGTGGTTTTACAAATCACCAAAATTTTATAGTATTCCCCAGCAAAATGCCTAGAAATGACTCGAAGTCAAGGTCGGAAACACCCTTTCTTAAGCCCTATTCGCACGGGATTAGTATTATCTGGGGACCTTGTGTGATTTTGAAATTACCCCCCCACATCTGAATTTCGTGTGGTGCATTCGCACGGGATAAGTGAAGCCTGTGATTTTACTCGAAATTACTGACTTATCTCCCGAATACCCGGATGTCAAGGCTTTGAGAGTCCCGTTCTATGGTCCAATTAGATGGATTTAAAAAAAAAAAGAAGAAACTAATATAGTTTTGTGCTCTGTGTCATTTACATTTCACCAGGTTAAAATAATATCTCAAGCTTTATGCTTGATTTATTTGTAATCAAGTTTCAGCTTTCTCTTTCTGCAAATTGTATGGTGTAGCAAAATGACAGCACCCAAAATACTATGAAACACTCCAACGCAGCTCCATTCTTTGCAAAAGATGGATAAAAAGGCGCACAGGAAACAAAAACCTTGAAAAATGATATACGACCCGCCAAATGCTGGCCAAATCACAGAGATGCCGATTCGCACGGGACTAATATTATCACAGGACCTTGGTGTTCGGCGAAATATGGTAGGTCATTTGCGGGAGAATTTTTACTTTACAAGTTACAGACATGGCCGATTCGCACGGGATTAAGATCACAGACAACCTCCGCAATTATTACAAATGACTGGAGGTCACCAGGTAATACTAATCCCGTGCAAATAGGGCTTTTAGATAGCATTACAGTCAGAAGAGTGACTCAAAAAGAGGCGGGGCATAAACAGGAACACCAGAACAAAGTGCAGTTACAATTGTATAAAATGCATTAAATTAGTATTACAATATATATTTCATTGAGAGAGTGTGAGTGAGTGAGTGAGTGTGTGTGTGTGTGTGTGTGTGTGTGTGTGACAAATGAGGACATCAATTTGTATGACACCGGTATTACAAGGTGAAGGTGACTTTTCAGGACATTGACCCGTGTCCCCACTTTTCAAAACGCCTATAAATCATACAGAGTGAGTTTTTTTGGGGGGGACAGTAGAAATGCACAGTCTCCTGTGAGGGCTAAGTGTAGGGTACCTTTAAGTGTAGGGTAGGTGTAGGGCAATTAGCAGATACAGTTTGTACAGTATAAAAACCATTACGCCTATGGGATGGCCCCACTTTTCACAAAAACAAACGTGTGTGTGTGTGTGTGTGTGTGTGTGTGATTCATAAGCTCTTTGTGTGCATTGTAAAAATAAAAGGAAGATTATTGAAGTATGTCTTGTAAGAAAATATTTTATTTCAGTCTATTTAAAAGTTTCACATTTAATTCAATGTTCTAATTAATGTTTCGTGAGAATTTTACTAGCAATTACTAAATTAAAAAAAATGCTGGGTTAAATATTGGACCGAACACATGCTGGGTTGTTTTCAACCAATAGTTGGGTTAAATGTTTAACCCAACCTTCTGGGCAGTAACCCAACCGCTGGGTAAAAACAACCCAGTCGCTGGCTTCATCCATATTTTACCCAGCGCTGGGCTGTATTTAACCCAGCATTTTTTAGAGTGCGCCAAAAACTGAATAAAGTCGTTATATTTGTTTTCTTTGAACACAAAAAGTATTCTCGTTGCTTCATAAAATTACGGTTGAACCACTGATGTCTCATGGACTTTTTAAATAATGTCCATACTACGTTTCTGGGCCTGGAAACATTTCAGCTGTGTTGCTGTCTACACAAAAATGCTGGGTTAAAACAACCCAGCGCTGGGTAAAATATGGATGAACCCAGCAATTGAGTTGTTTTTACCCAGCAGTTGGGTTACTGCCCAGAAGGTTGGGTTAAACATTTAACCCAACTATTGATTGAAAACAACCCTGCATGTGTTCGGTCCAATATTTACCCAGCACTGGGTTGTATTTAACCCAGCATTTTTTAGAGTGTATGCAGGCCCAGAAAGCTCTCGGATTTCATCAAAAATATCTTAATTTGTGTTCTGAATATGAATGAAGGTCTTACAGGTTTGGAACAACATGAAGGTAAGCAATTAATGACAGAATTTTCATTTTTGGGAAACTCTCTCTTTAACAACAATAAATAATATGAATTACAACTTTTAGTTGGGTAAGAATCAACAAATAGTCGAGTTGAAATCTCATAAGCCACATGCCTCATCCTCACATTGTGTACCAAACAGAACTGGCCAGTTTGTCTAAGATCTGCATCAATCATTATGGCAACAGCTGTAACACGTTCACACAGCTGTTAACTGTTTATGTGCATTAGGAGCTGCACACACACATGTAAATACAATCTGCCTGGCTTCATAAACCGAAATCAGATTTCAGAGCCCTCCCTGCTGATCTACCCATGAGCACAGTCTTTTATATATCATGCAACACATAAGAGAGTAACTGTCTCACCACATCACAGACGGTATCATTCACTCAGCTGTGGTACATGTCTGACTGACTGAGCATGCTAGCACTGTCAAAGAAGTGAGTCAATACTGCAAGTAAAGAAAACATAATTTGGGTAAGCCTGACTTAGCCTCTCAGGGGAACGAGGGTTTTCAGAGGACGAGAGTAACTGCTAGGAAACAGAACAATATCATTTCCTCTGCTCTGGCCTTCTAAATGATTCATGCAGAGGTGCTGGTCTGTGTTTGCTGAACAAGACACACAAAAAAAAAAAAAAAAAAAGAGATGAAGGTCAGGCCTCATGCATTTTCATTATGTTTCATGAAATTTCCCAGGTCTCCCTCTTCTAACAGTGGAACTACTAACTACTAGATACAAAAACACAAACAGGTACATAAAAGGCAAGTCCGGCACATATGCAATATCTGTGTGCCACGGACATGAAAGTGCCAGTTTTCAGACATGAAATCATCTGACATGAAGACGTTGTAAAAAACAGAACTTGAAACCTGTGCAGTCTTGCCCAATATACATACTACAGAAGGAAACAACTTTAATCTTTTAGTTGATAACACATAAATTGCAAGTAACACCATTTAAAATGAGATCGAACATAAAAGTGCTATATACAATTCAATTTTGTACTAGAAATTAGGGAAGTGTGAGAAATTAGTGCAGAATGTAGCCAACTAGTAAAAATTCACCAAGAAGTCACTTTTTTTGCCGTTTTGTTTTTTTTAATCATCAAATTTTTATTTTCAAAAATGCATAGCTTTAAGTTAGAAGTATGTTAAAATGTTATAACATTTATTATACTCCAAGAAAAGTCTGTAAAAATAGGGTCAAAAGTAGTATTAATATGAAGTAATTTTCTGTATTTATTTTTCCAAAAGTTTAACCCGTCTTTTGAATTATAGTTGTGTTTTAGGGTTAAAGGAAATGTTGGTAAACTTTTACAATTGATGTAAAGTTTGTGAATAAAATAAATATTTAAATACTATTTTAACTATACTGTTTTAGTTTTGTCAAGTATGTACGATCAATTTCACAAAACAGACAGCCCTATTAGATATTTAAAAATACTGTGATCCTTGTTTTCTCTGCACTGGATAAACAGAGGGGCACATTTCTTGGACAAAGACGCATTCATTCATGACTCAAGCTTCTGTTGTGAGTGACCTCCACCTGACAGTGATATACTGTCAATAAAAGCCCCCGACAGTCAGACTTCGGCTCATTCTAGACGGAGAACAAGAAAATGATGTGCTTGCACTTTCTGTCCGCACTGCTGGAGGTTCAGGAGAAGGAAAAAAACACTACATGGACTTTAGAACATGCTGAAGTCAACACAATGTTTTCCTGCAACCCATTAACTGGCCAGAGGTACAAATGCAGAGTGAGAGCCAGAGAAGAGAAGAGAGTGTTCATTAAAGACAGAAAGCAAATAACAATAACAGTCTGTCATTATGTCAAGCTGTGTAGAAACCTGCAGACATGCATGCTGGCACAGATCCTGTGCTGCACAGGAAAACAGGAAACAGCAGCTATAGATGACCACCGTTTTTGGTGCTATGACCCTGTGCTGACCCTGCTAATGTAGCACAATACACAGAGTAATATAAATAAAATAATAAAAAAGTGATGCCTTATAAGTGCTAATGAACAGAGGAAAGTGGGCTGACTTGAGTCAGACATGCTGTCTAGACTGACTTGATTACGCATCAAAGTTAAAAATTACTGTTATGGTTTTTACTGCAGCATTCACTAATGTTTTTTGTAACTTGTCCTTGTAACCTACAATGTTGTCAAGATTACTTCTGTCTTTTTTTATTTATCATGATATCTTGAATAATCATAGCGCGGCTATTTTCCATACAAAAACAGGTCATAAACAACCACATCCGTCAGAAAAAAGCTG
This sequence comes from Barbus barbus, assembly GCF_936440315.1. NCBI lineage: Eukaryota > Metazoa > Chordata > Actinopteri > Cypriniformes > Cyprinidae > Barbus > Barbus barbus. The sequence continues at coordinate 15,833,249 of NC_136753.1, forward strand.
CTGACATAACTTTGGCACTATATTCAAAGTAATCTGAAGTTTTACAATAACTTTGTTAGAAAAAAAACACTAAGTAGCCTAGTCATTCACAGATAATCTTCCCTCTGATTAAGCATTTGTGGTCACATTCAATCCGATTGATGTCTCAACGTGTCACACCAGGTTTTACATAATTTATAGAAGGCCATTTAAATATCTAGGAACAATTTGTGAGTTCCCTTTTTTTGATGGTTCTCTAGATTCTTCAAATGTCCTTTTCTGCTTTGTGGAAAAGAATAACAGCATACAGATTCAATGACATAAGGTGAATAAATAATAATAGTTTTGGGGTGAACCATTCCTTCAGAGCAATAGAAAAATGTCACTGTGCAAGTCCGAGCTGCCTCTCTGTGAGCGAAGAGAAAGCTGTGAGTCTGATTCCCTGTTAATTTTTTTAACCAAGCGAGCAGGAGGCGGTCATGTCTCTACCTAAAGTGCTGTGGCCTCCACTGTTTGTTATGGATTCTGCTTCAGCTGTCCAAATAGTCCACAGGAGAGCCAACCTGCTGCCCTAACAACACACATCAATATAAAGAGAGCTTTAAGACAACAACTGACAAACGCAGCATGGGTTATTTTGGAAAACCGCTATTTATAATTTTCAACACCTGTTCACTACAAGGAAAATTATTTTGCTTTAAGACAAGAGAGAGGTTTAGGCATTTTGCAAAGGCAAATTCAGTCGATATGCTCGGTTTATGTTACAATACTCTGGAAGCCCACTAAAACATTTGTGTTTTTCACAGTTCCAAATTCACACTTATTCACATTAATTCAAGTTCTAATGAGGCAGCCTGGGTGAAAACTGGATGGGTAATATGTCTGATTACAAAATAATGTGCAGTGTACCAATGCATTCCTAAATCTGCCATCCAATAACTGCAACAAGCTTTGTGAAAAACGTGTTTTAAAAACTTGATTTTATTCTCCTGTTTGGCAATTGTTTATCATGTTCTGACAACAAACAGTAGTAATTAAGACAAAGATTTGACAGTAACACTTTAGCATAGGGACCAATTCTCACTAATTACGATAGTCGCTTATTATAGCATGCCTATTACTAACATATTAGCTGTGTATTAGTACTTATAAACCACATATTCTGCATAAACATATTCCACATTCCTAGTCCTACACAATTCCTAAACTTAACAACCTTACTAAGTACTAATAAGCAGCTAATTAGGAGTTTATTAGGGATGTGCATCTCCATAACTGAGGCCGATGCGATACGCATCTCGATGCATAGCCAACGATGCGATACATTAAAGATACATATAGGCAGCTACCGATGCGATGCGATATGATCAACTCCTATTACGATGCGGTGCGATACGATTTCGATTCAACATGATGTGATTCAGTGTAATACGATGCAATGGAGAAAAATAATATACTGTGCAATTCAATATGTAGATATTTAATTTTTATTTATTTTGTTCCGACAGAAATCTTATCTTAAAGTATCTTAAGTGCCATCTGACTTTTTACACATGGCTCTTTCACAAACAAAAGATTAGTTTTTTTTTTACAAAACCAAAAGATTAAATAAAAACAGATATTCTTTTCCTGTCTTGTCTCTAGTTACTTTTAACAGCTCAAACATTTAACAGGTGAAACCATTTAAGAATGCTGCTCGGGGATAAACAATAAAGAAATGTTCTGTAACTTCAAGTGTGTTGTTAAATTAGTCGTACTGCCTGTATATTTTATAGCGGCGCGACATATTTTACAAATTGCATGGGTTTTGTCAAGATTTCCATCTCGCTTATAAAACCCAAAGTATTTCCAAACACTAGATTTAAAATGACTTGGTGGAAGAAAGAGTTCCGAGTCTGCCATGTTAATCCGTTCTAGGTGGTAACTCTCAGGAGGACAGCTCTCGGTCTACGTAGTGTTGTTGTGATACGTCATAATCACGTAGCAGCTGCAGTGGTGATGAGAGAATGCGCTTTCGCAACAGTTCAGAAAGGAGAAATCAATCTAAAAGTTACATAAAATATTGGTCGCTTTATAAATATTAAAAGAATAGCGCATCTAATAATAATTATATATGAATAAATCGTTTTTTACCGATGCAGATGTTAGAAATGATGCATCGCGATACAAATGCCAACTGTATCCGATGCACGCTTATTTAAATCGATGCATCGCATCGTAAGCTTTTATGCCGATGCACCGATGCAAATCGGTGAATCTTACCATCCCTAGTGCCAAATGCCATAGTTAAGTGAGAATTGGACCTTAAACCATGGTCAAATTTTTGCATGCACTGTGTCTGTTTAGACCAATGCATTTTAGAAACAAAATAGAGAAGCTGAATGAAAATGCATTTCACTCTGTCTCAGTCTGTTTGTGAGTACCACAAAGTCATAGAAACAGTATGTAAGCAGCTCGCTCTTGGCTTGTGACCAAAAGCATGAAACTTATTGGTTGTTTGGTTAGCCAGCATATGTCCTCAAAAAGACAAACTAGACAACTTCATGAAGTAATAAACATTTGTACCGAACAATTCAGTCACATTTCTGCTTTTGACTTCCTTTGCTGTCATTTTCTGTCCGAGAATGATTGTTCCATTTAACCCAGAATCTTCCTTCAAAATGCATAAACAGCAGATGAGCACTTCATGTATAGTCGATGACTTCTCACATGGCCCAGATGGTCTTCTCCCATATTATGTTCACTAAAACACTGATTTACAACCACACTTTAGGGACTTATTGTAATGGAATGCTTTAAGCCTTCAAACCACACTAAGTTTAATGACGTCCTCTGTATGGGCCTGCAGCAGGAGGCCTGTCTCGCAGGTGGCGTCTTATCTAGTGATCTTCAACAGCATGCGTAAATCAAGGCTGCAGTTCTAGTTTTCCACATTGTTTGTCAAAAGGGATGACAATAACAAAGAAGCAACAATCTGAATACTGAACGATGAAAAGCCCAACATAAGACATGATGACATAACAGCAGAGTCACTGTTAGGCAAACCAATGGCATTTCGCTGTGCGAGACAGACAGGAATATTACCAATAGTCCTACACAAACCTTATACTAAGCAGATTTATTTTGTTGCATTGTATCTTTCCGCTCGCTTTCACCAGTCAGCACTTTACTGGTAGGGAATGTGCAGGTTTGCTTACGTCTGTGCACTACTGCCTGACTCAAACGTTTAAGGCCAAAAATTCTCCAAGTCATGCAGTCTGAAAAGGCAAGATACTCTTAAAAAGGGAACTCCAATAATGCCTGTCTGCAATGCAAACAGAAATTCCATTTGCTCAGGACAAATGGAAGCAAGATGTTTGTCTGAGGCACATGCAGGAGAAAGGAAGGACAGAGAAAGCGAGGGAGAGAAGAACAAGTTTAGACTGAGCCACATGGAGGCCATTTAGAAGAAGATCCCCTGCAGGAATGCTCTGTTAAATTCCTGCTCTATTCAATGTGACAAATTGTATGCAATGAGATGGAGCCAACATATTTGGACCATATGAATAAGAACAATGAATGAACGATCCCAATAACCGATGCTTCAGGGTTACGGGAAAAAATGGCATCAAAGCAAAGCAACAGCTCCTCTGCCAGACAAGAAGCGTTCCAGAAGACAAGTAAAGGCAAGTCATTTGGTTGCAAGACTTTGGTTATAATCTCAAGCGACACAGCCAAAGTTTACACCCACAAGCCACCACAAAGACATCAAAATCACACCCTTACCCTTGAAGTCAGTCAACATCCAGCATTAGCATTCCCACAAAAACACATACTAGTTCTGATCTAAAAGACTGTCAGAAGCATTTAGTGGATTATCGGCCTGACAAATCAAGGAAATCTAATCATATGACTGGCAAACATACCTCAGGACACACTACAGTCCACTTCCTGAAGCTGCATGTTCCACTAAAGTGCTACAACAGCACATAGCAATGCAGTTCGGAGTGCACAGAATAAGAAGGATGGGCTCACGACTAAAGTGGATCAGCAGCGATCAGAGTAGATCAGCTGTAATCACTGCAAAGCCAGTGTTAGAGATCCAGTGGTTCACGTTTCATTCTAGCGACCTTGATGGGGCCAGAGGATGACGGTGAAAGGTAACTATCTAAAGTGGAGAAAGGTGCTTTTTCTTTTCTTCAGTATGAACTTCCCGCACTATAAATCTTGTCACCCTTGAAAATGTAAACACCAAGGATATCACACTAAATGGAAGCGAGAAAAATTTTAGTAGTTGGCCGTTTTCCCAAAGCCATTGATCAACTAAGCGCACCACTCTGCATGGCCCTTATGTTTACATTTCATTGACAAATTGTAACATCTAATATTTAGTCTAAATGGACCTTTAATAGTGACAATTATTAAACATTATTCAGGTTAGTGATCGTATTAAATGTACTGTGGATAAAAAACAAGGCTGTGAGGGATAGATACAGTTTTTACAATGGTGCACACTGTATCCTCCACATAATTTTCACCAACTCACAAGTTTCAGAACTGTTTTATAGAGTTTCTGTCTACTGAATGTTATTTTCTGAAAGATGTTTCATCAGCTGAACAATCGGTATGCTGTTAAACAACAGTACAAACTATTGAATGTACTGTACTCCTATCCCTCATAGCCTCATTTTCATTTATATCAAAATTTAAATATGGTGCTACCCTGTTCTATAGCACAACCGATTATAAAAAAGTGCACATATCCTATCCTAAATGTCTAAAAATCAAAAATGTGTTTATTATTATTATATTGTTTAAAACATATGTACCAGACATCAGTTTTAAAACAGCTTTTCCTCAAACATTTGCACTGAGGTGACTAGTATGTACTTAATACAAATGTATAATCTCTGTATTTTATGAAGATTCTGAAATAAATTACTGATTTTTTTTTTCAATCCGGTAAAATCAATCATTCCTCATTCTTAATTACTTTTTTCATATTTCACCAATTATTAATTTTTTTATATTTATAATTAAATAACTTTTTTTGTCACAACCATGTCAAGTATAGGTATTATGTTTTGTACTAGAACTCACTGGTAACCTACTTAACATCTCCAAAACCATTTAAGCACTAAGTACTGTAAGATCCAAGCAATTAAGGCACCATATTAAAGTGGGTGCATGCAATAGAAATACTGCCATAATTCTTGAGGCATGCTTTGTGCAAAAGTATAAAACCATAATGAATGAATATCTCTGTTGCTGTTTATCGTGGCACTCCTCTAGTTTCCCCTGATCAATGCATGCTGAGTCTCACCCCACCCTAGACTAGACATCTTAACGTGGCACTGTGATCCGTTACCTGGGTCGTATATGCCCACAAATATGGACCTGTTATTCAAAACTCTAAATAATAACGTTAAAAATAACAAATCCAGTGATTTTTAAATGTCTGTTGGCAAACAACCCATCGGGCAGCTCATAACATCAGTCGTTCAATACACGTTTGCATGAGTTGGTGTAAATCTTAATGTAAAAATTATAAATTGATAACGTATGGCAAATGTAACTTTTGTAAAAAAAAAAAAAAAAAAAAAAAAAAATATATATATATATATATATATATTTTTTTTTTTTTTTTTTTTTTTTTTTTTTTTTTTTACAAAAGTTACATTTGCCATACGTTATCAATTTATAATTTTTACATTAAGATTTATATATAGTGCTAATATGTTTCGCATATGTGCGGACTAGTGTTAGCTGTGTCTTGCTCAGATGTCTGGCTAAAGGAGTTAGCAGTGGTGGCTAACTGATAGTCTAGACCTCAACTTGTAATACTGGGATTGTTTTAAGAGTCTCAAAACTGACAACTCTTAATCCATATTTTAGTATTTAAACGGTGTTTTAGTAGCTGACAAGCAGATAAACTGTGATAAACTGTGCCTGAATTACTAAATGGACAACTATATAAACAACCACAACAAACAACGGACGCTGGTCGGCATTCACCTCTCTCCTGCACACACATACACACACACTAACGTTAGATTAAAACGGTCTCAAACTGTTTACCTTGAAGTCTTTTTCAATTCCAGGGGTTTTAGCTAAATATTAACTTTCCATGGAGCGAGGTAAAGTTGCATAACCTTGCACACAGGGTTCAAGCCCGACGTTAGCGGTCAGTTTTCACACCGGGGCAGGATTTCAACAGTCCAGTCCATAGAGAGGCTGAGTGTATAAAGCCTGTGTGCGCAGACAGCAAGGCAGTTGCCGCAGCTCCTCCAGCAGTCACTCATGCCAGACGACGGTCTTTGCGCTGCGGCTGCGCTGGACAGAAGAACTGCGCATGCGCACAAATGCGCTGCCTGCACAGTTTATCAGCTCTCTACTACCCTCTACTGTAAGCAGAACATGTAAACACACATGCTCTTGTCTACTTGCCGACAAAATGAATATAAAACAACACATTTAAAAACGTATAATATAATAAAACTAGTTTTTAAAAAATCAGGGTCCACCTTGTTTTGCTCACTGTGCATCTTCAGTGACAAAATTTACAGCTATAATATATAAACAGAGGGCAAGCAGTCAATATGGGAAAACATAATAAACAAAATGTAGATATTTTAGAATCATTGACATAACAATTAGCCTATCTATTTGTTCTTCACAATACACGTCCATAAGCAAGATTGATCCAATAACCTGAACACTAGAATACTTGAATACTAACAACAGTGATTAAAATGCAGTTCTACCTCATTTCTTTGTATCAAAAGCAAGTTTCAACTTCAAGTCAATATTTCACGTTAGGTTTTTTTATATATATATAATACTCCAGTGTATTTCATCACTACAATAATTTTCCTCCACTGTTTTTATTTACTTGCTGCATTGAGATTGTCCTTGCTGTGTCATATTCTCTAAAAAAAAGGCCCTTGTGAAAAGAATAGGCCTGGTAATTGATTAAACTCACCATTAGATGGCTAGGTCATCTGCAAAATGTAGATTTCTTGAAAGTTAGTGAATACATAGTCCGTTTGGGTACACTAATGGCAGAAGACGTCGTACAGTAACTAACTTTTCTGGTTTTGCTTGGTTGTGCTGACGTTAGTCTCATTTCTTTCTGATGTAGGACACACCTTTCTCTCTCCAACAATGCATCACAGACGCAGCAATCCAGCCTATTAGAATTGCTTTACGTAGAACCTATTTTAAGACTCACAAAAAAAGAGAATTATTTTCTCCATGTAATGAGGTTAATGTGTTCTCTTTTGAAAGTGTGTCTAACAGTGAAGCTGTCAAACGCATTTTTTTCAACATTTCTAAAAAAGTAAACATATTAAAGAGAACTCTGTTGAGATTATACAAAATAATTGCTCAAGATCTCATAGGCAATGACCATTGTTTATGTAGTTCCAACATAATGTCACTTCCACCACATCTCAAATTGTGTAGCATCCTGTGGTAGAAATAATTATATTTAAATAATATTTTTAATAATTCTAAATCATTTTAAATAAATAACAATACAGTTAAATTATCCACACTTTTCCATAATTACAAAATTAAGGGGAAAAACATTACAGCTTGATTGCTGTCCAATGTTCACACAGTAGTACAATAAATATAAGTATTATAATAAAATATAATATAATATAATACCTAACTACATAATACTATTATTGTTAGAAATTGCAACAATATAAAAATAGAAATATAATACATTTATACATATAATTAAAACACTAAATAAACAATAATATCCTGGCCAGAGGAGAACTGCTTCCCCTACTGAGCCTGGTTTCTCCCAAGGTTTTTTTCTCCATTTTGTCACAGAGGGAGTTTTGGTTCCTTGCCTACAGATACTATTTAAACTAAACTGAGCTAGACAATGACATCTCTGAATTCAATAATTAAATGCCTTTAACTGAAAATTGAGTGTTTAATCTTATTCTTATACATTACTGACACACTATCCTCCAATTTGATACTGTTAAGTGCTTTGACATCATCTGTATTGCTAAAAGCGCTATATAAATAAAGGTGACTAGTAAATAAATATTAATTATTAACTAATCATTACAAAATTATTTTGATTTATCAACATTAAAACACATGTAAAGTACAAACAAATTTATGAACATATATTACAAACAGACATTAATAATAGGCTATGGATAATGTAATAATAATCACCTCCAATTATGCAGCTATAGCATTCTAAATAAAATACAAACAAATATTCAAATAAATTGGCAAAGAATCAGAAAAAGAAAAAAACTAAGAGCAACATCCCGAATTTACAAAATAAGCATCAAGACAAATAAAATGAACAAACAAATAAATATACTGGGCTACAAAATGACATTGACATCTTCCATACCAACAACAGATGTTTAAAAAGAAGAAAAAACATTTAAATGTTTTATTTTTATTTGACGCTTTCTTTATAATAGACATTTGAAAAGTAGCCTAGTAAAAATAGGCAACAGAACAGTAACTTACAGCATAGATAGCAGGCAATAAAGTAGACAGCTAAACATAACGCCAGTCTTTCTTGGAACAAAGCGATATGAGCTGTACAGATGTCTTTTTTGATAATGATTGCTCATGCATGCAAACTAAATTTCGCTCATGTTTGCCGTCATACATCCAAAAGAGCAGATGTCGCTGTGCTTTCCTCCACACAGTGTTGTTTTGCATCGCTGTCGACGGTATTTACCACGCATGCGCACATCATTCTTTCTTTTTCCCGTGCAGCGGAGTCAAAACTCCCTAGTTTGACTCCAGGCTCCGGCTTAGGAGACTGCAAAGTCTACAAAATGGTCAGTACAGCGCCGCAATACTTTTATTTTTATGTTCCCTAAAGATTAATGATCTGTTTGGTGCCTTTACGTTATGGAATGATGGCAGATAATAAAAGGATGACTTAAGATTTTCTCCGATAGACATAGTTCAAACGTGGCCTTATGGCTGATTTCAAGCCCTTCCCACATGAGTTTCAGAGACTTGCACCCTGTGGTGAATTTGCAACATTGATGAGGGTTTTCGGAACATGACACGCTCTCAAAAAATATTGTATTAAACACCTGATCGAGCTTTTACATGATAATTAATGCTAGCATGCTACGGCTTCAACACTTAATGGAGGGCTTTAAGCCCTTTATAGTTATAACACGTCCGTTTTCATTGTAGCAAAAATGTGCATTTGATTTGCTTCTGCAGGTTGAAACTCTGAAGTGAATGTCTTTTTAAAACGGTGTCTTTTATAGGGATTCGTTAAAGTAGTGAAGAACAAGGCTTACTTCAAGAGGTACCAGGTGAAGTTCAGGAGAAGGAGAGGTGAATCCAGAAATTTAAACATTAACCATTATATGAAGTCACACAGACAGGCTTGGTTTTCATTGTTTTTTTTTTTTTAAGAGGGAAAAACTGATTACTTTGCCCGAAAGCGCCTGGTAATCCAAGACAAGAATAAGTACAACACACCCAAGTACAGGATGATTGTCCGCTTCTCCAACAGGGACATCATCTGCCAGGTGAGTGCAAAGCTGTTCATTTGTCCCATGACCAGTTATAAAGTGCTCATGCAGCAGGACGTCCTAAAATATGACATGCATGTTCTCATTATTGTGCCTCATAACAGGTGACTCGCTTGTCTTTGTGAGTTGAATATCTCTGAAGATTTTGATTTGCTGACAGTCAAAGGTGATTTAAGGTGTTTTGGATTTTCAGATTGCCTACGCCAAGATCGAGGGTGACATGATTGTGTGTGCGGCCTACTCCCATGAGCTGCCCAAGTACGGCATCAGTGTGGGTTTGACAAATTACGCAGCAGCCTACTGCACTGGGCTGCTGCTGGCCCGCAGGGTGAGTCTCACTTCCGCCCCTTATTATTTGACAGTCTCCCCCCTGAAAGGAGTTTATGAAACTTTACCTTGCACTTGAAGAGTGGTTGCATTAAAGAAATTAACCTCTATTCTCTAGACATTTGTCGTGTTTACAGAAATAAAGAAATATGACACTGAGACATTTCACATGCAGGAGAATGAATTAGTCTTGTGTGCATCTTCTGCACAAATGGAAAGGGAAGGGTGTGTGGTCAAGTATGGTGACCCATACTCGGAATTTTTTCTGCATTTAACCCATCCAAGTGCACACACACAGTAGTGAACATACACCTGGAGCAGTTGGGGGTTCAGTGCCTTGCTTAACGGTCTCACCTCAGTCGTGGTATTGAGGGTAACCGGAGAGCGCTGGTTATTCACCCCCCCACCTACAATCCCTACCGGACCTGAGACTCGAACCCACGACCTTCTGGTTACAAGTCCGACTCTGTATCCATTAGGCCACGACTGCCCAAAGTAATGTGTGCCATACCAGATTATCAAACTTTTTAATGGAATTAATCTTGTGACCAGATTTAGTAATGACTTTCTTTAAATCTACTATATCTTAATCAGATTTTATCCATGAAAAGGCAAGACATAAAGAAACTATTTGGAAATGAAACGTCTTGCTTTCTACATTGTTTTTGCAGACTAAATGTGAGCTGCCAACTCTTGTGTAGCAATAAATTGTTGAATTTAAAGAAATAATTCACCCAAAAATGAAAATTGTGTCATTACTCGACCCCCCCCCCATGTCATTCCAAACCTCCAAAGACATTGGTTCGTCTTCAGAACGCACATTAAGATATTTTTGATGCAATCCGAGAATTTTCTTACCCTGCATAGACAACAATGCAGCAATGTTCCCAGGCTCAGAAACATAGTAAGGACATCGGTAAAATAGTCCACGTTGTTCATCTGTAATTTTACGAAGCTGTGAGTTCTTTTTGTGCGCAAAGAAAACAGAAGTGACTTTATTCAACTACTCTTCTCCTCTGACATTCATGAGAGTACCACGACGCATACATGTGCATTCCTCTGCTTGTAAACAAGGCACAGCACATGCATGTACTATGTCAGCAGCACCACATGCATGCGTCCTGGTGCTCTCATGTTTCACAGATAAACAAAGGTCTTAGGTTTTGGAACAACGTTAGGGTGAGTAATTGACACAATTTTAATTTTTGGGTGAACTGTCCCTTTAATGCCACAGTTGGTGTGTCCCAGTTTGCATGCTATCCATCCTAAATAGAATAAGTGTGTCCCAAATCATAGTATGTTGAAATGCATAGATACCGAATAGTCTAATATTTTTGGAGGAAATTCGAAGTGCATATCCATGCACACTATAATGGCTAAGATGTGCATGGATATGCACAACACAATGTGCTTTGGAAGGATTCGGTTCAGGAATATTTTATTCTTAATATAAATAAAATGTTAAGTAGAAAGGTTTTGATAAAGGGGTTTGAATGATCAATGTAATCTAACCTGCAGAAAAAAGTTAATCTGCAACAATATTGTAAACGCTTAAAGATATGCTGGGCCTTTGTGAGGCAAGTTCATTGCAACAAAGACCGACAAATTAACATACTAGTCACTCTAATACAGTTGGAAGATTTGTTGGATAGCGTAAACTGAGCTGTGGAGTGTGTGTAACTGTTTATGAGGACATTTTGATAAGATGATTAACAGGCATGGAGATATGTGAACTGAGATGCAGCAAATGTATTTAATTATAATTTAATGGCTACCAGTAATATAAGAGTTATCCAGATGTGTTTTCATACAATTTCCCAAGAAGGCATCTTCCCATGACCGCTGGTGACGAGCATTTCTTCAAGGGGCAGACTTCCTAACTATGCATCTCATTTGCCACATCAGTATATTACAGATATGGAATTTCAACCGAGATGCTCTTAAGTGTGGTGCAACCTGAACTTGTGTGTGTGTGCATCATTTGTTCTTTCTCACTGCATGTTGTCATACATGCTTAAAGTGAGGTCTTTTGCAAGTATTCATGTTGACTTGTTAAAAATTATTTTTTTTCATCAGGCAAAGTTTGAAAACTTTGCACTGGCACCATGATTGTGTGCTAGATAAGTAGATAGTCCTTTGATGTTGTGCAGAACTGTAAGGACTCATCAGCTTTGATATACAAATAGAATTTGGTCACATGGTTTTAACTACCTCCAAATGTAGCTTGAGTGATCACAAAATGTTTTGTAGCTCATTTACACTTGTATTCAGTGCTGTCCTCTTACAATCCAATCATCCGTAACTGTTAATACCAGGAGTAAACGGGTCCCTTAGCAGTTCTGAAAGGCTTAAATTAATCCAGGATAATTGATACGAAGACAAACGACTGGTTATAACTGGTCCACTATGTGCTCTCTTCCAGCTGCTGAACAAATTTGGCCTTGACAAGGTGTACGAGGGCCAGGTGGAGATCACTGGGGATGAGTTTAATGTGGAGAGCATTGATGGGCAGCCAGGAGCTTTCACCTGCTACCTGGATGCAGGCCTGGCCAGAACCACCACTGGCAACAAGGTGTTCGGTGCCCTGAAGGGAGCGGTGGATGGAGGTCTCTCCATTCCTCACAGGTAGGTTTTCCCTCTTACTGTTTATTTCTGAATATGCTCAAAATATTGGGTGTGAGCAATTTGTTCTGGGTTTTTCCATTTCATATTCTGTTTTCTTGATGATGACACCGTTTGAAACTGAGCAGCTTGTAGTTGCTCAATTGATGTGATTTTCAAGACGGGACTGATTTTGAGACTTGTTTACATTGTAAGCACCAAAATGTGCATCTAGTATATTCAGCATATGAGTTTTTCATCTTTGACTTAGCACCAAGCGTTTCCCTGGCTATGACACTGAGAGCAAGGAGTTCAATGCAGAGGTTCACCGCAAGCACATCCTGGGCCTGAATGTCTCGGAATACATGAGATACTTGATGGAGGAGGATGAGGACGCCTACAAGAAACAGTTCTCTCGCTTCATCAAGAATGGCGTTACCCCTGATTCCGTATGTGCTGTGCTTTTTTTTTTTTTTTTTTCCTTTTTACCCCCACCCCCCTTTTAAAAGATGTTTGATACTTAAATTGTTGAACAATCTGTTGAATCTTAGACTTGAAGTCATACTCGGCCTAAAAATGCGAATTCTCATGCCATCCTAGATGTGTATGGCTTTTTTCTATGGAACACACAGATTTTTAGAAAAATAAACCATGTCCATGTAATGCAAATAGATGGAACCCTCACTGTGGAATCTTCAAAAGCCAAACAAACAAGACCGTAGTGACTGCATTACCGTTAGTATGAAGTGAAATGAGGAAAATGCTATTACTTTAAGCTTGTTTGAATTATAAACCATCTCTTTTAGCCAACTTTTGTACTTAACAAGTGGCATAAACGCATTCTAAAACTCAAGCAAGAAGTGATGGATGTCACTTCTCATGCATGTTTCACAATTCATCAACAACGTGCTGATGTTTACATCAAGCATGAACACTCGTATGACAGCTGACTCAAATCAGTGGCTTATAGTTTAAAGTATTGGTATTTTTCTCTCGCAGACCATGCTTTTTGGGTGGAGTATCTCTAAGAATTGCAAAGATTCATGAGTTTCCATTTCAAAATACTTGGCAGTTAAATATTTCAATAACATTGGCTATTACAATAAAGCTGGCTACTATATAACTGTTACAACTAGTAATGATATTAATCTCTTGCTCAGATGGAAGAAATGTACAAAAAGGCACACGCAGCCATTCGGGAGAACCCAGTGCACGAAAAGAAGCCCAAACGGGAAGTCAAGAAGAAGAGGTATTTATCTGTCCTTTTGGTTTCTTCATGTCTTGTGCTCTCTGGTGATGTTAGTGATTGTATTACAGACGCGGAGGAATGTTGTTTTTGCTCGTTTTGACATTTCAACCATTTAGAACTGACATTTGATTTCCACAATAACTATTCTGCTGCTTGATGATGATGCCTTTCAGACTGAGCAAATTGTAGTTGGTCCTTCATTTGCACAGTTGATGCAAACTTCAAGACGGGTCTGAGAGCAGCTGGTTAATTGTTGGGCGTTTAGTGTCAAGACCCATTAGAGGAGGTTTTGTTTTAAACTGTATATTGTGGGGTTTTTTTGTTTGTTTGTATGCCTGTTCTTAAAAACAAAAACATCTATGTCAGCTAGACTGCAGAAAGCATTAATGGTTTATGTTTGGGACTAAATAAATCAAACTTGACTAATGCTTGTTTGGTCAGGGAAAACATTGGTAGTCTCACCTACTAAATGATTGTTTCATTTAAAATGTAGTGCTATAGTTAAAAGTCCTGGGAGAAATTGCTTTCTACTTGTTTGCTGAAATTGAGTGGTTCTCTTTCTAGATGGAACCGTGCCAAGCTCACACTGGCTCAGAGAAAAGACCGTGTTGCCCAGAAGAAGGCCAGCTTCCTTCGGGCTCAAGCTGCAGAGGAGGACTAGAGCTCAATCTCGCTTTTCTCCTTGTGCAGAATTCGTTTGTTGTAATAAATATATCAAAAAAGACTCTTGTATCTGTCTGATTGCTTGTCACATTGAGTTGGAGGCTGTGCATGATTTGCAAACGTTTAGGATGATTTATGCATGTTTCTTTGTCGTAGCATCTGTGAGGATTTAGGGAAACCATTAGAATTTACAGAATTAAACAATGGCATAATCTTTTCTTTGCTTCAATCAACATTCTTCTTTGAATAAGTGAATAAACCAAAAACAGTCAGACTTGAAGTTCAAAATATACTTTTAAATGTTGTAAAGGGCCCTGAGTCCTAACTTAAGGGTGCACGTACCAATGCATTCAAAACAAAAATTAAATGTAAAAACTAAGGCTTAAAGCACTTGCATGACATTAACTGAAAATGGCCTATTACAAGTAGCATTTCAACTTTTATGCACACGTCTTGCCTCTTTAGAACGTGAATAATTAGTTACTTTTGTTTGTGGCAGTTTGACTGAAAAAATTGACCGCATAATTGTTCTAACCTATTGTATTGAGTAACGGCGTTCAATCTGAAAATTACAATTCACGCAAATAATTTTCAGATCCTTTGTAGTTCTATGGAAAAGATTGAAGTGTTCTGAAATCTGGATTGTATATCATCTGCAGACTAGAGCAGGGGTTTTCAAGTCATTCCTAAATTATTCCTGTCAAAATGACATTTATGTATATTTTCATGTATAAACAAATGTTATCACTACTAAAGCCAAGGCAACTTATTAAAAGACAATATCTACAGTATTTACTTTGTATTAGGTTCAGAACTTTTTTTTCTCTACCGAATAGTAATATATGCATAAACCTTTAAAATGAAAGTCAGATTTAAAACCTAGACAGCTTGATTGTCTCCGTTTCCTGAACAAGAATTAAAATTTGGCATTTTCTCTTGGCAGTGGAGGACATGCATTAGCAGAGGCAGTATCTCTGCAGCCTAAGCTTTTATAAATTGGGATTGAGTCAAGATTGGGTAATGTAACAAAACAAGGTGTCACGAAGGCTATATTGACAGTAGGCTACTCTGCAAATGCAGGCGAAAAATAAAAACACGTAATTATATTAGGCAAATCATGGATGGTCCGATAGCAGTCTCTTGTTTATTACTCTTGTGTTGTGTATAAGAACAATATATCAGTTCTATATATCATTATGAGTCCTTTGTGTGAGATATCTTCTTCCAAAGCAGAGTTTTGAGGTTGTTGAGAATCAAGGAATGTTCCATTTCCATCTGTTCGCTGGCGCCTTTGAGAGCAATGCAGGCGTACAACTGTTTCTCCAGTTCGTCTTTAATGTCTGATGGTGCACCATACAGAAGATAGTCCTTCAGTGTGCTACATACTTTTGCCAGATTGGGCTGTGTGACCTCTGTAATGCAGCGGTGCTTAGTGAGATCACAGGAAGTGAGGCAGTCCCGTCCATACATACAGTCACTGTCCTCTTCGCACCGCATTTCACGCATCACTTCCTGAAAAGCAGCTTCGGGAACAATACGCCTTGCGTCTACCACCTTTATATCGTGGCGCTCTGTATAACCAAACCCAGCGGAACTTACGTCGCACATGAGGAAACTTCCGAATGTGCCGTGGAAGAGGTCCTCAACGAGCTCAAACAGACCGATGGCTATCTTAGCCTTGCGAGGCCAGGATGGGGCGGCCCACTGGTCGATGCTCCGTCGCAGGCTGGCTGGAATCCACAGCTCTACCATCCATGGAAGGCTGACGCCATAGAGTGGTACGTAAGGCACCTTCTCCATCACATACAGGTCCCCACAGAAGCCCAGTAGTCTGGGAGTGTGCTCTCGCTCCTTCAGCACGATGGACAGCAGGAATTCATTCAGCTGCAGTAAAGCCCAAGCTGAATGTGCTTCTGACAGGGAGATCTGGCCATCCTTGTTGCTGTCTGCAACTCCAAGCACAAGGGTCACCAAATCTGCTAAGTTGGCTTGGTCTCCTACTTTTGCCTGCAAGGGGACAAAGTGCCATTGTAATGAGTTAATAATAGTTGAAGAGATGTCTCTGTATATGAAAGGTCTTCCAGGCTATGAAAATATCTCTTCATGCCTAGTTCATGGAGAATAAGTAATGCATGTTTTACATAAATTTACAATTTAAAAAGGGTTAAAGTGTAAACAAATGAAGTTTAACAGCTTCAGACCTTAGGTCGTCAGCTCACATATATACACTAGTGCAGAGGTTTCAACATTTTTTAAATATTCAGATTATTCAAATGTCAAATATTTTATTTATTTTAGTGCTGTCAAACGATTAATCGCATCCAAAATAAAAGTTTTTGTTTACATAATATGCATGTGTGTACTGTGTATATTTATTATGTATATATAAATACACACAGCATATATTTTGAAAATATTTACATGTATATAATTTATATCATATATAAACATTTAATATATAAATATAAATGTTTTCTTAAATATATACATGCATGTGTGTGTATTTATTTATACGTAATAAATATACAGAGTACAAACATATAATATGTAAACAAAACTTTTATTTTGGATGTGATTAATTGCGATTAATCTTTCGACAGCACTAATTTCTTTAATACTACTAATGTTATATTTATTTTATATTATTATTATTTATAATATTAATGTCACAATCAAATATGGTAACACTTTACAATGTGTCATTTGTTAACATTAGTTAATGTATTAATTAACATGAACAATACATTTATTCCACTATGTATTAATCTTTGTTAATATTAATAAAAATACAGTTGTTCATTTTTTGTTGCTGTTAGTTCACAGTGCATTAACTAATGTTAACAAAACTTGTGGTTTTAATAATGCATTAGTAAATGCTGAAATTAACATTAACACAGATTAATAAATGCTGTAGAAGTATTGTTCATTCTTAGTTCATGTTAACTAATGTAGTTAACTAATATTGTTACAGATATGGTGTTGTGGGAAATAGCGCACGACGAGGAGATAAACTTGACCATTGATAAACTTAAGATCATAAAGAGAACTGAGGACTTATAAAGGGATCAACCAAACGAGGAAACAAGATAATTAATTAAACACAGGCGATGATAATGAATGAATTAACAAGGAACTAATGAGGAAAACCGGAACAAAACCAAATAAGGGCAAACAGGAAACTAGGCAGAAACCAAACCGTGACAAATATGAACTAATGAACCTTATTGTAAAGTGTTGCCAAAAAATATTTACTAGACAAAAATTAAAATCTCCCATGCTAAAACCCTGTAGCCCAAACTGAAATAATTAAGCAGAAGATTTAATAATTATATTTAATAGAATACATTTGCATGATCATCACATCCCCAAAGATTTGCATTATGCCACAGAATGTTTAAACATTCCTGCAGCCTAATAGATTATTAAAATTACAGACAAAGTTAGAACAAAACCTGCCAGGAGCTGGGCTGAGAACATTTTGGTTTTAAAAGCATATAACGCTAATGCAATATTGTATTTCAGTACAGCATGGGATTTGAGACCTTTAGATGGCCGAAGACCATCTCTTTGAACTTCTCCATTGATGTCCCTTTGGTTGGCCTGTTAAAGGAGGCGGATTCTTTTCGGGGCTCCAGTTCTGCACCCAAATCATAATGAGGGTCCTCCTCCATCTGGCACTTTATGATTCCGTCCATATCCCCCCAACTGCCGGAATATACCTAAACAAAGAAAGTAGCAAGAAAGAGAGAGCGGATGAGTTTTACTCAACCTTACTGACAAGAGACTGTGCATGCAAATAAACGTATGTGCAGACAAGCAGAAGCATGGTTCAGTAGACAACATCTTTTAAAAGATCAAACAAGCATTACAGTGTTATATTAAGATCTGTTGTGTCTGACCTGATTGCTGGGTTTGGCAGAGAGACACTTTCCCAAATAAAGAGTGTCCTTCTCACACAAGCTGTTGCAGGCTGACCCATCGATCACCCCCTTCTGGAATTTATCGCACTGGGAAGACATGAAGAAACACATACGTCAGAGTCTATGCTGCATTATTCATTTTATTCCATGACACAGTACTCCCCAAAGACTGCCTGATCCATTTTTTTAGTCAGTGTCTCTTATGTAATCACTCTCCTCTAGATGGCCCCCTTTAGTAAATAATGTTTGCAAAAAGCATCCAACAGCTGTAGAGGTGCACCAAGTCATTTTTTCCTCTTTAAAAATCAAATATATATACACAGCATCCAATTTTTTGTGCCGTTTGTTCAAAACTACTTAAAATCAAGCTTAAAACTCACAATAGAGTTCTTGCACTCATGTCCACGGCACAGCTCTGTGTATGAAGAGTATTCCACGTACACCACCCAGCTTCCCACGAAAACAGCCAACCAGGAAAAAAACAGGTACTTCATGTGTAGGTAGGAGAACCGGGCCTGTGCACAAACAAAGAGACAATGTAACCATGCAGAAAATGCTTTCCTTTTACAAAATATCTCCAAATGTTAACTGATAAACATAAAAAGGGCTTTTGTTGATATTCATATAGTAATCATTTTTCCATTATTAAACTATTTATAATAGATGCTGAACACTTTGACTGTTACAGACTATGCAGTGAAGGTTCGATTTTAGTACTAGGCAGTTTTGAAGACGCTGACGTGTGCTGATTATGAGCCGATACAGTTTGTTCGAGGTTCTTCTGAAATGGTGGCGATAAGGGGCAGGACTGCTAAAAACCAGATGAAAGGAACATAGCTCAGTGAAAAGACATTTCAAAAATCAAGGTTTAAGTTCCACATGTTCAGTGCAGTTTCTGTAAGAAAAACATTTATTAATCATAGCTTTCTAGTTTTATACACTTTAGCGCAATACTAAAATGTATGCATTGATTACAATATCATTCATTTCATTCATTTAACCTATGAGGTACTAAACCCAGGAAAATCCTTTCATCTTTTACTTATGTGTGACCTTTTAAAGCTCAGAACAGCGGGAAACTATCATCTTGACAGCCACACAGGATGTGTGATCCACTATAAATAGCCCCCTCACTTCAACCACTGAGGGCTCTTTATGAAATATCATTTTCTTCTGATTTCTAAAAACAACCGAGGTCAGAATTTATCACAAACTTATGATGCAAAAGGAAAATTGGTCCAAGGATTTTCCAAATCCTGACCATTTTGCTTGAGTCTTTTATGGTCAATTTTCTTTTTTCCTGTGGGCAGAACTTCCTTGGGACATGAGAAGCAAAGCCGTCGAAAGCATGTTACAGCTTCATCTTCAAAATAATTGCACATTTTGAGAGAGATCTACTGTCGGGACTTAGAAAGAGGTTTCAAATGAGGTGCTGTAGTCAAAGCTCGCCTGAAACTACAAGCAAACGTTTGAGTGAGCGGGGTAGCACACAGCCAGCTAATTTCAGCACCATCGCAGCCCTCCGTGGTCTGACATTTCCTTGTCTACAAAATCTGATCTGACAGAACTTCTCCTCCGGCATGAGGAGGAGGAATGGGCCTCGTAGCTGAGCCTGATCGCCTGCAGTAGCTCCTATGTCTATTGTTTTGTGTTTTAGGAGGCACTTTGTGTATAGCAGCTGTTTGCTGAGCGCTTTACCACCTGTATACAGAGTTTAAGTTGATCCTCATACAAACACATTCACCCAGGGCAACAGGAGCAAAATCAAACAACTAAGGAAGAAGACGGCAGTACGTAGTAACATGACAGATGAAAAAACAATGCCTCCACTAACAGAACTGAAAAATAGTATCATAATAATATGATTGGAGTACCATGGATTTTAAATCAGTATGAATGTATGAAAGTGCAATGCCCAAAGGGAAGCCGAGTAATGAAACCCACGAGGTGATGTAAAATATGGTGATAATATCTGACTCTTATTTGGTTGGAACTGGAAAACACACATTGTTTCTCAGTGCAAACCAAACCTCAGAGGAACAGTTTGCTGAACTTTGCTCGGCTCAGTGCAAACAGCTATACTGCTGCAAAATTTATAAGAAATGCTAAATTATTAATCACAACGATTGCAGCCATGCATCTCTGTATTAATGTAGCTAGTGTTTAACGGTTGTGTGCATGATAGGCCTAACCTGCACAGTAAAATCATGAAGTAGAGTGGGGTCACATGATGGTATAGGTATGAATATACAGTTCTCCTGGTGATCTGTACATTTAGCTTTTTTTTTTTTTTTTTATAAATTCATGAATTATTTATTCTGTGCTTGAGTGTGAATGAGGTCAACATTACTAAAAGTCTTTGGGGTCACACTTTATTTTATGTGGCCTTAACTACTGTGTATTTACATTTAAAAAAAGTACAATGTTCTGGAAGTATTTACAAATGCATCACATGTTAGTTATTGTCATAGAGAAAGGAATAGAACCTCAGCAGTCAAACCTTATCTCTCGGATTACGAAAATAATGGGTTTGGGACATGAAGCTGCTATTTTTTATGCAATGTTATTCCAACAGACAGTTACTATATCTTATGCACTTAGATTAATCCAGTTTAAGATTCTTAATCGCTTTTATTGGACTCCGACCCGGCTGTTTAGGCTGAAGCTGAGGGATAATGCAGACTGCTGGAAGTGCTGCAGCTCGGTAGGGACCTTTTTTCATCTGCTTTGGGAATGTCCCATGATTCAGAACTATTGGTTAAAGATTCATGACTGCATTGAAAATATTACCCGGTCTAGTTTGGAGTTCTGTCCGAGGCATGTTTTAAATGATCCACAAATTACATCGAACTGTGGAGCAGCTGACTTTATCCAGACCAGTATAATGGTTGGAAAACAAATAATAATGAGAAATTGTAAGAACCCGGGTGAGCCCTCTTTTCAAGAGTGGAGTATGGAATTGGCAAAAATGGCATCATATGAAAAAATTTCAACATTAATGACAGGGTGGAAAAATATGTGGCTAAATGGGGAAAATATGTGCAATATATTGCTATTAGATGAGAGCATGGTGCTTGTTGAAAAATTAGGTGGGGTACAGGTAAGGTTAGCAGGTTTGGTGGTATGGGTAGTTTTAAGGGTGGGTTAAGGTGTAAGGGATGGGTCAACAGTGTAATTATATATATAATTAATTATATATATACAGATGTAATTACATGCAGGTATTATTTAAAATATAAGTAAAATGTAAAAACATGTAAATGCATTGTATCAATTGATTAATTAAAATGTTAGTAATATGGGGGGGGGGGGGGGGGGGGGGGCGTGTTTGCTTACTTCTATAACCTATAACCTGTATATATCACCGTACTGGTGAGGTACTTTTTGATTTAATCCATTGTACAACTTTTATTACAACCGAATTGCAAAATTGTAGTGGACCAATAAATCATAATTTCAAAATGGCCAAGAATTGCATTAGCTGATAACTGTGCTGACTGACATAAAAAAATAGCACCCTGTTTGTGTCAGTTTCAGCTTTATCTAAGCATATTTTCTGTTCTACGTATATTTATTTTTTGTCATAAATTCTGTTAAGATGTTTCTTTAATAATTGTTTATATTATAATATAGTGTATTCATTCTAAATTCATTTGCTATTTTAAACTTTACCCACATGTAAAAGACCTATTAAATAATATATACATACTACATTTATTTATTTATAAATTTTACAGAGTGCGATTGTATATAATACAGGCACACAGTTGATGATGGTAATATATTGTTGTCATGCTCCCATTTGCCCTGCGATCTTTAATTGTTCTAGAGTGAATGATCTCATACCATATCAATAATAGTTGCCAATTATGCATACTGCAAGAACTTAGCCGACAAATAACAGACCTGATGGAGCCTCTTCTGTCTCTTAATGATGATGAGACATGAGTTCGACAGTGAGAGTGTTCTCTGAGATAAATGTTTTTATCTCAGAGAACATCCAAATTTCTAACTGACAGTAAGCCTCTTTTAATCAGCCTCCTATTTCATGGTACAAGCCTAAGTAATATTTCATCTGTACTCAATTTTGATAAAGCAAATCCAGTTATTTTCAGAGCCTGGAGATGTACAAACACCAATATTCTACCCCGAGCTGATCTAAACCAATAACTGAAATGCCAATAATGTAAAGTAGATTGATTTCAAGTCCTGACTGGTTGGACCAAACCTCAATCTCTGAACTGCCCCTCCAGCTTCCAATTTAAAATTTGGTCAGTTCCAGAGAGCCTGGTGTGGCTACAGTCAGCAGAACCGAGATGATACATGTGTTATACACATTTTGAAATGAGGTTTTTAGTCACCCTATCATTGGTCTCATCTGTTAGTTCGCCTCTAATTTAATCTGATATCTCGCTCTCTCTTACACTGTCTCTTTCTTCAGTGGCTCCCCTAATGACAGGCCATCACTCCCTCTTCGCTACGGGCACTCAGTGAGATGCAATTCTGCCATTTCCATCTGAGAATCCATCTTACTCTACTCTTTAAATCTCATGCCCCTCAGGGTCTCTCCCCCCTCACCACCGTCTCAAACTCACTGCCTCACTAAGCCAGGATGACAGGCGTTAGAGAGTTGTGGCAGGCCAGCGTCCTGTACAGCCTTTCATACCTCGCAAGGCCCAAAGGAGCTGTCGCCATGGCGATGGGCTGACAGAATGCTCAGTTTTGTAGGCAGCCAATCTCCCTGAGCCCAAAGTCAAGGTTTGGGAGAAGAGGTTTATTCATCAAACCTAAATCAGTTTCCTGCTTTCACAGTCTCTCGTCATTGAATTCCTCCCACTGCCATCCTCTTCTTCTTATTTGGCTAATGTCTGTTGGCTTAAAAGTTTAAAATGATTTAAAAACTTTACAATTCTGGTACCTAAACCATATCTGGTGCTATTTGTCTTCTGTGAATGTCCCTGTGACTTACTACTGATATTTAAAAGATTTATACAAATATTGAGCAAAATACTGAACATAGTCACAAATTTAAAAAAAAAAAATCAGTTTAGGGTGTCACTATCTATTCATCCCGGTTGAATGGTAGAATTATGATTTCCTTCTTTTTATTGAATGATGACTTCCTCTTTGAATTATTAATGGGTTGAACAAATTTACTACTGAATGTACTGAAAACAGTTCATTTATACATACAGCGGGTAAAATAAATATCGAACACGTCACCATTGTTCTCAGTAAATTTATTTCTAAAGGTTCTGTTGACATGAAATTTTCACCAGATGTCGGTAACACACAAACACATATACACATACAAAGAAAACAAAACAAATATGTTCAGAAATTAAGTTATGTGTAATAAAATGGAATGACACAGAGAAAAGTATTGAACACATGAAAAAAGGGAGATGCAAAAAGGCATAGAAAGCCAATCAGTAATTAGAAAGCAATCCTGCCCCTTGTCAGTGGAAATGAATATGAGCTGCTTCAGTCCAAACACCTACCAGGATGATGATGAAACAAGTGTGGACATTTCAGCAAGACAATAATCCCAAACACAGCCAAGGAACTCTCAATTGGTTTCAGAGAAGGAAAATAAAGCTGCTAGTATGGCCCAGCCAATCACCTGACTTGAATCCAATAGAAAATCTATAGAGAGAACTAAAGATCTGAGTTCATAGAAGAGGCCCACGGAACCTTCAATATTTGAAGACTGTTTGTGTTTGTGAAGAAGAATGGGCTAAAATCACACCTGAGCAACGCATCCAACTAGTTTTTCCATACAGGAGGCATCTTGAAGCTGTCTTTACCAAAAAAAGGCGTATGTACCACAGTGGCCACGAAGGAGCCTGAGGGGCCCTTGGCATTTACATGTCCGGCTCCCTCAGATTTCTGATTGCTTAAATTTTTTTTTAATCCTTTCACACTTCTGTGTTTGAAAAGGGATGAGTTAAATAGTAGCGCGGGGTCGTTCACATGTCCCGCCTAAAAACGCGTGTTAAACGCTCGGCGCGTCGCTTTCTCCTTCTTTCAAAGCGCTCTGTAGCTCTCTTGCGCTCCAGTAGCGTCTGCCGTTGCTAAGCAACCTAGACTCGTGCTCTGCAGAGATGTTGAGAAACATTATTTACGACTAAAGGCTGCATAGAAGCATTTAATTAAAGGTGTAGGGCAAACTTGTTGTATATTAAATATAATGCTCACATTTTTCATGCGCTGACTTTATGATTTAAATAAATAAATATTTCCAGCCCATAGACGATAATTAAAAATAAGTTTGATCATCTTAATCGAGTTATATTCTCCGGGATTGCGTGCAACCATTGAATGTCATTATACTGTGATCAAGAACGGGAGGGTAATCACAATAAAAAATAGTGTGTGAAAAATGATATACATATTTCCAATTAAAATATAATACAATATCTTAAATTTTCCGTATTATCTTATTATTACTATGGCACTTTGATTTGATTAGTAATAAAATAATTAATAATCGATATTTCTCAAGGCTGGAGCATCAGTTATTTAAAGGGATAGGTCACTCAAAAATGATTAAGATAAAAGCAGAAGAAAGAAATTCATGTAAATGAATAGTATTCATGAATATTATTCAATGTAAATGATGACAGTATTTTCGTTTTTGGGTGAAGTAACTTTTTAAGAATCTGCCATTAAAAAACAGTAAGCCACAGCTCTTCATATTGGTAGTCTCCCAATATCAGTTTCCATAAAATAAAATTCAGCCTCAAAAGGCACTATTTCCTCAGAATGGCCAATTTCTCTCCAGCATGATCCACACAACTCAGCTGCAGCTGCAGGTAATTAGTTTAATGTCTCCAGTTAGTGCTATGCATATTTCTGATTTACTCACATGCTCATTATGTTTCCACATATAACTGTAAACTGTGAATACACACGTCTTGTATAATGAGAAAAGAGCTAAGAAAGCCTGACAAAGACTTTCCAAAGATAACGAGAGCAGAGATGATCAAATCAGTCAGTCCACAAACATAATTAAAACAATTAATCTGATCAAGTCTTATCTTCCAGGAATGCATAATTACCTTGTTGCTATGAAAAACAAACATTACCCACAATGCCCTGAAAAACTTGGTAAAATGTACCTGAAATCAAGTTAAACAGTTCATTTTTTTTCCCCAGCAAGACAACATAAGTGACACTCTGCTTCTTGTGTGTCAAGCAGTAGCTCATACAGTGGTGTGAAAAAGTGTTGGCCCCCTTCCTGTTTTTTTTTTTTTTTTGCATGTTTGTCACACTTTAATGTTTCAGATCATCAAACAAATTTAAATATTAAAGATAACACAAGTAAACACAACATGCAGTTTTTGAATGAAGTTTTTTATTATAAAGGGAAAACAAAATCCAAACCCACATGGCCCTGTGTGAAAAAGTGCTTGCCCCCTAAACCTAATAACTGGTTGGGCCACCCTTAGCAGCAACAACTGCAATCAAATATGCCACAGCATCTCAATAGGATTCAGGTCAGGACTTTGACTAGGCCACTCCAAAGTCTTCATTTAGTTTTTCTTCAGCCATTCAGAGGTGGATTTGCTGGTGTGTTTTGGATCATTGTCCTGCTGCAGAACCCAAGTTCGCTTCAGCTTGAGGTCACGAACAGATGGCCGGACATTGTCCTTCAGGATTGTTTGGTAGACAGCTGAATTCATGGTTCCATTTATCACAGCAAGTCTTCCAAGTCCTGAAGCAGCAAAACAGCCCCAGACCATCACACTACCACCACCATATTTTACTGTTGGTATGATGTTCTTTTTCTGAAATGCTGTGTTACTTTTACGCCAGATGTAATGGGACACACACCTTCCAAAAAGTTCAACTTTTGTCTCGTCAGTCCACAGAGTATTTTCCCAAAAGTCTTGGGGATCATCAAGATGTTTTCTGGCAAAACGGAGACAAGCTTTTATGTTCTTTTTGCTCAGCAGCGTTTTTCGTCTTGGAACTCTGCCATGCAAGCCATTTTTGCCCAGTCTCTTTCTTATGGTGGAGTCATCAGGGGCAAACACTTTTTCATACAGGGCCATGTGGGTTTGGATTTTGTTTTCCCTTCATAAAAAAACCCCCCTTCATTTAAAAACTGCATGTTGTGTTTACTTGTGTTATCTTTGATTAATATTTAAATTTGTTTGATGATCTGTGGCAAACATGCAATAAAATAACAAATCAGGAAGGGGGCCAACACTTTTTCACACCGCTGCATATCAAACAGAGGGAGTTTGACATCAATAGCTTTATAGTTTGCCACTCGGGGTGACGGGTCTCCCCCTTGTGACAGGAAGTGTTTCCATGGCAGCACTTTGAATTAACAGAGGATCGCAGTGTCAGAAAGCTCTCGTCGTTTAGTACACTGAGATCATGCTGGTCAGTGGACACGTGTCTGTATGTGTCAAACAGCATTTAGATGCTCTGCTGCTGTGAACTCACAGGCGATGTGGTAGAGACAGTGTGAAAAATTCAACAGCGGCCCCCACATCACTCTTAGCTCTCAGGCGAACTGAAGACTGCATGGAATTTCAATCACAAGACGGAGAGAAAAGTCCACATAAGGCTCCGCACAACATGAGCCTGTGGCTCAGCCTTTTATGGGGGAGTAGATAAGGCATAGTGGCGCAAATAGTTTTTGGCGTTTTTACAGATTTTATTATACATGTGTGGTGGGTGAGAGCCACACTAGGGCCAATGCACTTCATTACAACTTTTATTTAGTACTTTGGAGAGCTCTATCATTATAATTATGGGATTTAAGGACATGGTTCTGTCTGTCGGCACTTTGAGGTGAACTAAGAGTCTATGAACTGGTCGCTATTTATGATGTGTTAGCGAGACATCGTCACAGAAATGGGTTAATGGCAAATAAAAGTGTCCACATTAAAAAAAGGATTCTTTTTGTATTCATGTTTTGTTGCAATTTAAAGACTTCATATAGTGTAACCATCTTGAATACATAATACACACCAAAACCTTTTCAGAAAATCTTTACGTATAATTTTCACAATAAAAAACATTTTTATAATATTATGAATCAATGAATAAATATCATTACATTTTTGTAGATTTGCATCATATGACATTTTACAAACTGAGCTAATTTTGTCATGTCATTATAGACCATATTATCAGATATTTTAAAAGACTGACTAATCTTGGCACACTTGTTACACTTTTCTCTAGTGATTTATGCCGAACATCTTCAATATTCTTCCCCTTCCTTACAACTGACTGCAAGCTTGAATTCAGATCTGCCATCTAATCAACAGATAGATGTAACAGAACTGTTTGTTTAGTTTCCTTTTTGTCCTTATTTGGTTCTTCCTGTTTTAGTTTCTGACCTAGTTCTGTTAATTAGTTATATGCATCATCTGTGTTTGATTCAATTATCTTGTTTTCTCGTTTGTTCCAGCCCCTTTATAAGTCCTCAGTTCTGCCTTTGTGTTTGTCTGATCTTGAGTTAACTTATTGTCTCAGTGAGTTGATGCTGTTTATTAAAGACTACTCTTTTGTTTACTCTTTCGTCGTGCGCCTTCATCCACAACCACAGACCGTTACAATAGAGTGCACCCAATATATTTTTTTCTTATCTGAAATTCCTTTTTACCCGGATCACGATATGGAAGAAAACCCCACTTTCACTAATATTCTACCTAATAAATTTGTAATTTATGCCGTGCCTTGATTTTCACTTGTAAGTATCAGAGAATTAGTACGGAGGCAGCTGACGTTAATGAAAGAATTTGCTGCTTTAGATCGCAGACTACAATTCCAGTTCATCAATAAGGTGAGAACCAGACCCATTATAAACATAAATATACTTGACTGAATTAAATGAATTGAAAAGTATTGTGTAGTAGTAGTAGTAGTATATGTTTACGGTCGTAATTATGACAGTAGCGCACACAAAATAATAGGCGATCTGTTCCGTGCTCCGGCACAGTTAGCGCTCACACTACATGCGTACCGCGCCCGAGGCCAACCGAACCATGCCCTGGCCCACCTCTTCCAACCAGGCCAAGGCCGGCTAAACCAACTGCGCCCGAGCACAGCACGGAGCGATCACACTAGTCAAACGAACCGGGTTTTGGGGTCAAACGCGCTCGGACACGGTTCAAAACACCTAGTGTGAGTACACACTTAAACTCTATAATGATGGATTTGTTTCTTAAAACAAAATCTACTTCTCAAGATGTTAACTGATCGACTGGAGTTGTGTGGATTACTTGTGGATTATTGTGATGTTTTTATCAGCTGTTTGAACTCTCATTCTGACGGCACCCATTCACTGCAGAGGATCTATTGGTGAGCTCATCTAAATATTGAATGGCCTGAGAGTGAGTTACTTTTCCAGCTATTTTTGTTAAATTTTCAGTTAATTCATTTGAGCTCATTTTCAGTATTTTTTGGGGGGAGGGGGGGTGGTGAACTATTCCTTTAAATATCGAAAAAAAATCAGTGATGTCATTATCCCAAGCATAACACATTAATCTAAGATTCTTCTTAGATTCAACATTTTGTCACACTAGGTCTATTTTATTTATTTATTTTTTACTTGCTTACTTCTGGCATGGTATTGCAAAAATAATGGTTTTATGCAATGGTTTTTAAAACAGGTTTCTCTGAATACTCCCTGTCTGACATTGGTCAACAAACAAAAACATCTGCGACTCCCACTATTGGTTAAGCCAGTTTGATGTGTCAGGCAGGTTGTGATGCTTAAATAAACAGAGCAATGTTTTGATAGCTCCACAAAGCCACAGTGTTTCTACTTTTTGGGGAAATCAGCCAATTACTGGCTTACTTTTAGCTGTCCCTGTATATTAAACTGGGATAATGGATTGTATAAAAAAAAGAAAAAAAAAAAAAAAGAAATTACTACACACTTCAACTTTAAATGTACAACTAAAAGCTTACCATCAAATTCAAATTTTATTTGTCACATACATATACATACGTAGTACGACATGTAGTGAAATGTATTGTACGACTGTCCAACAAAATTAAGAAAAACAAGTTTACAAAAATACAAATAGAAAAAGTACAGTAAACATATATACAGAAATAAACTAGCAATAAAATAAAATAACAAATAGATATGAGAATAAAAATAGATATGAGGAATAAAAAATAGAATATGATTCTATATAGATTCTATAAAAAGTAAAGTGTATGTCAGTGATAAAGTGTCTGT
This sequence comes from Barbus barbus, assembly GCF_936440315.1. Classification (NCBI taxonomy): domain Eukaryota; kingdom Metazoa; phylum Chordata; class Actinopteri; order Cypriniformes; family Cyprinidae; genus Barbus; species Barbus barbus. The sequence goes on from NC_136753.1 coordinate 15,862,733, forward strand.
GTGCTGTGCAGTGCAGTAAAGTGTATAAGTGAGTAAAAGGAATACTAAAGACAAAGACAAATGGTATGTAAGTCCCACTCATTTATCCTTACGTAACCTTCTACAAATTAGTGCAGAATGTACTTGAAAAATGTGCAAAGTGGAAGTGTGGGGTGATGTGATTATAGTGGAGAGTGGTTAAGACTCCGAATGGCCTGCGGGAAGAAGCTCCTCCTCATTCTCTCTGTGTTCGCCTTCATGGAGCGGAAGCGTCTCCCTGAACGCAGCAGAGAAAAGAGTCCATTGTTGGGATGGCTGAGGTCCTTCACTATCTTCCTGGCCCTGGTCAGGCACCGCTTGCTGTAGATGTCCTGCAGGTCAGGGAGCTCGGTGTGGATGGTACGTTCCGCTGAACGCACCACCCTCTGGAGGGCTCATCTGTCCTGCATAGTGCAGTTCCCGAACCAGGAAGTGATGCTGCCCGTCAGGACGCTCTCGATGGTGCAGGTGTAAAAAGTCTTAAGCACCCGAGAGGGAAGTCTAAAGTCCTTTAAGCGTCTCAGATGGTACAGACGCTGCCTGGCCTTCTTCACCAGGGTGCTGGTATGACAGGACCAAGTCAAGTCCTGCGTGATGTGAACACCCAGGTATCTGAAGCTGTCCACTCTCTCCACTGGAGTCCCGTTGATCGTGATCGGCTGGTATGACCGCTCCTGCTTCGTACTGAAGTCCACTATCAGCTCCTTAGTTTTGCTGATGTTCAGGTGTAGACTATTCACCTGGCACCAACTCTCCAGGTTCTTAATCTCCTGTATGTAGGCCGTCTCGTCGTTGTCTGAGATCAGGCCCAACACAACAGTGTCATCAGCAAACTTGATGATGGTGGTGGAGTTGGAAGTGGCCACGCAGTCATAAGTGTACAGTGAGTACAGCAGGGGGCTCAGAACACAACCTTGAGGGGCTCCAGTGCTTAGGGTGATGGAGGATGAGGTGTGTTTACCCATCCGTACGGCTTGCTGTCTGTCCTTCAGGAAGCTGGAGATCCATTGGCACAAGGATGTGCTGAGACCAAGGACCTCCAACTTGGAGGTGAGTGTGGAGGGAATTATGGTGTTGAACGCTGAACTGTAGTCCACAAACAGCATTTTTACATAATTCCCTTTTCTGCAGAAAAAGTGACTGCAGTGAGGTGTGAGATGGCATCCTCCGTGGAGCGGTTATGTCTGTATGCAAACTGTAGTGGATCCAGTGTGTCTGGTAGTGATGCAATGATGAAGTCTCTGACCAGTCTCTCAAAGCACTTCATCACCACTGATGTGAGGGCTACAGGGCGATAGTCGTTTAGGCAGGTGGGCTGCGGTTTCTTGGGGACAGGAACAATGGCGGACTGCTTAAAGCATGAGGGGACTATGGACTGTTCCAGGGAGAGGTTGAAGATCTCTGTGAACACCGGTGCTAGCTGGTCAGCGCAGGCCTTCAGAACCCGACCTGTGATGCCATCTGGTCCTGCTGCCTTCCTGATGTTCACTCTCTTGAATGCCCTCCTCACGTCATGCTCCGTGATGGTGAATACGTTGTCCTCACCGGCTTCCTCAGCGTGCATGCAGTTAGCACTGCTAGCGCCGTTAGCGCGATTAGCTGCAGCCTCGAAGCGAGCATAAAAAGTGCATCTGCATGTGGTTCATTTTCTTTGCTGCCCTCCCATGAGGTTAAGTCTGTCTTCACCTCGATATGCACTCAAGCGTGTATGCACACAAGTCTGTTTAAACCAGTAAGTACTCCAATCGTTTGGTTCATTGAGACATGCTGTAATGCTCATTGCCAAAATGCATTGTATTCGATCCTCGTGTAACAAATGAATCCATTCTCCATTACAAGTGCAGCACTTCACAAACAAAGCAACCCCACACCTGACCTTTTCAGTCAATGCAGAGAGACATTAATTTCAACTCAGCTAATGTGGCTTGCTCATCCTAAGGACAAACATCGGCCATCACCAAAGGAAGAGCCGAACAGAAGTAGGTAATGAGAGGTTATTGATTGAAGCTTTGTCAACTTTTCATTAGTGTCTGAGTGAGTGAAGACCAGTGAATGTGGAAAAGGTGGGCAGAAACAGTGGTATCCCAATGACCCTCAAAGGCTTTCATCTAACATTTTAATCAGAACTGTTCTGACATACAGGCAAAGAGAGTGAGTGTTAAGTGAGGGAGTCTACATCTTCAAAGAACCACATATTCTCAAAGCTACATTCAACCTGCTGCTGACCAGCCTGAGAATAAGTGAATCAAGGTCTTATAATGTTAGTCATGGCTTTTGTTTGATAATTTTGTTTTTCCATTTTCACTCTACAGACTCGCTCTGACCCTGAGAATAACATTTTAGGAGTTTGCCTTATCATTCAAAAACAGTCCCTTGCAAGATGTGCATCATATTGTGTCAAGATAAAAGCACTAAAATGCTACACAAACTGTTAAGGTTAGAATGAAATAATCGGGGACCTTATTAAAAATAAACCTTAGGCACTTATTCTTGCAACACACAACCAGTGCACTACAAATATTTTTATGTCATTATTTCTATCTATACTTTATAGACAGTACCGTTAAAACGTTTGGGTCTGTTAGATTTTTTTTTAAAGTCTCTTGCGTTCATTAAAGCTGTGTATATTTGATTAAAAATGCAATTATATTGTGAAATACTATTACAATAAAAAAGGGTTTTCGTTTTAATATATTTTAAATGTAATTTATTCCTGTCATGACAAAGCTGAATTTTAAGCAGCCATTAGCAGAGTCTTCAGTGTAACACAGTCCTTCAGAAATCATTCTAATATGCCTTTGGTCAATTTCTTTTGATATTTCCACTAGTAAACAAGCCAACAATAAAGAAAAAAAAGGCACACTTTAATTTGGGTACCAATTATTAACTAAGTAATAACTATGACTTTTGCCTCAATAAACTCCTAATTTGCTGCTTATTAATAGTTAGTAAGGTAGTTGTTAAGTTTAGGTATGGGGTAGGATTAAGGGATCTGAAATATGGTCATGCAGAAAAAAGCATTAATATGTGCTTTGTAAGTTCAACAGCCAATATGCTAATATGTATGCTAATAAGCAACTAGTTAATTGTAAGAATTGGTCCCAAAACTAAAGTGTTACCAAAAAAAAAAAAAGAATAATACTATTTACCCTGCTTCATTGTGACTGGGCAGGCCAGGTTTCTGAATACCAAATAGGCACCACTGACATGCAAATGTGAAACTTATTACAGTTACAAGCCATTCTTGCAGTTTAGTTTCAATGAATGATCTATTTGGAGTGGGACGAGACGTTTTGAGTACTGCAACTCTTTAATTTCAAGGACAGATCAAGAAAAATGTATGATATCTGAAGGGCCCCTTTAAACAATTTACCATTTACCAAAACGTATCACAAAACTGACGTAAATGGATCCGCTATCTCTCGTTTTCTTGAATCATCCGAACAAGCAATAAATCATTTGGTTTCTGGAATATGACTGGAGATTAAATCTGTCAAAGGCTGAAATGTAAATGTGAACGTAAAAGATTACGCAGTCTCCCCTAAGGCTTTGACAGCTTTGACAGCTTTGACAGCTTGTTTGGTTTGACATTTGTCTTTGTCTTTAGTATCCTCTACTCACTTATACACTTTACTGCACTGCACAGCACACGGACACTTTATCACTGACATACACTTTACTTTTTATAGAATCTATATAGAATCATATTCTATTTTTTATTCTCATATCTATTTGTTATTTTATTCTATTGCTAGTTTATTCTGTATATATGTTTACTGTACTTTTTCTATTTGTATTTTTGTAAACTTGAGGTTTTTCTTAATTTTGTTGGACAATTTGATGGACAGTCGTACAATACATTTCACTACATGTCGTACTACGTATGTATATGTATGTGACAAATAAAATTTGAATTTGAATTTGAATTTGACAGCAGTGTCTGAGATGAACCACAGAGGGACCAACAGTTGATAGGTCCTCAGAAGCTTACTATGTAATCAACCTCCTAGTGCCCACAGCTTCAAGCATTACTCTTTGCTCTCTAAAAGCCTACGATTTCAGGTACTCTGGAAAAATGTTCCATATATAATAGGAGCATGTCTGTTGCTTTAAATCCTCAAGCCCCTCGGTGGCTTGTGAGAGATGATAGGACGGAAGAAACGGATCAAGTGGGGGAGAATTTTTGCACTGACACTTGTTTTCATAGCTTGCTCTCTACTCATCCATAATTCATGATCATAAAGTGATTTTTTGCTGGCTTCTCCCTAATTCCCCCCTCCCCTTCAGACCAATGAATGACAGATGGAGAAAGCACCAAAAAGAGCAGGGAAAAGTAACAAAGACAGACCGAGAGTCAGAGAAAGATGGCTGCTGTCACGCATGACTTCAAAAACAAAAAGGGTTTTTAATGACCTGAACTGTAGAGAAAACATTTACAAGAATATTCTCGCTCTAAAGGAAATATATGGCATGAAGAACAAGAAAAGGCTTCTCTGGTGCATTCTAAGTGAGATGGGAGATAGTGTTAGTTCCTGCTCTCCCTCTGTTTCTCTTCCTCCCTCTGTTTCTCTGCTCCCAAGCGGCAGTGTTCTGATGGAAGCAGACGTCACACAGGCACTGCAGGTCTAATTTGACTCATCTCTGTGAGAACAACCAGCAATCAGGAACCCCATCCCGTTTCTCTCACTCCTGTTGCCCCATGGGACACATCCATCTACACACTGACTCAAGACTGCAACAGTCCAAAATGTTTACATCAACCAAACCGCTGGGACTCAGGAAGGGCGACTAAAGCAGTCCAACACATGAAAAAAAAAACAAAAAAACACGATTAATGTGCAATGACAATCAGTTGCTCCTTGTTCCACTGTGCAGTGATGTGTGACTCCAACAGCAACAAATAATCTAGACATAGTATTCACTGTATCACAAGCTGTCATTTCAAAGCAGCTGCTCTTTTATGAGGTGGAAAGACTTATGTCACAAATGTTTCTATTGTTTGTTTGTTTTTTCCACGTAGTGCTCGGGATCAGATTAAATACATAAATACAATAAATCATAATAATTATCAAACATGATGAAATAAACATAAGAAAACAAGACAACAAGACATTAATCATCAAAAAATACTACAAAAAGAGCTTTTGACTGCTTTATTTTACGCATTTTGTTGTATTACATACATAAAGAATATATAGGGTAAATGTAGCTATTAAGCTCACCAAAATCTACATTGAGACATTTTTAGTGCACAAGATATTGGTTTCAGTACAAACAGTTATGTTAAAATAAAATATTAATCTCTCACACAAAAATATGTAATTTTATTTTAAATGACAAAAGCATTTTCAATCAAGATATACATCATTAAATTCAAAAAGTCTGGCTGTGAGTCATTTTTGTACCCTTTAAGAACACCCCTGTTCCCATTAAGATCACATCAAGTTTTATTAAAAATGATTGTCTATTTTAAGGAAACTTTTTAAAGAATAATTGTAAAAATATATATTATTGAAGGTACAAAGTCAATCACAAAAAAAGCAGAACACTAAAATCAAGCAACAAGGCATTTAAGTTGATCAGTTATATGTTCATAATGAAGTGTCATTAAAGCACATTGCAACATCTAAGCTAGTCCATGTTCAGTTAAATACACATTCAAAAATCAAATAAAACAAACCAATAAAACATTTAATTAATGGGGATGAACACAGAAACTAGCCTCATTATGAAACCTCTTTTTAAATGGATGTCAACTTATCTATAGTCTCTTAAAGCTGGAATACACTACACGATTTTCTGGCCCGATTTTCCACAGATTTACAGTCGAGAAGAGTAGAGAAGTTGATGCTAGTTGCCAAAGATCAGAGCCAGTCTGCAGATCTGAGTCAACTGATTTCATAGAAAATCGATTAACTTAACTTAAAGTGACAACCATCGGTTAACATTTAAAGTCTGTTTATGAAGTATTTACATAGACGTTCAATGTGGAAGAGCTTAAAGAGAGCACACTGAGCTAAATGGGAGCAGCAACAATTTTTAATAAATTTCATGTAATATTTATTCAAATTACAGGATTTTTGCTAAATAAATAGTCTAGGTCGTGTATTAAGTCCATACATATTTTAATATGAACAACTATTGAAGAGTTCAAATGCAAAAGCCTCTAAGTGCCATCTGAAATTTTCTTCTAAAATGAGCATTTTTATCAGGCTCCTATGTGTAGGTACAGTAATTTTACTCTAATGGCAATGTATAGGTGCTTTTCTATGCAATTAAAGTGAAATAACTGAACATAAATATAGGAGCCTGATAAAAATGCTCATTTTAGAAGAAAATTTCAGATGGCACGTAGAGGCTTTTGCATCTGAACTCTTCTATTATAAACAATATGTATGAAATTATACTTTTTCTTATTGATGTCACGCTGAAGTTTTCATAGTAGTGTACCCTTTAAACTCACCTTAAAATAATATAAAATCTTTCAAAATTACAGCACTGTAAAATGACAGACCAGCAATAAACTGTCAATTTATAATATTATGGATGTAAAAGTACAATCCAGTAATGCCTGGGAAGTAATATATTAGCGTAGCACACAATCTAAGACAGCTAGTCAGCTAACTGTGTTCTGTAGCATCTGCACTGTGTTGCTCAAACTGTCTTTTGGATTTAATGTAATTATTTCCCACATCCATGTTTCAGGTTATAATATGCAAAAGTCTGAACATTAATCTCTTAATTTTACAATAAGTAGTGAAACCTACCCAAAATAAAGGCTTAAACATCTAAAAAATGCACATTTAAGGGGCTCCTCTTTTGGTGAAAGTTTTTAGACAGCTTTCAAAATGGCCGCCAGAGAGTGTGAACACATGGACAAACATGTATCTCAGTGTGCAATGATCTGATTGACTTGAAATTACAGGAGGTATATAGTAACAAACACATCAACTGGTTAAGACATCAAGTAGGATAATAAATTATTTTTTCTTTTTATAATCTGACCTCAAAAATGGAAGTGTGCTTAATGGGTACATGAGCTTAATAGGTATGTTTACCCTACATAAAATAAAGAATATATATATCAATACTTATTTTACCCACTGTATATATATATATATATATATACAGTGGGTAAAATAAGTATTGAACACGTCATCATTTTTCTCAGTAAATACATAAGGTGTTGTTGACATGAAATTTTCACCAGATGTCGGAAACAAGTAATCCATGCATTAAAAGAAAACAAAACAAATATATTCAGAAATTAAGTTATGTGTAATAAAATGGAATGGCACAGGGGAAAAGTATTGAACACATGCATAAATGGAGGTGTAAAAAGGCATGGAAATCCAAGACCCCAGCTGATCTATCAGTAATTAGAAAGCAATCCTGCCCCTTATCATTGGAAATTAATATTAGCTGGTTCAGGCCCAACACCTACCAGGATGATGAAGATGAAACAAGTGTGGACATTTCAGCAAGACAATGATTCCAAATGCAGCCAAGGAAACTCTCAAATGGTTTCAGAGAAATAAAATAAAGCTGCTAGAATGGCCCAGCCAGTCACCTGACTTGAATCTGAACTTGAATAGAATATCTATGGAAAGCACTAAAGATCAGAGTTCATAGAAGAGGCCCACAGAACCTTCAAGTTTTTGTAACCCAGATCATTCATCTAGGTCACTAATATTTATAGGAATTATTATTTAATTTTTACTGCTGTAAAATTATTAGACTGAGAATCACCACCCCATAAAGCTACATTTTATTTATATTGTTATAAATAATTAAAAGAAAAAAAAAAGTTCCTAAACTGATTTCTGATTAGTAAGGTGAAAGGTTAGCTCCGCCTATGGAAAAGTTCCAGAAGAGTGCGTGTGAGCAGAGAATAGAAGAGACGCGAAAAGTTACGAATGACGCAAGAGTGAGAGCAAACAGTTTAATGAGTTGGATTGTTAACCAATTAAGAGATAACTTGAGATATTTTTTTTTATAAATTGATGCTGTGAGAAAGACGTGACAAGAAATAGCACTGAAAGATACGCAATGAGAAGCTGATGAAATAGAGCCTAATTAGTATTTCTTTGGAGGAATATTTAATATTTATTTTTTTTCTGATACATTTCTCCTTGGCCGGGTTTTTTTTGTTCTTTTGTTTTTTTTTCTTCTCTTCCTTTGAGTGTTTGAAGAACTGCTGCTGTGAGCCTGAATTTTGTCCGGACCGTGGATTCCTATTCCTGGTTTGGACTGGCGAGCCATCCCATTGTTCGTACCAGGAAACCAAGTAAAAAGTAATTTTTTTCTGATCGGGTAGGACAGAATTGCACACAATTTTTTTCCTCAAATTCACCTGGATTTCCCTGGAGATAAAGTTTATTTTATTTTTTTTCTCATGGGCTGAACTGTTCTTCTATTAATGAACATTACTGTTCATTAACAATTGGAATTGAGACTCTGATTTGAATAAGCTGTTAATACATAGGGAACTCAGTTAAATAAGCAGAAATGGAAATAGGGAAACGTGAAAACGTTAATGTCCAGAATGCAGTCATTGTGAGTGGCTTAACCCTCTCTGATCCAGATCAAAAATTAGAAACTTGCCTAATGAAATATGGATCCATCAAACAGAACTTAGTTATTGATGATCCCAACTCTGAGCACCACCGCAGTACCATTGTAGAATTTTCTTATGACTCTGCTATGCAAAATTTGAAGTCCTCACTGCCCATGTCCATCAGAAGCACGTTAGATGATAACGTTGTTTTCCATGTGCGCAGCTTGGGAAGTGTGTACACCCCTGCAACAAGTAGCAATGTCACTGAAGGTTACTTGGGAGAACCTGCAGGCCATCGCCCGAGACAGCGGAAAAACCCTGCAGGAAGTGCTTCAGAGTGATCTGCAAAAGATTTCTGCATTGATGTTTTCAGAAAATGAATCTTCGAGACCCGAGCCAGAAATGGAACAGCCTGTGTATGACAGCGGTATGCATACAAGAGAACCTGAAACCCTGCCAAGGAGAGCACACCAGCAAAGTCACCTTACCAACCCAGGAGCCCTGATGCCAGAATTGCCGAGACCATGTCCTTGAACATACCTACCAGTGCTTTGAATCCACCAGGAATCCAACGAGTAGAGATGGAGCATGTGGTAAGAACCAGTGATTCCACGTCTTCTTCACATGTTTCCTTTCATCTCAAAGCCTTCTCAGGAAGAATTCCTCGCCCCAGCCATGAACCAGATTTTGACACCTGGTGTGCGACTGTGGACTTCCTATAAAACGAACAGTCCCTTTCTGATTTGCACAAGACTGGGAAGATCCTCAAGAGTGTTTGAAGCTGTTGGAGTCTGTTTATGGCTCGGTGGAGGACGGAGATGAATTGTTCACAAAGTTCATTGGTGCCCTGCAAAATCAAGGAGAAAAACCATCCACCTACCTTCACGTCTTCATGTAATTCTGAGCACTGCGATTAGACGAGGCTGAAAGGAACCATTGTCTCCTCAAGCAATTTTACAGAAGTTGCTGGGACAGCACCTTAATCATCGATCTACAGCTTGAAGGAAAGAGAGCCACACCCCCTTCTTTTGCTGAACTTGTGGTGCTCATCTGCACTGCGGAAGATAAACAATCTCTTAAAGAGGAAAGGATGAGGAAGCACCTTGGACTAAACAGACATGCTCCTATTCCACTCAAGTTACGGACAGCAACTAATCAACAGTTTGTGTACTGCAGTGATGTACATGATTCCAATGAAGAAGAGCCATGTCAGTTAAGTGCAAAGCAGAAATCAGCCAAGGCTAAAAGCAAAGTTGAAAAGTCTGAAGTTGAAAGCCTGAAGAGGGAAGTTGCAAAACTTCAAACACAGATTACCATGAAGACCGAGCCTGTTTGCAAAGAAAAGAGCAGCCCCAGTGTGGATTAAATTTCTGAGTTGAAACTGCAGATAGCTGAGCTTCAAGCTCATCTCGTTCCGAGATTTCACTGGGAATGTCAAGAGAGGTCTCCAGAGAATCCTTGGAGCATCTTCTAAAGTTGAGGGAGCCAATGGACAAGCCGTACCCTATTTGGGTTATGTTGAGTTTGACTTGAAGTTTCCCAAGAATTTCCTTGGAGTGGAAGCAGAAGTCCCAACTTTAGCTCTGATAATTCCTGACTTGACGAACATACCACAGATCCAAATCGGCATCAATTCACTGGATGTGTTATACACCAACTGCACACAAGGGAACCAATCTATTCTCAAGTCACATTATTATGGCTATCAAGCTGTGATAAATATACGGGAGAAGAGGAAACAGCAAGCTTCCAGTGGAGCTGTGGGTTCTGTAAAACTGAAGGGAAATCAATAAGAAGTTGTACCGGCAGGATGCACCGTAGTTCTGGATGGACTTGTTCAAATGAAAGTGCCTCTATTTGAGAAGTGGGTGTCAGTGGAGCCACCTACAACGTCCTCTTTACCTGGCGATCTTTTAGTGACAAGCTGTCTGAACAGTCTACCTCCAAGGCAATACTTTGCACAGTTACCAGTCGTGGATACCAAGATGTGGATGCTGTCAGGAAATATCTTCAAGAGCTCCTTGAAGCTGGTATTATTAGAGAGTCCGAATCTCCCTTCTCGTCTCCTATAGTTGTGGTGCGAAAAAAGGACAATTCTGTGAGATTGTGCATTGATTTCAGGCAGTTAAACTCCCAGACAATCAAGGACGCATATGCCCTTCCTAACTTGGAAGAAGCCTTTTCAGTCTTAACCGGATCAAGATGGTTTTCAGTCCTTGATCTCAAGTCAGGCTACTATCAAATTGAAATGGAAGAGTCTGATAAGCAGAAGACCGCCTTCGTATGCCCATTCGGCTTCTGGCAATTTAACAGGATGCCACAAGGAATCTCAAACGCACCTAGCACGTCTCAGTGATTGATGGAACGCTGTATGGGAGATCTTAGTCGGAAGGAAGTGCTCGTGTTCATTGATGATTTAATATTCTTCTCGAGAACTCTGGAAGAAAATGAAGCTCGGCTGATTCAAGTGCTCAAGAGGTTAAGTAAATTCGGACTGAAACTCTCACCTGAGAAGTGTAAGTTCTGCCAAACATCTGTCAGATACATGGGCCACATCGTATCCCAGCATGGAGTTGAAACTGACCCAGCAAAGGTCGAAGCTCTTAAAACCTGGCCGAGGCCGAAGAATCTTAAGGAGCTCAGATCTTTTCTCGGATTCTCTGGTTACTATCGGAGGTTTGTACAAGATTATTCGAAAATTGTGAAGCCCCTTAATTATCTCACTGCAGGGTACCCTCCACTGCAGAAAAATCGCAAGAAAAAGACGAGAAAAATATGAGAAAAAGCAGTACTTCAATCCGAAGGAACAGTTTGGAGAACGATGGACTCAAGATTGTCAATGGGCATTTGATACTGTCATCGCAAAACTTACCTCTGCTCCAGTATTGGGATTTGCCAACCCCAAACTCCCATATGTGTTGCACACAGATGCTAGCACCACCGGCCTTGGTGCAGCATTATACCAAGAGCAAGATGGACAGATGAGAGTCATCGCCTTCGCTAGTAGAGGACTTACCAGGAGTGAATCAAAGTACCCCGACCACAAGTTGGAATTCTTGGCGTTGAAATGGGCCATGACGACCAAGTTCAATGATTACTCGTATCGGGCTGAATTCACGGTGATAACTGACAGTAATCCATTGAACTACCTTTTGACCTCTGCAAAATTAGACGCCACCAGCTACAGATGGTTGTCAAGTTTATCAACATTCACCTTCAAGATACAGTACCGAGCTGGGAGTAGAAACCAGGATGAGGATGGATTCTCTAGACGGCCGCAAACAGAAATTCCAGATGACCTGGAGACACAGAAAGAGAGGGAAAGAATTAGAAAGTTCACTCACCAGCACCTGACAGAAGAACCATCCATGGCTGTTTCAGAAGAAGCTGTGAAAGCTATCTGTGAGCGTCATCAAATTGGTCTGTCCTGTGATGATCCTGATCTTTTACACCCATTCAACGATCATTTCAACAGGATGATGCTTACCAGATCACAGAGATTCCCCAACTGTCTGAAGAAAACCTGCGGGAAAGACAGAGAACAGATCCAGAAGTTGGAATAGTCATCCAACAACTGGAATCCAAAGAAAAGCCCTGTCTCAAGACCATTACACCTGAATTAATTCTATGGTTCAAAGAATTGAATCGTCTGGAGTTGAGAAATGACATACTGTTCAAAAGACAATAGCACGGAAACTCATCGTACCAACTAGCATTGCCGGCTGATCTTCGTGATATGGTGTTGAAAGAACTCCATGATGAAATGGGTCACATGGGGATCCAGCAAATGCTCGACCTTGTTCGATCAAGATTCTTCTGGCCCAAGATGTCATCAGCAGTAGGAAAGAAGATCAAAACCTGCAAGCATTGTGTTCGACGAAAGACTCTTCCAAAGAAAGCCACTCCACTGGTGAAAATCAGAACCAGCAGACCGCTGGAGCTAGTTTGTATGGATTTCCTATCACTAGAGCCGGACCGAAGTAACACCAAGGATATACTGGTGATAACAGAACACTTCACCAAGTACGCCGTGGCTGTACCAACATGGAATCAGAAAGCCCAGACAGTAGCCAGATGTTTATGGGATAATTTTCTGGTGCACTATGGATTCCCTGAAAAACTTTAAATTAAAAAAGTTTAAATTAAATGACGTGGTATAACCATTGAGTAAAACACATAATATAAGTCATAAAAGCTAAAAAGCTTTTAAATATATTTTTCATGTTGAAAAGCATTTTTACTAATTCCACAGATATCATATGTTTTTTTGGGGCTATACAATATGATATTTTACAACCAGAACTAACTTTTCCATTTCATAAAAAGGTCAAATTATCTGCTTTTTTACACAGTTATGAAGGTATCGGGCCCTTTAAATCCATGTATGACCTTGGTTTTTTTGGAAATGTATCTTTTTAATAATTTTTTTCTTCAATATGATATCAATACAGTCTGTCACTGAAATGTTTAATATTATGTTCCCCCCACAATTTAAAAATTTATTTTAAAATTAAAATAATTATATATATATATTCATTATAGATGAGATGTATTTGAGTCATTTTATCATTTTTAATGTATATCTGAATAAATTAATAAATTTGGACAAAAATAATCAGTTTTTTTTAACTGCAGATGTCTAGATTTAATTATCATTCTGCTAAATGTTTCTGTAAGTTGAGAACACTAATAACAAGCAAAAGCAAAGCATAAACCTGTGTTCACATATATTTATCTGGATCTCACTGCAGCTTTGTAGGGACGCTATATCTGAAATATGTGAATCATGCGTCTGACTGAGAGAAATGTAGAACAGAAAAACAAACCTCCTGAACAAGTACTATTGTGTCCTGAAGAATTTAGTCTCAGTAACCTTGTGAATTTTATGAGGCGTTCTAATTCCTTCCATATAATGTTTGAGAGCATAAAGCTGTTATTTTATAATAAATTCTCTGAGCGCATGACTTCTAAATAGAATGCCTTATGTAGATAAAATAAAGCATTCTATTCAGAGTTCATCCACTTAGAGAGGACAGTAAAGCTCCAGAGGCCAACGTATCACAGCAGATGCTTTGGGCATATAAACAGATCTATAATATAATATGGCTCCTACATTTTGTATAAAAATGAAATCTGCTCAGAGAGCATCAGGATTTAAGAGAGATGCTTTGGACTGTATTTAAAATGAATAAAAGAAATTAAATTTCTCCCTTATTCACAGGGAGCAGCCATCATTGCTTCAAACAGAAACATTGTGCAAGGACCAGTGCAAAGCGGTGATTATCTGCCTCTAAGATTCATTTTGCTCACAAAAAAGCTCACATCTCACATTCATGTTCACTCTCTCCATCAATCTTTCAGTTGAGCAAGCAAACAGCAGAGAGTAAGCCAGACTCTGGGTGCGAGGTCAGTCAGAGCTGAGAAAGTCTCAGTAAACTGCTGAAAGCAAGCAGGATTACGGTCTTCAGAAAATAAACAAAATGCTTAAAGGAGGGCTGCCATCCTAGTCTGAATCGCTCATTCCTCACATCACAATGCCGATGCCACTTCCTTCATTTTGAGGGATGTGAAAAAATTACAGTTTACCACAGGTTTCACCTTGTAGCACGAGACTTCTTCAGTTAAAAAATGTGTTTATTTCACACAGACAACACACACTGAAGCAAAAAAAAAAAAAAAAAAAACATCTGTAAAAATGGGGCACAATGTACTATATTAATATGAAATCCTTTTCCATATATTTTTTTTTACAGGTGTTTAACCTGTATTTTGAATTTTGTACTTCATTGCGTTGTGTTTCAGATATACAGTAATGTCTGTAAAATTAAAGAAATATTTTTAAAATAAATCCATACATAGCCTACGTGTGTATGTGTATGTGTGTGTGTGTGTGTAAAAACACGCGATAAATGCAATAACTAATTAAGTTTGTATTCAATTTCTTCTGATTATTTGAGTAGGTCTTGCTAATCGGTGATATTTCAAGCCTACATATCTACATGGTTTAAAAGCCTTAATACTTTGCTGCCAATATGATAAAAATATTCATATAAGCATAAACGGGTTGTTTTTTATGATGCCGTGAATGTGATTTTCTAACATTTCATAAGTAGGCTACAGGTAAAAAACATTGTCATACAGTGCTCACCTTAAAATAAAAAAGTTGTTTTTTGTCAGTTAAATTTATGAGCAATTAATCCATATTTCTCCAATTTTCCACGTCAAGGTTAAATACATGTGAGCTTGTATTGACGTTGCTCAATAGTATTAATAGAAGTGTAAAATGAGGTCGTCAATCTTTGACGCACATGAACACAGCGCCCCGATGAGTTTGGGATTTCGTGGTTTATATTTTGCATTACATTCTTGACAGGTAGCCTAAGAGAAATGTTTTCAGCAGGACTATAAAAATGTTATACAGCAGCGCGGTTGCTACAGCAACGACTGACCCGAAGATGGATAAAAACGCAGCAACATCAGCTCATCCATCACATCCATGAAATCCGCCGGAAAAGCAACGGATACAGTTGCGAAAATGGCATTTCGGTATTTTCAGTCAATTATTAAAATGAGGCGCAGTCATAAGTGAAGAAAAAAATGGTTGAAAAGAGCCGCTCGATGCATTCAGTCGTTGCATTAAAGCTAGTTAGATGGAGAGATGATGCCTTCAAAAACTTCAGAGTCCAAACGGGATAACAGCGACCCCGCCTCGTCCATTCAAATCTCACACACAAATGATTCCAAGTACACAGATGGCTAAAGCGAAACACTCGGTACGGTTTATGAACAAGTTGCATGCGATGCTTATTCGCGTCTTACCTGGATATAAACGGGTCGCTTCAGCCAGATCCACGGTATCAGACCCCGTGCCATGATTGAAACACCACATTTCACAGCACTAACCTACCACAAATACATCATTAGTGCAAAGCGAAAGCTATTTAAATAACGACAAAACACAAATTACAGCGACCAATGTCCTTTACCAAGCCAAGGTCTTTCTCGCCATGGAGAGAGAGAGAGGATGAAGAGTAGTGAGGCTCCTCAGGCACCGCACCTCACGCGCGATGAGCAACATCTGCGCTCACATCCGCTGGATGAGAGACACCACGCGTTTAACGACACCCTGATGAAGTCTCAGGAAGTTTGTGCACGTTTGTAGGGCTTTGGTTATGTTAGTGTCGGATAAGAAGGTTCACGCAGGTGGACTAATGTGAGCGGTCACTATTTTTCTCCAAATAAGGTCAGATCAGTGTGCGAAACTCTTGTTTGTTGCACAAAAATCTCGCCTTTCTAAACATTTCACAATGAATAAACACGAACACTAAATGGAATATAAGCTACTATATGCAATGCACAAAATACACGTTTTGTCTTCCATTACTTAACTAATTAGTTCTACACTAATAGCTTATGCAAGCAGCCTACATTAATGCTGTATAATTTAATGGCATAGATTATTAAAATACACTGGTAATAAGCCTTCTTGTAACATCAAGTGCTGGCCATACCATTTACATTAATCATAGGTGGCTAAAACATTTTTTCGGGATGCTGATTTTTGTGTACATACGTCTATTGTAATACTGCATGTTAAGAAAAATGACAGTCAGAACATATTTAGAAAAATTCCTGCCAGCCAGAACCCAATAAATGTAATCTTATTCTACAAAATGTCCGCCAACAGCTAACACTACAATAAAACCTTAATACATTTTTACTATCAGCTCTCAGAAATCTTGGGATGCTGGTTGTGGTGCATAGAGACTCTCCACATTTTCACACTTCAAGACACATAAAATGAAAAACAGAAAAGAAATATAGCACATGGTGCATCCCTGCAGACAGGGAGTTTTTTTATTTGGTTGTCATTTCTGCTGCTATAGTACTCAGCTGAGACTGAGGCACCGCATTATACAACAGACAAGAGCCTATGGCCCTTTCGCTAAGATTGTTAGAGCTTATATCTCAGCTAAGCTTTACAAATAATCAAAAAGAAAAAAAAAACAGCCTTAATAATGAGAAAATGTAACCTAGTTACAAAAAAGCCAAATGTTTATATTGTAATTAATTTGTCGTATGCTTGTGACTATTACAATGCAAATTATTATGTTTATGTACACATGTACACAAGTTCAGTATAATGCTAATCAAGCATATTCACACATCCACAGATTCACACACACAAACACACTCACACTGATATAAGCAAACTCAGAGTCCTTTGAGCTTATTTTAATTTACATTTTACAACAAAAATAAATGAGCACTTTTTTACATTATCACACAGGGTGCATATGACGACAAAAAAAGAATAAACCTGCCCATAGTCATATCATTTTTACTGCCAGGTCAGGTTCAGTTGAGGTGGTCTCACTCCACCTCTGCCACATGGGCCACCTCCACTTCCATGGTCTGGATGATTTCTGGTGCCTCTTCCACTTTAACTACAGCCTGCTGTGCCAAGACGTAGTTCACCACCTGCATAATACTCTGATCAGACAACGTGGCCACGGCTCCCTCACTCATAGCTTGCACGGCCTCCACGGTTTCTTCTGTGATGAGCACGGTCTCTATCTCCTCTGTGGTGGGAGGCTGTGGAGGTTGGAGTTCAGGGGGCAGTTCGGAACCGAGGATGCTGACGGCATGCTCCACCTGCGTGCCTTGGTTGTGGAACTGCAGAGTGTCCTTCTCCAGCATGATCTTGCCGGGCAACTGATCTCCATGGAACTTTGTTATGTGCTTCCGCAGCGTTCTGGCGTCTATGTGGGCCTCCTGGCACAGCGGGCACACGTAAGGGCGCTCGCCCGTGTGAGTGCGAACGTGACGCTTCAGCGAACGAGCATCAGCCCATGCAACGCCACAGGTCAAACACTCAAAGGGCTTCACTCCTACAAAAAAAAAGAGCAGCATGACATCTGTTAAACTCAGCTATTTATAAGCATTTCAAGTGGCTGATACACAAACCAAAATGTCAGCTTACTGTAAATTGCCACAAACAAGCATGAAAGTGTGTAAGATGTCTGATTATACTGAACATGATGATGATTGAATCCCAATAATGACTCATGTTGATTATTTCCTGTTCACTGGGTCTGTACAGAGACATGCAGTGCCACCTACAGCTGCATTGCAGATGTGCCGATTAGGAATCTTTTCATTAAAAGCAAATCATAAACAAATCAAAATCATTTGTTTTGGGTGACAAGCTTCAAACAATGTACGTATATTTAAAAAACAGTTCGTTTAAAATTTAGTACTATACATAGTGGCAAAACTAAAAGGTATTTTTATGGAGAACTAAGAAAATCTATTTATAAAAATATTTTTTGGGGGAGAGAGTTATGTTGGATAAGCATACTGTGTGTGTGTGTGTGTGTGTATATATAAATTCATTACATACATTTCTAACAAAGTTATGTGACATTATCAAGATGAATTTGAGTTCTTGTCATATTTTATTACCATTTTCTAAACTATCTATCAAGGTTGTTATAGTTTTGAATTTTTAAATTAGTTTTATTTTAATATCGTTTTCAAATTTGCTATAAAATTCAGTTTAGTTTCATGAATATTTTTGTTAGTTTTAGTTTAGTTTTTATTTTGTGAACTCATTTTTATTTAGTTTTTATATAGTTTCAGTTTTGATTAATGTTTAGCAGAATTAACAGATCACTTCCAGAGCGCAGGTCAAAGAAAGACGTAGGCATAATTTAACCTTATAGTGAGGCAAACGTCTAGTGACACAAAATTAATGCATGTTGAGATTGATTAGATGGTAAAAGTATACAAATATACACCAAAGGAAGCAGTCACGCCTTTTTACTAATCTACACAAGTTGCCCTTAATGTCATATCTAATGATGCGTGTTGAGATATTTAATATGAAAATAAATGTAGCCTAATTTGGTTATATTAGATGTCTTTTTTTCTTATTTAACCATAATCATGATATTGTAACTGTCGTGTCGTGTTCACTTTTCCGTGAACAGCCGCGCATAATTCTGAAATTCAATAATAACAGCAATGGCATTTAACAGTAAAGGCTCATATTTGAATGTTATTTTAATTTATGAAGAATTAAGCGTGTGTATGATGTGATTTAGCCTGTATGCACATTTGTTCGAAAGACAGAGTGATCACAAGATGCTAGGCAAAAGTTAGGCTATTGTTTACAGAAAGGATGCGCGTTATCATCTTTTTTTTTCTGTTAATTATCATGTTGCGCTGCGTGTCTGTTTTTCTTCAAAGCACCAACTTAGAATGCCTAATGTTGGTTTGATTGCTTGTGTTACATGAGAAAAGAAATAAGTTTGCCTACCTGATGTAACAGATTTAATGCGGGTGCGGTTCGGGTCGCGACTCACGGTCTTTACGGTCAAACGGTTCTGGTCTTGTACAGAATTAAATTAGTGCTGCTGTGCCACACAGCTCAAAGATTTTTCTGCCAAGGGGTGAGAGATTACGAAAACGATTGTTTAGTTTTGATAATTATTATTTTATTTCAGTTAGTTTTTCAATAACTGTTATTAGTTTCATTTAAGTTTTTTAATTATTTTGATGTTTTTATTTTATTTCAGTTTACGAAATTGTTTTTTCATCAATCGTTTTCGTCTTAGTTTTAGTCTTCGTTTACGAAAATAACCTTGCTAACTATAGCAAATAAACTGTGATAATGTCAGAAATGTTGAAGGTGTCGGAATAAATTTTGGTTTGACTGTATACAAAATACATAGTTTAAGTGTGTAAATTACTATTAGTGGGGAAATGTAAAGCTGTTAAAAAATTAAAAAAAAAATATTTTGTTTGGCTCCTGAATGGTTACAAAGCAAAAAAAAAAAAAAAAACAATTATAAAAAATTATATATGTATATACATCACAACTAACATTCATTCATGTGATATAGCTGTGAGGGGGAGCCCCCCCCATAGCAGTGCCCCTGTGTATGCATGTATGTATGTGTATATATATATATATA
This sequence comes from Barbus barbus, assembly GCF_936440315.1. Lineage (NCBI taxonomy): Eukaryota > Metazoa > Chordata > Actinopteri > Cypriniformes > Cyprinidae > Barbus > Barbus barbus. The sequence goes on from NC_136753.1 coordinate 15,882,287, forward strand.
TATATATATATATATATATATATATATATATATATATATATATATATATACACATATACACACACATATACAGAGGCACCGTTATGGTTTCTGGGCCATATATATATATATATATATATATCACAACCGACAACAACATACTTGTTTCAGAAATGATTGAGTCAGAACAGAGTCAGTGTTGCCAAAATTCTTTGCATATATATAATTTTTTTGTTTTGTTTTGGATGAAACAGTTCCTAAATCTGCATATAAATGATTTATTATCATTCTACAAAACATGTGTTTATGTATGATTCTCTACTCACCCTGGTGATTATTGATATGGCGGCGGTACTCTCTGAGCTGTGTGAACTTCCTCCCACAGTGTTCACACTCTCTCTCCAAGTTCTGCTTCACTCTGCCTTTCTTTCCATGAGTGGCTTTCTTGACATGCCGTCTAAATAGGGCCTTCTCAAAGAACTCCTTCCCACACACATTACACCTGCCAAAAGGACAAAACAAGTCTACCTCTAACAAGTGCTCAAGTCTCTCTAGAGTTCAGGTATCATATAATACAGAATATAATTCTCATGACAGGCTCTTTTCAGATCTAAGGTCATGTTTTTCTTTGAATCTAAAAACTAAATCTTTAATAATAAAATAAAACATCATCATAAGAATCTTTCATTTTTTTCTTAAAAAATAACCTTTCAAAACACAGCTGTAAGAAATTAACTATTTTACTCTCACCTGAAGGGCTCTGCAACAGTGTGCGATTTGACGTGTGAGTACCAGTCCTTCTTCCAGCTGTAACATTTGCCGCAGACCTGGCACTGGAAGGGCTTTAGGCCTAAGTGCTTATTCATGTGCTGCTGCAGGTCTTTTGCTTCAAAGAAACTCTTATCACAGCTATAATGAAGGAACAAAAAGAACAAATTAAGGAACTAAACCGTTATATTGGAAAAATATGTGAATAAGTCTAATGGGTTATTTGAAGAAAACTCTGCATGTGTCGAGGGATAAAGCACTCACTGAGAACAGTGGAATGAGCGGACCTCTGGTCTGGGTTGATGTTTCTTGAGGTGTTTGCTCAGTCCGGACGCACGGTGGAAAGATGCTCCACAGGTTGTGCATAAGTACTTTGATTCACCTGTTAAACAAACTGCTATTATGAACTGCTCATTTAGCATTTATCATAATGTTACAAACATTGTAATAACTACATTAAAACTAAGGGAGTACATTTTTGCTCAGACAATAATGCAACTTAATTGCAACCTTTTACTAAATACTCTTAAATTTGTGTTTAGGTATAAATGAATACATTTGGTTCATACATCCGAAAACATGCTGACTTGTAACAGCAACTAAAATTGGCCATGCTGGAATCTGGAGTTGTTGGATTTTTACAAATAAAAATATTTAGGATTAATTCCAAATATAGTGAGACAGTATTTATCTACTAAGCGTCAGGAACCAGATGCAGATGTCAGGCACCTACATTGAAGTCCAAACTTAAAACACCTCTTTACTTGCACATTCTGTCATTTAATAACAGCACACTATTTCTAGACTTCTTTTTTTTTTTTTTTTTACAGACTTTATTCAGCTTTTTGGCATGTCTTTTAACCAATTCATAAATTTATTTGTATTGTTTTTTATCTGTATTTACCTTTTCTTTTAATTTTTAAGTTTATTTTTTACAACGTAAAGCACTTTGAATTACCATTGTGTAAGAAATGTGTTATATAAATAACCTTGCTTTGCCTAAAGTACACTACTATTCAAAAAGTTTTGGGTACGATAAGATTTTTTTGTTGAACATTTCTGAAAAAAAAAAAAAAAAAAAAAAGTATATTTTGCTCCCCATCACTACATTTAACTAATCGGTAAAAATAGTAATATTGTGAAATATTATTACAGTTTAAAATATTTATTTTTTTGTTTTAAAATGTGATGGCAAAGATTAATTTTCAGCATTCATTACTCAAGCCTTCAATGTCACATGATCTAATATGCTGATTCGGTGCTCAAGAAATTATTATTATTATTATCAATTAAAATCAATTTTGAAAAATTTATATGCTTCTTGATATTCTTCTGGAAACCATGATACTTTTTTTTCAGGATTCCTAGATGTAATTCAAGAAAAGCACTTATTTGAAATAGAAACATTATAAACATCTTTACTGTCACTTTAAAGCAATTGAATGTATCTTGGCTGTAAAAGTATTCATTTCATTCCAAAAAACAAACAAAACTAAGAAAAAAAAAACACCTTATCAAATTTAGAAGAGTAGTGTAAAAATAATTAGTGATTATTCTGTAACTGAATCCTAACCAAAACACACTGAATTTTCTTTATGAGCATATCAATGCATTTTTTCACCCATAATTAATTCTAATCACATAATGACAGAGCTCCATTAGATACTTGCATATTTTCCTATTCGTCTGACACCAGTAAAAGGAGCGTGTGTGTGTGTGTGTACCTGTGTGAATGCTTGTATGCTCCTCCAGGCTTCTCTTGGTGACGAAAGATTTCTCACAGACAGTGCACTGAAATCTCTTGAGGGAGTCGTGCAGTGACCGGTGCATCTTCAGACTGTGCTTGGTGGCAAAGCTCTTCCCGCAAACCTTGCAGGTGTGTGGCCTCACCCCCGTGTGGTTCAGCATATGAATGCGCAGGGAGTACAGCTTGGGCAGAGTCTTGCCACAGATGTCGCACACAAACTCCCGTTTGGTGCGGTACTTCATCTGATCTTCTGACCCCTGAGAATCTTCTGCGGCCGTGGCTCGTGTCATGCTGGCTCTCTGGGTCTTCTGATGCTTGTGACGGGCCAAATGCGCTCGGAGCGAAGCTGCGTACTGGAATTCCTTATTGCAAATCTGTAAGGACAAAAGAAAGGTCAGAAAAATGACCAAAATGCATAAAGATCAGGCTAGAATTATTATGTTTCATTCAGCCCAAGTGTACATACACTGCACTTGAAGCTGCGAGTCTTCTCGTGTTTCAGAGCGTGCATGATGAGGGCGTACCGCCTGTGGAACACCAAGCCACACTCGATACACGCGTGTTCTCCCTCCACAGCTCCTCCTGGGTCTCCCTGTAGTGTGCCTCCCTCCACAGTCTCTGGCTGGTCTGCAACAGGCTCCGGTTCCTCTGCGAAAGCAGCTACGGCATCAGAAGCAGCCTCCAGGTTTGTCTCTGAAAACTCTTCAAGATTATTCTTGGCAGACTGAACCGGTCGGCCTCTCCTGGCAAATCTCTGAGGTGTCTGGGGACACAGTGTGATTCTAATAAGACAATCTGGCTGACTGCCTTTGAGTGCATTTTTCTATCCTAATCCTTGGCTCATTAAGCAACATCATAATATTGGGTTTAATGACAAATAATAGTGTCTATGATGATGATTTAAAAACTAAAAAAATCTAATCTAGTTTAAAATGCATGTCCCAGGTCTTCGCTTAAAATAAATTTTTAGGAAATACATTTGATTATTCCACTATTAATAATTATTTTTATTATTTAATTGTTAATGTATTAATTATTTAAGGTTTTTCATTTCAAGAATTAAATTTTTTAATGAAGACTGTTTCCTCATTATGATTTTAGGACATGATATCAGGACACCAGGCTTTGACAAAGGGTGAATCAAGGCCACATAGGCGGCACTCCTGAGCACCCTTTTAAGCCATAAAATGACAGATGGGCCACCCTGCGGTCCTGTGGACCTCACAAATATGCCAAGTCCAAAAGGGCACCATTTGGGACAGGGCCATCATCACATTTACAAATGAATCGTATGTCGAGTGAATGAGAGCTGCATACCTTCATAGGAGGTGAGGTGCTTTTCTCTTCCTCCTCCGTCTCAAGTCCCATATGAAGACGAACATACCCTCCTTCTTTCACGGATCGTTTTCTCAGGTATCTCTTGTTGGGATCTAAACATTCCTCTTCTTTTTTCTCTCCATCTGCAGCGGATCCATCCTCAACACCTTCCATCTCCGCAGGCTCCTCCTCTGAAGGAAGAGGAGGAGGCGGTTCCTGTTGCTTCATTTTAGGTGGTCTTCCAGGCCTCCTTTTCACTGGTGCAGGAGCTGGCTGTGGTGCTGCTGCAGGCTCGAGTTGACGTGTTAGTTCAGCCACCTGGGGCTCATCCTGCACAGCAGGAGGCGCTGCTGCAGCTAAATGCACAATCTCAGAAGCATCTGTTTTGCCAGGATCCACACTAATGAGAAAGGCTCCGGTCTGCATGTTCTCTGCGATAGGTGTGTCACCAACCTGTGGCTCCTCAACAGACCAACAGGCCTGTACTACAGCCAGGGACTCACCTGAACCTGCCTGGCCAGAGTGAGTGACCAGAGTCATTGTCTCGCCCTCCTCTGCCTGGCCGCTGTGGGCCACCATGGCCAGAGACTCAGCTGAGCCAGCCTGTCCGCTATGAGTGACTACAGTCATCGTTTCGCCATCTACAGTCGCACCAGCAAGCAACGCCAGCGATTCAGCCGTTCCGATTTCACTTGTGATTACAGCCAGGGACTGCCCTTCTCCAGGTGTGCCTTCACTCTGCATAGTCACTACATAGGTTTCAGAGGCGGTGGGTGTGATTGGCTGAGGGGGCACAGGTTGGCTGGATACCACAGTGTGAATATCTCCTCTCTGGTAGACCATCAGCTTCTGCTCTTCCACTTTCTTATGCACGGACTCACAGATCTGAAGCACTTCCGCCATCAGTAAGTGCCGTGCCAGTGTGGCGACGTCTGCCATCACGCAAAAGTTGAAGGTCAGATTGGAGGTGTAGGCAAAATCCAGTAATGGCAGAAAACTGGCCTTGCTGAAGCCTGGCGGGTAAAATAACAAAAAAGAAACAATGGCAATTCAAATACATATAATATTCTCAAATAACACCCCAATAAATTAAACCGTTAATCTTCTCATACTAATTACAAACTAGCTAGGGAGCATTTCTATATAAGCAACATTTTACACATTAGAGGTTGACTAATGTAGCTTTTTTTATGGCCATTGCCAGTCTGTAAAATAAACAGATTTTTACTTTAGTTAAGGGAATCATCCAAAGATTTAACAGCTGGATTTGCTATTATCTGCAAGGTTGTGAAATTAAATACTTATAACACTTATTTAAATGACATAAATTGTCTTTTAAAAGACAAACAAATGAAGACATGGGCACTACTGTGTGTCTGCGTTAAGGCGCTGTCAAAATAAAAGTCCTGCTTCTGCCACTTATCAACCAAACAGGAAAAATTAAGGGCTTTTCCTAACAATGGTCGACCAATATATTGCCATCACTGGTATGCTCCCAAAGTCAAGATGTGAGTTCTTCATCCCAGAATGCATTGCAGTTTGCTCAGTAAAAAGTTTAATCCGAGATGGCAGATGAAGCAGAATAAAATTGTTAAAAAGAACAGCAGTATTAAAAATAACTATAATAACCATCTCACCAAAATATTATGTGTGCAATATATTTTATGCATATTAAATTAATTGTTTTCAAAGTATTAATAGAGTTGCTGCCCATGAATACCGTTTCAGATTAGCCACTTTGAGGCCATATTTTGATTTGATGTAGCTCACTGGAATTTGGAACAGAGATTATATTTATATATAATTATTATATTTATTCATATATAGTCAAAGTTCCCCCACAAATGAAAACTCTAATTTTTTCAACCTCATGATGTTCCATAACTGTAATGACTTTCTTTTATCAAACATTATTATTATTCTTTTTTAAATGTTGGTATCCAAACTTGTGCTGTCAAATGATTAATCGCAAATAATTTTATTTTCATAATATATCTGTGTGTAGTACTGTGTATATTTATTATGTATATATAAATACACAAACATATAGTATATATGTGCATGTATATATTTGTATAATTTATATTATTTAAACATATCTTTCTGAAATATATACATGCATGGGTGTGTATTTATATAAACATAATAAATGTACACAGTACACACACATAACGAATAAAAAACTTTTATTTTGGATGCGATTAATCGTTTGAGAGCACTAATCCAAGCACTTTAGGTACCACTATCTTTCATTGTATGGAAGTACTTTTTTTGTCATTTTTTTTCTTTTTATGTTCAACAGCAGAAGAAGAAAGTAGGTCATACAGCTCTGGAAAAACATGAGGGTGAGAAAAATAAATACATTTTGGGTGAACTATGCCTTTAAATACTTCATATAATTAAACATAAATCCTTAAATTGATTTGTCTTTTAGTTTATTCCATGATTTCAATCAACAGCATGGTGGATTCTTCTCACCAGAGAGGTCAACGACAGCTTCATGACTGGTCATAGCACCCTTTTCCACAAAGAGCTCATAGAAATAATCACTGCAGGAGGCCAGGACAGCTTTATGTGCGCGATACTCCTCACCCTCAATAAGCAGGGTGATATCACAGAACTCATTATTCATTCTCTGCTGGTTCAACTTGTCCAGCATCGTCTGCCCATGCTTTGGTAAGAACTGCTTGACAATTCCTTTACTGTCCACCTATAAGAATACATAGAGGAGAAATATAATATCATTATCATGTGCATAAATACATTAAAGATATAAAATAATATATATTAATTGTAATTTAGATCAGCTAATATTTACTGTATCAACAATTTAAAGTTTTAATATCCTCATCTTTTAATATCAAGGTGCTATTGTACCTGGAATAATGTCAATTAAATTCAAAATTTCAGGAAACCAATTTTAATTCAGTGACACAAATGGTATACTATACTTACAAACACCAATTCATGTTTATCAACTGCACTGGACTGCTCCGAATCCAAATCATAATTTGCCTCGTCATCCTCTTCCTCGCTGGCACATACAGAGGTCTTTCGTCTCGCTTGTCGGACAGCTGCTTGTTTGGTGGCATCTTCAGCATTTCCTCTCCCCTTCTCCTGCTTGCTTTGGCAGTAACTGCACTCTCTGATGCAGTCCTTCACCTGCTTCAGCACTCCTGTCATAAGAAGATTAGCTTTAGGCTACTTATGAATATGATAACAGATGTTCTCTCAAAAACCCTAAATATAATATTGACTGTTCTATCTCTGACACTACTATGTTAAGTCTCATTCCCAATCACCCTTGGATAATAAAAAGCCATTCTGAGTATGATGCTCCCCTTTGTGTACTGCTTGCATAGTCTGCCACACACATATCACAATTATTGAATCTTTTAGTTATATCAGTGTGGTATAATTTGTGTTCTGCAGTGGGTAGTACTAGTACCATCCGTGGGTGCAATGGGTAACTTGTCAGACTTCCAAAAACGACAGAACACAGTACTATTGCAGCAAAAGTGACACCAAACCTCAATATTCACCTTGAACACCCTGTTTCCTCAAAATTCGATCACAGAGAACACCCATGAAATAGCTACACTTGCTAAAACCCTAATCACAGTCACCAGTGAACAAAAAAATAAAATAAATAAATATGGTGTCACAATCATAAAGCCAGGACAGCTGGACCAAGGTGAACTTCAACATCTGCCCCGGCCAAACAAATCTCCTGACTTGAATATTATCAAACCACTTCGGACAGTTTTGGAGAGAATTCGATTTCCTCCTCCAACAAGCAAATGGCAGACGATATTATAAACAACATTCATCTGGAGGCTATACAAAAGTTGTATGAATCTATCCTAAGAAGGTTGGAAGCTGCATTAAATGTGTTCACGTCTTACTACATATTTATTGTAGCTTCCTTAACTTACTTGTGACCTGCTTGACATATAACCTAAAGACAAGAAACGTTTAAGCGATTCCAGCGGTCATTACATTAGTGATTAGTGTACCTCTCCACCAGTACTTCTGGGAGATGATTTCCCACGTTTGCTGCTGGTTGAGGTGTTCCCCTCCGGACGTGATGTGCGCCTCCGTGATGAGTTCCTTCCGTCTCTCGGCCTGCAGCACCACTTCCAGCTCCGTGAATTCATCCAGGCCTTTCTGCCGCCTCTGATAATAAAGAATCCCATTGCGCACTATGTAACAAGCAGCTGCTTTCCGGATCTTTCTCTTGGTGTTGCCGTGCGTGCCCGGTGCGTAAGGCTCACGCTCATCAGTCAAGTAGCGCTGGATGGCTAAGTAACTCTCCTCGCTCGACATAACCCCGATTAATGAAGCTCACTCAACAGAAACGAGACACATCAGACAGCGAGAACTATTCTCGAGCGTAGAATTCAACAAGGTATTTTTTCAGCCCGTTTCCACTTCCATAGATGACACAGAAAGTATCGAGTGTGGTATTTCTGAAATGTTTTCCAAGGGGGAACGTCAGTTCTTGACCGTGTGGGGTGGACTTGCCTGAACAGACAAAATGGCTGCTGCACAACCGGATGCTGCGTTTGAAATGGCGGAAGCGGCGACCCGCATGTAGGGCAGTCACGTTAATAGCAGAGGGCGCTGTTTACCATCTGTTTTTTCATGTTTATTTTATTTTATTCTATTTTATTATTTAGTTCCATCACATATAAGTACATGACAAAAAGTACAAGCCAGATATAAGGCAATGCCGTACTGTTTAAAGCATGTAAGACAGAATTACAACAACAAAACGTAAAATGAAGATAAACATAAATATGGAAAATAAATATATACATAAAAATATTAATACCAGGACCAAAAAAGTGCTATATAATATTACGGCAGTTACATACATTTGAAAAGGTTTAGCATTTTTATTGTTTTTAAAAGATCTCAGAATTGTTGTTATTTGTTACTGAGTTGTTATAAAAAAATATTTCAAATTAAAACAAATGTTTTAAATGCTGGGGAAAAAAAGGTTTGTTTGAAATTTAGAATATACTTATAAGATATACTTTATGTTTTAATCCTAAATTATGAAATAAACGACTGAAATAAAAGAAGAACATGACATAAAGTGTTTTTTTAATGATGGTTAAGCACTGGTTTAAAATAAATCAGAGCTGTCCGCATGTTTAACAAATTTTAATTAATTGTTTTAATTTTCTAATTATATGTTGCCAGTAACCTTAAAATAGGTAATCAGTCTGTTATTTATTTATTTATTGCAAGAAAAGCCTTTCTAGGGACTCTAGATGCAAACTAGCTTATGCTATACTCTCTATGTACATAGCATATTTTTCACCTTCTTCTGGCTAGAATCATGATTTATGTACAGTCCCTATCTAAATAAACCCATTTCTAAATAATGGTGTAATTTACTCCATAACAAATAATAAAATGTACATTTAAAAAAAACACATTCCTCATTTATCATCAATTTTTTATTTTATTTAATAACATCAATATTTATTTATTTATTTATTTATTTATCTATCACCCTCCAAAGTAATGGGCAAAAACTGTAATTTATTTGTAGTGACCTGACCTATAGGCTACTTGATTAATTAAATGAGAAATGTATTTATTTTCAGAAACATTTGTTGTTTTCTTTATCTCAAGTGTATTTGAGCAGCTTTAGTTTTTCTAGGTTCACAATTAATGTAGATAAACTTAAAGCGTTGAAGCTAAATTCTATTTACAGGTAAATACTGTTTGTACTACATGTAAACAGCAACATACAGCGTCTAGTTTACATTAAAGTTATAGATGCTACGCAGGTAAAATGTAAATAAAAGTAACATGTTATTTGTACTCTGTGTAAATAGTCTTAGCAGTAGTGGACGGTTAGCAAAAACACGTTTGGGTGTTTGCATTTGATGTAAATAGACACTACCAAAATTTGAATCTTTTTCATCTGTGTAATACCCTTACAGGTGGTTGCACTGATCGAAGCTGTAATTTCCCTTGACATTGATTGTGAGAGTGTTTTATTCCTCATGCTGGAACACAGTCTGACAGAGATAACTGAAAAGCCAGCGCCTCTGTAGCGGGTTGCCAGGCAACCAAAATTACTCATCACCTACTCCTCTGTGAAGGCTTGTTAGCAGCATCAGTTTGTCCACAGACCTTATCACTGATACATTCCTTCCACTGTTTAGTCCCCTGCACACTTCTGACCTGCTGAACTGATAAAGTCATGACTGAAATACACACACACACGTACATTTCACATGAATCGTGTAACAGTAAATAAAAATAAAATGATGAACATAACATTACCTATCTATTTAGCTTGCTAGAATGCCCACGAAACAACTTGGGAACACATTAACTACCTAGAACACCTCATAGCTCAAAATATATTTTTGTAGTACATTTTGTGCTCTGCGTATGAAGTATTACCTTGGCACTGGAAAATGAGACAAGACTAATCCATCACCTTCAGCCTCCTGTGCACCTTTAGTAAATATGCATGTTCTACCTTTTTTATTATGCTTTATTTGAAAATAGGGTAAAATTCTGATGTTATGGACCTTGAAAGGTCCTCCAGTAATATACAGGGTATGAAATATAAAACATTTGCTGTGGATTTATAAACAGTCAAACCTGGAGTGCAGACACAGAGCAGAGAGAAGTCAGAAGAAAAAGAACAGAAGTACATTATAAATGACTGACTGCTAAGTATCATCTCAAACATAAAAGATAGAAGGTACAGGAAGAGAGCAGAAATGACCTGGAAGTCACGGAGATGACATCAAGATGTACAATATAAACATAGAATGTCACACGCTCCCCTACTCAAATGGATTCAGGGATTTAGTATGTTTATGTATTTACTTATATGTCTGAGATTTATGACCAGCCTTTCCTCATTTACAGACATATATTTACAACAAAATGTGACTTATACTGTGGAACAAAAACACCCAAGGCCAATTCACAGCAGTTAGGTGTAATGGAAAATACTCCATGTTCTCTTAAAAACAGAGGCTGCTTTGTCAACCTGGCTCCAAATTAACAATAATTGGCAATAATTAAGATGGGAAAATGTTTGTCTGTCTTTCGCACATCCAGTTATGGGTGTCTGTGGAAAGAGATTCTGACAAAATACAAACAAACAAACAAAAAAAGGTTTATTTATTTATTTGTTTATTATAATTAAATAATTATATTGATTATGATGATGATAATAATAGCAGTAATAATGTGATAATTATTTTCTTAAAAAAGCTATGACCATGTATGACCACAACAAATTGTTTTTTATCATGATCTCATGTTATTAATATTTTGTAATGTAATACTTGTATGCGTACTGTAGGAAACACTCATGTTCTTTTACAGTTGCTGGACAGCTAGAGCAAAAGTCATCATACCCTATTTATGCACTCTGGGTAATAGCAATGTAGCAATGTTAAAGGTCAAGTGTATCACTTTTATGATAAAATATTCTCTCCTATCCTAGCTTTAAGAAAACTGTTTAAAAAGACTCATTGTTTTTGCAATACCTTTTTACAATGTTAGTGGCATAGAAATTATACACTTTACCTTTAAATTAGCCAAAGCCTCAACATTTTTTGTTTGTTTGTGAAGTGAAGTGGCTTGCAATAAATACAGAGTATGTGACTAACACTTCCTTTCACTGGAATGAACTGGTTTGCTGGGATCAGGCTCAGTCCTTTATATTTCCTCAGCTTCAACACAGCTTCAGCTTACCAAATACAGGCATAAGATACCAGAAAAGAGCTGCACTGAACACAACTTAAATACTTAGTACTGAGAGGGATGAATGAAAGGATTTAGACATGGGACGAGGTAGAAATAACGAAACATGCCTGAAATCCTGGATAAAGGACAATAGAAACAGAGAAAGGGAAAACCAAATCTGTGCCACAGATGAAAATGTTATTGCTTAGAAGTTGCTCTTTCATAGCTTAGGAGACTGAATGGAGTTCAGTTTCATTTAAAGGGATAGTTCACACAAAAATCACAATTCATCCTCATGTCATTCCAAACTTGTATGATTTTCTTTCTTCTCAAAAGTGTGTTTTTCTACACAGTGAAAGTGAATGGGATTGAATGTTATTTCGAAATATCTTCTTTTGTTCTCAGCAGAAAAAAAAACGACATGAGGGTGAGTAAATATTTTCTTTTTTTGGTGAACTACCCACTAACTATCAACTTATAAAAAAGACACAACAGAAACTAGGAGACACATGTGAGATTACCCAGAAGCAAAAGTCTCAGTTATTTCTCAACAGATCTCATTTAGTCACATTTCTTTCCTATGGGATCGAGGCTGAGTATGTCTGGCTGAACAGACATAGTTTTCCATCAAGGGTCACCTGGGAGAGAGAGAGAGAGCATCTGCTTAGATTTCTCTCTCTGTAATCAGAGAACCTATTTATAAGACATACGTGTACTCTCTGGGCAGACAAGGAGAAAGTGGAATACGACATGGACTATTATGTCACTCAGGGACAGAGATACATGTACTGTATGTAGCAGTTTAAGTTTGCTTGTATATATGTGTGTCTGTGTTTGCTCTTGCATTCAGAACATCATAGACATTCAAAGGCAGTCTGCAGACAGTGTGTGTGGGTGCAAGAACGTACTGATAAACCCTGTTCATAAGGGTGCATCTTAGTACAAAAATGGTACATATTAATACCTTTTGAAAGGGTTACACTTAATCTTACAGTATGTGTACTTACAGTGTACTTACCCAAGAAAGTGCTGTAGTATAAGGTAGTATAAGAGGACTATACAATAATATTTTTTTGGTAATCAACCTGTAAATTGAGTTTAACTTTTTCTAAATCCAGAATATTCCTTTAATTCGCGGTACAATAGATGATAATTTGGTTTCTGTTTTCCTGTGGGTAAGTAAAAGGATATGAGGTTTCCCTAAGGTTACACAGGAAGACACACTGTTTAAACTGTTTCAGAGGAAGTACAGTCTTGAATCAGCACATCCAACCCTGATGTTCACCAGAAGTTCATAATGTGTATCTAAAGGGTAGGCTTTTTGAAGTATTCAGTTTTCCAGATATGTCAGATGAACTTGGAGTTCTTGAACAGGATGAAAGCTTCCTCAAATATTTTAATGCTGACAAAGCAGAAAGCTGCTCCATACTTCACAACATCATCTGTCTCTCTCAGACTAGCCTATATTTAAAGGGTTACATAAGAGGGCAAAAGGTCATGGTTTTGAGTATTAAAGAGAATGGAATGTCCAATGAAGCGCCCTGTTCAAACTGTGTCCAGGAGAGGACGATGTATGCTACAAGGTGACATTCTGCACTGCTGGAAAAATCCCAGAGGCACCAGGAGTTTACGAGCCTCTAAGTAACCTTGAAAGACCAGTAAGACCTCCTGAAAGCATGTTTATGATATTCAACCTATACAAGTGACTAATCACAAGCTAATCATTAACGCAAAACTAGTTTTTGTTCTTTGCATTAAAAATCTGCTCATGTGTAACCTAAAACTTCTGTAATAATACTGAAGATGTATATAATAGAACTAACACAGATACATGGACTCTATTAATGGGATCTTTTGTTGGTGGTTTGGTCAGGAATAATTTATGTTACTTTGGGATACAGGGAGAGTTGGTAAGAGAACAGGGATGAGTTTAGTTTGAGACCATGCTGGGAAAATGGAGATGCTGTCTTTCCATGGGCTCATAGCCAAATCATAGGATTAGTAACACCCTGAAATTCCCCCGCACCTCCCTACTCCATTACGCAAGCCAGTCATGGACTCCCATGCCTTGAGAGTGGAGATTTAATAAAGTGTTGCAGGATCAAAATACTACCACTGTTTCCACTGACTTCACTGTCTCTCACACCTAATAAACAGGTGTTGTCAAACTGGAGTCCCCAAACAGAACTAAAAAATAATAAAATAAGATAAAATACTAAATAAATTGCATTTTATTCTTATTCAAGAGTTTGAGGTCAGTACTTTTTTTTCTCTTTTTTCTTTTTTTTTAAGAATCTGATACTTTTATTTAGCAAGGATGCATTGGCTCAAAAGTGAAATGGCATTTATGTTACAAAAGATTTCTTCGGATAAATGCTGTTCTTTTGAACTTTGTATTCTTTGAAAAAAGTGTTTAGTCCAATAGGTAGCTGAATTTGTCCGCACACTGCAAAAAAAAAAAAAAACTGACCAAAAAAGGTCTAGCAAAAATCCAATTATTTATTTTTCATATGCAAAAATTAAAAAGTGACAAGAGAGCTCATGGTGAAAATCTGACTGACCTCAAAAGTAGTGTATGTCTTTAAAATTTATATTATTGGGTAAAAAAATAAATGGCGTTAACTCAGTATATAGTAATATTTGCCAGAAAATATTTGAATAATTTAGTACAATGACAACATAAAAGACATTTATTTCATTTTATGTTGTCCTTATAATATAATGCTTCCTAGTACCGGTATATGTACAAGCATACAATTACTAGAATATCACATCCACCCTAATAAATAAATAAATACATACATAAAGTGCTATTATAATTAAACAACATAAATAAATCAGGGGGTATCACCGTCTTCTCCAGTTATTTTGTTCAGTGGCAACACATACTTAAACTGGGGTAATAAAGATCAATTTGGGGCCGGTCACAGCATCTCAATTGCTATCAAAGGCTGTAAAACTGTGATTCATGCACTTCAATCTATCAACCATGCAGTCACTACTACACAATGCGGCCCCTAATAATAAGCCCTTTGTCAGCTGACTCTCAAATCACACTGAGAGCAAACAGGCGGTACTGGTTCATCTTATAACTCGGGGCCTCTCTGTTTCCCAGAATGCACCAGCAGGCTGCTTCCCGAAGGACGACAATAGATGTGACCTAATGCTGATTGTGTTTGGATAGATGTGATGCGAATAAAACATTCACAGACCACTCATTTGGAAACAAGCTATTGATATGCAAACCAAATCAGCATACTTTATGTGTTCTGTTCCCTTTAAAACATCATAAATAGGCTGCAATAAAATTCAGATGAGAGCACAATTCTTGGAGACTCCTAGTGTATCCCTACTAGGAATGATGAAAAAAATGTGGACAGATTTCGTAGAAATGGTTCATTCACCTGTAGCTCTGCCTACTCTTGTGAACACGCACCTTGAAGTACAGAACATTTATTAAAGTCATTGAACTTCGTCAAGGTCTTAGCTCACTGATGTGATCAAAAATACAACATTTCGAGTGATTGAAAGAAAAACTGAGCACTGTAAGGAGGAAAATGACAAGAGCAAAGATCAGAAACACAGATTCTTCTGTAAATGTAAAATTTGACCTTGAAATGTAAAGGTCACTGTGTGGTGTGTTCTTGTGTACTCAGCATGTATCTTTGCGTTGTTGTACAGGTATGAGCATAAGGCAATGAAAACTTGATGACAGCTTGGAAATTAGACACTATCAGGCAGGATTCTGGCTTTCACCTTTCCTGTACTACTGACTTGTCTTGTGACTGGACACAAAGAACAATGGAGTAAGGAGGTGAGCAAAGGAAGGGGGGAGGACAGAAAGGAGGAAAGAGGAGGGAATGAGCAGGTCGTGGAGTATGTAAGGTCAGCAGAGTCATGTTTCTTGGTTGAGCTGAAATCTGCTCTATAACCATTAACGCTAGTGACTCAGGCGTCCAGTTTGCTTCCACTGTTAATCACAGAGGTTACCAAAGAAGTCAAAAAGGTCAATTCCCAGGGCCCATCCAATCTCAATAATGCTATTTTTTTCTTTTTTTCTCGGATTGAAACATTAGCGTTTTCCATGCAGAGGTTGTTGTCAAATCTTTGGAGAAGAAACCACTTAAACTTCAACAGTCTGTGTGTTTATCCAAGTGTTCACACACTGAAGTGGTTAGGGGTGTAGTATTTTTAAGGTAACCTAGATCCTCAGAGTTGTAAGAGGATATATATTCCTGCAGAAAGAAAGAGATGGTGGTATTTTCACTGACTTATACCACAGTATGAGTTTGGAAAGGTTCTGTTTTGCCTTTAATCTTTAAATCTACTTTTTGTTCTGGTGAACAACAGAGGAAAGGAGGAAGGATCCACCTGTGCTCTGGTAGCGGATGAGGTTAAAGCATGCATTGTTACTTTAAAGGGATAGTTCACATTCTGTCATAGTTTTTTTCTTACATGAAACACATTAAAAGTTATACTTTTTATAGCTCTGTAAAAGGTATTCTATTAAATTTACGGTAAAAAAAAATTGCAGGTGTGGTTGCCAGAAATTCACCGTAAAATATTTCAAGCCTTACGGAATGGCATATTGGTACCTATAAATTTTACAGCTTATAAACTTATATTTATTAAGTGATAGTAATATCTACTTCAAGTACCAATGCCATTAACATCTATTGATTGCCACAAAACAGAAAGCCACTTTATGAATCATTGAATCATTGTGCGTTCATCATAATTGTCCAAAAAACATAAATCAATAATCATTTATAGATGTGCACAAGGGCATGCAAACAAAGATATTACAATATTTGATGTATCACACAGGAACTTCTGGGAATGTCTTTTTAGCATTTTTCACTGTAAATTGTATTGTCATTCGTAGTTGTTACTTGAAAAAAAAAACATGAATTTGACAGTATTTTAAATAAAATTGCATGTGATGTTAAACGATTTACAATTATTTACTATATAGTTTCGGCTTTACTTTCTGTGCAGTTCACAGGATTATACTGTAACATTTTTACAGTCTTGAAGAACACGTGTTTATTTGCATCCATAGTTATTTTAATGTTTGTTTCAGCACAAATATTTAACAAAACATTAAAATTGCTCCAATCAACAATGAGCTCACCTATATCGTTTCAGGGTTTTTTTTTGCTATGATTTTTTTTTTTTGGTGATATCCTGAAGTTTATGGCATAATAAAAAGAGGGACAAAAATTCCTTTCTTTGTTTTTTTTTTTTTTTTTAATTGCTTTCAGAACCTGTAAATAAATTTACAGTACACAAAAGCAAATACACCAAATGTTAGCCTAACTTCTTCTGAAACATGCTATTGGCTAAATCTGTTTATCTTAAGTAAACCCTCTCAGTCGTCATTTTTTAAAGAGCTTTCATCGGATTTAGCATGTCTATTTTCTCCTGCTCTTAAATGTGGCGCCTCATCGTATTTATCCCATAATTACAGCTGAGCGCAGGTTCCAAAAACCCATCAACAAAGTTTTATTCTCGTTCCTGCAAACAACCATAATTACAGTATTGCCATTTAAGCAGAATTTGGATATTGATAATGCATGAATCTAAGCCTGCATAATTAAAACTCACAAGAAAACAGCAGAGCAGCTGAATGAATGTGTGGCTTGACCCGCTGAACCCTCTGCAGTGGTCAGTTGCAGTAGAAGTGCGCAGTAAGTGAAAGGACAGTGTTGGCTGTCCCTAAAGAGAACACTTGATTTGGGTACAGCCATGTCATTTTGTGATGTTTGGCTCCTTGCCTCAAGCCGGCAGCTGCCATAAATAAATAGTGTTGAGAGCCACTGGCTTACAACCAACCACGTCTGTCTACACTGGAGGGGAGCAGAAAGAGTAGCTACTATAGACAGAATCTGGCACTGCACTGGAGGCATTGACCCTCTCCTTAACCCCATTCATTTAAGCGTATAACCAAAATGGCTGAGAAATGCTCAGTAAGAGAAAAAAAAAAAAAACATGTAAATAAGGAAATCCAAAAATGGTATTCATCTATTCTTTTAGATGAATATCTGCCCTGGGCCCTCATTTATAAAATGTTGCACAGAAAAGATGTGAAATGTATGAATCGCAAATGATCTTGAACTTGTGCGCAAATGAATGGTTTCAGCTCTCTGCCTTGCAAACGACTTCTAATTAATGTCATTAACATGTAAAAGATTGCAGTCATCATCTAAATTATTTAATTTAAAACAGCGAGCTGCAAGAACAGCTTACATTTCCAAAAACCTACACCTGCAAAAAATGCGTATAAATAGTATACGCCAAATAAAAACGAAAACTCGCGTACGGTGGTATTGATACGCAAAAATGGACTTTGGCGTGCATATGATACGCAGTATTCGCGTGCATATGATACGAAATTTGTTTGTATGAATATGATACGCATCTAACCAAAACCACTAATCCATCGCGTAGCATATACACTACAAAATCCATTTTTGCGTATCAATTCCACGAATTTTTGTTTTTATTTGGCGTACTATTTATATGCACTTCCATGAGATCAGGTTGCAACATGTTGGTAAATATGCAGCAATAAACTATAAATTCACACAAGTTTGGACTAAATACGATTTTTTTATATATATTTTGGAAGTCTGTTATGCTCACCAAGGCAATCTCAAAAATACAGATTTTATCTGTTTTTGAAATAGTTTTATCATTAAAATAATTGTTTTCTGTTTGAATACCCTCATAGCCCCAAAGCTTTATATGATGTATATTTGTAAACACCCAAAAATACATCTGTGCACATTTACACATATACACAGGGATCAGATGTACTACATCCCCCAGTAATTAAAGCAAAGCGGAAAACAGATGGAGAAAGGATGAAGTGGTAAACTGCCCTTGTGTGTGTTGCACAATGCAAAAAAAACAAGCAGACTGTGGGAGAAACCATATTAGTTCTGCCCAATTTTCCAAAGAGTTCAGTATGTTTTGTTACTCCATCTGACTATCTGAGACTTAGATAAAAAAAAAATAAAATACACCAAAAGGAATATTTTGCACTTTTTCAACAACCATTCAAGAATGCATTGGAGATCTAGTCAAATTTGTATTAAAAAATATGTACAAAAATGTTTTTGTTCCTTTTTTGTCATTTATATTTTGAAAATGATTACAAAATATTTGTAAACATGGAAATAACAAAAATGACTGCAAAATATGAGAACATAGCAATCCATGCAGGATTATACAGAGCAAATCAAATATTTCTAAGATGTGAAGCTAATAAAAAAAATGCAGTATGGCGTATGTTTTCAGTGAGTGCTATTATAAGTGCTTATGTGGTGACGTGCATGTGCTATTTTAGCATAGATGTGTTGATAAGGACATTAAGTGATGAATGCAGTCTAGAAGTTTTCAAACCGACAATCAAAGTCTGTCATTCGACACAAGATATACTTCCACTGCCGATCCCTGCAAAGCATTAAAAAACAAACAGTTATCTCCCACCAAAGGAAAACTATTTTTATCCATTAACAGCGACTTAAATGATGACATTAAAGTGTCCATTTGTAATAAAATAGATGTTATTTTGACATAAATGCATTAGAGGCAAAACCTTTAAATGCAAAGTAAAAGGAAGTGTTTATACAGACCTCAGTACACCACTGAAAGTAGTTTGAGCCCCCCTTATGAAGTAGCCGTAACTGGGGATTACCATCTCCCCCTCTTCTTTGAGGTACTCTGGAACATCATTCGTCTTCCTGTGCATAAATCAAGAAAATGCAATCAAAGGAAAGGTTATAAATTATGTGACAAAACATCCTATTTTAGAGTTTTAATCTAATTATCAGAGGACACATAATCTCATATCTGTGAATAATTCGGGATGTATAGAGGTTGTTTAGTAACTGTATCAATATATTAGATCACCATTTGTTATTACAAGACTTACCAGCAGGAATATGGACACCTGCGGGCATATCGACAGCAGTAGAATTGCCATTCTCGATCCAGAACTGCTTCAAAATACTTGCTTTGCACACCAGCAACCAGCCCATTGTTAGTGCAAACTGAGGACCTGTAGACAGTACAAATATGGCTTTTATATTGAGTGAAGAGGCTAAACAATAAGCATTTGTTATTCGTTAAATGAATATGAATCCTTCAAAACAAAGCATTGGAATATTGTATTCCTAGGTCTCACATGTGGCATGTGGTCGTGTGAGGTGTGCCTGCCTTTAGCTATTGACCTTTTATTGTGTGCATCTTCCTGTTTATACTGAAGCGCTGAGAAACGTGTGAGCTAGAGGAACGTGTGCCTGATAAACATGTTGGAACACAGCATTAGTTCTATCCTTTTTGTCTGGAGCCATTAGCTCCATTTTGCCACTACAGAGCTTTAAATGAAGAGTTTGAAAAGAATCTTTTGGATTTTTCACAAGTTGATTGTAGGTTGTGCAGATATTCAGAAAAACAGTACAATTGTGAGTGAGATATGAACAGCATAGTGCTATTGTGAGTGCTACTGAACAGCAGTTAAATAAAAAAGAAATTCATATTGAGTAGATTTTAGACCTAATATTGCCAGTTATTTTGTCTGTTTTTGCTTTACAAATGAATATAGTTCCAAGAAAAGCCATAGTAGTTCACAAGCAACATGTAGTAGGGTTTTTTCTTTTTTTGAACTATTGTTTTTGAATGAATCGGTTGAGTGAATGATTCAATGACTCATATAGACAATTGGTTGGTTTGATTCCAGAAAGAATTAGTATTGTTAAACAAAAAAGATTATGAAGTGAATGATTCAGTGACTCACTCATAAAGAAAGTTCAGTTGTTTCATTCTTGAATAAATCAGCTTTGTTCAATGAATTGGTAGAGTGAATGTTTCATTGACTTTTTCATCAAGACAATTCGCTTGTTTCATTACTGAATGAATTGGTGAATTGTTGAATTAATTGGTTGAGTGAATGTTTCAATTACTCATTCACATAGACAAATCACTTGTTTTGTAAATGAATCAGCAATATTGTACGAATCGGTTGAGTAACATCGTTCAGTGACTCACTCATGGTGAAACCATGTAACCTGAAGGAATGCATGGAGTGATACAGTGAACATCCCGTTGGGATGCTGTATCAAGATTCTTGGTATGCCACCCATCCAATCAGATGTGAAGACTTGAACTAACTGTTATATGCATCACCCACAATAGTTTTAGAATATTTAACCCATGTAATTAAACTTCTGCAGGTATGATAAACTTTGACCATAAAATATTCATGTTTGTTACAGCAGGAAGTGTGCAAAAGACGTTTTTACATGTCATTGCAATAATTCTAAATTGCTTTAACCAGTCAGTAATTATAAGACAGAGAAGTTGTTTTGATGTAAGTTTTTTTAAGACAGCAAATGTCACCTCTGAAGTGGCTGTGAGACCGGGAGTAGTTTTTATGGTTTTCTGTAAATACAGGTTTATTTAGGCTTTCTGATTGTTTATGGCCCATACAGTCTGTTGTCATCACAACAGGCACACAATCATACGTTCTGCACTGCTCCCCAGCTCCCCAGCCACCAGCAGTGCCAGACTTTTGTCATAGCAACACTAATGCTATGGGCAACTATTCCACCAATAGGAAGTAGGCCAGGGCCTTCTCCCAGTGGAATGTCATCTATGCCGTATTGCAAATCAGAGAGGCCATTGTTATAATGTGAAGAGGGAAAGAAGATCATCTTAAAAGACAGCCATTGATTTAGTTGGGGCGTATATTCAAATTAAATAATCATTTAAACAACTGATTCTTCAACAAGTTGAGTGTCTAAATGCAAAGAGCACGTACTTCCGATATGGCAGATAAATTCTAAATATATTTGGAAATCAGCACAGTGTAAGGAAACATATTTTTCAAATTTAAAATATATTTTTATTTAAACCTTCAAATGTCAATCTATCTATCTATCTATCTATCTATCTATCTATCTATCTATCTATCTATCTATCTATCTATCTATCTATATACATACATACTGTACATACATACAGATAGATAGATATATAGATAAATACATAGACAGACAGACAGACAGACAGATAGACAGATAGACAGATAGATAGATAGATAGATAGATAGATAGATAGATAGATAGATAGATAGATAGATAGATAGATAGATAGATAGATAGATAGATAGATAGATAGATAGATAGATAGATAGATAGACGGATAGATGGATAGATAGATTTACAGTGGAAAATCTATTTAAAAATGGGGTAACACTTTTATTCATAGGGACCAATACTCACTATATACTAGATGCTTATTAGCATGCATGTATGGCTGTTTATTAGCACTTATAAAGAACATATTATTGCCTTATTCTGGATGACAATATTTTAGACCCTTTACTGATACCCATGACTAACCTTAACAGCTACCTTACTAAATATTAGTAAGTGTGTGTGTGTGTGTGTGTTGGGGGGGGGGGGGGGGGGGGGGGGTCTGGGATACATGTTACCTTTATTACGAATGCATTTTTGGCCATTTTTTCATATTTTAAATCAGTCCATAATCTAAAGATCATACGACTACGTAAAATTATTTCTTAATTGTAAATTCCCCGCATGCAGTAAATCTGACAGACAGTATTCCCTAGCAGTGTGCAGCAGACAGGGCTTGAGGTCACTGGCACTGGCTCTAAGGAAATCTCACAAAGTGGGCAGTAGATCAGGGAAAACTATACTGAGTCCAATTAACCCACTGGAAAAACTCCCCCAATGCTGTTGGAGTGGGTGGAGAAAACTTGATGGAACACTGAATGGCCCTTGGCACTGTTGCTTATGCCCTCAGAGACTGATCGCAGCAACCAGACTTTTCCTGTTCTAACAAGCTGGAGAACTGGTAAAATAAGGTCACTTTTGTCATGAGAATCACACGAACTGTAAGTCATCTTAAGGGTCTTGCATAAAGATGTGTCTTTCTAGCCATGATAGGAAGAGCTTGAGCCAAACAAAAAAAATCTCAGAAAGTTACTACGACATTTGTGGTTTTACAACAAACATCACATCATTAGAAAAGGAGGAAGGAAAGAAGGCAATCATCTCACATTAAGACATTACAGTTATTGTAGAGGGAAAAATAATGAGAGAGCTATGAATCATTTTTCATGTCAGACCATTCTGGGCAAACATTCCCGTTCCTGTGGACAACCAGAGTCTAGAAGCAGGAAAGACTATTTCATTGTCAAACACAAAAGTTAGGTCTTTTCTGAATCGTTCCTTTCATAATACTTACTGTTCCAAAGCAGCTTTACAAAAAAAATAGTGCCTTAGTATCCCTGAGTGATCATGTCAAAGGTGACCGTAACAAAGAAAGCAGCCAGTATAATGTTTAAACCAGTGCACAATATGCTTTTGCTTATTGTAGTTTACCTTCAGTTTGAACTTTATGTTTTTACATCAAGGCAGCAGCAATTGATTATCAAAATATCAATTCATATAGTGTCCTGGCACTGCAGCACTGTGAGTATAGAATGAGCTTGTTATTCCAGGAAAATTTAATCCTGAATGTGTTCAAAACAACAAAGCTCATTCTGTTCAGTGCAGTTCAAGCAAGTCTCATAAGCCTTGAACTGGTCAGATTTCAGTCTGAGAAGTTAGTCCTCGGGACTCTATGTAAACCTGACAAAAGTGAGAGAATAGTGCATGCAGTCGTTTCATTCATTTAGTTGTAATCAACAGTCAAAGCTGAATGAGAGCTGTGATGTAACTGTTATGTTTTCAGTGTCCTCAATATTATTTTAGTATAAATGCGACTATGAAGCTTTAATATGCAGTCCTGTTTATACAACAGAATACCGCAATTTCTGTTTACCATCACAATCAATATTAATAATGGCTGCATTCTGTGCACTAAATAATTTAGTCTCATTTGTGTTGATTTAGTATTACGCATTTAAATGACACATCGACATTCTATTTCACGTCAGATTCCTATAGAATGCTTTTGTGTGTGTCTGTTTGGTAGTGCATATCCTTCATATACAATAAGAGCATTACAGAGGCTATACGCCACACAAATCATACAAAGTTTTAAAAGTACTAATTCAAAAAATAAATAATAAAATAAAATAAAACGATAAGAAATATGATTTTAACGGTTTATTTATATTTTAATTTATTTAAATGTTTTTTTTTTATTTACTTTGTTTGCATTTGGTTGACATTTTAAGGCATGTTGTTGTTGTTGTTTATATCAGTAAACCAAATTGACCCTTGCACTTTTTGGAAGTTCTTCAAAAATTCCTTCTTTAAGTTTGTTTCCACAGTTTTTTTTTAGTTTTTTTTCCCCCATCACTGGATGCAGTTAAAAAATGATGGCAGCATGATTTAGCTTTGGAAATTTGGAATAGTGGAGATCAGAGACATCGCAACAAATTCTTAATCAGCAATTGAGAACCAGTTCAAAATATTGATAAAAATGATAATAAGTAGGTCATTTGTCTCCACTCCTTCTGAAGTGCAGGACAGGTATCTGTGTTTACATGTTCCAGACACGTACAGAAGTTTTGGACAGAAATAATTTTATAGACATAATGATCATCCTAGAGCACTCACAATATTATAATGTATACTAGCCTTTAATGCAACTAGAGAGACACTTTTAAAACTTTGAATAGCAGATAAAAGAAGCATTAATATTGCTTTGGTTAAAAGTTATTTTGTTAGTATCTCCCGCTGGAAAGACTGGCTGGCGGCCATCAGAGGCTGGGCCATTCCTGGTTTTGAACACCATTATTAAACTGAGGTGACTCATTGTTGTAGACTAAGAGAACAGATTTTTGCACACTTGTTAAGTGATCTGTTTATGTATTTTTTTAAATGCATTTTAAAATCGCTGTGTTTTTTTGGGGGGGGGGGGGGGGTCATTACAGGCTGGTTTATATGTCTGTGACAAGTATCAGTGATAAGCAGCAATGTTAAATGTTATTAATGACCCATTTTGTTGTGGTTGTGTGAAGGTTTTTTCTTATGGTTTTGTTATGCTGAATGCATAAATATTATAATAACTATAGATAATCTCATAAATGTGTTGGATATTTAAACTGTAACTGAGTGTGTATCCAGGACCACATTACAGTTAATTAGAGGAGAAGAAGAAATAATATCATATCAGACCTAAATGGGTCCAAGATATTCTGCTGTATTTGGAATGAACACTGCAAACCTTGCAGTGCTTCAACAAGAAACCTTTTAACAATCCCAAAGTACAGTCAATACAACATATAACGCAACTTTAATTTGAAATGTCATAGTACTGTTCTTAATAGAATGTCACAGAACTAAAGTGATTCACAAATGTGCAATCAAACCTGTCTGAGGTACATTTTTGGCAGCTTGTTAAAGTTTCATTTTAGCAGTAAACAAGGCTCTTAAACTTAAACATTGCCATTATATCTATTCTGTGGCTTGCGGCTTAGAACAGCTGAGACCTGAGGCAAGGATCAAATGACACTTCTGCCCAAACATCTGCTTGTGTTTCTCCAGTCCTATTTAAGAAACCTTCATTGTTTTCCTCTTGACAAACAAATTATCATGATGATGTCAAAGCAAGAACTCAACTCTGAAAGCAAGGATTAGCTAGTGCTTTCAGTAAACATTCACATCTGAGTCTAATCATACATGCAGGGGAGCTATCCATGTTAGTTAGTTTAAACCAAGCATACAAACACCTAACCTTTTTTAGGAATGGTCAGTAGAAAATGTTTAAAAAAATGCAACACAAGAGATGTCTGTGTTACATGTGTCTTTCATTCATATATGTGTATTCACTGGTGAACTAAAACTGTGTGTAAAGTTATAAAATAAAAATTAATTAATTAAAAAAATTGCAAAAATATTCAGCTTGTTTCCATCTTTATTCTCCATGTACTGTATGTATATGTATTAAACATACTTAAAAAAAAAAAATGTAATTTTATGTTTTTTGCTGCTCCACTGAATATTATCATATAAAAACATATTTTCTGCAACATTATTCCTTTCATTCATTCATGTATACACTTGATACTGCAAAGCCCTAAAATAGTAATTATAAAAACATGCATTCTTGCCATGTTTGGCAAACAAAAGAAAAATATTCTGTTTATTCCATGTATTTTTATGGAACACTTTTTATAAAATTGTATTGACTGGAACACCAGGGTGTCATTTCATGGTCCTTTCTACTTCGGTGAATGTTGTCATATAAAACACACTCACAAATGTGTTTTGCATTATAGCGAGACATGTGAAAAAGGCATATATGAACCTGCACACTGTTACCCGCATGCATACAGACATACCATTCCATCCCGGCTCTGCTGATATCGTCCCACCAGCATTCGTTGGGCTCTCCCCAGTCATAGGGGGTCCTCTGGCACTCAAAGTTCCACAGGCGGTCCGAGCCTTCCTTCTCACTGAAGTAACTCCTGATTGCCACTAAGACTTCACCATGGGGACACTGAAAGTTGAAGCCCTGGCGCCAGGTATTCACCCACTCCTCACCGGGATCATGCATGTAGCCGTACTGAGCGCTGACTGTGGAGAAAACCATCAGCAGACACAGAGCCTGCAGAACATGTGCTGAGCTCATCCTGAAGTCAAACTCTGTGGAACTTCTCAATGCTTCCTCCGTCTTAAAGGCTCCCTGGGATGTGCTGTCCAGATGTTCTGTGTACGGATCCAGGGGTGATAATTTTCACCATAACCAGATGGTTACGGTCAGGGATTGAACTTTTTTGTATTGTTAAGAAGGATGTTTCCAGCCTCCTCCCAGACTGTGCCGTAGAGTTGGATTTTTTTTTAAAGAGAAATCTCACTTTAAGGCCAAACATTTATGTAAACAGAATGGGTTTATTTTCAATCTATCATTCATTGTGTTAAACAATGTGATGGAATGAGGAGCTTTCACAGGAAATAACTTTTGGCGTGAGTAAATTAGTTATTTTTAATGAAATACACTCTACAAATGGTGCTAAATAACACTAAATGTGGTTTGAAACATTGGCTTGTAATCATAGGGCAACCACTTTATATAGCACCTATAGAATAACCCCATTCCTCTTCTTATTTTAGATATGTTACTCCACTATCATATGTTTGCCATGAATGGGAATTTACTACAATGGAAAAAAGCTGTTTTGAATAACTTTTATGCTTTTCAGAAGTCAAAAAGTCTTGTGTGGGATCCCTGGATTATTTCCTTAAAGGGGGGCCTTGGGGGCAAAAAGGTTGAGAACCACATTATCTTCAGGAAATACACTGTAATGTCGTTTTAATCCTTTCCCCAACTATAAGAGCACCACAAAGTTTTTTTTTTATGTGTGTACATTGTAAAATGTGAATATGGCTAGGTGATACCTCAAATATTTCTAGGTGACCTGACTCGAATTACTTTCATTGGTAGGTTACAGCCAAATTTATTCAGATTAATATGTGGTTATGTTAAAGGAGTTCACCCAAAAAATAAAATTTGCAAAAAAAATTCAGGCCGTCCAAGATGTAGATGCGTTTAATTCCTTATCAGAACAGATTTTGAGAAATTTAGAAATAAAAATTTAGTAATAAAATAATTTGTTCTCAGTAACTTTTGTGAGAGCTCTTTAGTTTACATTTAGCTATAATATAAACATTCACACCACACCGTCTAGACTTGCTAGTATATATGTGACCCTGGACCACAAAACCAGTCTTAAGTCGCTGGGGTATATTTGTAGCAATAGCCAAAAATACATTGTATGGGTCCAAATTATCCATTTTTCTTTTATGCCAAAAATCATTAGGACATTAAGTAAAGATCATGTTCCATGAAGATATTTTGTAAATTTCCTACTGTAAATATATCAAAACATAATTTTTGATTAGTAAAAGTTAAAGGTTCTCTAATGCTCTATTGTCTTTTGCACTTAAAGTGGTTCCCATATGATTACGAGCCAGTGAACCACTTTTAGTGCTATTTAGCATTATTTTTTAGAGTATATTTCTAACTTTAAATGTATGGCTGGGTGATAATATAGTTTAGATTTTGCAGCAATATGAACAATCGAGCAATTCAGTTGTGGGGTAAAATGGAGAACCCACAGGAACCATGGGAAAAACATGCAAACTCCACCCAGAAAGGTCTCATAGCCTCAGTGCTACCCACTAAGCCACTGCACCATCCACAAGGATATATCTCTGACCTCTTATGGAGCTATTTCTACCTCATTTAACCATTAAAATGGCCCAGTTAATTTATATGTTACAACATGAAACATTTTTACACACACATAAAAGTTAACCTATTTTTTCCCCAAAAAGTGTTTAATATAATTTACTACATGATATGAATCAAGTCAAAAAATATTATTTTGCATCTCTTAATTAACATAAATACATTAATTTACACCAGCCAAACTAAATACAAGGATTAGATCAGGCCTTAAATGCAACAATTACAATTTTTGGGTTACCTAGAAAAACAATGTTAATATTAAATAGCAATAACCCTTCAGAAAGAGGAGTACTTGTAGTGATCTCTGGTTCACAAGTTACTCAAGGTCACTAATGTCAGAGAACTTTGTGTTATGCATGTGTCTGTACTGATTACAGTTTTTTCTTCAGCTTAATCAGCTGCTGGATCAGCACTTGTTTTATATAGTAGTTTCAGTCCATTTCATCCTCCCCTTTACTTTAAAATACAAATGTATTACTATGTGATATTTAGTAACAATAAAAACAGATCATTTATTATGTCAGGCCACATCAGATGCCGTAAGCCTTTGATCCCCTACAACTTTATCTCAGAGATAAGTCTTAGAGTCTTGTAAAACACAAACATTTATCTCTGGAGCTCAGATAACAATCAGTGTTTAGGGCTTCTGCAGGGTTCTTCAAGTTATCATAGCGTTCTGTTTAAACATTAACTTGTCTTATCAATGATCGGATGCAAAGCAAACTTTGTACTAGCATAGGGACTAACAGAGCAAAAAAGCCATAATATGGCAAGTTGAGTCATTAAACATTTGAAGACCTAAGCCAAAGTCAAAGTCGATATATTTACATTGTACAGGAGGAAACTGAATGGAGCTTTTTCATATAAACCACTGTGCAAACATGTAAGACCTCACCTAAAGCAGACTTGTAACATAAAACAGTCCAGGAGAATGGCACATGTTATTACAACAAATATTGACAGCATAAATATACTGTTGCAATATTGCTTTTTAGAACACAATATATAGATCTTGGAAATGAGATGTGGTGCAGAGAACCAACTTTTATATGATATATTATATAGTTTACATTTTGTAATTGTATAAACAACTACATTGCCAAGATGCACTAATTGGTATAAAGTATATCACTTTATATAGAGAGCTGTGCAATAATATAGTTTACATTTTGCAACAATATAAAAAAATCTATCTGGTTATTGCAACAAATATTGACAGTATACATAGATGTATGTATAGTGGAAATGGAACATGGTGCACAGAACCAAAATAATATTGTATTATATTAAAATATTTTATGAAATACGTTTATTTATTTTTTTAATAATAAGGATTTATGCTAATAGTCCCCAAATCCCATTTCTGATTTTTTTATTATTATTATTATTATTTCAGATTTTTAAATTGCCTTAAATATCCACTTTTTGGCTGTTTTCCTATTTACATGCCCTCTACAGTCCTTATACATTATATGTACATATCTTTGCATTGCTTTGACTGTTCTCTGTAGATCCCACCTTCTCGTACCCCATGACTGGTTGAATATGAATGCCTGCATGCTATTGGTCAAACTTCCTTCAGCAAGTATGAAAACAATAGAAAAACAAAGCCAAAACCTGGACATTTTATGCAATTTAGAAATCCCAGCCAAGAAAAGTGGACATGGTCACTCAAGTGTTGAGGAAATCTTGTCATCAGACATCAGCGCACTTTGAGTATACCCTTTCTGAGATGCTGAAGGACTGTGTGATCCACATCTTTGTGTGCTTTCAGTATGCAGAAGCATTTGGGACCTTATAATTTGGACTTCTACATCATCCATGCACTGATGTTTCCTCCCATTGCATGCAACAGTCACTTTAAAAATAATACAATTGGCACCATAACTCACAATGAATTACAAGGCTGAACAACATAACCCCAATATCATCTGATATGGCCAAACACAGATATTGGCTATATATAAGGCTATATAAGCTAGTATAAGGTATAATTTGAGTAAAGTGAATGAAGTGGTAAAGGACTTCTTGTCTGTAGGGGAATGGTAAAGCACATGCTTCATGTAAGGGCATGAGTTCAAGCCTCGCAACTTCAAGAGCAAATTCATGAACTTTAAAGGAACACTCCACTTTTTTTGAAAATAGGCTAATTTTACAACTCCCCTAAAGTTAAACAGTGGAGTTTTACCGTGTAATAATCAAGGAACTTTGCTGCCATACCATGGGTGCAGGAGGCGCAATGATATTACGCAGCACCTGAAAGTAGTCTGAGCTGGGGACTACTTTCAGGCGCTGCGTAATATCATTACGCCTGCTGCACCCATGGTATGGCAGCAAGTTTTAAATAGGAAAATTATTGAAACTCTTTGGTCAGTTTTCAGCGAGATGCTAACAGTCTAATCCGATTCAATGATCTATGCTAAGCTAAGCTAAGATCGGCTGAATGGATTCAAAAACAGTAAAACTCAACTGTTTAACCCTAGGGGAGTTGTAAAATGAGCTTATTTTCAAAAAAAGTGGAGTGTTCCTTTAAGAGTCCCTTGCTGCTTCAGCAGCTCTGATGTAAAGTATTGTTCAAGTAAAAAAATAATAAGATACACTTTACACGTTCTACGTAGGGCCTCTCAATAAAACAAGATCCTCAGAAATAGCTCATAATCTTCTGTATCAGGCTATTAACGCACTGAATGTTTGCATCTGCAGTGTAAGTTGAGTAAAAATTGTACATACTTTTACATTTATAAATTATGATTATAATCATATAAAAATGTTCACCTCATACACTTAGGTAACATGCATCTAACCATTTTTCTATAGCATTTTTACATTCTGTTTCTATTAAAATAATGAACATTTTTTACAGTGATATGTGGAGACATCTTGTGTGCAAACATTAATATTAATAAGTGTTTTTCCACAGTTTGAACTATATGTTTCGCTTCAAATCTGTGTTGCAGAGATTAATTCTGTCTGTCCTCATCTGGCACAGTGACTTTGATCTGTTTGGAGAAGCGCCACTCTCAAAGAGTGCAAAAATAAATAACTGCACATGCTCAGAAACAGTGTGTGAGTCACATCTTGTAGAGTTTCTTATCAGTTTAAATGGAGCAGATCACAGTGATGTGTATTTTTAGATTGATCATTCCATAAAAAGCACCTTTATTTGGGACATGTGTTGTAAACTTGTGAGTCTTCATTCATCGATTCTCTCCTGATCTTTTGTCCTGTAGTTTTGATGTGCACTCATGTGTAATATTTACATTATGCTTCAATGCACAATAAGCTGAAGGTTAAATAATAATAAAAAAAAAAACACAGAATCCAAACTCAACGATAACAACATCAACCACAATTTTTCCTGCTACGCTAAAGTAAAGGAAGCCAGATAGTTCACATCTGCTTTTTATTTGGACATAACTGATGCAACATGGCTATGAACTAGTTTGCCCTCGTTTATATGGGCACAAAATGTTTGTGTCAGTAAACAGAAAATTCAGAAAAGTCTGACAGAATTTTAATAACATGCTGCTATTGGCCTTTTGTTTTTCACAGAATCACAGATTATCCTTCAACCACCATATATAAACACATATTCTTGCAGCGCAGATGGTTTGCTCAAAATGCAGTTTAGAACTGTTCAGGTTTTGTACAAATATGTACAAACATTTAAAAAATGCTTTAATTTAGTATAATACTGTATAAGAATCCAGTGTTCTGTAACGGAGAAGGACTGATTACTCGATAGGCCAAGCTGCATATTATAGTTTTGACAATGGATTGATGTGTGAACATTATGTCATGAGTCTTGCAGAGGAGCAAAAGGGCCCTGAATGGGACATTAGCCTAAAAAGCTGCTAATGGCCCAAACTGAACCATTTCATTTACAAACCAAAGGACCAAGGGCTGCTCCACAACTGAAGAGATTTTAGTGCACAATAAGAGACGAATAAGGAAATAGGAGAAAGAAAGTGTAATGATGGTTGTCATGATTTTGTTCAGTGGGAATGGGATGTAAGTGGTCAGAGTGTTTGCTGTGCTCAATTACATTAAAACTGTTTTAAAACTCTTCCTAAAAAAATTATTCCTCTGTTAGTCGTCCTGTCACTCTATAAATCAAATAAAAAAAAGAAAATGTAATAAGCCAAATCCTTTCAGTGTCGTAGTAATGAATATGTTAAGAGCTTGCAGTGTCAAAATAGGAAAAAGGAAAGGAAAGACAATGACATGTGGTCATATGGTGACCCATACTCGGAATTTGTTATCCATTCAAGTGCACACACACAGCTGTGAGTAGAGAACAAACACACACTCACACACACCATTTGCACACACCCTGAAATGCCTTTAACTGAAAACATTTTACATTATTGACACACTATATTCCTATTTGATACTGTAAAGTTGCTTTGACACAATCTGTATTGTTAAAAGCACTATATATATAAAGGTTGACCTGACCCGGAGCAGTGGGCAGCCATTTATGCTGCAGCACCTGGGGAGGAGTTGGGGGTTCAGTGCCTTGCTCAAGGGTCTCACCTCAGTCGTGGTATTGAGAGTGGAGAGAGCACTGGACATTCACTCCCCGCACTTATAATCCCTGCCAGACCTGAGACTCAAACCCGTGACTTTCGGGTTACAAATCTGACTCGCTATCCATTAGGCCACAACTGCTGTGTCCTGTACATGCAAGTATGTAAAACAGAGAAATGAGAAAAATGCATATGTGCAAACAAAAACACATGGACACGGGCTGTCTCATTCATTGTTGTTTTTTTTAAATTTAAATATCATTATTTACTCACAGCAAAGCTTTGCAATGATTGTTGTGTGTGCCCCCAAAACTTTGGCAACTGACAGCATTTGAAACCTGGCAAATCAAATTTTAAGCCACAATATAGTTGCAAGTAGTGTGCAACATGTGGCTGCAGAAACCCATTTTGCACGAGTGTTTGTGGTTATCATACGTTACACGGCTGTCTCTTAAGTGGCACACTTTCAGGAAGAGAAAACAGCAGTTTCCTCTCTTGTGTGACTGCACACAATCATCCCCACCCCTTTGACCCAAATACATACCAGCACTACCTCTGCTTACGTGCCGCCTCAGTATATATGTTTTTGTTTGGTTGGCTTGGTGTGTGCATGTTTATACATAAAGGAAGATTTTTTTTTTTTAAAGAAATTAATACTTGAAATTGATCAAATATGATTTTTACAACAAAAAAAAACCCTCTTGAAAAAAACTGCATATGCTGCTCAGGTATGTTTTAAAGCATGGCAGCTGGTTTGAGCTGGTTTAAACTGGTCCTTAGATGGTTATAAACTGGTCATGAGCTGGTTTAAGCTGGTCCTGAGCAGAAGCTAATCATTTTGATATGCTGATTTGGTGCTTAAGAAACTTTTATTATTGTTGTTGAACACTGTCTTGCTGATATATATTTTTGCTGGTTAGGTATGTTTTGAAGCATGACAGCTGGTTTGAGCTGATCCGTAGTTGTTCATGAGCTGGTTTAAGCTGGTCCTGAGCAGAAGCTAGTTGCTTAAGATATTGTGGAAACTTAAATTCCTGTAGAGCTTCTTTGCAACGATTTGTATCGTAAAAAGCGCTATACAAATAAACTTTAATTGAATTTAATTGAATCATAACCAGTTTATAACCAGCTCAGAACCAGTTTAAACCAGCTCATGAACAACTACGGATCAGCTCAAACCAGCTGTCATGCTTCAAAACATACCTAACCAGCAAAAATATATATCAGCAGTACAGTGTTCAACAACAATAATAAAAGTTTCTTAAGCACCAAATCAGCATATCAAAATGATTTCTGAAGGATCACATGACACTGAAGACTGGAGTAATGGAGAGCATAATAGACTTCTCATCTAGTTAAATTCACCAGGACTCATATTGTATCATTAGTTCAACACACACTGAATTCTGACCTTAACTAATGCTCCCACAATCCAGCTTCATACATCCAGTAAAAATCTGATATCTGCCAGGCCCAGGCACCATAGAGTGTTTTAGCCACTTCATAGTCTTGTGTTTCTGAATACTCAACTCCATTACATAATACAGGAAATGACTGTAGTGTCATGTGAGATAGTGTCATGTCTTGATATGCATTGATTAGCATGTCATGAAGGTAAATGTTAGAAATTAATATATCTTTCATGCGTGAAGATAATTTTTAATGCTTATACAATTTTATAAATCATATTTAATATTTATTTGTATCAATCATAATTTAATTTCAGGAGTATTTCAGGTATAAAAATTCCTGTAAAGAATTTAGTATATGTACAGTAAAAAAAAAAAATAGTGCAGTACCGTTTTCTAGAACAAGGGCTTGTTTTTCTTCAGGACCTGTTTTGATTAATGCAGCTTCACTGATGAATGTAAAAAGTCAAAAGGCCACCATGCATTAAAGGGTTCTTCAAAAAAAAGCACTTGCCTGACTCCAGGGCACCCACCTCATTAGAGCAATGGATCATGGTTTCTTAGAAGAAGTGTCGAGAGCCTTTGTGAAGGCGGTGGGCATTTTACTATAAGCTGCTTTGACAGGGGAATAATGGGAGAGAAGAGCATGATGGGTGAGAAACGAATCATGCCCCAGAGACTTTTAGAAGGCTCTCACCATTTTTGTTTCTCTTCCGCTCATCCTTTCTTCATTAAAATAAAAACTATTTGCACACCTCATCAACAAGTCATCAACAACCTCAAAAAGCAGCAGAAGACACACGTCTTCCACAAACAACTAACCACTCAAATACTTTGTAAACCAAGGCACTTACTGGAAAAAAAGAATACTGGCTCTGTGACAAATTGCTTTTTGAAAATGCTCATTTGTAAGTTACTCTGGATAAAAATGTCTGCTAAATAAATAAATGAAAATGTACCTCACAGTAAACCAGCCACAGGTAACTTAGCCAGCAGCCATATCACCCTGTAGCCCAAGACCGGTTGTTCACTGAAGTTAAGCAGTGTTGAGCCTGGTCAGTACCTGGGTGGGAGACCTCTTGGGGAAAACTAGGTTGCTGTTGGAAGAGGTGTTAGTGAGGCCAGCAGGGGGTGCTCACCCTGTGGTCTGTGTGGGTCCTAACACCCCAGTATAGGGATGGGGACACTATACTGTAAAAAGCACCATCCTTCGGATGAGATGTTAAACCGAGGTCCTGACTCTCTGTGGTCATTAAAAATCCCAGGATGTCCTTAGAAAAAGAGTAGGGTTACCCTGGCATCCTGGCCAAATTTGCCCATTGGCTTCTGACCATCATGGCCTTCTTATCATCCTCATACACTGATTGGCTTCATCGTTCTGTCTCCTCTCCACCAATAAGCTGGTGTGTGGTGGGTGTGCTGGATGCTGCACACTGGTGGTGGTTGAAGAGATTCCCCCTTGTATCTAAAGCGCTTTGAGGGCCTTGAAAAGTACTATATAAATGTAATGAATTATTATTATCGTGATTGTTTTGTTTTTGTAAGTGATACACTGAATCTGGAATGGCATACTATGCTTACTACTTTTGCAATATTGTATGTTAGTATGATAAAATTCTACCAGTCAAAGTGTCTGATACAGGGCTCTGATAAAAAGTATAGGGCTGGTCATTTGACCCCAACATGGCTGCCATCATGCAGTGACCCTATAGTTGTGGCTAGAAGGGATACAGCTAAAAAGCTAACAATAAATTCAGTTTTCTACCTGTTAGGTTTTATTAACATCTATACCTACCCCTTACAATAATGCAAAAACAGTAATTAATGTTGTACAGTGTCACAAAAATTATGCTGTATTGATGTGCGCATGAACAGTAGACAAATCTGTATCTAGCCTTAACCCGACCA
Organism: Barbus barbus; assembly: GCF_936440315.1. Lineage (NCBI taxonomy): Eukaryota > Metazoa > Chordata > Actinopteri > Cypriniformes > Cyprinidae > Barbus > Barbus barbus. The sequence goes on from NC_136753.1 coordinate 15,917,914, forward strand.
CATCCAGCTTTTACTACTACAACAGCTTTCATTATGCTACTGGTATGACTAACTGCCATTTCGTTTGAGTGTACATTATTTTAAATACATTGCTGTTCAAAAGTTTGGAGTCAGTAGATTTTTTGTGGTTTGTGTTTGTTTAATTTATACTTTTATTTAGCAAGGATACTGCAAAGGCATAGCTCACCCAAGAATGAACTTTCATTATTTACTCAGCCTCACGTTGTTCCAAACCTGAATTAATTTCTTTCTTCTGTCTAGCAAGATGTTGGTAACTGAACAGTTGCTGGCAACCATTGGCTTCCATAGTATTTTTACTATGGAAGTCAATGGCTACAAGAAACTGTTTGGTTACCAACATTAATAATAAATGTCATGAAATGATAATAATAAGAAATGTAGCATATTGATGCTGTTTTCAAAGCACAATGCATTTTAATTTACTGACTTGCCAGCAACCCGCCAAATTAAAAGCTTGCTGAAGTTTGAAAATGATGAAAATTCATATTTAAAAAAGTAAATAATAGTTTTTTTTAAAGTTTACTATAAAATAATTGTATTGTTTTTATTATTTAATACTCCCTCGTTATTTGAAAATATAATAGCATCACAATTAAAAAATTTTTCTATGATTTTATTTAAAAACAAACTAAATAAAGTGTGATAATATTATCACTATTATTAATTTATTCTTTATAGTTATATTTAATGCTCCTTTAAATGCTCCTGCAATTAATTATGGTTTCGAAACCTAATAAATTATAGAACAAATCACCAACGTTTAGGTTTAGTGCTGAAAGATTTGACATTAGTCTTTCAGATGCACTTTCACTGCTCTCCATTGATTACTATGACCTTGTGATATCCTCTGTCTCACTGACCTTCAGTGAGCATGTCACTACTAGGGATCTCACATGGCTGGGTGACTAGAGCACTACATTAAAACAGCCTCCATTCAAGGGTGGAGTCTATGTGATCTCCACCTATTGGTGGCTTACACCACAGAGAGGTGTGGGTTACCTCAACGTCAAGACCAATCGTTTTACTAGCACTTTTGAAAGCACAATATTGACTTTTGTTTCTCTCACATGTCGCTGTGGAGCAGCCCGTGAGCCTGTGAAGTTAAGTGAGCCTATCTGCCAAAGGAGAAGATTTTTTGTTTAACTTCCAGTGATTTATAGTGACACAGTTTGTGTTCATTTTCTGATTAAAAGTGACTGAATATCCATAACCTGTTCACAAAATCTGCTCACCCTTAATATGATCTCACATTAGCTTTGTGTGAATCACTCTCCTCACTTACACAAAGTTTATCAGATGGTGGATAATCTTTGAGGGAAAACTGATAGGTGTGACAGATTATACTCAGATGCATGGATAACAACAAAAACAGATTAATTTGCAACGGTAGCCTATGCATACTTTTACAGTATTTACATGGCACAATGTATTCACATAGCATAAGGTTAATCGCATCAACATCAATTGCAAGCTCACACATAAATGCACACGTTATTTAAAAATAAGTGATGGTAGCATAGCACAGTGCATACAGCAAATAGTCTGCCATTTTTGGAGCAGGAGGGATATTGATTATGCAGTCAGTCTGGCCCACACTTCCCTCAGGCTGTGTCCCTCACTGGGAGCCTGCGCTGGGTTGACTGTCTCTTCATCACTTCCTACATCTCTCCTCTAATTGTGTGTGGGGAGATGAGCTCTGGCACCCCGCTGGCCTGCTGGCTCCAGTACGACCTGGCAGAAACATGAGGCGAAAGAGTAGAATAAATGTACGTGACTGAAACTACATCTACATTAGTGGCACCTAAAAGCTTCCTGCTATGCTCCGTTTGCACAACATCTAGGTTAGTTGTTATATCACCAGTGAGAATACTGATACACAATGTGTTGCTTCTTCTTTATTTTTATTTTATTTTTTATTAAATATGATTTTTCAAAACATAAATATGTTTTATAAAATTCAAAATTCAGATTTCTGTATTTGTAAATCTGAGTTTACATCTCACAATTCAGATTTTTTTTTTTTACCATGCAAAAAATTGTGACTTTAATTGTGACATTTTTTCTCAGAATTGTGAGTTAAGATCTTTCTTTGTCATAAATCAGACTTTTTTTCTCAGAAAAAAGTCCAAATTGTCAGATATAAACATAATTGCGAGTAAAAAAAGTTATATATACAGTTATATATATCTCTTGTGTTGAAAACAAGCTTCCGTATTGTTAACAAATTAATATCATGAATTGTTTCATTTTAACCAATAAGGGTTTGTTGTTCTTTCCCAAATCCTAAAACATTATATTTATTTCCATTTTGAATCCCAGACTTTCAAATTGAAGCCTCTGGACCCAGTTTGTTCAGTATCAACTTTGGTGCAACTCATGCATAAAGCAATCAGGCGTAATTTGTTTTTAGAGGACTTCAGTATACAGAGAGACAGGTACGTGCACATTATAGGGTACATTACTTCTCCCTATATGACTCATTATAAAGGCCATCCTGACTGCAGGGCTGCACTCATACTGTGCCCTAACACGGCTGCAGATGAAACACACAGCAGTAAACAAAGCAGCCCAGAATAATAACTTAGACAGTTCTGAATAAATAAATAAATAAATGACTTCATTAGACAAGCCAGTGCTTTAAGACATGGTAAACTACACAAATACATCAGGTCCTATAAGTAAATTCAATTTAAATATCTGGGGTCAATAAGATTTTTTGAAAATAAATTGATACTTTTTTCAGCAGGGATTAATTAAATTGATCAAAAGTTACAATAAAGACATAAAGAGGCTCTTCTGTCGAATCCTGAAAAAAACTATCATGTTTTCCACAAGGTCAATAATAAAAAGTTTTGAGCTATAGCTATTCTCACTTTGTGAATATGATTGCTTTACCAAATAAGTGCATTTTTAATGTGCACAATGCATTTTTAGATTTTTTAATCAATATAAATAATTGTGAATAAAAAATAAGTTTAGAGGTTATAACCAGCTTGGTTGCTTATCATGTGTGCAGAAAATAATAAGAGGACTCACTGTTTTACACTGGACAAAGCCAGTTTCAGCTGACTTACTATAAACCCTACTCATCAGTGGAGCGACTAGTGATTTAAACATGCTAGATGTGCTACTCTGAGAGGATAAATGTGATCATTTTATTATTCTCAGTCATTAGAATATACAAAATGTTTCCTTTTCCATGCAGCCTTTTCCAGTTGCATTCCAGAGCAAAGACTCTATGTAAATATGACATAGAGGTGGTATGACACATCTACTGCTCCACCAAAACACAATCATGATGCAATGTTTTACCTTTAAGTATATTTAAAAAGTATGCTGAATTTAGGACTCTTTCGGAGTCTTAATTCGCTCATTATATAACTGTTGAGCTCATGCTAATTACCTTGGAAAACTAATGATACACTATAAGCACAAAAGCTCTATCACCCTCCATTTTGTCATTTACTGTAACTCTTACATCTACATGACTGAAGTTTGACACTGCTGTCACTGCAGTGCGTACCGCTGTCAGCTGAGGTTGAGAGATATCCATCCCAGGCACATTAGAGGCCAGGGGGAAAACCCTTATCATCCTCTATACTCTCTACTGGCAATGTGAACCAGTGTCATTACTAAGATAAACACAAAAGAGGCCACAAACTTCATGCTTCTCAAAACGTCAAGCGTTCCAGGCAGCCTTTGAGACTATCAGGCTAGATATATTTAATTGGATCACAACCGTGTTCTGCACAAATCAAGAAAGCACTGCTGTTACTCCATGATGCACTGGCTGTGAGAGAAAGGGCACTGAAAAAAGCTACGACTAAGAATAGGCATCAAAGGGTTCAACACACTATCTACACCTCAGCTTGTCAGCTTGTAAAGAGTTGTTTTGAAGTGGAAAGTAATGGTAGAGTTTACTTAGTGTCAAAGAGATGGGGAGCAGACGAGCACGTCTGCTTTCTGTTCAAGAAGCATGCCCTCTTTCCGTGCTGCTGCACAGGTATGACATTGTTGATGAACTGGGGTCTGGCAGTTCATGCGCATGCCACATTCAATCAGCAACCTATACTGGAATGCAGCACCTCCCAGAGGACTTGCCAATAGCCTGATCTATGTAAATACAGAGCCTTTTCCTTCTTACTGCCAGGAAGCATCAGCAGGACTTCAGAAATGTGTTGATGTTTATGTCACATATCTTCTCATTTAAATTTTTGCATCATTTACTAACATCATTCCAAACCTTTTTGCATTTCATTTTTCTGCAGAACACACACACATACATTCACACTGGGTCTTTTTGTCCATGCAATGAAAATCAGTGGGGTTCATTGTTGTTTTGGACCCCACCTGTGTTATTTTAGTATAAATGAGGTACTATACTTGTAATAGTTTTTGTTTTTATTTTTTTACATTTTAATTTTTATTTTACTTAAGGTTTTAATGTGTGTGTTTTTCTTTATAGTACAGCTGTATATTATCTTTATTATAAAAAGTGTTTTATTTTTATATAAAAAAATGAAAAAGTAACTGAAATAAAAGTTTTTATAAATTATTTTATTTCAGTTAATGCATATTTATTAATTAATTGATTGTGGTTGTAATTTTTAGTTTTAGTCTTAATTATATTAATAACCTTGGACCCCACTGACTATCATGGACAAAAATAGTTGAAACATTCTTTAAATATCTTTCTTTGTGTTCCGCAGAACAAAAAAATACACGAAATGTAGACCTACATGATGACATGTAGACCTACATTTTTGGTCAACGACTCTTTTAAAATTACAAATGGATATGTATGGGAATAAGGATGTTATATTAACCTATCAATTATTTTAGCTTATTCACAGCTTTGACCGTTATAATAGAAGTTCAGTGATGACGCATTTATTCTTTTCTCAATGAAAGTCCTTTGAGCTATGCTTCAAAAGCCATAATGAAATGTATGGCAGTGAAAGGAATTATATGGATTACAGGAGGCCCAGTTGAAGTACATGTGTGCACATGTTTGAAACTCCTCACCCATAACAATACATACATTCATTCGCTGATGATTTATTAAAAGATGCTGCAATTTAAGCATACACTGTTTAAACATCTCTTTTTGGTATTAGTTACACACTCATATTTACATTTACCTGATTAATTAAATGTAATTGTAATGCATGGAGGTTTCAGGCTTAAACAAACCCACAGAGAGAACCAGTAATCCCAGTGTGCAGGATTGACACTTGTTGGAGCTTGTCTATGATTTATGAGAAAGAAAAACAAATGAAATTACATATATTCTCAAATATCCTTTTGAGAGACTGAAGCTCTATGGCTCAGTGCCTGTGTACAGGCTTGGTGTAGGTGGGTTCACCTCTCTGCTTCTGTTGCCTCCCACAAATGACCTTGAATGGAGCACAGATCACATACTTGAACTTGAATCTTCCACAGGTCATCGGGAAAATGTTTCCTCCCCTTAACAACATACACATACACATTTATGTCCATACACATTTGATCTCTATCACCAAATGAAAACCTACAAAGTGAAGAAAATGTGCTTTGTATCATAGCGCCATCTGTACCCTCATGAATGCTACATGAGTAAATTATATTATTTTATAAAAGTATTTTGATCACTTAAACTGTTTTCTGATTAACATCTTACAGCAACAGCTTATCTAATTACAAAAAGTACTTTGGCAGTACCATGGTGCAGTGATGGTATCAGATGAGGTACCATGGTATTTTGATATTAAATTCATATATCATGGGGTTTATATAGTACTTATAGGTACTTCCAAGAATAACATCTTACTGTACCATGGTACATGTTCAAAAAACAGTAGGGTAGGCCTACATGTCCAAAAAAAAATCATGGTAGTACCTTTGTACTTTATTGTCGTTCAAGCAGTCACATATACAGGTAGATTTACATATGACATTATATTATGGTATTAAGACAAGGTAATCTGTCATTTTGATGTAAAACAAAAAACAAACAGTTCAGAGTTTGAAAGAAACAGCACTGAACTGCTCGTGCGAGCATGAATTCCACCCCAGTTTACGAGTTGTTACGCAAAAGCAAGTCGGGCTGTGATTGGTCCGAATCCGCCCTCCTTCTTTTGAAGGTAACTTATTAAAAGAGCCGATGGGCGGAGCCAAGCCCCGACTATATATTGAGTGAGTACAAGCAAAGGTACCGGGTACGACTTTGTCCTTTTTTACAACATTTAGGAAAGGGACAACATCGCTGTGAAGTCCATAAGGCCCGCTCAAACACCACCAAAAAGGGAACTAAATACCGAAAATGTCTGCAAATAAAGATGGTGGTGGTGGATGGAAGAACTTTATCTGGAATTCTGAAAAGAAGGAATTTTTGGGACGAACAGGCAGCAGCTGGTGTAAGTGTTCTCAAGATTGCTCCATCAGCGCCTCTTCTCTTGGATTAAACTAGTTTTCCTCCTTTATTCGATGTTAATATTGGTACGTCTGAACGTTAAAGGCAGGAGAAACGGCTATAGAAAAGCTCAACACCTGTTTGATCTGACAGAGTCGCGACTTTCGTTTTCGAAGCGAAAAAACGCCTCGCGGTGGCGGCTTGCTATTATAATCAGATTATCATATTAAGAGATTCTCATTAAAAAATAAGCAAACGGTGTTCAAGTGCATAGAGTGTGCCGATAGAAACGAGTTATAGTCATGTAATAGAGGAAGCGATCAGAGAATAATACGCGTCATGAACCACAAGGTGGTGAAAATGACAACTGAATGGAAAAAGATGAAAACAGTGTTTTATAAAAACAGTTTTTATATTTGATCGATGGTTCACTTAAATGTTAAAGTCTGGTTCCGTGCTGAAGGTGTTTAAAAACGAAAAGGTCATTCTGAAGGTCGTGATACGGATGCTATTTTTGTTCAGGAAAGAGACTGTCATTCATCTGAAATGGTCAGTATAGCAGTAACTAGTTGAAGGACAATTTGATAATATTTCCCAGCCTCTAAAAGTAAAAACTTTAATAGTTAATTGTCAAAATGGTTTAAAAGTTACAACATACAAGTGATCAGATCATTTTAGGTCTGTCAGGCATTAATCACCAACAGATCGAGTATAATTGGTGACATGGATGGAAAAAATATGTTTTACAGTGAAGAGTAAAATTACATAAAAGCTGCAAGTGTCAGTCATAAACAAATGACATGAACATATTTGTGGTGGTCACTAAATTAGTATTTTCTGTCCTCAAGTAAATTGGTCTGTGTAGTTTATGGCCTACATGTTAGTGATAATGTAGTAATAATTGATTCCTCTTCCTGCTTGCTTTGTAAATATACATTACATGAGGTTCTCAGTTGATTGTATGCTTTTAAAGCGGGAAACCATCTGTAGCTGATAGTTTTATCAGTTTTTAACATTTGTGTTTATCGATGCCCTCCTGATACAAGATTAACGTGTTTACATTTACTTCACTTCCAAATGCCGGTTATTAAAAAGTTACATTATCCAGTAACCATGCGTGATAATAAATACTTTAATATCCATTAAGACGCGATAAGTTGAATTAAACACGTAGTTATACATTGAAACGGAAGGAAATATGATGGTTGAGTCTGACACATGTGGAGTATCATGAGTGAGCCGGTCACATGTAGCTTAGCCAGCTAACTTAGGCTTTCTCGGTGTGCTTGAAGTTTCACCTTAAAATCAACAGAAATGTCTGCGGCAAGTTTCGTAAAGTGGTTTTAAAATCAAAGACTTAAAATTGTATGAGTATTATAGTTTGTGTGGTTTGAAAACTTGCAAACGCAATCCAAACAAACCGTTGAGAAAGCAAGTGGAGGCTAGCAATAGAGGAAGCGTTTTTACTGACGCGTATGATTTCATTACAACACTTATTATTAATTTAAAGAGGAGCTTTTAACTTTGTTGTATCTATTTAACATATTTCTGTTTCCATAGTTGTTTATTGAACGTTTTATGATGCCAAGGTACTTTGCATGACTCACGTGTATTTACTTATTTTAGTGAAACCAATGAGGACAACGAAGTGAGAGACTGAAGGGCATACTTAATAGCTGTTGTACTGTTAACGTTTACTGTTGGCATCCTTACTGTATGTGGGTTTAATAAGCTTTTAAAGCATCATTGGAGTTTAAAACACACATCTATTATTTATACCCTCAGGGAAAAGCTTCTTTCTCTGCCTACACTGAGACTGCAACACGTGAAACCATTGTTTGTGGGACTGTATTCAAACTTGAATGTGTTTCCTGTAGATTTAAGAGGCTGCAAAGGTTTTATTGCCAGGGCAGAAGGAAAGGAAGTATAACCCCGTCATCCACACACGCACAAACAAACCCTTGTGTTCAGTGGGGACTGGTTTGAAGTGGTTGTTGGAGGCCGCTTTCAATGAAGCCCACAGACTGGCCCAGTAACTGACAGACAGGAATGTTATTCTGTGGGTCGCATTCTGTTGTTGCATCACACAGGAACATGTGAGTTCTGGGAGCTAGTGTTATGAGTAATGTGTGAGTTTGACTGAAGCTGTTGTTGCTGTTAATTCAGTCAGGAACGTTTGGGTTGTTTCACAGTTAGGCTTACTAGCAACTTTGCATGAAATGGCTGGGCTCAATAGGCTTTCGCAGCTTGGAAAATTAAGAGGGCCTAAGATGCATGTTGTATATGTTTTTGAAAAAAAATAAAAAAAGATCAATAAGACTGAATTAAAGACTCAATCAGTGTGTATCGGGTAAATGATCTGAAAAAAGAGAACTGTGAATTATGAAACCTTGTTTAATGCAAATCCTTTATTAGAATTGTGAATTAATTTATATAATAATACCATTTTAATTGTGATTTTCATGAGTTACATGAATATCTCATTAGACAGTTGACTAGCTACTCTTTATTCTTAGTAGTTTAGACACTGTTTAGTCTGTGGTGCTCTGTCACTTTAAAGTCACGGTGAAACTAAAGTAGCGAGAGATCTTTTCTTCTAAATGTACATCTGAGTGAAATGGATTATCAAATAAACAAAAGTGTTAGGTTGGGAATTGGTTAATTGGGAATCCATTAATTGCTGATTGGATGGAAGCAGATGTAAAAGCAAACTTGCAGATGATTGTAAAAAGAAAAAAAAAATAGGTGGAGTTTAACCGCACCAATTAATTAGAGAAGTTTGTCATTTCGCTGGAAGATCGAGTTATGATATTTTGATTAAAATTACTAGGTATAAAAATAAAACTTGCATGGATTAATCGTTCATAATAAGATCAATAACATGCATTTTGAAAATAGAGTGAAATATTCTTTCATGCATACTTTAAATTCTCAATTTTTGTCATTGTACATACTTAAAGTAGGCTACATACTTAAATGCTCTTCAAAACAAGACTGAATGTGGATACATTTAAGCGCCTTTACATAAGAGCGTTTGTGGAAACTCAGTGTCATTTTCTTCTTGTATGTGCTCTGAAACATCCCGTTGATTTCATGCTATATATTTTTCTTTGCAGTCAAAATCTTCATTTTCTACGTAATCTTCTATGGCTGCTTGGCTGGAATTTTCATTGGCACCATCCAGGCCATGCTCCTGACTCTCAGCAACTATAAGCCCACATACCAGGACAGGGTGGCACCCCCAGGTAATGAACCAAATTCACTGATGCCAAAGATAATACATGCTCAAAAGTGTTCAGAGGTTGGGTACTATTTGTACATAAATGCTGTGAGAATGAATCTCCAAACTGAAGAGATACAGAATGAACTACATGTATTTTACAAGTTGTTTTGACTGGCAGCATTTTTGATAAGTACGTTATGTGACAGTGTTGTGAGAATGTTGTTGTGTAGCTGTTGATTTTGACTAACATGGAAGCCATCTCATACACAATATGAACAATGTTTTTATGTCTTGTTCTGCATTAGTTATGTAGTAAACCTTCTTTTAAAGATTTGTTTGTTACCTGGTTGATAAGATTCACAAGAGGCCTTGCCTTACTTGCTTTCACAAGTAATTGAAGCAGCAGGAACATTACATGTTATTCTTTGGCAGCAATATTTAAAAATGTAAAGAACAACCTGTTTTGGGGACATTCTCGTGTACACATGCTCGAACTGTTCCATAATGCTGGAAGTTAATTTTGTTTCTGCAAACCCTGTGACATTTCGTCAGCTCTAAAGGTCTGTCTGACCTCCGAGAGAGAGGGTGGAGGTGGTAGGAGTGTGAGGGAGGAGAAGGAGAGAGACACACAGAAAGCCATTTTGACCTTCACACTCCTGGCTAGTCTGACGAGGCTTCCCGTTTGGGTTCTTACAGCATAGTTGTTCTGCATCTACACACTTCACGTGTCTTTGAACTGGTATGTCTTGTAGTATTTCAGTCAGGGTTGGTGTTATCAGCACTCAAACATACCTTTTGAAGTAGTTTACAACAGGATCGGGGTTTATGGCTAAGCTGGTTTTGCACAAACAAGAATGTTTTGCAATTAAAAACGGAAAAAAAGAAACAGTGGAGACCATTGTACACTGCAGTTTCCTTAACCCCTGTTAGGTTGCTTGTTGTTCCACTGCCAGCCATTTGCCACACCAACCATGCCAGTGAATGTTTGCATAGTGCACACTCCCGCCTTGGCATTACATTTATCTATCTTCGTTAAGGCCCCAAACATAAACACCTCTGCCAAGAAGCATTCCCATTGAAGTCTAAAAAGAAACAACACGAGTAGGAATGAAGTGGAGATCACCATGGTGTGCAGCTATTTGCTGCAAAGAAGGCCGGACGAAGAAAAGACACGATGCCTGCATTCAAGTCCCGCCTCCCTCTCAGAGGCAAAAAGTTTCCATTGTGTGACAGAAGCATGTGAGGTTGTGGAGAGGAGGAGGGGGAAGACTGGGAGACTCTCACAGGCTCTAACCAGTCTTAAAAGTGCATTAAACAATGTCCACGTACATTTCCCATGTGCAACAAGCCAGAAGCTCCTCTTTTAGACCAGCTGCAGCACATGCCCGGAAGGTCATTACCAGTCTGTTGAAACAAAAACTGGCATTAAACACAATATAAAGTTTCCGTTCGCTTGTTCTCCTCTGCTCGCTTTGCTCACGCCACACCCCGCTTTGGCCGTACGTTTGAGCTGGTGGAAAATTACTGCCAAGCTGGGAATCTGAATAGCAAACTTCTATGACAATGAATGGACCAGGCATTCTCCGCTCTAGTAGCTGGAGGGAAAATCACTTAACCTTTCTGCTTTACCTACAGGCTTATCACACTCCCCACGCCCGGACAAAGCAGAATTCGTCTTCTCCATGAAAGATAATAAGACTTACAGTGCATATGTGGATCATATTAAGAACTTTTTGAAAGCATACGACAAGGAAAACCAGAAAGATGAAGCCAAATTTGAAGACTGTGGAGGTACAAGTTCTAAGATTATCTTGAAGCTATATAAACCCAAGCTTTTAGCTCTATTATTAAGTAGGTCAGCTGAACTTCTACATCATTCCCAGCTCTGTCTTATGATCTTCAGGTCATGATTTAGACACTGCTTAGACAATTAGGGCTTTATTTGACCCATTTTGCTGTTCTGCATGCCCGTGCACTGTTGTTTTAATGACAAGCAAATACAGTTGTATTAGTCAGTAATAAGGTTTAATGCATTTCATTATCAGTGAAACCCGAAACCTATATGGACCGTGGAGAGCTGGAGAGCAATGATGGTGTGAGGAAGGCCTGCCGCTTCGATAGAGAGTTGCTGAAGGATTGCTCAGGAAAGAAAGATGACACATTTGGCTTTAAAGAAGGCAAACCCTGCATCATCATTAAACTCAATAGGATTGTGAACTTCAGGCCACGGGTGAGTTATCCAAGATTTTGATTCACGATCATGCCATCAATATTAACCTATTTGTTTGCCATATACACCAGTTGCTTTTTCTTAGCCCGAGGCAACATTTACCTTAATATTATTGGTATTAGTTTCTGAATGGTTTTAATTAGTTTACTGATTTTCTTCTCGTGATATATTATTGTTTGATGTGCAGCACTTTGGTCGGCCTTGCCTAGAGGTGCTCTGGAAATAAAACTGAACTTGAACTTGAACTGGGATCATAATACACTGCCATTCTCTCTCCGCAGCCTCCAGCTTCAAATGACAGTATCCCTGAGCCAATCCGCCATAACGTTCAGGGCAATCTGATTCCAATCCACTGCACAAACAAGGCAAGAAATACTTACAAAGCATCTTGGTAAAATGGCTATATTGGATTTGTTTGCACATTTAGATGACCATCATTTAACATTTAATAACATAGTTAAATGTAATCTTGAGCAAATATCAAAATGAATATCCATTTATTTCATACAGGATATCACAACATTATTTAGACAAAACAGTATCAAATATCAGCTATAATATAATTATAGATTTGGATTTATGCATTTGGCAAATGCTTCAATCCAAAAAGCAACATATATTGCATTCAAGGGAGAGATTTACATTTGATCACATGATCGAACACATGATCTTGGCATGCCATGCTCTGATCCTACTACTAATAATTATTATTAGTAGTAGCATCAGAATTATTAGCTTTATTGATTATACTAGAATTTGAGTATCACCGCATCCCTAATATTTTTTCCAGTGAAGTCTAAACAAAGAAATAAACACAGTGATGCAAAACTCGATACTCCATGCGCTGTAGTGCTCCAGAGATTGATCTAATACTTATTCTTGTTGTCAACAGAGAGAAGAGGACGCAGAAAAATTCGGACAGGTCGATTACTTCGGGCTGGGGGCTGGTTTCCCCCTCCAGTATTATCCTTACTATGGAAAGCTGCTACATCCCCATTACCTCCAGCCTCTGGTGGCCGTCAAGTTCCACAATATCTCTCTGAATCACGAAATGCGCATAGAGTGTAAAGTATTCGGACAGAACATCGATTACAGTGAGAAGGACCGTTATCAGGGACGTTTTGACATGAAAATCACCATCAACTCATGACCTTAGCTATGAAAATAGCACTTTTATTCTGCCCATTTCAAAACACAGTAATTTCAGATTAATAAACAAAGACAAGTACAAATTGAATTGGAAAAGCAACCACGACAACTAGTCTTGAACAAAGTTTCATAACATGCGGGACCTACACTTAATCTGAACGCTTTACACTAGCTTTCTCTGCATGTCTAGGTTTAGAATGTAAATTACAGGAAGAGTAGCAATAGCAAAGTATTTATTCTACTGTAAATGCGAATATTCCGTGAGCCATGGGACGTTCATTTATTACTGTAAATTATAATTCCACTACTGATGTAGCGAGCAGTGTTTCTGTCCCCTGAGTATTTCTGCCTAGTGTGGTCTCTTTATATTTTATGGAGTGTGCAGTGCTGTAGTCGCATACGATGGTCCTTTCCAAGCCATGTTGTCATTTCTGTTGTCTTATGTGAGAAAGCCTTAGTGGTCCAAGGTGTGTGTGTGTGTGTGTGTGTGTGTGTGTGTGTAAGAGAGAGAGAGTTTGAGTGTGAATGTGCGTATTCGTCTACTTAAAAACTGAAAATACTGGCATGGTACGCTCTGAACTCCCCAGGTCTGTGTGTGTGTGTGTAAGTGACTGCACTCCGTTCAAACCTTTCTTTCCATCTTTTCCATTGATTGTGGGGAATATGTTTTTACATCACCTTTTGACTTTTTATTTGATCATCTTGCAATTTGGGAAACTGGGGCTAATGACAATTCTGTGTAAGGCTTTTATTTTCCTTTACTATTAAGTGTAGAACTGTGTGTCTAGTCTGGAGGACTGAAGTGGCCAGTGGTCACCATGGCAACTCAGTGCATTTAATATTTTTTGTTTTGTTTTGTTCTGGAGACATCACATGACGTGGTGTTACTTTCTAATGAATGTTTTTGCCATTTTCATGGTGGAAGAATTTTATATTTATGCAGTTGTACAATTTTTTTCAGCAGGAGAAAGTGTAATGTATGAATCCAAAAACCAAAGTCACTGGTCAAAGTTTAGAAACCTATCAGATACAAAGCAGTACCCCGTGTAATAGGATATTTTGTTTTGTTGTTTAAAGTTCTTAAAAGTCATTGTTGGACACCAGAACACTTGTCAAGAGTTGCATTTGCTCTTGTAATGTTGTTTAAATCTGGATAAGACCTAAGAAGAAATAAATGGACAGACAACTGAGTTATTGTCTTTCAAGTGGTCTTTATTTAAATAACTGCTGGACAGATGTTTCTCATGGTTGCTTCACCCATCTAAAATCTTAAAGAAATACTGGACCTGAAAAACAGAAATTCCCACAATTCATTCCAAGCTTCCATAATGACACTGACAAAAGGTCAAAACCAAGACAAAAATACACACTATAAAGTACTGTCTGATGTATGAATTTGTCATCCAATCACCCAACATGGGAGTCCTGTAAGGAAACCTGTGACAGTCGAAATACACTACACAATGTTTATACAGAATTTTTGCCCCGAATTGTAATCTGTATAGACACTAGTTTTCAAAAGTCAGAACTAGTCTGTTGACTTCAAGCTGTCGGAATTGATAGATTTCAGACAAAATCCTTGTGTATAATGGATAATTTTTTAAGCTTCACACTATGATTCCATCATAGTAAAACATCATTTCATATTTTGAACTGTTTGTGTGTGACCTGACAGTCTGGTAGACATTTGTGTATGATACCTAGTTTTAATCCGATTTTAAAAGTCATGTAGTTCATCCCAGCTTTAAAGGGATAGTTCACCCAAAAATGAAAAATCTGTCATTAAGTACTCACCCTCATGTTGTTCCAAACCCATAAGACCTTTGTTCATCTTCGGGACACAAATCAAGATATTTTTTATGAAATCCAAGAGCTTTTTGACCCTCCATAGAGAGCAATGCAACTGAAATGTTCCCAGGTCCAGAAACGTAGCAAGGACATCATTAAAATAGTCCGTGTGACAGTGGTTCAAACAGAATTTTACAAAGCTACGAGAATACTTTTTTGTGCAAAGAAAAGAAAAAAGAATGATTTTACTTTACTCTTCTCCAAGTGACTGTCTTCCATCATTACCGAGAATACCCTAATGCAAGCAAAAAGTATTCTCATAGCTTCATAAAATTATGGTTGAACCACTGATGTCAATGCAGGGTTAGAAAGCTCTCAGGTTTCATCAAAAATATCTTAATTTGTGTTCTAAAGATCAACGAAGGTCTTATGGGTTAGGAACAGCATGAGGGCGAGTAATTAATGACAGAATTTTCATGTTTGGGTGAACTAAACTTTTAAGTGCATTAAGAGCCCTTAGTTTTTTTTCTACTCACACTATTTATACTAAAAGATGGCATAAAATAGTGCACAAGTATGTGAATTGGGACACACCTTATGAGAGTGTATTATATAAAAAAATAAAGCTGTATTAATTTGAGAAGCACTTTCAGCACTTCATCAGGCCTGAGCATCAGCTCACCAGCTTGTTTTACGTTCAATCAATTGACTTTCCCTGAATTGTGCCTGTTACGGCAGCCGTGTCTGTGCTGGGCCTCTGTGAGGCCTGAGCTCTTGGAATGTCATGGCTGAGTCGGTCAGCAGGCAAATAATTAACAAGGGGCCGTTTGTCCTAGGAGGCTGGACAGATCAGGAGTTGTGCACAACAATGACGTCCACCGGGCCAAACCCACTCCTTGGCATAACAATGGCTTTTTTTCCCCCCTATCTACCAAACCGACTCTACCCGCCTGCTTCCCTTCCTGTGAGCCGGGCTGTGGGTCTGCCTCGGCCCACTGCGGACAGTCATGAGACCTGGATGCCATTTTGTTCTGGGCTTCATAAGCATTTGTGGGATCCAGAAATATTTTTGAAGGCAAACAAACTTCCTCAAAATGAGACTGAATACAAAACGTGACTGTGTGGCTCTCGCATATCATTTGAATGTAATTTGCTTGAGCTCACCTCCAGAATCCCGTCTTCCAGTAGATCGGTGCAGTGAATGGCATTCTGCACTTTGTTTTTGCCGTAGAGTGCCCGTAAAGTGGTGGGCCGAAGGTGGCGTGCAATTTCCTGTGTGGAAACAGAACACATAACAGGGTTTCTACAGATATGAACAAGACTTTTTAAGGCCTTTTATTAGGAAAACATTATTTGTGACCCTGGACCACAAAACCAGTCTTAAGTGTAAATTTTTCAAAATTGAGATGTATACATCATCTGAAAGCGGAATAAATAAGCGTTCCATTGATGTGTGGTTTGTTAGGATAGGATAATATTTGGCTGAGATACAACTATTTGAAAATCTGGAATCTGAGGGTGCAAAAAAAAAAAAATCTAAATATTGAGAAAATTGCCTTTAAAGTTGTCCAAATGAAGTTCTTCTTAGCAATGCATATTACTAATCAAAAATAAAGTTTTGATATATTTATGGTAAGAAATTTACTAAATCTCTTCATGGAACATGATCTTTACTTAATATCCTAATGATGTTTGGCATAAAAGAAAAATCGATCATTTTGACCATGCAATGTATTTTTGGCTATTGCTACAAGTATACCCCAGCGACTTAAGATTTGTTTTATGGTCCAGGGTCACATTTTAAGACTTTTTAAGGACCCGCGGTCACCCTGCATAATATGATGAAGGCTCTGTGATGGGTAACAGTAAGAACAATGGAGCATATGAAGTGAAGTGAAGTGACATACGGCCAAGTATGGTGACCCATACTCGGAATTCGTGCTCTGCATTTAACCCATCCAACGTGCACACACACAGCAGTGAACACACACACACACCGTGAACACACACCCAGAGCAGTGGGCAGCCATTTATGCTGCGGCGCCCGGGGAGCAGTTGGGTTTCGGTGCCTTGCTCAAGGGCACCTCAGTCGTGGTATTGAGGGTGGAGAGAGCACTGGACATTCACTCCCCCCACCTACAATCCCTGCCGGCCGGAGACTCGAACCCGCAACCTTTGGATTACGAGTCCGACTGTCTAACCATCAGGCCACGACTTCTCCCTTTTTTTTTCTTGAAGCATATGTTTTGAACAGGGTTTCCTTGGTAAAGCAATTGGATAAAAGCACAGGTGATGTGCTGTGAAGGTTACTCATGCTCAACGCTGCTGTGAGATCACATAACGTCACATTCTATCCAGGGAATCAGGTTACTCGCACGTGCTTGTTCACATTACTGCAAACATCAGCTTCATAAACAGTCCTCTTCGAGTCACTTGGGAGTCACACAAAAATTCAGCTTAAACTCAAGCTTAAAAGTTCACCCAAAAATGAAGTTTGCCACCATTTACTCACTTTCATGTCGTTCCAAACCTGTATGAGTTTCTTATGTTGAACATAAAAGAAGATATTTTGAAGAATGCTGGTAATCAAACTTCCATAGTGTTTCTTTCCCTACGATGGAAGCCAATAGGGACCAACAAATGTTTGGTTCTTCGAAGTTGTTCCAAAACTGTATGAGTTTCTTTCTTCGTCGAGTACAAAATATGATGTTTTTATGAACGTTGGTAACGGAACATTTGATGGTAGCCTTCAACCTCCACAATATGGGAAAAGAAAACAAAAAAAACACTGGAAATCAGTGGCTACTGTCAACAGTTTGGTTCTTGAAAACATCTTCTGTGTTCAGTGGAAGAAAGAGACTTGTATAGATTTATAAAGACATGGAGCTGAGTAAACGATAACAATTGTAATTTTTAGGTGAAAATTCACCACTGGCACTGACAACACAGGCTGTTAATAAAAGAAAAAGAAAGAAAGAAAGAGGTGCTAAATAGAAGACAGAAAGCGCCACCCTTCTGTTGATCCTACTGTCTGTGGGCGGGAATATCAAAATGTGGAAGCTTGATTTGAAGTTTTTACAAAAGAGTTGTCAAAAATCTGTCATTTTATGTCATCCAGTGGACTTTTTCTGAGAAATAAAAAAGGATATTTGAGTGGAGGTAACATGGAGAAAGAGTCCACATTGTTTATTTACATTTACAGTACTACCAGCATTGTAACTATTATTAGCCTTTATTTAACCAGGCAAGTCACTCTTATTTACAGCCTGGCACCTGTTTTTGCACACAACATTTCACTAAAATCTTGCGCATCGCACCTTTAAAATGACAGTTTTTTTATTTAGACAAAATACTCTAAAATTTTTAATTATTTAATGGTTACTAAGACTATCAGGGGGGAAAAAAGTACATAATCAGCCCCTAAAAAGTATAATATAAAGTATAATATTAGTTTCGCAGAGTATTACCTTTGTACCCTTAAGTTACTGTTATTAACCTTTTAAGGGCAACCATACAATGGGAAATGTACTTTTTTCCAGAGAGTGAGTCATAATATCAAAATAATTATCAGTTTATTTGTTGGACAGAATTTAAATATCAGTGGATCCCAAATGAAAATAAGTTCATTCAGAACGGTGACATTATTTGTGTGAAACCCATCCTTCTGTGTTGTTTTCTCTGGTCAAGCTCATCTCAACCCGACATTAACACCAGGCTGGCAAAGAACATGCTGCTCAGCATTCTGGGCATGCTGTCATCTAGCAAAAAAACAGCGAAACGGTAGCAGAGGAATACAAGACATACAAGTCTCATAGTCAGGACTTCAAACATGAGCAACAAAATGAACTGATGTAGTTGAGTGTAACGGTATAAGCCATTTTAAAATACATGATCATCTTTACAAAGGTGCGCAAATGTTAAACAAATACTCTTCCCTGCCACTACAGCATGACAGAAGTTCAAGCGGTCTTGGCTGAGTTTACTTTGAGTTTATATTTCACTGCCCTTTCAGCAGAATGTTGGACTAATACCAGGTCTTGACTTTAATTCGCGCTCACATATGCTTCTCATTCAGAGCTCAGCTGGCCAACTGGCTAAGGCTAAAATGGAACGTGATGAAATGAAATGTTCCCAAGGACACAAACCCCGGCGGCTCTACTGTCCTCTGCTAATCTCTACCAGAAATTTAACTCCCAATCACCGCCCATGAGGGACGGGTTATCTGCATGTAAATAAATTGGGTTTCCTTAGCCACACCCATCTTGTCACCTCCATTTTGATCTCTGGATTTCCATTTCAGTGGCCTGGAACTTGCTGAGGACCACAGTTCAAACAGAGAGGGAGTATTAAGCGACCACACATTGTCATGAGAGAAAGTCTGAGGGAAAATTTGTGTTTTGGTTTCAATAAAGAGCACTGTGTGTAACATATGATTTCCTTTCTTAAGCTTTGGCATATTTAGAGAATCTTGCTGGCTAGTTATTATCCTTATATCTTGTTGACTTAGAAAAGGAACACGAAGACAATGATTACTGTAAAACAAGACAGAATCTGATGTCATATAAAGACATTAGCAAGCATCCTTTGTTTCTTAGTAATGAGTCAGTTCAAAGTGACAAAGGCATATCCTCATTTGATCACATATGACTAACACATCTCAGAGAATTTTTTAATATGATGAATAGTTTGTGCAGGCAATACTGGCAGAGAGTAAATGGCAACAAAAGAGGGGGGGGGGAATTAAATTCAAATGTAACAAAGGGTGCTAGTATAGCAATAAGAAAAAAGGGTAACACTTTATTTTAGGGTGTCTTTGTTACACGTTACATATACTTACTATTACAATAATAAATTATGCATAATTATGTGCAAGTAACTCTAAGCCAAACCCTAACCCTAACCATATAGTAAGAGCATGTATTTAATGTAATTACTTAGTACTTAAATGTATAATTATACTGTAACAAGGACACCTTAAAATAAAGTGTAACCAAAAAAAGTACCAAAATGTATGTACAATGCCCTCCATAAGTATTGGAACAGTAAAGACACAATTGCTCTGTTGGCTGTGGAGTCAAGACATTTGAAAATATGATTAAAAGATGAATATGAGACAAAACTACAGAATGTCACATTTTATTATTAGCCGTTTTAACACATACATGTTTTACCAAATAAAAAGAACAGCACTTTTAGAGCTCATCGCACTCATTGATGTGAGCACAAGTATTGGGACAGTTGAACATAAGGCAGATATAAAAGATTAAGAGCTATTATTTAGTTATAGATCCCTTGCACACAATCACAGCAGTGAGTCTGTGACCCATAGACATCACCAGACTCTTGGTCTCATCCTTTGAAATACTTTTCCCAGCCTTTAATGCAGCCAATCCCAATTGTTGTTTGTTTTGGGGAGTTTCTGCCTTTACTCTTCTCTCCAGCTGGTGAAATTCATGTTCAATCGGATTTAAATCTGGAGATTGACTTGGGCAATCTAAGACTTTCCATTTCTTTGCCCTTATAAATTCCTTGACTGAACTGGCAGGGTGTTTTGGGTCATTGTCCTGATGCAATATGAAGCACTTCCCAATGAATCTGGTGGCATTTTCTTGAATATTGGTAGGCAAGATGGTTTTGTACCCTTCCAAATTCATTCTGCTACTGTCATCATATATTAAGTCATCAGTAAAGTTGAGAGGGCCTGTTCCAGAGATGCATGCCCATGCCATGACACCACCTCCACCATGCTTTACTGCTGGAAGTTGTTGGTGATTTTACAGACACATCTTTTAGGGTTCATTTTCACAGCTTTTATGATTTGTCTGTCATCAACTAATGTTGTTTTCTCAGCCGATCAGGTCGTTGTTGGTTGCTGGTGGTTCCCAAACTCTTGATTTCTCCATGTCCTTTGTTTTTGCTATAGCTCTAATTGACTTCCTCTTTTCTTTTAGCATCCAAATTGCTTGCTTTTCTCTCAAAGTCAGCTCCCTCATCTTCATCCTGGTTTGTGTGTGTCATCATCGAATGCAAGATTCAGAATACAGAAGTAATGGATATAACTGATACAACACATTCCCTGCTTTTAATATCTGAAGAATTAATGCATCAGGACACAGCTGATCACTTAGAAAGACCTGTGAGGCAACTGTTCCAATACTTATGCTCACATCAGATAGAGGGATGAAACTCTAAAAGTGCTGATCTTCTTAGCTGGTAAAACATCTGTGTGTTGAATCACTCAATAATAAAATGTGACATTCTGTAGTTTTGTCTCATATTCATCTTTTAATCATATTTGTAAATGTCTTGACTCCACAGCCAACAAAACAATTTTGTCTTTACTGTTCCAATACTTTTGGAGGACACTGTACATTAGCATTAACCATAACATGGTACATTAGTAGTTTATCATCAAGTACTATAATAAATGTCAAAGTACCATGGTATTACCATCTGCTTTCCCGTATTACCGCCACCATATTTTTTAAAAGAGTTCGAAAGTTTGGTTTCAGTATGATTTTTGATGTTGAAGTCTCTTATGCTCACCAAGACTGAATTTATTTGATCACAAATAGCCTACAGTAAAACAGTAATATTGTGAATAATATTATTTCAATATATTTTAAAATGTAATTTATTCATTTGATGAAAATCACATTAACCATTTTAGTTTTAGTGTCACATGATCCTTCAGAAATCATTCTAAGATGCAGATTTGGTGCTCAAAAATAATTTTTAATGCTGAAAAGAGTTGTCCTGCTTAATATTTTTGTGAAAGAAATATTAATTGATGAATATAAAGTTTCTAGCAATTATTTGAAATATAAATCATCTGTATATTATAAATATCTTTACTGACCTTGATCAATGTAAAGCCTCCTTGCTTAAAAATAATTACTTGCTTGAAAAAACCTTACTGACCAAATCAAACTTTTGAACTGTAGAGTGTGTTTCATTAACATTTATCTTAACAGGGCTTAATCAGTCAACTAAACAATTAAAGCATTTACTTTGTTTTAAATAGCCAAATTATTGTTTCAGTCTGACTGGAACTTAACTTTTAAACACACAACTTTTTAAACACGTGCAAACACACACACACACACACACACACATTTGCTTATAGTGAGGTTAATTTTCAGTGCTGAGAGAATTCCTGGCAAAGCTGGCTCACTATAAAAGCGTTAGTTACCCGTAAGTGACCTGCAGCCACTGAGATTAATGTCACTGTAATGAGTCCTGCCAAGCCCAAACACTGATGGTCACACACAAACTACAGGCTACGGTTAGAAAGAAACAAGCTAAGGGAGTTTATTTCGCCTCTCACAACCTCTTTGTCTCATGGAACTCCTTTGGGAATAATGCTTAAATCAACACGTTTGTATGACTGAGATATCCGTGCTGTAGATATCCAGTTCTGACGGCTGCAGTTTGACGTCAACATTCATTGTGTGTGTGTGTGTGTTCATTCGTATTCTAAACAGGGCTGTTGCCAGACACTGCATATACACACACTCTCTCACTCCACCACACAGAACATAAAGTAAATGTCAATAGAGGCACAGGCACACTGACGTAACACTACTGTCTATTTAGACTGAGGAAAAAAAATGGTTACCTCACAAACCCTCCTCTCGCTGTTCACTGATAAAATGGGGCCCGTTTTTCAGAGAGAAGTCCCAGTGGATATCTGTTCTCTTGCACTAAAAGGACCCTCAGTGCCATTTAGAAGTATTTGGCAATCTTCACAATTTATTGAAAACTAAAATAACTGTAATTTAGAAAAACAAATTTACACTAGATGGGCAAACTAGCTTAATTGGTCAAATTGGTGAAAGACAATCTGGGTGTCAGATCAAGTTTGCAGAGTGTACTGTTCCAGACTTAAACTCCTCATATTTAACCCTGCATGTGCCTAATCAGAATATCAGATGATCCTACTGCGTCCATTTTCAAAAAACAAATTTACATTTTCTAGTATTTTTTCATTATAAATTATTATCAGCAAAACAATTGCAAGAAATAGTACTGAATCCTTAATATTTTGTATTCATTTTTGTCATTACATTCCATTCTTCCTAAAACCTTTAAAAAATATATATATTATTATTAAATTAATTTTATTCAGAAAGGATTCATTTAACTGATTAAAAGGTAACAGTAAAGACTTTCACATTATTACAAAAGATTTATAATTTAAATAAATGCTGCTCTTTTGAACTTCCTATTTAATCAAAGAATCTTGAAAAATAAAAAATATATATTTTAAAATCCATTAAAATTGAAAATAGCTATATTAAATATTTTATTGTAACATATACTGCACTTTTGATAAAAAAAAAATGCAGCCTTGGTAACCATAAGAAAAAAAAATCCCTCCCAAAACTGAACTGTATTGTAAATTAGATTGTAAATTTAAGATTTTTAGTGTAGTCATTTAGCTGAATCTGAAGCTGGTCACAAGGTCAGAATCTTTTATTTTACTGTGTACGTCAATGCCGCCTCTTACCTGTAAAAACAGCCATGTTTATTAAATGAGGCTGCAGTATCTCCTTCACAGATGGCTCTCACTTCACAGCTATTAAAATAGTCAATGTGCTAATCTGCTTTGTGTCTGTGTTAATTAACGAGCAACAGATTCCTTTCATTTAAGAGGTCCTTTTGTAATCCCAACCATGCCAAGGTGGGCCTTCCTAGACCAATCACCAACAGTTCAAACATTTCAAACCAAGCCCCATCTCTATACAGTCATTAAACACACAAACCATAACACCACATGGTTTAAAATACCAAATAGCATAAAACTAGATTTGGTTTCAGAATATAATGGGTTTCTGAGATATCAAGTTTCAGTTTAAGTGAAAAACTGATGGTAACCTTTAGTCCCAAATAAGTGATGTAGGACCTTGAGAATGAATGACGTCACAATTGTGCTTTCACCAAAGTGCTGAAAACACATCACCACAGGTGGTGGCAAGGGAATTGTCCATGTAATTATCATACTTGAAGTTTTTTGAATAAGAAGCTTCAGGTAAATGGCAAGGAACAAAGTCACCATTTAATTAAAGGTGCAATCGCATTTACCATTCAGCTGCTATTTTTTAACGGGTGAAATCCAGGCATTTCAATACGAAGTCATGTGACTGGGAATTTTGCGTGAGGGCGAAAGATGTCCCCATGCAGATTTTGCAATTGGTCACTCACTCAAATTTGCTGCAAAGCAATGACCACTAGAAAGATGCTTGGTTTGAAAGTGTCAATTAACTTTTTTGCCCCACAAAATTTTGACCACACTTAAAAGGCATGACAACAAAGGCTACAGTGCTAAGCTAGAGTGATTGTCGGACAAAAAGTTGATATATAACTTGTTTTTTTTACCAAGTATGAAATTTTACACAGGCAAAATGATCAACAACAAACTAAAACAGGCTTTCCTGATGTTAGGGAATACAGGGAGTTGCTGTGAGCTAATTTGGTAGCAGATGATGGGCAGACTGTGCGAGGCAGTTCCAGTTCAGTCCCAGTCACATGGCTCATTCACTCCCTGTTCCTGGTGCCGCTCTGATGTAAGAGGGCCTTAATTAAGCAACAATCGATGCTGTGGGATGACACTGGAGCCTCCTAAGAGAGCACCGCCATGGTAACTACAGGTCTCCACGGTCCTGCCTTTATGGCCACATGCTTACAGCACTGACACATGCTAGTCCTAAGCACCAACTGACATCACAATTAATGTCTGACTGATTGAATAACTTAGTTTGCAGATCAACAATTTGGTTTACAACAGGAAATGTACATGGGCTGATGCTGTTAGCAAGCTATTTATTCACCTATTTATAAGCTATTTATAAGTATGGTGACCCATACTCGTAATTTGTGCTCTGCATTTAACCCATCCAAGTGTACACACAGTAGTGAACATGCACCCGGAGCAGTGAGCAGCCAATGCTGCGGCGCCCGGGGAGCAGTTGGGGGTTCGGTGCCTTGCTCAAGGGTCTCACCTCAGTCGTGGTATTGAGGGTGGAGAGAGTGCTGGTTATTCACTTCCCCACCTACAATCCCTACCGGACCTGAGACTATATATAATTATACTATACACATATATATATATATATATATATATAAATAAAAAATATATACATTAAGACAGGAATACATTTGGAGACATTGGGAAGAACTTATTTTATATATTATTTGGCCAGGTCAGAAATTAATGGATATTTTATGAAAAATCTAATTGCCATTGATCTTTTGAAATTAAATTCAATGCACCACGTACAAAGACATTGTAAGGTGATAAAAATGGGATAAATCATAATACTCAAAACCTTACAGTTAAAAGAGCCAATTTGATCATTCATAGAGGTATGACCTATTTATTTACTCTTGAATGCACAATAGATGGACCAGCCTGAGAAATAATGATTTTTTTTCATGGTTTGAACACAATTTAGGATAAAAGCAAGGCACGTTGACTACATAAAAACACTACCATTCAAAAGTTTGGTACAATTTTTTTTTTTCAAACTTTTATTCAGCTAAGACACATTAAATTTATCAAAGTACAAATAAAGACATTTATAAATGTCACAAAAGATTTCCACAAAAATATTAAGCAGCACAACTATTTTCAACATTGTTAATACAAAATGTTTCTTGAGCACCAAATCTGCATATTAGAATGATTTCTGAAGGATCATGTGACTCTAAAGACTAGTAATAACTAGTAATAACCGGTGAAAATTCAGCTTCGCCTTCACAGGAATAAACTACATTTTAAAATATATCAAAATAGAAAACATTTGTTTTAAATTGTAATAATATTTACAATTTATATTTAAATATTTTAAATATTTAAATTGTAATTAAATAAATGCAGCCTGGATGAGCATGCAAGACCTCTTTCAAAAAAAATAAAAAATCTTAAAATCCTCAAACTATTGAACGTTAGTAAAAAAAATTAACTGCTCTTACTAGAAACACTGACCTTTCTGAACAGCATTTTGCCTGAATATTAGAGAAGTATCACAGCACATTCAGTTATTTGTACTTGAGTGACTCATACCTTGTGAAAAACCTCATTGTTACTAATTGCCTTTGCTCTTTATTTGCAGGCTATAACACGTTGGCCTATCAAATTTCTCACAGACAGATCTAACAAGACTGTACAGAAGACACGTGAGACAACAGTGCCAATTGTGCTTTGTTTCTCACTGTAGCAGGCTACACAGGCCTTGACTGACACAGAGCCATACTAGAACAAGCACACTAGATTACTAACATCCTATAAAACTCAGCTCAGGGCACAATAATTCACAAACTCGACCTTACACTTTAGTGCTGTATTAAAGACATAATTCTGCCTCCATAAACCGCTGTGTTTACTTTTGATACGATTGGAGGACATGGATACACAAAATGCTCTAGGAGCACATCCTCTCGTCTAAAGTAGGCAAACGCTGGGACCAAACATCTAATCCTTTATCTTATCACTATTGTCTGTGACAAATCGGGCACGGTTACATTCCCACTGTATAGGTTTACCATGTTACAAGTAAGTTACCTTCGTTTCCAAGTGGAGGCTCTGTTACGGTATTTTGGCACCTGGAGCTGAAAGCCAGTCAGTCATTGACAGGCATTCAGTTGAACTTTGTCAGTTGATACGATCTGTCAGCACAATACATTATTCATGAACTCCAACACCATATGAGACTTAAGCACAACTAAGAGAACAGGACCTTGGTGAGTTCTCACACAGAAAACAAATGGCTAATTTCTTCTGTACAACCGTGAACAAAAGTCAGCCTTGGAGCTTATCAATTTCAAAAAGACACCTACAGAATGTAAATGAATCCAGAAAGGCAGAAAATAACAGCAGGTATTTACACAGGAACCAGTGAATTAATTCTTTTGCGAGGTTGGTCTGATCTAATAAAACAGCAGAATACAATTTCACAAATTTAGAAACAACCTTGTAACTTGTTCAAGGAAGTTTTGTCTAGAAAGACACTGTTTCCTTGTGTACACAGACACTTGAGTCAGAGAATCTGGTTGCACTGAACAATCATAGCAAGCATGAAAAAGGAAGGTTAAAAAGTCTCAACACTTGACTTGAGTGGAGATCTTAAAGACAACAGGATCCACCATTATGAATTTTTCACTACGGTCACATATATCCCCTTGCTCTTCTTCACTTCTATCAACATGATAAAGTGATCTGTAACATTGCAGAGAAGCACAGTATTCCACAACTGATATCATTCCAGTGAAAACCAGCAACACCAATACAAATAGAGGAGAAGACAGTGTTCAGAAAATACATCCTTGAAGAAATATTGGTAAAATACCTTAACATAGAAGTGAGACTGCCCTCAAAACCAGATGGTGTCAATGAACATGACTGAAACTAGGGGGAAAGGTCTGATTTATGGCTAGTGTAAAATCCTACAGTGTGCATTGGTGAGGGAAAGGATGATGCCTCACTAAAATTGTCTGATTTATCCAAATTATTTGTAGCATACAGACTACTTATTAGGGCTGCACCAATATAATAATTATGGCCGATAACTGACAACCATTAACATTAAAATAATAATAGCTTTATGTTGACAATAAATAAATGGCCAATAATAAAATTCTACACTATTTTATCTAAATACATTAAATATTAAACACTGTGGGGTTTTTTCAGTCATTTAAAATGCATTTTAAGTTGATTTAGACATCCCAAAAACAAAATGTATAAATTCATTTTGAGATTTGCCAAACATTACATTTAACAGTGTTGTTAAATTATTAGTGTTTAAACCAAATTTAAAGCTAGGAGAAGCAATGTTTTTCATAAACATTTTTGTTATACTGGTTGAAAATCTCTTCACATTCTGATAGCAAAAAGCTAATTAAATGATATGGTGGCCTACCTGCCTGTCAACCAATATATTTGCATACCTCCACACAACCAAAAGGGTGTTTTTCTGTATTTCATTGCAGAAGTGCAAGCCAAAAGTTTCTGTGTATTTGGTAAAAAGACTTGCCAAAATACACAGAGACAGACAATTGGGGTAAAACAAGGGTAAACATTGGTAGTGTTTTTACAAGATGGAGGAATTTGATGGAATGTTTGGGTTTCAATCGAGCCAATGAACTTGCAGAGTTTCTTCTTGACAGGTAAGCTAAACTTCAAGTTAAAAGTATTCCTAATATGTTGGATCATTTATTGAAAGTAGCTTACTTTTACCTGTTCAGACATGCATTTATTGACCGTTAAGAGCTGTGTTTGTGATGTTTGAATTGGGAGTGATGCATGAAAGTTTGTTTGAAAATATTCATTATTTTTTGTAATTCTGCTATGCTATATTGATGCTAATAATTTAAAATCTCTCTAATATCGGTCAATAACCGATATGGTACCGATATGTTGTACATTCCTACTATTTATTGTAGCTTTTAATGTGTTTTCATTTTGTTGTTGTTGAACAAAGTAATATACATTTATGATATTGCCCATTAATCAGTTATTAATGGGCATAACATTAAAAAGATTATCGGTAGTGGTCATAATTTCATTATTAGTGCATCCACATTTTTATTTATTTATAAAAAAATTTAAAAGCACAAAAAAACAATGTCCTCCTTGCAGAGACTGGTGCTACACTAGGACACAATGAAGCCAAATGAAGCATGTATCTTCAGGTATGAAGTTAATCTTCAGTGTTGGTGGCATAATGACAGACACATGTTCCTACCTCTGTTTATAGACTTTACAACTATTCTCATGGATCTTCCCATTTAAATATTTGGTAAGAGAGATGATACATGGGGCAACTTTTGCTGGGCAACTTTTTTTGAGTAATGTTGCTTAGGCACTTTCCCATTGAGAATGGGCAACTTTCTATCTGGATAATTTAGATCGGTTGTGGGCCCTGTGTCTCACGGTCTTACCTGGTTGCCCGCTGAAGGCAACATTGCCCCAAGTTGCCTAGCAACACTGCTCAAAAAGTTGCTCCATGTATCATCAGCCTAAGGCTTTACATGACACTAAAGTGTGCATGTAAGGAGCAGTGGGAAAACCACTGGAGGTCACTAGGCAAAAGTTCTATCATACACATCTCCCAACTTTGCAGAAGATGCCATAAAAAGCTGACCTGCGCTCAGAAAACTTCATGATGCTCTGTCAAGGTCTCACAAAACTTTACACATTCCAACCCGAATTATTGTAATCTTTGTGTTTGTACAGGATTTTAAAACTTTCGGCTGAAATGAAAGAAAAACACGCCTGCCTTCAGATTCAAACAGCGATGAAGAGTATTATCCTCTCTTTATGAACTACAACTAATCCTTCACAAACAATGCTGAAAATATTTCTCCCTTTCTTGTGTTCACACAATCCTGGAGTCTCAAAGTGTTAATGTTTTATCCTAATATCCGGCTTGCAAATCAATTTTGACTTTGTATTTTGGTTTGGCCTTTAATGCAATCCTGCAATATTATCTTATGGACTGTTAAACTAACCTAATACTTTTTTGTTTCACTAGGCTTATTACAGACCGAAAGCACGAATGCAAACATGTCATTGTTGTCTAGGTGACAACAACAAACAAAACTGCATGCAACTTTTTAAAAGCTTAGTTAGGCGTGTCGACACTAAACGCATGCAATCATAACAAGATTTCTTCCATTACAATCAATAGAGCCGTCTACCCTAGGAACTGTGATGAAGTACTTTCAGTTGACAACTCTCTATATCTACTCTGGCTACTTTATTTTCCCATCAATCTGAAATTAATTTTGTCATCAACAAAACATGTTGCAAGACAATTTATCTAGCAAATGTGTATTGCATTCACTGATTTAAGAATGAAGAACAATGGAATGACTGTTCAGGTTGGAGCAGTTCAGTATAAAGGCCTTCCAGTTAGTATCTCAAAAATAGAGCTGTAACACAAGATGTGTTCAAATACAGCTCGAGTCATAGCATGATGACACCTTCCACCATTTCCTGTCCTCTTTCTAATGTACCACTGTTGTTAAAGCTAAAAATAAAATGATTAAATTAAATTAAACAAACATTTTAAATAATTTTCTTTACAAATAAATACAAATTCTAGATGATAAACTTTAAAAAAATAAAAATAAAACTTTAAAAATAAAAAAAGCTGCCTTGACAAATAAAATAAGTTGAAGTACTAAAAACTGATTAAATTAAAGATTTAATTAAGAAGAACTAATTCATTAAAGACATAGCCTGTTAAGAGCTGTGCTACAATTTAAGATAAATGACGGAATTCAGTCTAAACACTACTACACTGTTTTTATAAGTTTATAAATGGATGTAAAAGGCGGCTCAGCATACGTGTTTAGTGTGATTTGGTGAAAGGAACGGAATGGGTGGAAACCCCTCATTTATACACAGCAACAATCAAAGTGTTTACGGTACAATATATAGACCAGGTTATCTCACCAAAACACACATAATAACTATGTTTTACGCATCATACTGGCAGTGTTTATAAACCACAGACATGCAGCCACAGATCCAGCACAAAAGGAGGGGGGAAAGCAGGAGAACTTAATAAAGATTAAAGAGCAACAATCAAAATAAAGAGCATGGGTTAAAAGAACTCGTGATATATAAGACAAGTGTTGCTGTTGTGACCAGACAATGTTGATTTACAGCCTGTCAGAGTGTTTAAAAACCAACCACACACTCTCACGCTCACTTTCCTTCCCTCTGTGCCATTTGAGTGTGTGTGTGTGTGTGTGAGAGAGAGAGAGTGTGGGGAGGTCCCAGGGTGGGGTTGTCAATTGAGAAGTGTGGAGCTCTTTCCAGAACCCACGATTGAGCAATCCAGTTTGACCTTGCAAAGATCACAACACTGCAGCCATGTTTTGCATATCAAAGCCATTTGTGTCAAAGGACACAAATATCTAGCGGGTGAGAATCAGCTTGTGTAAGGCATTACAATTTAGTCAATAGAAACATTTCACGTCATATCACCCATATGTCCAATTTGCAATTTGAATAAAAAAAATATTTTAATAATAATAATACTTTATTAAATTTTATATATGCTAAAAAAATAATTTTGCTACATTTAAAACTCAATGAGTACATATACAGAACCTAAAAGCTAACAAACATAGACTGAAAGTCACAATACTCCAATTTGATTTCACTGGGTCCTTGACCAGATGACTAAACTCTAGAGCCCTTAGTCCACGTTTTTACCATCACAGGAAACAAACTGGACCATGACCAAGCACCACAATGAAAATGACAAAGTCCACATTATTATCAAACCTTTTAGTACCTTGCGTAAGGCCGATAAACCCCAACCCAAGGACTCCAAGAAGCAAGGATTGTAATTCTTATCTAATAGTACATCATGACTGGTACCTGCAATTTACAAGCTATCTCTGGCAGTAGTAGAAATCAGTTGGCAGAATGGTGGCCACCCAGAGCGGAAACAGTTGTCATGCAACATGAGTGTGCAAACTGATCTTTCGTACAAGACAAAACCTTCATGGTGGTGTGCGTTTCGACTGGCTGATGCAGGCACAAAGCAGGTTTTTTAACCGGGGAGTACAGATGATATGCCTTCAGAGTGCTACAGATTACATGATACATAAGGTAAAAGAGGTCAGTAAGTCCAAGAGACTGAAGGACCATTAAGTCTCTGTTATAATTTCATAAAACCTTGAGGTGATAATGAGGTTATAAGTTCATATATTGTACATACAGTATATACACATTTATTCATTTAGCTGACGCTTTTATCCAAAGCGACTTACAATTGCTATATATGTCAGAGGTTGCACGCCTCTGGAGCAACTAGGGGGTTAAGTGTCTTGCTCAGGGACACATTGGTGTCTCACAGTGGATTCGAACCCGGGTCTCTCACACCAAAGGCATGTGTCTTATCCACTGCGCCATCACCACCCCATATAAAAAGGGAACTGAAATGATTAAATAATGTGTTTATACCCACAAGCATTGCATTAAGTTTTTCGGGGGGAAACCCCAAGGAAATAAATACACATTATAACAAGACTGAATCATCTTGTTACTCACAGGGTCTGCGGGTCCACAGAACTCCCGAAAGGTTCTGGGTGCGTCGGTAGCATGGATCTCCAGGGCCATGCAAGGTCCAGAACAAAGTTCATCCACCATATTCTGCAACACAAGCAGTCGAGAGTTAACGATTCCCTTCGGTCTACCTGTCTGTACCAATGAAAGAGCTTATTATCTGAACAGACCTTGGGAAGACATTGGAGCAGCTGGAGGACTCAAGTTACCAGTGTGCCTCTTAATAAATATATAAATTAAAGGATGTCAAAGCAAACAATTGTTGCTATTGTTCTTGGAACAGGTAATTTGCAACAAGACTAGTTCTCATTCTCTGTTAATCTGGTTTGATGAGTTGGCCTCTGTTTTTGGCATGTATAACTTTATGGGCGATGGGAATTATGGGGTGAATGTGAAGGGCCCATCATGCACAGTCCACTAAACAGCCCACGAGCCACTTTCACATATAGTTACGGTGTTCACAATGGCAACTTTTTAATTTTAGATTTCAAAAATAATAAGCACTGAGGAGGTTTTTTAAAAATGGCAGCTTTAACCATTTTTAGATCTCAAAAGACATGATAAACAAACAATGTATGAGTTCCTTCAAAATATAATATTGGTACAACCCTCCCCACTCTCCAAGAACTGTACTTATCCAGACTGAGCAAAAGGGCTGGTAAAATCACTCTGGACCCCTCACATCCAGCACACTGCCTCTTTGAACTGTTACCGCCTGGTCGACGTTACAGAGCTCTGAGCACCAGAACGACCAGACACAGGAACAGTTTCTTCCCTCAGGCAATCCATCTCATGAACACTCAACAATAAATGTGGAAAACACAACTAGAATACATTCACCACACTCACTTATTTTATTTTTATTTTCTCATTTCTAATTTGCACATACTTGACCTGTACATACATAGTTGTCTATATAATATATTGTGTTTTTGCTGCTTTGTACATTGCCTATTTGGATATTTGTATATTATTCTTTTATTATCTGTGTCCTGTCCTGTTGCTGTCTTTCTGTTGCACTGTGGAGCTTCTGTCACTACAACAAATTCCTTGTATGTGTAAACATACTTGGCCAATAAAGCTCATTCTGATTCTGATTCTGATTCAAAAACAAACATTTCTGACATATACAAAACATAACTCGCAAATGCTATATACCCATTAAATTACCATCATAAACTATTTGTAGCCAGCATGAGTAACTGTTAAAAACAGCAATGCCACGGAAGAACAATTTTGGGTTCCCCAAAGAACCTTTCAGTTCTAAAAAGAACCATATAGATAACCACAAGAAAAAGAGGAATTAAAGAGCTTCCACATTTTACTCGAAATCCGCACTGCATGTAACCACAAACTCCACAAGAGTAAGCAGTGCTGTTACAATGATATGGCAATGACTATATGAATATATATATTGAGTATTTGAAAGCAATTTCTTTTATGTTCTTAAAAGGTTTATGCTTATAGTGGAGATTATATTTTAGTTTATTATAAAATTATTACCAAAGGCTTTGCCATATATTACATAATAAGAGGAGGAGTCATTGAGTGATGACATGGAAACATATTGCAAAATACATCATACAATATTGGGAAGATCATTGTGTTCACTATATTATAACTGCACAGAAACTTCACAAGTTCTAAAAGCCATCATTGAAGACTTGGAGAAAGAAAAAAGACCTGTGGAATTGTTCTTTGTACTGAACTGTGCTAAAGTATCATGATAAGATCTGCTTGGCACTGGTGCACTTTGTTCCAGTAGCCAGAGTAAGACAATTAAATGACGTTACTAATGTATTTTTGCAGAACACTGTCATTAGTTCCCACTCTCTCAATGTGTAAACTCACTGTTATAGTAGCAGCAAGCTCAGTGCAAGTGTTTCTGGGCACTTTGCACCTGCAGTGTGCAGTGTGTGTGTTTTGGTGATTGTGAGGCATTCAATATGTTGATGAGACAGTTTTCATGGCAACAGACTCCAAAATAGCCTCTGGCTTCAATGACCCAGAACCGAAATTGGCTTATATTTGGTCTAAAAGACTTGTGCAGACGTTATCAGAATTAATGATTGCTATTCAACTGAAATTCAAAAGACAAGAGCGATTTATTGAAGCTTATTGAACAGCCAACAGGAATGTGAAGGTTGTTCCCGTGAACAAAAATTCCATGTACTGTGACGTAACACTGTACCTAGGAAATTGCCATGAGGTTAGTATTCATATATTTTAAAGATGTTTGCAGGGGACAGGTGCACATGTGGTTACGACACGCTTTGGCGACTATGCCTTCTCTAAATGAATAATTAAACATAACTGGAATCACATGAGCGCTAGAAAAAGGAGAAACTGAACTTATTTGTATGAACATTTGAATTGACTATACTATATACACTAACCATAACAAATGAGGGGGTTATTAATGCTTTTGGCTCACTTTATTTTATGCACTCATATCAAAAAGGTTACTTGTTAGGTACATGTACATGTATTTACTGTATTCGTGTGGTATTGCAAATTGCAGGGACAGATTTAGATGTACTATCAAGAAGTATCTAAGTGCACTGTATCAAATGATTAATTTAAATGTCAGTGCATAGTACTAAAATGACACACCATAAAGCAGGTCCATGTTTTCTTTAGTTGACCAATTGAAATCATAGAAGAAAGTGCAGCAACATATACTTACAGTGTATTCGGCTACAACCCCTTTATAAACCTCCAAAAACTCCTCAGCATTTACTCGATCCATGTTGAACTGTAATAAAACCAAATCAATTTGATTACTAAATAAAAACAAATGTACAGGGACATTGTAAAAAGGAATGAATATGAAGTGAAGTGACATACGGCCAAGTATGGTGACCCATACTCGGAATTCGTGCTCTGCATTTAACCCATCCAACGTGCACACACACAGCAGTGAACACACACACACACCGTGAACACACACCCGGAGCAGTGGGCAGCCATTTATGCTGCGGCGCCCGGGGAGCAGTTGGGGGTTCGGTGCCTTGCTCAAGGGCACCTCAGTCGTGGTATTGAGGGTGGAGAGAGCGGTGGACATTCACTCCCCCCACCTACAATCCCTGCCGGCCCGAGACTATATATAACTATATATAATAACAACCTTTGGATTACGAGTCCGACTCTCTAACCATTAGGCCACGACTTCCCATATAGTATATATAGTAATATAGTAAAAAGAATATATATATATATATATATATATATATATATATATATATATATATATATATAGAATATAGTAAAAATCAAGATATAACATTATATACAACTATATAATATTTAATATGATTCCATCCATCAGAATAATACAGCAAGAATATTTATTTTCACAAACCAAATCAATGTATTAATCATTTATGACTGGAAAATGACCCATTTGAGTGGGTTATCAAACACACTAGAGATAAAATCTCTAAGCCAACTATTCCAAAACACCATGATCACTGTCTGATATTCTTTTTATAGACCACCAACTCAGCCCTGGACATACATGTTTTCTAATAGTAACAAAACCTTCATTGATCCACTCTAGCCCAGGGGCATCCTCTGTACGCTATTTTCAGCAGGGTCAGGTGGCAAAGCCTCTGCGCTGTAATTGGTCAGCAGAGGACTGATTTGGAGATGTGGGAGGCTACTGATCTGGTCGCAGACTGCATGGTCGATGACGGGGTCAGGTTACACCAAAGTGAAACATAATTGTGTTTGCCCATGGTTCATAGAGAGAGTCTATTTTCACTTCTCTTGGCTTGCTATTAATTTGGTCGTTTGTTCTTTTATAAAGAACTGGTCTAATATCCATAAAATATGTATATCTTTCTTTAAAAAAAAATACAAAATTATGTCAACTTTATTATTTGAACATACTGTTTGTGTGTTAATAAAAGTATTGCTATTATATGTAAACTTCATTGGTAACACTTTAGAAAAGGGACTAATTCTCACTATTAACTAGTTGCTTGTTAGCATGCATATTATTAACAGATGGCTGTTTATTAGTACTTATAAAGCACATATTCTGCATAACAATATTCTACATCCCTAATCCTTCCCAATACCTAAATTTAACAACTAATTTACTGTTAATATGCAGCAAATTAGGAGTTTATTAAGGCTGAAGTCGTAGTTAATTGTTTGTTAAAGGTGAGAATTGGAGCTAAAAAAGTAAAGTGTGACCATTTCAATCTATAGATATCTTCAATCTAATTGTAACATTCAATGCGTTTCTTTACTAGGCAACATTATTGGCTAAAAAGAGAAATGTGATTTAAATTGAACTAAAATACGTACCATTTGTAGGGCAGATATCTCAAATCCATTTTCTATAATTGACTTAAGGATTTTTCCCGTCAACGCTGAAAAAAAACAAACATTTGAAATGAAAGATGCTCATTTAAAACTGGCTTGAATACAATTGAACATTTTACAAATATCTCTTTAAATCATATATAGAACTGTAATTGAAAGAATGAACCACACATCAAGACTTAAGTATTTTAAATCATTCTCCATATATGAAACTGTAAAAAGTCTATTATACAGAAGATATAAAAAATAAATGATATATTTATTTAATAAATAAATACATTTATTTATTTTATTTATGAATAAATAATTTAAAGATTTATAATGAAAACAGATTTAAAAAAAATGAAGATTAAATCTTACATTTAAAGGTGAAATGTGTTCTATTAATAAGTTTATATTTTAACATGTCAAAAAGCCACACTTTTCCTTTAAGGATAGTATGGTGGAATATAGTAATTGTAGAAATTAAGAGAATTTTTTTTAGGCTTAACAGATTAAATAATAAATAACAAAAAACAAAAAAAAATTAAATTAATATTACAATTATAAATTAAGCGTGTAACACTAATAAGTATATATTTTAACTATGCAAAATTACCGTTTTCCCTTTAAGGACAGGGTATGTGCGCATGTTTTTGGAAATAACTTGCACTTCTAAGAGCAGTCTAATCATTAGATGGAAGTCTAATGATTAAGGATTTGAGATGCTCACACAAAGGTCTCAAGTTCAATACCAAGTAGCAGTGACGTAGGAACTCGTGTGATCTTGCTCTATCGACTATGCGCCCTTGCTCTAGGGTGACTGTCCCTGCAGTTAAACAACTATATGTTGCATTGGCTGCATCAGTTAAGTGGCAAGTAAGACTTTTGACCTTCTGTATAACCGATATGATCATGCAGAGTTAAAGGCCAACAAACAGTTCACAAGATCATGAAGCAGTGACTTCAAAAGGACAGACTTTGATCTTAATAACACGAGACTGAATTTCTAAGTCTGCTCTCCTTTGGACTGAGTGCTGAGAGATTGTATTAATAAAGGGCACAGTGGGATATGTATCTATTAGCACTAAATTAGAGGTTTATGGTTTCAATTTCAGTAAGTAGCACTCAAATTATGTTTCTAAAAGCACATATTCAATCAATCAGAGCATGTAACATGTTTCAGGCAATATTATTTTTTTAAGTGAATTTGTTTTAATTCAATAATTCAATTGCTATGCTTAGCAGTTCTCTCATATCTTTAAGAGAAAGGGCATACTACATAGCACAAATTCAATGTAATTTCACTCGTATTTCAATAGTTGGTAAGGGCAAGGACAGAGAACCTGTTTAACATTTCCATATTTCAAATTTCATATAAGAAATTAGAGGGCAATTATTAAATGCGGTATCAGATGGAGCGTAAACACCATGAGACAGATAATTTCCCCATGCACCATAGTAACTGCCATAGAGAATATTCTTTTGTCACATAAATGACATCTTCACACATCCATAACCCTCCCTCAGCACCATCGGTGACCCTAAAGGTTCCAATTCTGACAGCAGCTTCCAGACACAATCTGCCCTGTTGCTAGGCAATGGTATCAGCACTGCCTGGCTACACATTTGTCTATTCCACTCATGAGCTCGTTCAAAACAAATCAAACTGCTTTTCTTTTAGCTGAGACGTTTCATTGGAAGACATTTACAAATGCTTAAAACTTCACATTGTTAAAGTGACTTTGGCCAATAGTTTCGAAAGGAAGTCAAATCTGCTTTGAATGTCTAATATCAACAAGCTAGACTTTTACAGATGCATCCAGCTACAGCTAACTTTAGTGTTATAGACTTTGAACCATATGGCATGAATCTCAGAATACATTAATGAACAGTGCCCAAAGTTTAAGCCATTTCACACTGACCTTGATGACAACAATAAGCATATAGAGAAACTCACTTTACACCGCACACTAGGTTAACCATTGTGTTCTATTAA
Organism: Barbus barbus; assembly: GCF_936440315.1. Lineage (NCBI taxonomy): Eukaryota > Metazoa > Chordata > Actinopteri > Cypriniformes > Cyprinidae > Barbus > Barbus barbus. The sequence continues at coordinate 15,956,112 of NC_136753.1, forward strand.
AAGAACAGAGAAATTTGGCAGGTAAAAATGTGCTACAAATCTGTGATATGATCCTAACCCTGGACAATAGGTTTGAGTAAATCATTACCCATTTATTACGGCATACTGCTTGTTGGAGTATACATCAGGTGCAGACAATTCACAGAAATCTGACCTTTAGCTAACCTACAGCTACAGTATGCACAGTCACTATGCATGCTATATAACAAAACAAAGACAAACGGAACATTATTAGCCAATTTTCCACAGTATACGGTACTGTTCAAAAGTCTGGGGTCAGTAAACCTTTTTATTTGGAAAGAAATTAATCTTTCTATTCACTATTAGTAAAGACATTTATTCTGAAAAATATTTCCGAATAAATGCTATTATTTTAAACTTTCTCTTCATTAAAGTATCCTGAGAAAAAGAAATGTAGCAGAGTTTCCACACAAATATTAAGCAGCTTAACCGATGTCAACATTGATAATAATACAAAATAGTTCTTAAGCATCAAATCAGCATATTAGAATCATTTCTGAAGAATCATGTGACACTGAAGCTGTTAAAATATATGCAGTGCTGCTGCTAAAATTCTTAAAGGGGTCATATGATGCGATTTCAAGTTTCCCTTTCTCTTTGGAGAGTTACAAGCTGCAAAGTCTAAAGTTGTAAAGACTAAAGTCTCAAACCCAAAGAGATATTCTTTATAAAAGTTAAGACTCGTCCATGCACGCCCCCCTAAAATGGCTCATTCAAATACGCCCCCACATGTCTACGTCACGATGTGGAAATATTTGCGTAATGCCACCCAAATGTGCACACAAAGAAAGGCGGCGTGGTTTCAGTAACCGCAGTAGTGTTGATGCAGCTATGTCAGGGAGACGCTGTGTTTCTATGTGAAAGCAAAAGCACTGTATTTGGGAAAAGTAGAATGAAAGTAGATGCAATTAGGAATCATTGGTTAAGATTTGTTTACAACACAACAGCACAACCCAAATGTTCGAATTTGTGCAACGCATTTTATGGATGACAGTTTCGTAAACCTAGAAGAGTACAAGTCTGACTATGCACGAAGGCTGCAAAAAAAAAAAAAAAGGGTAAATTCTGACTTGACAGTCTGGCGCTTCTGAATCAGCGACTGTAAGTAAGTTTTGTTATTAGTATTAGTTATAAGTATTTGTTATTGACTGTTCGAATGTGGAGTTTTGCACGTAACGCGTCGTGTGTGTGTGTGAGTGTGTGTGTGAGGGGAACAGGGTCACATTACAGCATTACGGAGTGTACAGCCCGTCAGAGATCGTCTTAACCGCGGCTTGTGTACTGCAAATACATACAAGCATCATCACTGTGTCTGTCACGCAATTCTGTTCCCCTTTCGGGCTTGAACTGATAAAACTAACTTGAAAGCTGAAGCTCGCAATTATGGTAAGGGGTGTTACATTTCCGACACGTGCTTGTGGTGTTCGGCCAATCACAATGCACTGGGTCAGTTGGCCAATTAGAGCAGACTGCACTTGTTGGCTTAGTAGAAAATGACGCGTTTAAGAGAGGCGGGACATAGAGGAACTACAATAATGTACAGTATTTGAAAAATAATAGTAAAGCATGTCAACATATTCTGTTACACCAAATACACAAAATAACTATCTTTAAAACAGCATAATATGACCCCTTTAAGGGTTCAGGACAAAATTTACATGGGTGATGACGGCCTTGTGACGAGACATACAGTCACACAATCCAATCGTACGCAATGCGACATTTCCCAGAGACTGGTTTTGAGTGAAAATACAGTTGAGGGATGCGAACAACATGCTATTGTAGTCTATAATCCAAAAGTAATGTTACAACACAAGGTGAACCAAGCCACATGACTATACAAAATAAATGAACAGAGCGGTTGCTGCATAATCTGTCTAATTACAATCATGTAGACGCTCTCTCAGCAGGGACTTTCATTACTGGCTATTTTTATTTACTCCTTTTGCAAAGCTGGTGGGCTCTAGACCTCCAATCAAAAGGTAATCAGGACTGCAATCCTCTTTAAATCACTGGTTGCCAGCACTTTTGATGGAGGTCTAAAGAGCAGCCGCACTGCAGGAGGTTGGTAGCCGGAATCTGAGTGTGGGTGTGCGATTGGATGGAAAATTGGGTGACTAATATAGAGAGTTGATACAATGCTGCTAACAAGCAAAACAATGTTGGGTAGAAGCAAAAAGAGAAACAATAAGACTTCAGTGTTCTTTTAATGCAATCTGACATTTCGGAATGTTCTTGAACTATTTTGATGGGACTGTGAGACATGCAACATGAAAAGGACATTCAAAGTTATCAGCAAAGGATTGAAACCCTTAAAATCAACAGATAATGTGTATCAAAACTGCGACAGGTCTTGACGCACATATTTTTTATGTTCGTCTGTTTTTGGGGCTCTGTGTGTTTATGTGTAACATTCCCTCCAGGTTAATCAGCCCACAGCAATGTACAAAACCAACTTGGGGCCTGCTTAGTCCACGATGACTATGTGAAATATCTACCTCAGCCCTATTGAGAGGATTTGAGATTTCACAGGTCAGTGCCCTGGCGGCATGCTCCATGAACAGGGATCAGGAGACGGATTTGGACAAATCCGGAGCAAAGGCTTGGTTAAGAGTACACACTGGCTTTGGGGGTTTTATATTCATCAACATATAACAAGCAAAACAGCACTAGAACAGGAGGGAATGAAGACAGTTACACAAGGAGAAGACAATCACGAAAGGACCAAATGACGCTGAAGTAGCACCTTCGCTAACTTAAATGCTCCTTTCATTTTGGATTCACTTTGAAAAGGAGACTTTTGTTTTTGTTTTTAAATCGCTATACTGCTTTGTCAGCGGAGCTGACAATAGCTGTAATTCAGCTTTTCCATATAAAGCGCCACCTGCTGTCAGCGAGTGAATTTATATTTACATTCAGCCTGTGTGCAGCAGTTTCTGTCTGGCCAAAAACGGACCGAATTTGCATGCCCTGCTGTAAATTTTGACCGGTTGATGAAAAACAAGCTGATGTGGATTCTACACATTTAAACAATTCAGATAAGTTATCGAGAATTATTTATGGAGCAGATAATATACATAGCCTATAATCATTTATTATTTTGACTTAACCCTTTTCTTTATTTACAGTCTGAAATGTGAGGTTTACCTTTATATGAAACTTTTTCAAAGCTTTGTTTGAACATTTACATAAGATATTTGAACATGCTATGAAACTGGTGTCAGTCAAGTTGTCATTTAAAATCCGAACATCATTGGTAATGTTATTGTTTTAGTGATTATGCAAACAAAAATCATTTTAGAATCAGAATCAATTTATTTGCGGTTTGTTGATTTTTAAACATAAAACTTGTTGAAGTGATTTATGTGTCGATACTTTTTGAACATCTCCACATTTTAACAATACCGTGATAATACTGATAACCATGATAACTTTGGTCACTATAATCGTGATAAGAAATGTCATACCGTTACATCCCTAGCCACAACAAAACAGCCATAACTGTGGTTTCTGAGCAAGTTTGGCACTCTACCAACGCAACATTCCCAAATGGAAAATATGGTTACACTTTATATTTTAAGGTGTCCTTGTTACAGTGTAATTATACATTTAAGTGCTGAGTAATATTAATTAACTACATGTACTTACTATATGGTTAGGATTTGGCTTAGGGTTACTGGCATGTAATTACACATAATTAATTGTTAGTAGTAAGTACACAAACATGTAACGTGTAACAAGGACACCTTAAAATAAAAGTGTTACCGAAACTATATATGCCAGAATATAGTACAAACATATTTTAGAGCCATAACATGGAAATTGCATAATCATTTTTTAGAAATTTCCATGACTTTTCCAGGTCAGGTTTTAAATTTCTCTGATATTTCCAGAATTTTGGAACCCTGGCAGTTGCACCTACACTTCTGCTATGCGTCAACAAGCTGCTTACTCGCCCAATGTGAAAGCAGTAACCTGTTAATGTGGAGGCTAAAGCAAATATGTGCTTCTTTTTTATGTACAAAGTGAAAAAGCTTGATATGATCTAATGGCACTGGATTCACACATGTTGTGTGGCAAGGTTTTGAGTCACTATTAGAAGAACTCCTGGACCAGCATTTAAGAAAATATAGCCTGAGTAACTAGGACAGCAATGATGAGCTATGACATACCAAGAGTGTCATAGTCCTTCTGATGATAATGTGCACTTATAAACAGAGATGGGTTAATAATACAGTACTAACAGCACATTACAAATAGCAAATAATTAACTATGCTATATCTCATCTTTAATAGGTTATTTCAAAGACACCTGATTAGGCATGATGATTATATCATCCGTTTACCTTCTGAGATGGCATGAGGTTTAATGATACAGCAGGTGCAGTCTGAGTACTTGGCTGTGTTGGAGGGGCCGTGACCAGTAGTGGAAGGGAAGAAGAACTCCAGCTCCTATATAGTTATAATTAAAAATACATAACCCAATCATTTCCTTTGCCATTATTAGCATATCACTGAAAAAAAAAGATCAATTGAAGATTGTGGGCTTTATTATATGACGGCGTTTTAGTGCCTCTAAAAAAAAAAAAATCTAAGATTACGAGATGAAAGTCGAAATGTTTCGAGAATAAAGTCGAAATGTTTCGAGAATAAAGTCGAAATATTACGAGAATAAAGTTGAAATATTACGAAAATAAAGTCGAAATGTATATGTATATAAATGTATATAACAAGTACACAAAATGAATGGTCAGTTCTTACATGGGACGTCCCACACTATATGCACGTCTTATATAAAACCATTTTAATGCAGCATTTTTGAGATATGGGACATTAATACACTTTAGACAGCTATAAAGACCTCATTTCTAATAAGTACATGAAATGAATGGTCAGTTCTTATATGGGACGTCCCATACTATATGCACACCTCATATGAAACCATTTTACTGCAGTGTTTTCGAGATATGGGACATTATTACACTTTAGACAGCTATAAAGACCTCATTTCTAATAAGTACATGAAATGAATGGTCAGTTCTTATATGGGACGTCCCATACTATATGCACACCTCATATGAAACCATTTTACTGCAGTGTTTTCGAGATATGGGACATTATTGCACTTTAGAGGGCTATAAAGACCTCATTTCTAATAAGTAGAAGAAATTAATGATCAGTTCTTATACGGGACATCTCATACTATGTGCACACCTCATATGAAATCATTTTACTGCAGCATTTTTGAGATATTGGACATTATTTGATTTAGAGGGGTATAAAGACCCCATTTCTAATAAGTAGAAATAACAATGGTCAGTTGTATATGGGACGTCCCATACTATATACACACCTCATATAAAACCATTTTACTGCAGCGTTTTCAAGATATGGGACATTATTACATTTTAGAGGACTATAAAGACCCCATTTCTAATAAGGAGAAAAAAATAATAGTCAGTTCTTATACGGGATGTCCCATACTATATGTAGACCTCATATGAAAGCATTTCAGTGATGTCCCATATAAGAACTGACCATTCGTTTCTTGTACTTATTAGAAATGGGGTCTTTATAGCCCTCTAAAGTGTATTAATGTCCCATATCTCAAAAATGCTGCAGTAAAATGGTTTCATATGAGGTGTACATATAGTATGGGATGTCGTCTATAAGAACTGTCCATTCATTTAATCTACTTATTAGAAATTGTGTCTTCATATCCCTCTAAAATGTATTAATGTCCCATATCTCGAAAACGCTGCAGTAATAATGGTTTCATATGAGGTGTGTGCATATAGTAAGGGATGTCCTCTATAAGAACTGACTGTTCATTTCTTGTACTTATTAGAAATGGGGTCTTTATACCCCTCTAAATCTAATAAAAATCGAATAATGTCCCATATCTTGAAAACACTGCAGTAAAATGGTTTCATATGAGGTGTGCATATTGTATGGGATGTCCTGTGTAAGAATTGACTATTTGTTTTTTTTTCTACTTATTAGAAATGGGGTCTTTATACCCCTCTACACCGAATAATGTCCTATATCTCAAAAACGCTGCAGTAAAATGTTTTTATATGAGGTGTGCATATAGTATGGGATGTCTTCTATAAGAACTGACCGTTCATTTCTTCTGCTTATTAGAAACGGGGTCGTAATGCCCCTCTAAATCGATTAATGTCCCATATCTCCTTTTCTACGAATCTTGCAATGAAATGTAGAAGAATATAGTAGGCCTAATACAGATACGTCAAAGACGCCACTAAATAACACGAATATTAAGCAGTTGTACATAAAACAAACTGAAAAATGTCATTATATCTCAATTCTGGGCATCTAGAATGAAAAGCGTTCTGAATGCACGTTCCCTCTGTGCTGGTCCTGCAATTACCATAATCATAGTAATACGTGCACACCATAATTTCAGTCACGGGTGGCTTGACCGTGTTTTTCTGAACGGCTGGCTTAATCACAACAATTTTGTGCTTCATTGCTTTTACACACAGCTCAGCTTTCAAATTCTGTCAGTTTTATAACAAAATACAAATTATAAATGTGTTTTTGCTCTTTATTTCAAGTTTATAGCTAGATATAAAAGTGAAGTAACATCATAAGTGATAAAAAAAACAGTTTAGCCTAATTAATGAAAATAATTTCTCGTCGTTCATTATTGTAATCGGAAAGATGATTGACTCACATGCCGCTTGACACATTATTGCAATATAGCCTAAATTGTTTGTATTTCGCTATAAAACTGACATTTTGAAAGCTGAGTCTTTGGAATATCTCCCGGACCGGTGCTCAATCCGGGCCATTTGCATGCGCCAAAGCTAGAATAGCCTACCTCAAAATATTATAACTATAATCTTTATTCTCGAAACATTTCGACTTTATTCTCGTAGCATTTCGACTTTATTCTCGTAGCATTTCGACTTTATTCTCGTAGCATTTCGACTTTATTCTCGAAATATTATGACTTTAATCTCGTAATTTTAGATTTTTTAATTTTTTAACGTGGCACTAAAACGCCGTTTGCTATTGACAATTGCTTTTTTGTTACCCGTGCAGCAGATGCCAGTGAGTCTGACCCATGTCCTGCATTCTTAGTGCCATCGGTACCAAACTGGCCTCTGAGACTATTCGCTGCATCTTTTTGTGCCACACCAGATTCGGTTGGGCCTAGAACTTTTCTCCAAGTCGACACTGCCTCATCCCCCATCAGCTCCATAGCAATCACGGGACCGGAGCTCACAAACTGCACCAAATTACTGTTGTTGAAGAAGACAATTGGCTTTAGCAACATTTTGCTGTGGTGCTTATGATTGAATTTGCGGTTAAAAACACGCAGTGTAATGCAAAGTCATGCCAGAGTCACTGTGACAATTTGGTTCAGGTGTCAGAGTCTCCTTCAAAAGCAGCCCTTACATAGAAGTCAATCATTGACTCAGGAAAGACTCACTTGAAAAAAGACTTTGACTGATGTTCCGTGTAAAAGTCCACTGCCTGCTTCCTGTAAGAAAGCAATAAAAGAACACAGGGTTAATAAGTGATCTCCAAACCCCACCGTCTCTTGACTGACTCCTATAGTGAAATAGAATATGAAATTAAGGAACTAAAATTTCATCTTCATACCATTTTGTTGGCATCAAATTAATAAATGATAGAATTACGTGCCAACCAGTCCAAGAAATTAGATAATTTGCTTAACACAACTTCCACATCTTCATTCTCTGACAAGGACTGTCTCTGTCAACGAACAGCTGCAAAACCTGACCAGGCTAAAACAACACAGTCTATCAGAGAAACTCTCCATGTCATATATGTCCAATAGGAAAAGGAAAGATTAACCCTCAGCATTTCCCATTTTCTAAAAAATGTGGCACTAAACCACATGTATAGTGGCATATAGGCCTGTGGAAGTCGTGGCCTAATGGTTAGAGAGTCGGACTCGTAATCCAAAGGTTGCGGGTTCGAGTCTCCGGCCGGCAGGGATTGTAGGTGGGGGGAGTGAATGTCCAGCGCTCTCTCCACCCTCAATACCACGACTGAGGTGCCCTTGAGCAAGGCACCGAACCCCCAACTGCTCCCCGGGCGCTGCAGCATAAAATGGCTGCCCACTGCTCCGGGTGTGTGTTCACGGGGTGTGTGTGTGTTCACTGCTGTGTGTGTGCACGTTGGATGGGTTAAATGCAGAGCACAAATTCCGAGTATGGGTCACTATACTTGGCTGAATGTCACTTCACTATAGAGAAAAACATATATTCAAATTCACTGTAGCCATTTTGGATCATATTTTCTGCCAAATACATAAACGTTAATTTACTGTAAAATGGTTTAGCGCCGATGGGGTGTCTATATACAAAGACATCCAAAAGATCTCCAAATGTTATTCCTTCTCATACAATCATAAGCTATTATGACTGACACAAAATTATCTGACTTCCCTTGAATATTTTTTTAAATGTTGCATGTTGTTGGGCAAGTGTTGTTATTGTTAACCATAACTAAAACCATTAAACTATTAACAATCATTAAAAATGTTTTTGTGAATTGTAATAAAACTGAAATAAAATACATAATATACTGTAAATACTGAAACTGAAAAAAGTATTAATACAAATGCAAATGAAAATGACAAAAGCACATAAAATTACAAAATTAAAAAAAAATATAAAATGTAAGCAAATATTTTGTATTATACAAATAATACTAAAATAACACCGTCTTGGGCTTTCTTTTTCCATACATTTGTTATGATGTTAACCATAGCAAATGCACTAAAATAACTACTGATGTACTGAGTTTATTATTTTGAAATTTTACCTTAGTTTTTTGATGTTGGAGAAACGAAAATACATTTATCTTATTTTAGCCTTGGTTGAAGTTAACTTAATATTGTATTTTAAAGCTCCCTGCTCTGCTTGGCTCATCCTGAATGGCGCTTTTTATTACCCACATTTGTAGTTATGAACACACAAGGTTACTAAGCCCTTTAAAGCCATTTTACTCTGAAACTCAACAACTCCTCTAATCTGAAGGTCAAATCCAGAAGGTCAAATCCACTGGTTGGACTTGCTCAAGGGCACAGTTTAACTTTGTGAAAATTGTGACTTCAGTTCAGTAACTCCCCAGTTCTTGGTCACTTCTCTCTGTGACTGAACACACACAGTCTTTGTGATAGATGATAGATCCAGACTCTAACTTTTAGTCTACCATTGCCTATAATACCACAGTTTTTGCAAACCATGCATTGACCTTTACAAAACAGGCCAAAGAAATAACGTCTGCAACTGCAACTTTAAATACGGCCTCTTTTCTCTAACGCTCTCCCTTCTCACTAATTCAGTTAATCATTTCTGCATTGTACTGTGAATGTAACCCATTCCTGGTACTGCGCAAAGGTAGCAACTAATGAGATGCTCAGTAGCTTTACATTGTAAATTGTTTCAGAATACAGAACACAGAGTGTGCAACATATTTATCTTTCATTCCTGACTTAATCTGTGCGAGCTAAAAATGGTTGGGGGCTCAGAAGAACAAATGCATTCCAGTGATATACAGGTTAACGTATAGAGCAAGCAGTGCGTGATTTTTGCTGTGATATACTTTTTTTCCTGAAGAAGTGACTTTGTCAAAAAGTCACCCATCACAAGTTCCTAGAAATCACTCTAGGGTTACTGAAACACCTCATTTACATAATTAGTCATAAACTGACTTAAACAAGAATTCCAGTGGCCTCTTTTCTTTGTAACTACTGCAATTTTGCTGAAGTACTGTTGCCAATATCATTTGTTTATTAAAACATAAATTACTTACCATGTAAGTTTGGTCATTTTGGCTTTTGTGACTATAAGGTTGGCATTATAAATCATCTGAATAATGTCTCCAACTTTTGTGACAGCATCCGGCTTAATCATAGCCAAAGTCCTGAAGAAGACAAGACATGAGCATAAAAAGCAAATCAGAAAGTAAGAAGGGATGCCAGGGATGAACCAAAGTATCAACAAATTAGATATGAATGGTAAATTACATAATCTATAATGGTATTTGTTTTGAGTAATTTGTTTTAATGAGTGAGTGAGTGAGTGAGTGTGAGTGTGTGGGAGTATGTGTGTGTGAGCGTGTGTGTGTGTGTGTGTGTGTGTGTATGTGTGCATGTATTCCTAGATTTAATATTTTATAGCAAGTTTATAGAAGTTTTTGAAAGATATATAACATGCAAGACAAAGATGCCAGTTTTTGCCCAGTGAAACAATTAAACACAGACACACATATAGGTCTATCTAAGACAAAGACACCACATCCATAGTGTTGCTATTCAGCACCATGAATATTTAGCTCTTGTTATTATTTTCATTTTAGAGCTCAAAGGAAAACACACAGCAAATGCCAATTACTTGAAGCACAAATCGACAACTGCTGCTGTCAGACTTGACAAAGGCTGGTTGATAAACATATTAATAAATCACCGAAAATCATTTTTCATTGAGTTATCATGTTAATCTGAAAGCCTAGTTACATTTTAATAAAGGATTTCTTTAAAAGGAATACTTTAATCTTTGAAAATATATTTAAAATTTACCCTAAACATTAGAAAACATTGCTGTCAGAGAAACAGATATGATGCTCTGACTAAACAACCGCAGTCATTTGAGTAGGGAGCTCAAATTCACTTTGAAGAGTGCATATCGCCTTGAGTCTGTCCCTCTGTAATCTTTCCCAAATTTATATTCAAGGCACACCACTATGAATCTCAAAGGAGAGAAAGAGCAGTGGGAAACAGTGTGAATGTGATTGATATACGAGATGAAAAGGAAGTGTTGACTAATTTAATCAGTAATCATTGTTCAGTGATTTTCACTAGTAGGGGACGCAGAAGCTCATCTTCACTTCATAAAAATTATATTAGCAGGTATTTAAGGAGGAGGGACCACAAGGGAAAAAAACAGAAAAAGGTTGCTAATGACTTTTTCTTGTGATATACAATAAGCTATTCATCACACTAAGGCCCGGTTTCATAGACAGGGCTTAGCCTAAACCAGGATTAGGCCATAGTTCAATTAGGACATTTAAGTAATTTTTTATAAACGTGCCTTAAAAAAAACATTACTGGTGTTCATCTTGAGACAAAACAAAGGCACTGATATATTTTAAGATCAGTCAGTGCAAGTTTCTTTCAGTTGACACAGCTCAGACTTACATTTTAGTCTAGGACTAGTCTTAAGCCTTGTCTGTGAAACCGGGGGTAAATGAAGATGATTAAAAATTTCTTCTGATCGTCCGGAAAATTTATGCCATTCCAAACCTATATTACTTTCATTATTCATAATGAATCGGACTAATCTGGTTCATTTCAACTCACTGAGTAAGAAGCCCAATGATATTTTAAAGAATGTTACTAAACAGTTGCTGGTAGCCAGTGACTCCCATAGCATCGAAAAAAAAAAACTCTATGGAAGTCAATAGCTACCAGCAACTGTTTAGTTAACACCAATTTTCAAAATATCGACTTTTTGTGTTCAACAGAAGAAAAAAAAACAACATATAACTTGAGTTAGTAGGAACAACCTGAGGGTGAGTAAATGATGACCTATTTTCCATTTTCGGATCTCTATAACAGGAAGGGAGGATTATCAGTAAATGGTCACTTAAATGTCTTTTATTACACAAAACTATTGCATGGCTTCAGAAAACTTGGATTTAGTGCAAGTCAGTCTGATGACTTATTTTAACATAATTTATTCTGTGTGTGTGTGTGTGTGAACTTTTCTTTTAAAGGGATAAAGGGATTCTGTCATCAGTTACTCCACCTCATGATGATCCAAACCTGTATGGCTTTCTTTCTTTTGTGAAACATAAAAGAGGATATCAGGAGAAAGGTCTCGCTTTTTTTGGCCATAAAACAGAAATCAATGTGACTTCCTTCAAAGTATAATTATAATATTATACTTATAAGTATAATTTCCATGTTCTGCAGAAGACAGTCCTACAGGTTTGGAAAGACAAGTTCTGTCTCAGCAGAGGTGTTCAGGAATAAAGTACCTCTCCTTCTTACTGCCCAGTTTGTTGGCTGTGTACTGATCCCCGTAACCTGTAAGGTTCAGCTGACGGGAAAAGATGTTCACTCGGTTGCCAACAAACAGATCCTCTGGATGAAGCTCATCAAACTTGGTCCTGCGCAGGAAGGTGCGCTGGTTCTTCATATCAAACTATATAAGAAAAGCATACATGTGAATGTATGAATTTCAAACATAGCAAGAAGTCAGGGTCTGAAATCTGAGTATAGGAACGCACCATCTCCACGGAGCAATCTTTAGGGTAGTAGAGCAGCTGGTATCGTCGCAGGAGAGCAGCGCTGGGGTCGTACCACTCAGCCAGAAAGGCAAAGCGCTCATCCTGTGCATAACACAACACACACAACAAAAAACACAGTCAAGCCAGGCACGGCAGGGGAATGTCACTGATCTGACCCTCATGCTTAGACGAGGAGTCACAACAGCCGCGCTGTGACCCTCAACACAGATGGGCAGCTGGGCCTGCTAACATGCTGAGTCAGAGGTTCAGAGCCCTTTGATCCCCTGGGGAGCTTCACTGCAAATGGGGAGCCATTATCCAGCTACTGGAGCTACTGCTCCTGAAACTGTGCACTACACACTTGTGCAAACATTAGGGCTGCACAAATATAGAAACTATCAATAGACTACAGATAATATATTTAAATTCATAGTCTCGTCATTAGAGGGGCACCCCAGAAATGTTGTGTGGGGCCCTGTGATGTAGAAGGGCCTTTATACTATTGTCTACTCATGGGGCCTGGGGGAGATGGAATAAAAAAAAAAATCTGGAGCTCTGAAATTTTTTAGAGTGGCCCTTTATATTTATACTACTAAAAAAAGAATGAAAAAAAGAGAAAAAAAAAACTAAAATGCTAATACAATGTCCTAACCCCACACAAAGTTAAAAAGTGACAAGCAATAAAAAGCTCTCTTCCATACTAACAAATTAATGTATTTTTTTTTCCATGTCCAGCCATTTTTGCCAACAAAACAATAAAACAAAAGTGCACTTCATAATGTTTGAATTTGCACACTACCACCATTTATACTACAAAACAACATATAATAGTGCATGCAAATTAGGAAGACACCTATGGTGACTAAACCTACATTAATTTAGTCAACACTGGTGTGGACAACGGTTTGTATATAGTGAGAACTGGTAGACAAAAATGCTATATACTCCAACCCTAAAAAACATGTTAAAATGTCTCTAAAGCAGGAGCCTCAAAATATTGCCATTTTTATAAAAATGAGTATTAGTCATAGCCAAGATTTATTGAGTATTTAATACAGGACGTTGAAAAGAATGTATTTAAGAAGTTAATAAAATAGATAGCATCTATATCTCTGTGAGTGTGACTGTTGTTTCACTATTAAGTGTTTGATTTCACCTTGACACCAACTCAGAGGTGCCCTTGAACAAAACATGGAGAGCAAGCATCTTGGTTTGATCTTAGTTCCCACACAGCGCCACCTTGTGGGTGAAATTCATAGCACAGGCTGTGATTCAGGGTATATAGCTGAGGCCATGAGCATGCAGCATAGTGATGATGAGAAATGATCTGTTAATCTACTGTTGATCAATGGACATCAACATTCAAGCAAATAACAGCAGGCCTACAACAGTGACACATAAGATCCATTAATATTCATAATAACACGATAACTGTCAGATAATCATCATCAGTATATATCAGAATGGCAGTGCTTTAATGTTGCATTTCTAGGCACTATGCCTCCAGGCCACATGCTCACTAATTTATAGCGGCAACATGTCAACACTGGGCTAAAACATGGCATCACATTATCCTAACTAACTTAACAACAGATCATTAGTGCATCTGCAACATAACGCGAATGCTTTCTCATTCATCAAACCGTAGAGACTCCCTTTAACGTAATTGAGCTATCTTGAATCTAACAGGACCTCTTCCCCCAAACAAGAGCTATTTTTATCCCTCAGTCAGCTGGGACAGAGATAATACTGACAATGAACAGCCTTCTTTGTACAAATACACTGAGGCACAGGTCAGAAAAGCCATAAATCACATCTGGAGGCTGTATTAGTGTAGCATTAGGATTTCCACAGTGAAGTGGCAAAGCTAAAAGTTCCAGGTGCTGTACTAAAATTGATAGTTATTATCACCTCTCATATGAGGCCTTATACCAGTCAGCAAGAAAGACTGTTGAAATATTTTTCCTCACATCACATTAAATAATTTGCATACTGAAAATATTGTGTTACTTAGGAAAATTGTCTTTATTTTTCTATTACTGTTTTTTTTTTTTTAAATCAAAGATACATTTACTTTTAGGAAAATAACTTGTGGCTTCTTTCTTTTCTTTTTCTTTTTCTTAATTTTCTTTGTTTTGTTAAATGTTGTTTGGAAAATCAATGATGAATTAAAATATTTCTTACGCATTATACGTTATGTGACTTGACTTTTTCCAACAACAAAAAAAGTAATAATAATATATATATATATTAAGACTTGTTTTTTGAAAAATGTATCCAAGTTTATGCTTAAAACAAGAAAATATATCAATGGGCTAAGAAAAATAATCTTGTCTGCCCTCTGAATTGTTTATTTTTCTTACCCCACTGACAGATATTTTTTCTTTTTCAGAAAACAAGACTTAATATCTGAAGTCAATTTGCTTCTAATGTAAATGTATCTTTATTTAATAGTGTTTAGATATTTGTAATGGAAAACAAGACAAAAATACTGAGTAATAAAATCATTATTTTGCAGTGTGGTGCAGTGCAGCTTTGTAACTAGAATATGCCAGAAACAACTGAATATATTAAAACACTAGCCTACATTTTCATGATCAAGACAACTGCAGTGTTTGTTACATTTCAACGGCTAGTCATCCCCTACAGCACATAGGGGCTATATTTCCACATTCTGCCTGGGGCCAAAGTTACCTGAGGACATCTGTATAAGAAGAAATATGGAAAGCTTTTTCTCCAATATTAGCACCATTGTAGTTGTTGTTCTTAAGTGAAAGCATCATGAAAACCCTTTTTTTTTTTATCTGAATGGAATGAAAGCAGGAATCAAGGCATTTTGAGGGGGTGCGGGGCTCTAAATGAACATTCCAGCACAATAAAATCACAGACTCCTGGTTAATGATCCTGGCCAGATGGAACTGGAAATAGCTGGGCTTATCTGCCACCTCTAACACGCTGAAAAATAGGGCTTTCCTTTCAGAGCCCTTCTTGGAAGCTGAGACTTTCTCAGACACCTGCTGTTGCCCTATGCTATCACTGCAAACATCTCATGCTGTCTGCATGGAGATGGATCAATGTACACTACTTAAGGAGACAGAATGTGAATTGGAAAATAAACATAGTGTAGGAGCACAACAGAGCAAGTAGATGATGGTGAAAGTGTCCTGTTACCGATAGAATAACAGGGTTTAGATTGTTGAGCAAATGAAACTAAAAAAGCATATCATTCCACTTAATGACATTAAAGCTTCTGACTGAACTGGATCTGTAATTTCAGAGGAAAATGGCATCCTCCATCTTCAATATGATGTTGTAGAGCCTCAAGCCATACAGCTAGTTTTCAAATACAGTTGGAAAAAAGTTAAGCAGCTTGCTGAAACCTGCCAAAACTACATTCTTTTAAAAACCTTTTTGTTTCTCGAAGAACCTCAAGCAGGCCAATGCTGACATCTAGTGGCAGATCAAATGAGAGCATTCAGTACGTCGAGAGCTTTTAGTTTACAACTTATGCCGTTGCAAAACTGTTTTGTTTTGTAAATTATTATGAATTATCTTCATTTAACTAGGATTTAAATAGCCTAGATGCGTGTTTACTTGCTTCTTCACTTGCTATGACTTAATGCATCGCTATATTACAGTTTGCGTGAGATGTTTACATGAGAATGTACTTGAGGTATATTATATTTAGTGCAGACAACACATTTAATTTCACTGGTTTATGTGACTTGAGTTTCTTTCATTGGAAAAACTTATATTGTTAAAAAGCAAACGACTTCTGCCAAAACCACAACAAACATTCATGATCATATGAGTTGAGTCCTTTATTACTCATACATAAATAATAGAAAATATACTTTCCCACTTACCATGTCTGAATTCTTAAAAAAAAAAAAAAAAAAAAAAAAAAAAAAAAAAGATATTTGGTTGATTGTTGTTTAAGAGACGGTTGATTGTCTTCCTTTAGCCTCGCTGTTAAGTCCCATCGCCATAGCAACAACATCAAACGGGCTACCGACGAATAAAATAATAAACCATACCTCTTGTGAACTCGTAACTGTATTGCGTGGGGTTTTAACATTCAGCTAATTTCGTTCAGTAAATAGACGTTTAGGGCGCCAATAGTTTGCTTATACGAGTCTTACTATAACCCGGAAGTAGTAGTTTCTGACCTTTACCGCCAACTGCCACTCGCACATGGGTTTGTTTATGGTGTGGACTTTGACGCTAGTTTCGCTTCGGTGTTATGCAGAGGTTCTTACCAGGACTATTAAGCTGTTGGCTACAATTCAACATCCTTCTAAATTTAAGTTTAGCTTAAAAAGTAGAAAATCTGTGACAATGTAAGACAAAGGTCTTTTACTGTATTTCAAAAGTGATTTAATGTTTAGTTGAGGTTTAAAATTGAAAGGTGTTTCCACGAACCACGGCAGTCAAAATGGATCCCAGTCCATTCATTTTAGATGGAGGTCTAGCAACAGAACTTGAAGCAAGTGGATTTCAATTACAGGTAGGTACTAATACACACACTTACTGTCAACAATCACAAGTTTAATCACGCATATATTGTTTTTGCAGGGAGATCCACTATGGAGTGCAAGAATTTTGCATACAAACCCACAGGCCATTAAGGACGTACATTACAGGTAATTACAGGCTTTATTATGTTCAGTGTGTTGTCAAGCAATGCCTGAAGTGTGATATGGCATACTTGATGTAAAATATTTGTTAACAAATATTTTTGGTCTATATTAATTATACATGCAGTGGTTTATTTAAAAAAAAAACAATTATATATATATATGTCAAATGATTAATCGCATCCACAATAAAAGTTTTTGTTTACATAATATATGTGTGTACTGTGTATGTTTATTATGCATATATAAATACACACACATGCATGTATATAATTAAGAAAAATATGTTATTTAAATATTAAATGTATTCATATATCATATAAATTATATTAATATCAATTTATACATGTAAATCCATGTAAATATTATCAAAACATATATTGTGTACGTATTTATATACACATAATAAATATGCACAGTACACACAGATATATTATGTAAACAAAAACCTTTATTTTGGATGCGATTAATCGTTTGACAGCACTATATATATATATACAGTATATATATTAGGGCTGTCAGTTGATTAAAATATTTAATTTAATTACATTGTTTCGATTAATTAATCGCAAATTACATTGGCTGTGAAAATACCCCAAAAGATTATTTAATGCTATTTTTGTGTTATAATGAGAAATTATTAAGTAGACATTTTAAATAGTAGCTTTAGAAAGAAATATTTTATTTGATTCAACATAAAATTTATTACACATAAATGTGTGTGTAAATAAATAAATAAATAAATAAATAAGTGGGGGGGGGGTCAACCGTACCAGTTGCACTGCCCAAAGGACGGCCCTGACTGTTATTGTAGATTTTAACAATATTTCACAATATTGTGTTTTTACTGTATTTGTATAATAAAATACATAAATGCATCCTTGGTAGGCATAATTCAAAAGACTTAATTCAAAAACATCTTAATGACCCCAAACTTTGTTTATACTTTCCTTCATACATGCATCTACATTTTATAATGTCTAACCTAAAATCTCTCCAACCTATCAGTCATTTGTGTGCTTCTATTCTGTGACAAGTACTATTTAATATTTGATGAATGATTGATTTAACTTGTTTTAATAGATATCTTCAAAGCGGTTCTGATGTTATAACAACAGCCACATATCAGGCCAGCATTGAGGGATTTGTGAAATATCTTGGTCTCCGGCCTGAGGAGGCTCAGCAGATGATCATGTCAGGGGTTCAACTGGCAAAAGAGACAGTCCGTGAGTTCATGTCTCACTCTCCCGTATCAGGTGTGTGCAAGTCTAACTCTACTAAATCATGAATTCTATCTAGTTTCTGAAAAAATGTAGAGACACCAGCTACAATTGAATCTAAAGAATTAATAATTCCCCCAGAAGACAGAAGAGAGCCCGTGGTTGCAGGTTCAGTGGGTCCATATGGGGCGTTTTTACATGATGGGTCAGAGTACACAGGAGCCTATGAGGACAAGATGACAGTGGAGGTAATGCAGGATTAAGCTCTCTGTCCACCACATAAGAATTTCAAGTGCATGTTTGCTCTTTTGTCCTAGGAGTTGAAAGACTGGCATCGTCCACAGATCCAGTGCTTAGTAAAAGCCAAAGCTGATCTTGTTGCTATGGAGACCATTCCAGGTCTCAAAGAGGCGGAGGCATTGGTGGAAGTACTCAGAGAATTTCCAGAAGCTAAAGCCTGGCTTTCCTTTTCTTGTAAGGTGACTGATACACTGCATTATATGTTATATCCAAGGACAAATTTCATTCATAAAACACTTGCAACTGTTTATGCTCATGAGTTAGACATTGCTATTAATGCAATTGTGTTTCAGGACATTCATAATATTTCAAGCGGGAGGAAATTTTCAGCGGGAGGCGGTTCAGGTGGCATGTAAGTCCTCACAGCTGGTGGCCGTAGGGGTGAACTGTTGTCCCGCACCAATAGTGAAACCGCTTCTAGAGTCAGCAAAGTCACACAAGAAAGCAGATTTGAGCTGGGTGGTCTATCCTAACAGTGGAGAAGAATGGGACCCCAAGACAGGGTAAGGTTAATCAGTAAGTTACAATAGAAAGTTATAATTATATGCCATTGATTTTTGTTTCCATTGAAAAATGTTATGTTTTTTAAAATGATAATTTCTAGACCTGGAAAAAACATGGACATTTATATTTGATTGTTTCATCACAGAAATATTCCCTATCTTAAATAATTGCTCTTTTCTACATCTTTTATTTATATTTTTGAGAACAGATTGATGTTTTTAAATACAGTTTCAAATCAAAGCTGTCCCTTTGAACTATTTCATTAAAGAAAAAGTAAAACATTTATCATAGGGCCTTAAAACTGAAATTTTTGTTATTTTTAATAAACTGCTGTTAAATTGTGTAAGTTTCATGACTTCAATTAATTAGAAATCCAAATTAAATCCATATATCCATCAAAATTTGTAAAGGAAAAAAACAGAATCCAGAAAAATTTAAATGGAAAAAAAATGAATTTGGAAAAAATTAAAATAAAACTGAATTTGCAAAAAAATAAAAGGGATTTCATACAACTGTTTTTAACATTGATAAATGTTTCTTGAGCACCAAATCTGCATATTAGAATGATTTCTGAAAGACAATGAACACTGGAGGTATGGCTGTTAAAAAATTCAGTATTACCATCACATGAATTGAATACATTTGAAAATATATTAAAATAGAGCTGTTTTAAATTGTACAAGTTTACAATATTGTAGTTTTTATTTAATTAAATTTTTTTTTTTCAAATAAATGCAGCCTTGGCGAGCACAACATCCTTAAAAAAATGTTAGTATGAATATATAAAAAACAATGCAATAATCATAAATGTAAAACATGTGAGAACCCTGAACCTTTTACTGATTTGTCTCAATAGTTTTTTTGTGTAAGTGGCTGTTCTGTGGCTATTCCAGATGGAAAACTAAAAAACAGACGTCATTTGCCAAACTAAGTCTGGACTGGAAAGAACAAGGGGCTTTGTGGATTGGTTGGTGTTGTTTTGTACCAGTAAATAAGCTTTACTGTAAACTTATACTATGACTTATTCTTTCCAGTTGCGCTGACTCACGGAGAGCTGATTTCTGTTAACAGGTGGCTGCTGCCGTGTTGGTCCTGCTGATATAACGGAGCTGAAAGAACAACTACATGTATAGCCCTGACTCATCAAACACCATGACATCATTTAGTTTATTCTGAAATAATGCAGTGATGTGTAAGAAGGTGTAGAAATATTTTATTTATAAATAAAATAATACCAACTCACCAGATTCACATGAGTATGAGATTTGTGATGACTTGAACCTTATACATTAGATGTTGCTGTGTTAAAGGAAAAACAAATCACAATTCACATGACATGGAAAGCAATCATGCAATCTTAGCTCACAGCGTTTCACAAAGAACGTGATTGTAATCCTTCAAGTTGATATTTACAATAAGATGGCACCATCTTATTGGACTATGTCACAGTCAGATCCATTGAAATATCAAATGGTCACATTATTACACAGTCTGATATCTTCATGATGACCTTGACTTGGGTTGTATTTTTTAGACTTACACTAATAAAGCCATGTTTGTTTATACAATAGTAGAACCAATCTTCATAAAGAACAGTGTAATTTTTCAGTCTATACTGTCCTCCAACGATCTACCATCAGTAGCATATAAATCCACCAAATAGCATACAACTGGAATGGAATGATGCTATTGATCTGAAAATCAAATATTCACTTCATGTTCTTGGTACACTTAAGGTGCGGTCATAAATTTTGTGGGCAAAAATTGTCCACTGTGTATAGTGTAGCAATCTATGAAGCTCAGTCACTTTCAAATCAAGCAGTTTTCTGTTGGTCAACATGGCGTGACCAACTTTAACCAACTGCAGAAACTGGTGAAATCTTTCTCCCTTGTGTGAAGTTCCTGATTGTGTGGATTTCACCTGTGAAAATGTGCAGAACAATGGTAAATGTTACCACACCTTTAGTGCAGTTAATTGCACATTTATTTAATGATTAGTTTATCCACAATATGTTTAAAGAAAGCAGCATTTTGACCTACAGGATGTGATTCAACGTCTTGAAGAGAGAGAGTCATTGTTAAGCATTTCTAATCTTAATTTAATGCAACATTACTGAGGGCTGCGGACTGTGCTGTAAATTGTGGCATCCTCCATAAATGGCTTCTTCCTTATGGGCATCAAACCAGCATCCTTATGGTTACCACAGCATTAACCCCACCATTTGGCTTGCAACCTCATCTATGATATGCAATTCTAACTTTCCACTGTTGCTAACAACCTGGGAAGGTAAATATTCTTGTTTAAAACTGTCGAAAACCCTATTGGCTCTTCAGGAGGAGGGTTGGACACTAGATTTAGTCGGTTATGTCTTCATCTAGGTCACTGTCTGGAGAGCTTCTGTGCCTGTACTCTGCTGTGTTGGACAAACGCTTCCAGGCATTCTCAGACTTGTTCCCTGTACTGAGGGATCTGCCGAGACGTTTCACAGCCCGCTCCTCAGAACCGTCCTCTGGCGCAGCTTGACCTCTGTGTTCTGGAGCCTGATGGTGGAGATCATGCCTCAGATTTTCCAAATTCAGTGCCCATGGTCCCAACTTTTGCCAGTTGACTCTCTGGAAGGCCATGATGCAATGCAGATTGCCTCCAACCTGTGAAGAAATCAGGATGCAGGGCTTCTATACTTCACAGCGTACATTCAGACAGTTTCCTAAACGCATAATTCTTTATAATATTCAGGTTATTGTAGAAGTACCATCTCCATAGTCCTGAAGTTCCTTACCTTTTTGGTTTTGCGATACTGAATGCCTCTCTCTATGTGGCGAATGTCTAAGTATTCTGGGTTTTGGGTGTTCAGATCTGTCACAATATCTGCCCATCTGATTGTAAACAAGGTCAGAAATTCAGAATCATGATTTATTCAGAATTTCACCAAGGACTACGATACGTTAAAATGAACCATACTTTTTACAGTGGATTGCAGGGTGTTTTCTGCTTGGTTCACCAATGAGAATCCAGTGCTCCATCTCATTAAGCGCCAGTGGCCCCCTGTAAAAAATAAAGAAAAAATGAAAGTTTCATTCTTGATTAGAGTAGGGTCTTATAAAAGTGGTAGAGGTTAATAGTTTACATTTTCATGATGTTTCATAATATGATACTGGTGCTCCAGTGTGGCCTAAGGTCAGTATGAGAGATTTTTGGGCCATTTTGGTGTCAGTAAGACTTTTTAATCTTTGTGAAATAAGTTTCACCAAGGCTGCATTAATCTGACCAAAACATACAGTAAAAAAAATTATATTGTGAAATATTTGAAAATTGTATTAATACAACATTTTAAATAACTTTTTATTTTTATATACACGGACCAAAATTATAAACGCAACACTTTTGTTTTTGCCCCCATTTTTCATGAGCTGAACTCAGAGATCTAAGACTTTTTCTAATGTACACAAAAGGCCTATTTCTCTCACAATATAACAAATATTGTTCACAAATCTGTCTAAATCTGTGTTAGTGAGCACTTCTCCTTTGCCGAGATAATCCATCCATCTCACAGGTGTGGCATATCAAGATGCTGATTAGACAGCATGATTGTTTCACAGGTGTGCCTTAGGCTGGCCACAATAAAAGGCCACTATAAAATGTACAGTTTTACTGTATTGGGGGGGGGGTCCGAAAAGTATCTGGTGTTACCACCATTTGCCTCACACTGTGCAACACATCGCCTTCGCATAGAGTTGATCAGGTTGTCCACTCCTCTTCAATGGCTGTGCAAAGTTGCTGGATATTGGCAGGAACTGGAACACGCTGTCGTATATGCCGATCCAGAGCATCCCAAACATGCTCAGTGGGTGACATGTCTGGTGAGTATGCAGGCCATTCAAGAACTGGGATGTTTTCAGCTTCCAGGAATTGTGTACAGATCTTTGCAACATGGGGCCGTGCATTATCATGCTGCAACATGAGGTGAACGTCGTGGATGAATGGCACAAAAATGGGCCTCAGGATCTCATTACGGTATCTCTGTGCATTCAAAATGCCATCAATAAAATGCATCTGTGTTTGTTGTCCATAACATACGCCTGCCTATACCATAACCCCACCGCCACCATGAGCCACTCGATCCACAACATTGACATCAGCAAACCGCTCACCCACACGACGCCATACACATTGTCTGCCATCTGCCCTGTACAGTGAAAATCTGGATTAATCCGTGAAGACAACACCTCTCAAAGTGCCAGACGCCATCGAATGTGAGCATTTGCCCTCTCAAGTAGGTTACGACAACGAACTGCAGTCAGGTTGAGACCCCGATGAGGAGGACGAGCATCCAGATGAGCTTCCCTGTGACAGTTTCTGACAGTTTGTGCAGAAATTCTTTGGTTATGCAAACCGATTGTTGTTGCAGCAGCTTCCGGGTGGCTGGTCTCAGACGATCTTGGAGGTGAAGATGCAGGATGTAGAGGTCCTGGGCTGGTGTGGTTACACATGGTCTGCGGTTGTGAGGTCGGTTGGATGTACTGCCAAATTCTCTGAAACGCCTTTGGAGACGGCTTATGGTAGAGAAATGAACATTCAATTCATGGGCAACAGCTCTGGTGGACATTCCTGCAGTCAGCATATCAATTGCATGCTCCCTCAAAACTTGCAACATCTGTGGCATTGTGCTGTGTGATAAAACTACACATTTTAGAGTGACCTTTTATTGTGGCCAGCCTAAGGCACACCTGTGCAATAATCATGCTGTCTAATCAGCATCTTGATATGCCACACCTGTGAGGTGGATGGATTATTTCGGCAAAGGACTAACACAGATTTAGACAGATTTGTGAACAATATTTCAGAGAATTAGGCCTTTTGTGTACATAGAAAAAGTGTTAGATCTTTGAGTTCAGCTCATGAAAAATGGGGGCAAAAACAAAAGTGTTGCGTTTATAATTTTGTTCAGTGTATTTTAAAATGTAAATTCCTGTGATGCAAAGTTTTATCCTTCAGAAATCTTTCTACTATGCTTTGACTATGAAAGCACACATTTTTCCCAGGATTCTTTGATGAAGAGAAAGTTCAAAAGAACATAATTTGTGTGAAATAGAAATATTTTGCAACATTATAAATATATTTATTCTCATGTTTGATCAATTTAATGCATCCTTTCTAAATGATTTCTTTAAAAAAAGAAAAGCTAACTGTATGTTTGCCCTGAAAAATATTTGCCATTCTGTGATGTAGAAACATACACATCATAAAAACTTTACATTTAATGAAAAACATTTAAAAAATGAAAACACTATACACATATTTTAAGTTCACTTTTAAAAATAAAATGTATGTTTTGGAACTGCAAATGAACTGAATGAAAAGTTTAACATTTCTTACAACCATAACTATTTAACTTGAACTAATTAAGCAGTAATTGAAAGCCAAAGATGTTATATGTTTTACCTGTACGCTTTGGCTGCTTTCAGTGGTGTAGCTTCATAGCCCACAGGACAGAAGTAGTGATTCTGACAGTGGTAAATGTAGGCCATGGATTCATCTTTAAGTCCCTGCGTCAGCTTCAGCAGCGCCCCCTCAGCTAGAATAAAGAAACATGCTCTACCACATGCTGCTAAAATACTTTCTGACAATATAATATGCTCTTATATAAACTATATCTGAAAGAAAGCTAAACATGAAGATTAAGGAAATATTTATAGACTGGATATTACATTTAAAATACTGTCTGCTTAAACTACAACCCGAATTCCAGAAATGTTGGGACGTTTTTTTTAAATTAGAATAAAATGAAAATTAAAAGACTTTCAAATCACATGAGCCAATATTTATTCACAATAGAACAGTGATCCTCAAATCTGGCTCGCAAGATCCACTTTCCTGCAGAGTTTAGCTCCAATCCTGATCAAAGTCACCTACCTGTGATTTTCTAATGATCCTTTAGACACTGATTAGCATGGTCAGGTGTGTTTGGTTAAGATTAGAGCTAAACAGGAAAGTGGATCTCGCGAGCCAGACTTGTGTATCCCTGCAATAGAACATAGAGAACATAAATGATTAAACAGAGAAATTTTACACTTTTATCAACTAAATGAGCTCATTTCAAATTTGATGCCTGCTACAGGTCTCAAAAAAGTTGTCACGGGGGTAACAAAGGCCTGAAAAAGCAAGAAATTTTTAAAAGATTCAGCTGGGAGAACATCTAGCAACTAATTAAGTTAAAGTGCATATTGCAGGTTAAAAAAAAAATTCAAATGAATATATAACCTTGTATGAAAATACCTCATGAACCGTTAATGCAGGATTTGAAAATGTTTTGCAAGACGCGAGGGCAAAAATTTAGATAAAAAAAGTGAGGCTTTCCTTGACAGTACTCAAAAACCGCTTTTTTTCAATATCGCGTCATATTACGTCACATAAGGGAGTCGTGTGCCACACTCTGCTTTGAGCGCGCGCGAGTCAGTGTGTTTTCGGTAGTTATTTTTATTTCAATTTATCATCGTCATGGTAAATTATTGTGTTTGTGGAGGTTGCACAAACTCCAGCCTGTCAGGACATTGAGTCCACAGGTTTCCTTACAAGAAATAGGACGGTATCTTCCGGGCCTCGGTGCGTTAGTGCAGATGAAGAGACTGGACTTCACTAATGCATCTGCTTCAAACACCGCGGTGGTGTGTAACTTAACAGATGTGATGGAGGCCAAGTGGAAAAGCATGGTCAGCAGTGAATGTGATCTAAACTTGTGTTTGCTTCTCCCAGCATATGCCGTCTGAGAGAGGAATACTGCAGGTCACCACAGGCTCCACAAGAACACAGCACTGTCATGTCCACTACACCTGCTTCTCTTTCCAGATCCCTCCAGTCAGAGGATCAACATGATGAGGCTGTTGGTGTATATCTAGCACAGCCTTCACCATTTAACACACTTTAACAACACATTAGTGTGATACCCAGACTGAAAGATTGTTAAATGTTTTTAAATGGGTCAGATGGTATTTCTTTTGGTAGTATATGTTTGGTACATCTACATATATACATATATATATACACATATATATATATATATATATATATATATATATATATATATATATATATAAAAACAGTTGAAATGTTGTGTTTTGAGTTGGTTATTAACAGTGCTATGAAATAATATTTATGATTTAGTGCTGTATAAATAAAACTGAATTGAACCATAAATACAGATCTGCTTGATTGTGATTTTATTTTTTATTGATTGTCAACAAAATGGGGCCATTCAAAACCTTTATAAAGTCCTCCTTCCTCTGTAAACTATCTTCTAATGGCTGACACAACACATGCAGGTATGGGCTGCCCAGAACACCATAGGCCCAGCGGACAACTTGTCTGTATGCTGTCATTATTGATTGTGTTATACCAATGGCATCAAAAAGTGTTACTTATAGGTAGTGATGACCTAAATAGAGTTAACTTGTAATTGAGAATCAAAATTATTCAGACTGTTTTAATATTAAAATCTTTAACAATGTATTTATACATGTATACAAGTATTTAGCTTAGAGTAATAAATGATTTCTGCCCTAAAACATGTGTCTGCTGGCCTGGAGAGGTCTATGGTTTCCTCGCATTTCCCACACAAGCACCTATGAATCAAAAACGTGTTTATCTCTCTCTCCTGCGGTGATAAGAAACCACTATCACGTAACGTTTGTGTCGGATATTAACGAGTGTGACACGCCTGATCAACGCTTAGTTTCTATTACTGGTAGTATCAATACTAGCATTGCTATTGCCTGATTACATTAGCTAACGTGTGTATATCTGTAAGCTAACACTGATCTCTCACCAAACACCTGCCCTGTTCTCCTCACATAAACTCAATTTGTCTTTTCTGACCGTTGTTCTGTCTAATCCTGGCCTGTCCTGCTCTCTTGGCTGCATAGCAGGCTCATTATTTTATCTGTGGTCCGTCATACAAGTGTAAACACACATTTAAAATTTCCTCAGCGTCCAAACTGTCATTGCGATCCATTGTTTTCCTGTGGTTTAAATGGACCGCTCTCTCTTTTGATGCGTCACTTCCGGTTTTGGCGCGTTTCAGAGGCGGAAGTAAAATTCTCTCACAAAAACGACTCCAGAAGCCTTAATAGCGTATTTTAAAGTATATTTTAAAGAAAATCTAGTTCCTACAGTATTTTTCTATACATCGACTCACTGGAGTCTCTAACCTGCAATATGCCCTTTAACTGACATCAGGTCTGTAACATGATAAGCTATGAGAGGGATGTCTCCTAGGAATTAAAGATGGGCAGAGGCTCTCCAATCTGTGAAAGAGTGCGTAAAAAGATTGTGGAATACTTTAAAAACAATGTTCCTCAATGTCAAATTGCAAAGGCTTTGGAAATCCCATCATCTACAGTGCATAACATCATCAAAAGATTCAGAGAAACTGGAGAAATCTCTGTGCGTAAGGGACAAGGCCGAAGACCTTAGTTGGATGCCCATGGTCTTTGGGCCCTCAGACGACACTGCATCACTCATCGGCATGATTCTGTCATTGACATTACTAAATGGGCCCAGGAATACTTCCAGAAACCACTGTCGGTAAACACAATCCGCCGTGCCATCTGCACATTACAACTAAAGCTCAATCATGCAAAAAGGAAGCCATATGTGAATATGGTCCAGAAGCGCTGTCATGTCCTGTGGGCCAAGGCTCATTTAAAATGGATTGTTTCAAAGTGGAAAAGTGTTCTTTGGTCAGACGAGTCCAAATTTAACTTTAATGTTGGAAATCACGGACGCCGTGTCCTCCGAGGAGGGAGACCGTCCAGCGTGTTATCAGCATTCAGTTCCAAAGCCAGCATCTCTGATGGTATGGGTGTGCATAGGTGTATATGGTATGGGCAGCTTGCATGTTTTGGAAGGCACCATCAATGCTGAAAGGTATATAAAGGTTTTAGAGCAACATATGCTCCCCTTCAGATGACGTATATTTCAGGGAAGGCCTTGTGTATTTAAGCAGGACAATGCAAAACCACATACTGCAGCTATTACAACAGCACGGCTTCGTAGTATAAGAGTCCGGGTACTGAATTGGCCTGCCTGCAGTCCAGATCTTTCACCTATAGAGAACATTTGGCGCATAGATGACCACAAACTCTTCAGCAGCTGGAAACCTATATCAGGCAAGAATGGGACCAAATTCCAACACCAAAACTCCAGAAACTCATAACCTTGATGCCCAGACATCTTCAAACTGTTTTGAAAAAAAGAGTAGATGCTACATCATGGTAAACATGCCCCCGTCCCAACTATTTTGAGGCCTGTAGCAGGCATCAAATTTGAAATGAGCTAATTTGTCCATAAAATTGTAAGATTTCTCAGTTTAAATATTTGTTATGTTATCTATGTTCTATTGTGAAAAAAATATTGGCTCATGTGATTTAAAATTCTTTTAGTTTAGTTTAGTTTAATTCTTTTAAAAACGCCCCAACATTTCCGGAATTCGCGTTGTACATAAAAAGTGTATTTGTAGTAGGGCTGGATATATTGCATGCGATATGCATGCGCATCTCGTCAGTAAAGCCAGTTCCTTGATTAGCACTAAATCTCCCTCAGCTGTTTTCAAAAGGAGCGGCATTTAATACACAGAGCCGTAGTTCACTGACAAGCTATGCAATATCGCGTTCATTATCGAAGGCGATATATCAGCGATAATGAACGTGATATTGCGTAGCTTGTCAGTGAACTAGAACAATATGCTGCTGCAACCTCTGTTCTTATGAAAAATTTTTGAAAATTCACACACCTGTCTCTCCCGCTGTCTTGTGCTTCCCATGAGGTTTGTACAGAATGTAAGTGCATCCCCGGACACGAAAATTGTCGTTGATTTGTCTGAACCATCTGCAGCAATATAAAAATAGATAATGTGCAGGACAAATCAAACCTTTGGGGTCAGTAAGTTTTTTTTACATAAAATAAATATTTTATTCAGCAAACATGCATTAAATTATTTAAATATGACAAATTTATATTTTTTTAAAATGCAGTTCTTTTGTACTTTCTTTTACATAATTTTGAAAAAAAAAATGCATCACAGTTTGGAGTAATGGCTGATGAAAATTCACCTTTACCATCACAGGAATAAAATAAATGTTATTTTTAGGACTTCTTATTTTATAGAATACCATTATGATGAATTGAACTAATATTTCACAATATTACTCTTTTGCCTGTATTTTCCACAATAAATGGTGAACATAAGAGACATCTTTCAAGACCCCAAACCTTTTAACAGTAATGTATTAATTCATTTTATATTTACATTTACATTTTTTCATTTTGCACACGCTTTTATCCAAAGGAGCTTACAATTGGGGAATACATCAAGCGATTCATCTTAAAGAGGCAAACAGACACAGGAAGTGCTCATAATACCAAGTTTCAGGCATTGTTCAAATAAGTACAAGCTAGAAAGGGAAGGAATAAAAAGAAGAATTTTATTTATATATTTTTTTTAATTTAGGATGGCGTCAGCAGTGTGGCTCATTCTTGAAGCAAAGTTTTGCCTGAATGGTGATTGGATTATATAAATATAAATACTAGGGCTGCAACAACTAATCGATAAAATCGATTATTATCGATTATGAAAATCATCGACAACGATTCTCATTATCGATTAATCGGGTCTGCCCACAGTGCACGTCCAACTTCAGCTGGTTAGTCAAATTACGGCACTGAATAATGCATTTCTATGGACAAAATGCATCTAAAAATAGTGGAGGAAACAGAATGAGATTCTGCCGGAGAAGCACGTGATCCAAGCTGCCCAAAACATGATAATTCTTTATTTTAAGCTTTAAGTTAATGCATAAGAGTAATGGCTTGCCCTGTCAGGCGCTTTGACAGATGCGTGTGCGTCCTCAGCGCAAAAACGTTCAGTTTACGGTCATATCCTTATCTATAAATGCCACAAATTCACGCGAGCATTTCCATTTTTGCATAAAGGTCCGTCCTGACAGTCTGTGTTAAGTTTAAAATACCGAATGAGCGCCGGCGCGGCGGGCGCGCGCACGCGCGTCAGACGGACAGAACACAGTAGAGAGGGAGACAATTAATAGGCTTTTCAGCGCAAACATATCCATTGTGCTGAATTATCTGTTGTTGAAAGTTAATTTAAGGTTTAAAATAAATTAAAATATTTTATGAGAGTAGGAACTTTAAAGGGATAACAGCGTGTAATTGTCTGTCTGAATATAAACATGAGACGCTCCATAACGGCCTTTTACAGGATAAAGAAATGACGAGGTGACTGTGATCAAAGTAGTTCCTGCAGAACATTACTCTTACCTGTTGGTTAACACTGAGTTTGTGTTTTTATTCGTCTTTATTATTATCTTTATTATTTTAATTTTTAATAGAGGTTTAAACTATATTCAATTTTTACAATGCTTAACAAATTTATGTAAGTTTAACAATGTGTTTATGTAAGGTTTGTGCCACTGCTGCTCTAAAGTAACAGTATTGGTGATAACCAAAATCATTTTTCGGCTTTCTGTACTGGTTAGTACTCCAATATGTGTAAACTCTTTAGTAACAGCAGTAGGCTATTTTTAATGCTATAATATCATTATTGCTGTTATCTATGAAAGAAAACCAGAGCACTTATTTTGTTTTTGTATTTTTTATTTGAGTTTTTTTTTTTTTTCGCGATACCCAATTGCAGTCAAAAAGTACATAAACAATACCAGCAAGAATGCAAGCTGTTATGAGGACATTTTTTATTATTATGTCCAATAAATGACTATAACATTTTTAAATTTAAACAAATTTTTGACAAATTTCTAAAATATGTTTTCTCTTTATTATGATAAGTGGTCTAATAAATTAAGCACTGTATGTTTTCATAGCATTCAGTTGTCACGTTTGTTTGAAGGACATTGGGCAGAATGTGGAATAGTGGTTTTTTTGGTCAATATTTTTTAATCCGATTAATCGATTAATCGAAAGAATAATCGGCCAACTAATCGATTATCAAAATAATCGTTAGTTGCAGCCCTATTAAATACTAGTACTAGTAAACAAAGTAATAGTAGGTGTAGTGGCTGCCTCCCCCGGGTCCTAATGCCCGCTCAGGACTTTTAATTCCATAGGGGGTGCTGTTAGCCTACTTCTAATAAACTGAAAGCAAAATACACAAATAATATTTATACTGTTTTTCTGATTAAATAAAGCAGTAATTGATGCCATAAAACCATGAGTATGTTTTGATTTAAAGGTCTTACCTTTCTTAAATACTTACATGAAAACAAAAATCACAAACATGACACTTAAATTAAATAATTTTATATATACTGATTTATTCATTAATGTGTAATATTTTATATTTTTTAAACAAATTATGAGCTCTAAAAGATTTTCAGAATTTTTACAACTCTTTTGCTTTAGACCATTTACAAGTGCTAAATCATAAAATAAAATGTTAAGGTTACCACTGCATCTTTCTGAAAAAAACTCTTGTTTTTTCAAATAAGTTCTTGTTAAAAACTAACCAAAATTCAAAAATAATCATATCGGTATCGGCATCGACCAAAATGAGTCGAAAATTATCGGCATGTCAGATATCGGCAAAAATCCAATATCGTGCATCCCTAAAATACAGTAATCTTACCGCATCAAAGTGGCATTGCCAGTGAATGGTCCAAACTTGATATCTTCAAATGGAGGCTGGAAACCAAGTATGTGCAGGGCTTCTTCTTGAGAAATAGGTGGGAGACTGAAAAAAAATCCTAAAGGTTACTCTTTGCAATTTCTACCAGACCAGATTAGAAATCTTAAAATAGATCAAATGAATGTGCTGTTTTAACTCCTAAAAATACCCATTCCTTTGTATATATTTTTAACAGTTTTGGCATTAAATCAGAGCCCTATTTACGATTTCTATAATTCACCATCTGAAATATTGTCATCAAATGAAAAACACGGTTATACATTTCAGCAAGGAACACACAGACCTGCCTGCTCCTAAAGTACTGTAGAGAAAGTTCCAACAGGAGACAAGTGAGGAGATTCCACATGATGTCTTGTATTGGGGGCGGCTGATGCAGTACCTAGAACATCAGAGGGAACATGTGTTAATGCAAAAAGTTTTTAAACTTGCACTCTTTGACTCTCATTTCTCTTTCCAGTGAGTGTATTACCATCTACGGAGGTCCAAGACTTTTCTCTGTTTGATCTCATCCAGAGAAGCTTGCGGTGAGAGATCTTGCAGGTTCCTGCTTGGCCTGTCAGATGATTTCATTTTCTTAGAGTTGAATTTCTTTAAATTACCTGAGAAACAACATACTTAATCCTTTAATAACATTCTAAGTAATATATTAGACTCATGCTGGTTCAAATTTACACTTACATATCTACTAGGATCAAGTAGATTCTTAAAATGCAATGAAGAACGGCTTGGCTGGAGTTTGGATAAAGGTAGGCTCAATGTTAAGCTTCATTAAACATGTAGAGAGCATGATTATCATTCCAAATCTGTCCTGTGCTCTTTGTCTCGGCAACGATTCCTCAGATCTTGTAGTCATCCCTAGACTTCTTTTGATCAAGTAATGAGTGATGCACACTTCCAATACATCCTGTCTATAAACTCTAAATCTGGGATTAATTACAAATTAAAACATAGTCTGTTCACCATGAGGTGAAAACCATGTGACACAAGTCACTTGTGTCAGTGAGGCCATCGCTGGAGTTACATAAACCACAGCAGATGGTCAGTATGAGCTCATTTTCCTGGCATATTTTTGCTTAACATCTTGTAAATTTAAAATGACCCTGATATTTTCAAACTTTTTTCATATTTCATAATTAGTTTACTGAAAATAACATTATTGTCATAGTTCATAAGCCTCAAAATATATTTTAAAGATGATATGTGGTCTACAGCAGGGGTTTTCAAAATTTTTGATGGCAAGGACCCCCGAACAAGATGATCCCTATCCTCAAATATATACACTACACAATATATGCACTGTAGTGTGTATATATATATATATATATATATATATATATATATATATATACACACACACACACACGAGTACAAATCTTAATGTTAAAGCATATAATGATATTCTATGGAATTGTGTGCTTCTAATTTTATTGCAAAAGTTTGGACAGAACCCTTTTCTATTCTAACATGACAGTGCCTCTGTGTATAAGGCAAGGTTCAAAAAGAAATGATTGATTCAGTCAGTGTAAGAACTTGACTGGTCTGCAGAAAGACAAGTCCTAATCCCAGCTGAACACATCTGGTGTGACTTTAAATGCAGACCTTGAGCCGAAAACTCATCACCAAACACTAATGACTTGTATAGACACTATAAGGACAAAAGTATTGGGACACCCCCTTCTTTAGAACAGAAAAAGGCACTAATAAAACTGTGGCAACAAACATGGAAACATAATTCATGTATATAAAAATTGTATTTCCATCTCTGTTGCAACAGTTTTGGACGTGTCTAAAATGACAGTACCCTTATGTACAAGTCATTGGTGTTTGGTGATGAGTTTTTGGCTCAAGGTCTGCATTTAAAGTCACACCAGAGGTGTTCAGCTGGGATTAGGACTTTGCTTTCTGCAGACCAGTCAAGTTCTTCCACACTGACTGAATCAATCATTTCTTTTTGAACCTTGCCTTATACACAGAGGCACTGTCATGTTAGCCTAGAAAAGGGTTCTGTCCAAACTTTTGCAATACAATTAGAAGCACACAATTCCCTAGAATATCATTATATGCTTAAACATTAAACATTGTACTCATGGAAATTATTAAAGTAGCCAAACCTGTTCATTAGAAGGGGTGACCCAATACTTTTGGCATACTTTTTTTTTTTGAACAGCAAGATTTTTAGTGTTTTTTAAAGAATTCTATTCTGCTTAACAAACCTGCAGTAAAAAGCAAAAACAGTAATATTGTGAAATATTTTTACTATTTAAAATAACTAATTTCTATTTGAATATATTTTATAATGTAATTTATTCCAGTGATTTCAAAGCTGAATTTTTAACATCATTACTCCAGTCACGTGATCCTTATGAAATCATTCTAATATTCTGATTTGCTGCTAAAAAAACATTAATAAAAAAAACCATAAAATAATAAAAATAACATTCATTATTATTATTATTGTTGAAAACAGCTGAGTAGAATTTTTTTCAGGTTCCTTTGATGAACAGAAAGTTCAGAAGAACAGATTTATCTGAAATTGAAATCTTTCGTAATATTATTTATGTCTTTGTTTATCATTATTCACTGTTGTCTATGAAGCTTTTGATCAATTTAATACATCCTTGTTAAATAAAAAGTATTCATGTCTATCTACTATCTTCGATCTTCTATCATTTCTATCTAAATAAATAAATGCAGTGTTGGTGAGCAGAATAGAATTCTTTAAAAATCCATTTATATTGTGTGAGAAAGATAGAAAGTGTGATTATAAAAACAACAAAAGTAAATGCTTCCAAAATGTTATTTTCTATAGTAAAATTCTGGAAAAAATAAATAAATAATAAAAATAATAATAAAATAAACAAATTACATTTATAATTAATTGGTGCTGTCAACAGAATCTCAATTAATTATTCTATTGACCTTAGCAGAATGAAATAAGTATCAAATCTGCTAAATGTTAACAGAACTATATGTAGGGTAAACATACCTATTAAGCTCATGTACCCATTAAGCACACTTCCATTTTTGAGGTCAGATTATAAAAAGAAAAAAATAATTTATTATCCTACTTGATGTCTTAACCAGTTGATGTGTTTGTTACTATATACCTCCTGTAATTTCAAGTCAATCAGATCATTGCACACTGAGATACATGTTTGTCCATGTGTTCACACTCTCTGGCGGCCATTTTGAAAGCTGTCTAAAAACTTTCACCAAAAGAGGAGCCCCTTAAATGTGCATTTTTTAGATGTTTAAGCCTTTATTTTGGGTATGTTTCACTACTTATTGTAAAATTAAGAGATTAATGTTCAGACTTTCGCATATTATAACCTGAAACATGGATGTGGGAAATAATTACATTAAATCCAAAAGATAGTTTGAGCAACACAGTGCAGATGCTACAGAACACAGTTAGCTGACTAGCTGTCTTAGATTGTGTGCTACGCTAATATATTACTTCCCAGGCATTACTGGATTGTACTTTACATCCATAATATTATAAATTGAGTTTATTGCTGGTCTGTGGTTTTGCAGTGCTGTAATTTTGAAAGATTTTATATTATTTTAAGGTGAGTTTAAAGGGTACACTACTATGAAAACTTCAGCGTGACATCAATAAGAAAAAGTATAATTTCATAGATATTGTTAATAATAGTTGTTCATATTAAAATATGAAAAACTTAATACATGACCTACACTATTTATTTAACAAAAATCCTGTCATTTGAATAAATATTACATGAAATTTATTAAAAATTGTTGCTGCTCCCATTTAGCTCAGTGTGCTCTCTTTAAGCTCTTCCACATTGAACGTCTATGTAAATACTTCATAAACAGACTTTAAATGTTAACTGATGGTTGTCACTTTAAGTTAAGTTAATCGATTTTCTATGAAATCAGTTGACTCAGATCTGCAGACTGGCTCTGATCTTTGGCAACTAGCATCAACTTCTCTACTCTTCTCGACTGTAAATCTGTGGAAAATCGGGCCAGAAAATCGTGTAGTGTATTCCAGCTTTAAGAGACTATAGATAAGTTGACATCCATTTAAAAAGAGGTTTCATAATGAGGCTAGTTTCTGTGTTCATCCCCATGAATTAAATGTTTTATTGGTTTGTTTTATTTGATTTTTGAATGTGTATTTAGCTGAACATGGACTAGCTTAGATGTTGCAATGTGCTTTAATGACACTTCATTATGAACATATAACTGATCAACTTAAATGCCTTGTTGCTTGATTTTAGTGTTCTGCTTTTTTTGTGATTGACTTTGTACCTTCAATAATATATATTTTTACAATTATTCTTTAAAAATGTTCCTTAAAATAAGCAAGAAGTTTTAATAAAACTTGATGTGAGCTTAATGGGAACAGGGGTGTTCTTAAAGGGTACAACAATGTACCCATTAAGCAGAGCCAGACTTTTTGAATTTAATGATGTATATCTTAATTGAAATGCTTTTGTCATTTACAAATATTTTTGTGTGAGAGATTAATATTTTATTTTAACATAACTGTTTGTACTGAAACCAATATCTTGTGCACTAAAAAATGTCTCAATATAGATTCTGGTGAGCTTAATAGCTACATTTACCCCTATATATGTGACCCTGGACCACAAAACCAGTCATAAGCGTCAATTTTTCAAAATTGAGGTTTACAATTACACATCATCTAAAATCTGAATAAATGAGCTTTCCATTGTTTGTTAGGATAGGACAATATTTGGCTGAGATACAACTATTTGAAAATCTGGAATCTGAGGGTGCATCGCCATTAAAGTTGTCCAAATGAAGTTCTTAGAAATGCATATTACTAATCAAAAATTACGTTTTTATATATTTACAGTAGATAATTTACTAAATATCTTCATGGAAAATTATCTTAATATCCTAATGATTTTTGTCATAAAAGAAAAATCAATAATTGTGACTCATACAATGTATTTTTGGCTACTGCTACAAATATACCCCAGCGTCTTAAGACTGGTTTTGTGGTCCAGGGTCACACACATATATACATTTGACAGCTCTAAAAATAATAATTTTTTAATTAAACAATTTACAAAAAACAATCATTTTAAATATTTTTTTGTCTCTCAAAGTATTTCGATCTGTTTCTGCTATTTGAAAACCCCAGACGACAGTATGCAGATGTCTTTAATCTTTTTTTAGAAAGACACCTACTTGTTCTGGCTTTCCGTGTTAAAACTGCGTCAAAATCAGAGGTGTCAATCTCCCAGGCGAGCACAGGCTTGTTGCTGGATGACACAACCTCCATATCACAGTTCCCATCTAAAGACACACTTTTCCCCGCTGAGTGACTTTGGGAAGGGGTTGCAGTGCTGGTCTTGACTAATGATGTGGTGTCTGGATTGGTCGGTGGCGCATCTTCAGATGTGATAATGGGTCGGGCTCGGTTGAGCAGCGCATAGTCCGAGCAGACGGTGTAGAACTTCTCTCGGGAGTGTGTTACAGGGCAGGTCCATGGAAGTTGGAGCTCTGCACTGGAAGCCCGTCGTACCCGCAGTGCATCACGCGTCATCG
The DNA here is from genome assembly GCF_936440315.1 of Barbus barbus. Classification (NCBI taxonomy): domain Eukaryota; kingdom Metazoa; phylum Chordata; class Actinopteri; order Cypriniformes; family Cyprinidae; genus Barbus; species Barbus barbus. Next base: position 15,993,342 of record NC_136753.1, read on the forward strand.
GACTCAGAAAGCTGCGCTCACGCTCATCCTCTCTGGAAGGGGCCCGTGACGGGGCCTCCTGATCAGTACTAGCAGATTCCTTGGCGCCTTCACTTTCCACAGTGTTAGGCATTGAACGGAGAACTGGGATGATGGTTAAGAGAATAACCTACAGATGTACTCCAGCTGTCACGTACTTGATCCAAGAAGAGAGCTCAAAGAAGGAATCTCATCCACTGACTACAATTAAGAACAAGACAGAAACACAGATACTAAGAAACTGTATATAAGAAGAAGAAATGTACAATATAAAAAAATTATAAATAATAAATAAAAGCAATACGTTTTTTTCTGTCATACATTTTTCAGGAGTATTTGATAAATAAAAAGAGCATTTATTTAAAATAGAAATCCTTTGTCTGTACTGACATTTTTTTTGTTTTAATGCATACTTTCTCAATAATAGTAATTTAAAAAATAAGTAAACAAACAAACTTCAAAAATGTTATTTATTTGAAATTGAAATCAAACGTATCTGAATTAATTTCTGAGACACGTGCGCCAGTCATTTTTTTAGCGTTATACCAAGTGCAGAAATACACCTATCACAGTCATGAGGATCTCTGATTCATGGTTTTCTTGTCACAAGATTACAAAACTGATTCCTGCATGTTGGTTATGCCACACAGATCCCTAAATATGAATAATATTTTAAGATGGCTTTGAATTTTTGCCTTTTTCATGGATCTAACATAACCAGTTCTGGGTAGTGTAATCTGGATTATGTAATCAGATTCCAAAAATGAAGTACTTGTAATTAGAGTATATGACATTTTCAAATGCTCATACAGTTACTTTTTTATGGATTACATATTATTTTTCCTCATTTAAATTTTCCTTCTAAAAATGTTCCTGTGTGTCATTCCATTCAGCTTTGATTATATTCTCAAAGACAGACAGAAATAAATATTTCAAGGAATATAATTTTTCTCTCTGTTTGCTTATGTATCAATATGGTTTGTTTGATGGTAAGTTTAAAACAAGTTTGATTAAAATGTAATCTAAAAAGTAGTCAAAATACAATTTTCACCATGTAATCTATAATCAGTGACAGACTACAATTTGTAAGTAATCTACCCAGCTCTGAACATAACTACAACCATTCATGTAAACAAAAACAAACACCTGCAATAATAAAAGTATGGTGGATTTTTGTGAACTAAGGTGTGGTGTGACACTGTTGACACCATCACATGATAATTTATGATTATATAGTCCTAAACTAGGCCAGAAACTGCTATAGATGAAATATAGGAAGAAAATAATGGTCCAGTCTATGTTTCATGGTGTAAATAGAGGAAAGCATTGTACCACATGGTTGAATTCCTCCATTATCATCATCATCATCATCATCGTCAACAATACCATTATTTAGGTCTTTCTTAATCGATGACGGTCGGTAGGCAACAATACATTTCAAGACTAGATTACAAGATAAATCACCGCAATTTAGCCGAAATTGACCGAAGACACCATATAAATAGTACAGACATATCAATACAGTAATAGCTAAGCAACATCAGTGCAGCCATCAATAGGCTCTTCGAAACAACATGAAACGTCATTTCAGGACGAAAATATTTATCCATATTTCTTAACCCTCGTAAAAAAAAATAAAAACAAAATGCAAAAAGAGTAAATCTGCACCTACCTGGCCAATTCGGCAGGAATAAATTTATTATACTGCGCTGCGCGACCTCTCTGTTGGATTGCCTAGCTGTGTTTCAACGGGCTCTACCACTCTCAAACAAAGGGGTGTTGTACCACATAAAAACGTTTCTTACATCGGATTTAAACGGTCTGAACAAAAGTCTAACATAAAAATATGTATATTTTAGAATGTCTGTATAAAACATTTAATGTTATGGCAGATAGTTCTGTACATGTAGATATTCTTTATGATAGCTCCACCTCCGTTGGTAAAATCTTTCAGAGGAAGTGGAGCGTGGTCGTCTTAAAAGTGGACTGAACTGCACCACCAGGTGCAAAACCGGGGTAGGTGAGCAAAGCGAGTTTATGAAGTATGGTTAAAAACTGAAATGATTCCTTGATGAAACGATTTATTGAAAATGTTTTCCCCGTTAAACGTACAAAGGCATATGCATTTACATTACATTTAGGCCATTCCACCGAATGGATGCCATTTACTTCAAAAACTCTTCAAAAATAAAATTAATTTTCTATCTTTTTTTAAAGACTGAATCTAGTAATACACATATTTAACTATTCAAAATCTGTATTGGTCCATCTCAGGTAACTTTAATTTTTTACACAATTTTTAAGTGGAAGATGGATGCATTTTACTCAGTCCTGTTACCAAAACTCTAGTCTTTTAAAAAGAATGCTTAAAAATATGTCAACAAATTCCTTCATTTCTCCCTCAGGCAGTTGTTTATTTTAAAGAAATTGTTTGTTTCATGGTCAAAAAAGATCATTTTTATCATTAAAGCATCACTATTTATATACACCTTTTTTTTTTTTTTTTTAAAGGCGACTCAGACCTCAAGCTTATCAATTTTCTATGATGCAATTTATTATGGATAAATTATTGACCAAAAAAAATAATGGTTTAACTTTATTTTTTTAAAGAAAGCACTATTTAGTAACAGGAATGAAATAGGTAACAGGAAGGAGTATCTGTTATATTAGTATTACAGGTTTGATTACACGTGTTGAGGTATTAATGCCCTCACTGATATGTGTTGAGCACTGACTAGTGAGCTGACATCACTGCTAAAAAAGGCCAAATCATGTCTCTATTTATATCTAGTGGTATGCAGAGGTTTTCGTTAGGGTAGAGGACGGGTTATAAGATAAGATATAAATAACGAAGAAATAATACAATAAAAATGATATAAAAAATAATAAACTTAACAAATAATATCTTTTTAGTTTTTCTGTGGATATTGTTTTCTTATAGCGCAGCTCACGAACGCCATTCCATATATGAGTCTAATACATAATTGCCACAGGACAGAAATTTCAAGTACATTTTCTGTCATACTTGCAGGAATGTAATATAAAACACCAATGCAGGAATAACCATCTCTGGGCAAAAGCATTGTCTCAGTGTGGATAGAAGGCCAAAACATTGAGAGAGAAAAAAATGCACTTTCAAATGTATCTAAATTAATATAGATGTAGTCTAATATTTACATGAATAAATCTGATGACACTACTCACTCTACTATATACTATATATAAGTATAGGATATATGAGTATATGAGTAACAGGGTTGAAAGTAACAGGATTGAGATTTTATGATAAAATTAGCAAATACATATAATCTAGCCACATGGAGTACATGCTAATATAATGAGAATACTCAGCAAATTATAGTGATTCACCAAAGATTTGTATTTTTTAAATAAGCAAGTAACATCTAAGAAATATTTATGACGCTCCCTGCCACCGTTACAATATCATCAAATATACAGAAAAGAAAATAAGACCACATGCTTTCGATCATTTCATTGCCTTCAGAAGATCCAGATGTTGCAATATTATGTTGAAAATGTGTCTTGTGGAATTTTCCCAGTTTTTTAGAGGGGGGAATGTGTTAGGGTAACAGGACTGAGTGAAAACCTGGGGACACGACTAAAATGTGTATTTTATCCAAAATATTATACATTTATTTTGAAATAAATGTATTTAAAGGACAGATGGGACATGAAAGTACATAAAAATGCAAAATAAAAATGATTTTTGAAGGATTTTAAACATTATATTTCAAGTTAAAATGTAGCGTTAGACATTGGGGACATGTACAAATGCTATATTTTCAGTGTTTTAGGTAGTTTTTAATATTTTTTTAAATTATATATTTAAAATTTGCAGTTAGATTAATGTGCAGGACACTTTGCTTAATAATAAAATGTATTTTATAGAGTTTCGATATTTTTACTATTTAAAACTTGACTCTTCTGTAGTTACATCGTGTACTAAGACTGACGGAAAATGAAAAGTTGCAATTTTACAGGCCAATATGGCTAGGCACTATACTCTCATTCCATACCCGTGGTACGGCAGCAAAGTTCCTTGATTATTACGCCGGAATAAGAGTATAGTTCCTAGCCATATCTGCCTAGAAAATTACAACTTTTCATTTTCCGTCAGTCTTAGTACGCGATGTAACTACAGAAGTGTCAAGTTTTAAATAGGAACATCGAATAGGAATAGGAATATCGAAACTCTTTGGTCATTTCTGAGTGAGATGCTAACAGTCTAATGCGATGGATGCGATTTTATTTTATACCTGGAGATCGGCTGAATGGATTCGAAAACAGTAAAACTCACCGTTTAACTCTTGGGGAGTTTGAAAATTAGACTATTTTCAAAAAAGTGGAGTGTTCCTTTAAGAACAAATGGTGCAACCAAGTACAGAGTTGGTTACAAATTAACTAGTTACTTATCTCCATAGTTAACATCCCCCAACCCTGTATTCCTTGTTTAAGTGTCCTTACCAGACTGATATTTCCAGAATCTAACCAGCATGGCTCAGAAGCTGCTGATAATCGACACAGACTGTGGCATAGATGATGTTCTGGCTATCATAGTTGCTTTGGCAGCTCCTGGTGTGAAGGTGTTGGGCATTACCTGCTGCTTTGGGAACACTGATGTGGATAATGTGTGTCAGAATGTGATGCGGGTTCTGACAGTCTGTCAACAAACCCAGGTCAGTGCAATTATAACATTACCAATACTACTGTCAAGACCTAATATGATATGAATGTTAAGATTACATTGTATTGCATTGTTTGACCTCAGATTCCAGTTTATAAAGGGTCTGCTGGTCCTCTAATCAGACCTGTGACAGCATTTAAAGATCACTTTGGCACAGATGGACTTGGAGATGTTCTGAAGAACTCTGACATTTGGAAAGGGCAAATTCAGAAAGAGCATGCCGTTGATGCTTTAATAAGACTGGTAAATGAAAACCAGGGGGAGGTAAGCAATAACTATTTAATAACTCTGTTTATTTCTAGAATATTGATTTAATATTTTCAATAAAAAGAAATATTAAAGAACCCTTTAAGCAAAGGTAACATTTTGTGTCAACATATGCATCTTTTTGCTTGCTTTAAGTTAATTAATTGTATTAGTTCATATGTTCTCAATTAAAGCAAAATTTTGAGGCACTATGGACTAACTTTTTTCCAAGGTTTTGTGTTTATTTTATTTCTCTGTGTAGTGTTTAGGAGAACATTATATAAAGACATCCCAGTACCCTCATAGCAATAAAACGAGCTGAAAACGAAACAAAACAGCTAAAAAAAAAGAAAACAGCTTAAATCATTCATTTTTTATTTGAATTAATTCCCTTAATAACTGGCATTTTAATTTAAGGGTTCTAAAATGAATTAGGGTTCTAAAATCTGGTAGAAATTAATAAAATAAATGAAAAACCCTGTAATCACAAACAGCTAGGACATATAATCCAATAACATTGGTAATATATTATAAACCATGAAGAATGTTTAGTTATTGAAACTTCTGGAATTATGAAAATATTTTTTTAATGAAAATTATTTGTTAATTTAGTGCATTGCCACTCCTAGTTTAATTTTTTTTTTTTAAGTTTGTAATTGAGTAGCATTGACATTCCTGCAAAAGTGTCAGAAATATCTTAAAGGGTATTCAAATATTTGACAATAGGGGGCCCTTGGAGTCAAAAAGGGTGAGAACCATTGGGTTAGTCAAAGATCTAAAGTCATCTTGTGGTTGACAATGAAATGCACTTCCACACAGCCCTGTTTGTTTACTCTTTCACAGGTTTCGCTGGTAGCTCTTGGTCCACTGACTAACTTGGCTTTGGCTGTTAGATTAGATCCCACCCTCCCTCAGAAACTCAAGGATCTGTACATTATGGGTGGTAACATGGAAGGTAAGAAAATGAGCTGCAGTACAAATACTGGCCACCTTAAATGGGTGGCAGCAAATTGTACTTTTCACATCAGTGATTATATATTACATAAAAACCAAGGCAGTGCCAAGAACAGCACAGGTCAGGACACGAACTCCAATCAGGACGCTTTCTACAGAGCTTTATCTGACCACTGTTCATTTTCCAGGCAAGGGAAATCTGACACCATCTGCAGAGTTTAATTTTAGTATGGATGCTGAATCAGCTCATATAGTTTTGGAGGAATATACCTGCTCAACACACATCGCAACCTGGGAGTTCACTTGCAGAAACAAACTATCTTGGGTAAGAGATGCCCATTGTAAGCAAAATCCATTCTAACATGAATATATTTTAGGCCTGACTAACTTGTGTGCTTAATTTTTCCAGGAGCGTTTTGATGAGCTGGTCATTCAGGATACATCAGCTGCTCGATTCATGAAGAAGATAACCTCCAAGTGCTGGGCCTACTCTAGAGAACCTCGCATCTGCAACAAAGATTTGCTCTTTGGGCACGGGTTTGTACCCTACGACGCGTTCGCTGTGGCAGCTTGTGTGGACAGCAGTGTGATCACAGAGAGTTTACAGTGTGCCGTACGTGTGGAGGTACAAGGTCAACTGGGACGAGGCATGATGGTTGTGGATCCAGCCAATACGCTGAAGAAAGACCATCTTGCCTTTGTGATGAAGACATGTGACCTTGAAAAGTTCAGCTTGATGCTGAAAGCAGCATTACAAATAGCATAGAAATGCTTCTTTGCAATAGATTTGTATTACAAGATTTCCATTTTCAAATGTAGCATCCTTTGCACTTTATTGGTGCAACTAACCCTGTACTGTTATCATTCCAAACCCTTAAGACTCTTATTAATTTTCAAAACACAAAAGAAAATATTTGTAATAAAACCTAAGAGATTTCTACAGTGGGCCAGTAGTGCATAACACAAAGAAATCTCTGCAACACAACAGAAACAAGCGACAATGGAAACAAGCCGCAACACAACAAAATTAGCACAACACAACGGAAAGAAGCCGCAACATAATGAAATTAGCACAACACAATAGAAACAAGTCGCTACATAATGAAATTAGCACAACACAATAGAAACAAGTCGCTACATAACAAAATTGGCAAAACACAATGGAAACAAGCCACAACACAACTGAAACAAGTCGCAACAAAACAAAATTAGTCTTTTGCATTGTGTTGTGCACTACTGGGCCACCATAGATTTCTATCTGCACAACCAAAACTTTGATTGATTGCTTCAAAAAGTGACATTATGAAAGTAATTGATATTAATTGATACATTCATTGATTAAATATGGAAGAAAAGCCTAAATTAATTCTATTCATCATATAAAGTGATCAGGTCTATTTTCAGAAGAATTATATTAAACTTCTTGATTTATATGGATTGTTTACAATATTTTTATCACTGTTTGAATCAAATCATGATTGCATGGACTGAAATATCTTTATTGGTGTTTTGAAAATGTAAATCTAGGTTTAAAATGAAATGAGGTGAGTAAATGATTTTCATTTTTGGGTGAACTATTCCTTCAATTTAGGCAGAAATAAAATGAGAAGTCAATATTCCAGCCTGATATGTTTATTTCAACCACTGTGACAAAAACATTCACTTTTGAAGTGACAAATGAATGATGCACAGAACACATTTCAAGTTCTTTAAGCTCCCTCAAATTAAAAGCCAATTTCAGCAAATGAAGCTTCTCACTTTAAGCAGAGGGCAATTAAAATAAAAATAAAATCTGAATCCTGAATGCATTTACGATTTGGCTTTCACTCAGAGGGGTTCAAATCAATGTGGTAATTGTATTCTCAGCAACCACTTGTATCTTTTCCAAACATTAAATCAACCAACAAATATGGCCAGAAAATGCTCTAAAATTAATGAAAACATCTTAAACCAAAATGACAGCATTGTAGGAGTGGGGTTTTACACAAAGTGCTTATTTTAAGGTCGAGTAACACTGTATCTTGCATTTTAATACCGTAATACTGGACCATATACTTTAATTCCAATGCAGTATCACTCAAAACAGGGAATCTCTAAAATCGTAAAGAAAAACAGCCCTACCAGGGCAATGGCATTAAGCCAATGTCTTCAATCTTTCGCTCGCTTTGTCAGCTAAAATTGAACTTAAGGCATTTTTACGATACCCCACTAAAATAAATAGGATTGTATTTTGAGATTGGACTTGTAAAATGTAACACTGGGTTTCCAGTGGACATTTGTACCATTACAATTCAAGATTTCTTCCAATCATTAAAATGATCTTGGTGTTCAACATACTGTTCAACCAGGAAAAATAAAATAAGATTAGAAACCACTGCATTTTCTGTTGCTCAGTGGGCTGTTGCGTCTCAGATGCCGTTGTTGTTGTCGGGGCTGTTAGGCCAGGGCTCCGAGTTCCAGCGATTGAGTGAGGGAGACCACCCCATGTTCCAGGGGTTATAGGTGCGGCCTATGTCGTTGGGGGCAGGTGTGGGCGGTGCAGTGTGGCTGACCAAGTCAGGAAGTGCGGAGGAGGTAGGAGGGCTGAAGGAGTGCAGGGTGGAGTCATTGCCGGTGGACCAGATGGACCTGCTGAAGGACCAGGGACTGCGCGCACTCCCCAAAATGGACTGAAGACAGGCAGAATGAGAAAAGATGATCATTTCATAACCTGCAGAACTACCTTTATATACAGTCAGGAGTAATCTGAAACATGTTAAGCATCTGGCTTATTGCTATATATATATATATATATATATATATATATATATATATATATATATATATATATATATATATATATATATATATATATATATATATATATATATATATATATATATATATGTTCAAAAGTTTGGGGTCAGAATATTTTTTGTTTTTGAGAGAAGTCTCTTATTCTCACCAAGGCTGGATTTATTTGATCAAAAATACAAAAGAGTAATACTGTAATACTGTTTAGCAAAACAGACAGCAATACTGATGTGATGAGGTCACAGTTGTGTGCTTGTAGAGTATTTTATAATTGAATAGAAAGTTCAGAAAAGCAGCATTTATTTAGAATAGAAACCTTTTGTAACATCATAAATGCCTTTACTGTCACTTTTGGATCAATTTGATGCATCCTTGCTGAATAAAAGTACCGTATTTAAAAAAAAAAAACCTGCTGACCCAAACATTTACAGTATATGTAATGGTTCAAGATTAATCTGAAAATAACCTTCATATCAAAAAAGTGATATCACTGATTTCTGTGATACTCCATGATCTTAGTGTTAATGTTCTCTTTGGGATTACAGGTGTCCATCTGGATGAGACATGAGACATGTGACAAGGAAGCGATATCTTACAGTTGTCGGAGTTGCTGGAGATCCAGTGCTGGTAGACCAGGAATTATTAGGCTCAGTATCCCAGATGGACGGGGACACTGGAGTGTAGTCAGGCCAACTCTGCTGGGGCTCTGAACTCTTAGGAACAGTCATGCCTCTGAAAACTAATACAGAGAATAACCACAATATTGAAAACATTGAATGCAATTTTATTTAAAATTTTTGCATTTTATTTAACATTTTGCATACCCCCAGAAAGATTAAGTGGGTTGTTGGGTCCAAAAGCAGAGAAAGCATTAACCGGTCCAAAACTGGGGCTGCTGGTGGTGTCTATTGGGCTCCACAGTCCAGAGCTAAAAGATTATACATCTTTTTATAAATCTTTTTCACAATTATAAATATACTTGTAAAACAGATAAGAAGGTTAAGTGATGTTTCATTATGAAGCCACTGCACCTGTCAGATCCATCACTCTCCATTGATGTCATGTGAGATAGTGTCACCTTCCCCAGACTGTCAGCTTTACTAGCTGAGCCACTGCCACCTGTAAACACAACAGAACACCACTTGTATAACATTTTACATGTAAATCTGTGGCAAGTAAATATCAGTGTTTAAATATTGGTGATCAGTAATGTGACCACAAATTTCCTGTTCATGCACCACTACAAGTTGATTCATGTTCAACATCATCTTTATATTTAACATGCAAACTCACCAGGGCTTTTGTCATAGCCAGCAGCTACAGCTGCAAAAGTTGGATTTCCATTTTGACCAGGCAGAGAGGCTGACTTGTTGAGCTTATTCCCTGGAGCCTTCTTCAAATTAGCCTCGCTTTAAAAATATACAAGAAAAACAATGTCACTCATGGATTTCCTGCACAAACTTGATAAAACCAGGAAATGCCTTGATGCTAATAACCCAAATGCAGGTTCTAAAACTTACATTTAGCCACACTGTCCAATCACCAGTGACTTAAGAAAATTTACTGGCCAAAAATACTTTTTAATGGCTATGAAACTGTATGTGCATTATTTAATAAAAAAAAATACTTTGGGGAAAAACTTATTTGCAATTATCAATAAAAAATAATATTTATTATCATTAATAATAATAATTATTATTAATAATAATAATAATACTATTTTATTTATCTACTATAATTAATACATTAATAAAGAAATACACAAAAAGATCACTATAATACTACTATGAATTTTAAAAGTACTTTGTGATAATAATAATTATTATTATTTTATATAACAGTACAATTACAATTCTAACATTTATTGTTGTTTTTGCTTTCATTTCAAATATTAAACCTTTGCTTTTACTTTGGCAAAAACAACAGGGAAACATTTTGAAATGCCTCTCTTTTGACAGATTTATAAACACTTCTCATTACAATTTTGGGAAGATGCTTGGCGCATGTTGTATATTCAAACGCATGTTATAAGCGACTCAAACTCACTGCAGACAGTTTGTGTGGAGCAGCATTTACTTCACAGCAGCATTACTCACATGAAAGATCACACTTTGAAACACACAGCGCATCAGATTACATATTTATATAATTACAACAGTCTGTTATTAGATTTTTGTGCTAAACAATGTCGTGTTCTAGGGCATTGTAAGAATTAACGAAAAAATAATAATTCCCAGCCAACTGGGGAGTAACTTTTTTTCATATACTCGCAAATGCTGATTTTTATTCACATTTGGCACTTGCAAAGTGTTATTTTAGGCCCTACCCAAATGTGTTCTATTATTACATGCACTTTAAAGCACATGCCCATTAAAGTTACCTGCTGGTGTGGGGCACACTGCCGTATCTTCCACGAGGCACCAGGCAAGGGGAGGTCGGGGGTGGTGAACAAGCTCTGGACATGACTGAACTGGGGCCTTTCAGGAAGGGGTCTGCATGCATGGTCTGCATAGATATCTGCTGAAGACTGTCCACTGCTAATAAAACATATGACATAAATATTTAGATACTTAAATAAGAGTACATAAAGTAGCAAACTGACTCATAATGGAGTCCAGGTCATGCTTTCAGATTCATTGCTTACAGTTGCCAGTTTTGAGAGGAACATCCCATTCTGGTGGGGGGGACTCTTTCTCTCCTTCTGATCCACTGCTATGACCCAGTTCCTGCATGGAGCCATTGACTACAAACTTTCCAAGCGGAGCTGGCCGATCATCGCCCATCTTCCCACTGACTACTCGGGCAGACAGAATAAAAGTGGTTTCAAAATGGTTTCTAGAGTCAACAGAGATTCAAAAGTTGAAATCTGACACTTACTTTTGCTCAGAGCTCGTGGTTTGGGGACACTGTGAATTCCTGTATTGGCGAGGGTTTTGGTGAAGGTCTTGCGCTGCTTATCCTGTTTTTCCAGGGGAGTGACGTAAGGGAGTTCTAGAGAGCTTTATAAAAAAATAAAAAAAATAAGATAAATAAAAAAAAAAGTCCAATTTGGCATTTGGAAATAGCTCAAGAGCGTGAATTTCCCATCTCTTATTAGCTGTTGAACTTTGTCAAACTGCTATTGGTCCATGATGTGCTCTGGGGGTTCACTTTATTGGACATAAAATGTATTCTTTACAGCGAAGTTGTGAATGCACTGGAAAGATAGTGTATGGTTGAAAGTGAAGTTGAACTTTGCGCTTTTTTGTTTAATACTGTAAAGCAGTTTTGAAGCCATTTTATTAAAGCACTATATATAAATAAACAAGACTTGACTGGAGTGATGAATTGCAGAGCTGGTGAAAATATATTCACATTCCTATGATCAGATGCTTTCCTAACTGCTCTTTTCTCACTGCTGTCATTATTGTGGTGTGTTTGTTGTATTATTGAGAGGATTGCGTGCAGCACATATTAAAATATTCATCTAAGCACAGCTCCCAGCAGAATGGCACATGACAATGCAGACATATCCTACCTCTTCACTATCAGTATCGGAGCCTAGTGACACAGAACTGAGCTAGACAATGACATCTCTGAATTCAATAATGAAATGCCTTTAAAGGAACATTCCACTTTTTTGGAAATAGGCTCATTTTACAACTCGTCAAGAGTTAAAAAGTTGAGTTTTACCGTTTTTGAATCCATTCAGCTGATCTCTGTGTCTGGCGATAGCACTTTTAGCTTAGCTTAGCATAGATCATTGAATCAGATTAGACCATTAGCATCTCGCTCAAAAATGACTAGAGTCACTAAGACCGACGGAAAATTTCCTTGATTGTTACGCCGGAACGAGAGTATAGTTCCTAGCCATATCAGCCTAGAAAATTGAAACTTTTCATTTTCCGTCAGTCTTAGTGCACGATGTAACTACAGAAGAGTCAAGTTTTAAATAGGAAAATTATCAAAACTCTTTAGTCATTTTTGAGCGAGATGCTAATGGTCTAATCTGATTCAATGATCTATGCTAAGCTAAGATAAAAGTGCTACCGCCAGACACAGAGATCGGCTGAATGGATTCAAAAACGGTGAAACTCACAACTGTTTATCTCTAGGGGAGTTGTAAAATGAGCCTATTTCCAAAAAAAGTGGAGTGTTCCTTTAACTGAAAATTGAGTGTTTAATCTTATCATTATACATTATTGACACTCTATCCTACAATTTGATACTGTTAAGTGCTTTGACACAATCTGTATTGTTAAAAGCGCTATATAAATAAAGGTGACTTGACTTGACAGAAATCACACATCACCTTCAGTGACAGAGTGACAAACCTGGATTTTTCCACTTGATTCTCCTTCTTTGTGGTTGGTTGTTTCTTAGTTTTTGGTTTGGTTGGGGAGGGAGTAATTTCTTCTCTTTCTTTTCCATTGTCCACTGACACCGATTTTCCTTTCACCTTCACTGGCTCCTGGTTTATAAGACAAATTGTAGTTAAAGAGTGCATTTAGAACATACATTTTAGAGCAAGTTTGTTTTGGGATTTGCTCTGGTGGGTCTAGCATGTTTCACGTATATGTACCTCTTTAATATTGGCCTCCATGTCTGGGTTAGAGGTCTCTGTGGTAGTAGAAGAGCTGTCATCATTGTCTGCCAGTGACTCTTTTAAATCTTCTCCTTGAGTCTTTCCCTTTGTTTTCCTCTCTTTCTCTTCTTTCTTTTTAAGAGCTTTTGTTTTATTCTTCACTTTCCCTTTTGATTCAAGCACTGAAAAACAAGTAAATAAACAGAAATTATATTGTGCATTTCGCAATTTACACTGACCTCTGGGACAAAAACCTGGCATGATAAATTAATCTATATTTTTATGCTGATATATTGTTATATAATGTATATATGTTGACACCACCCCTCACAATGTAGAGCGCTTTGAGTGCTTAGAAAAGCAGAAAAGCGCTATATAAATGTAATGAATTATTATTATTATTATTATATATTACCTTTGTTTTGTGAAGACTGTTGTGAACTGTGTTCTGAAGACACGTTAATGGCAGGAGACTCAGGCCCGTCGAGGTCTTTATCCATGGCTACCAGGAGTCGGTTGTAATCCTGTTCCTCTGTACTGATGGCCCTTGTGCTGTTGGACTGTGAGGGTCCTGAGCTCGGGAGGTCCTCCAGGAGGCCTGAGCCCTGCTGCTGCTGTTTGGAACTCCGGGCCTTTCGATTAGTCAGCTGGCTGAGTCCTTGGCTACTATCTTTATTAAGCGGAAAGCTGGAGGACGGTTGCATAGATCCAGAGCGGCCTGAACCAGATCTGGGCTTGCTGTCTGGCAGAACACTGTTGCTGTTTGAACTGGAGTGTGGACCACCCTGCCGACCCCCAGCCCGCCCGCCAACGCTTGACCCGTACATTCCTCTTGTCGAGTTCTGGTTTGAGTCGGCAAAATCATTCAAGCTGCAACAGATTAAATGCATTTTGTAAAACATCTTACATAAAATGTGAATCAAATAAGAATTATCACTTCTTTATAAATTGAGGACATAAAGAAATATCACTTCTTTATAAATTAAGGACATAAAATAAAAATAAAAAATCCTCACTCACTTAGCATCACTTTGAATTCGTACAATTTCCCTGAGATCAAATGGTTTTCCAGTCTCCATGGGAGAGTTGGATTCCACGGACAGCCGTCGTTTGAAAGGCTCCCATATTCCCTGGGCCTCCAGATAGGCAGTAGCAATGACCAGCAGAAACATGAAGCTAGAGAAATATCAGACAAGTATGTTATTAATCTCACGTCTTTAAAACATAGCAATATTATACATTAAAAAGAATTAGAAAACAAAAAGCACAATTTACATAATATATCTATAGCAAACATTTCTTTAAAGGGGTCATGAACTGCCTTTGTTTTTTTTTATTTTGTATTGTTCTCCGAGGTCTACTTATCAAGATTTTCACATAAAAAAAACATCATAATTTAGAATAGGCTATTTTCTCTCCTGTTTTGACCCCCCCAATTAGAATGCTCTGTTTGAATCGGTGTGGTGGATTGTAGACTCGAAAGTAAACGCTCACTGCTATGATTGGCTAACAGTTGTGTATGTTTGACAGCCTGCATCCTTCATAGATGGATGCTCGTGATTTAGGTTAAAAACGCATAAATCCTGATATCAAATGATCTGTTTAACAGACAAAGCAATAGTGATCACGTAAAGAAAACAGTTACTCACACTTGTGCGGTGAGACATCAGAGCCAATATAGTCGACACAGCAGCGTCTTTTAGTTTCAATCTTTCTGAAAATCCTGTGTCGAATTATGCCTTGTTTGTAAGCGAATCCGTGGTAAAATGAAGTGAACAAAGGAACAAGTTCTTACTGACACGGTCTGGCACTTCATTAAAAATAAAATTCCTCATATAATGTTTATCGTTTGGTTTCTGCATAGACCTGCATTTGCCGCTCTTGTCATTACCTATTACATGCGCGAATCGGTGGGCAGGGCTAAACAGGCAGTGATGTAGAGGCAGACGTTGATTTTCTTCTGCGGAGGCAGTGTTTAGCCACACTATTACGTCATAAAATGCCATATTCCACAAGTTGTCATTTTGGCAGACTGGCTTCAACATAAGCTGTTTTTAGACTAACAAGAAAGTTTTGAGTTCTGAAACTAACAGAATGTTTTTATAGCGCAACGACATCTTATTTATCAAAAGATCAAGGGAATTTTGATTTCTCAGTTCATGACTCCTTTAACATGACTTTCTTTAGTCTAGGTTTTTTTGTTTGTTTTTTACAGAAAGAAACCACATAAAACTGCAAAAAAAAAGCAGTGTGGACAGTCAATTCTAAACATCAGATTCAAAAAACAAATCAGAATTGTGTGCCGAGTAATCAATGGCATCGCTTTGGTTGTGTAATGTTTATAAGACAGGGTTTAGACTTTCTTAGCCATCAGGTGATCAGATATGAGAAATCAGACCTCATAACGAGGGAGACGATGATGTAGAGCTCGAGCTCCCAGTTCGGTCGGGGAAGGGTCTCAGCACACACTGCCAGCATGTGATATGGCAATGACGCATTCAGCACAAACGCAAACACTGAACCCCCCGCAGTCACCAACTTCAGCTCCCGGATCACTCTGGATGATGTGAAATCTGGTGTAAACCTGTATGAATTCACAAGACAGAAGGGTGTTAATCATCATACTCCAACTGTTATTGCTACTCTATTAAAAAAGGGTCTTATTATTGTCAATGTTGAAAACAGCTTAATATTTTTGTGGAAATCATGACACATTTTTATGATACATGATGCATAGATTCTCTGATGAATTAAATGTAAAGGAATAGCACTTATTTAAAACAGAAATCTTTTGTAACATTCTAAACATCTTTACTGCTACCTTCAACTTGAGACATCCTTCTGAAGTACTAATATTACTTACCCCAAATATTTGAAGAGCAGTGCATGATTTAAAAAAATGTTAAGCAGCAAAAATGGTTTTAAACACTGATAATATCAAGATAATCAATTACATTTTAAAACATATTCAAATAAAAAACTTAAAATAAATTGTAATATTACTGGTTTTACTAAATTTTTGATCAAATAAATGCAGACTTGGTGAGCATAACAGAATCATTAAAATAACAATATTAATAATAATAGCTATTCCAAACATTTGACCAATAGAAATCTGAAAATCTCACAGTGCTGCACTGGTACACATGAAATCACTTACAGTATGACGAGGTCTTTTGAAGTGTTTGGTTTGAGTGCAAATTCTTCACAGTTGAGAACTTTGAAGCCATAACCCTCACAAGTATTGCCACTGATCTCCATAGATCGAATGTGTATTGGAAGAAGCCCTGTGTTCTCCAACCTGAAAGTCCTTCGAAGAGTGAAGTTCGGTTCCTTGGCTTTAGCTTGAAGAAATGAGTAACACAGACATTTAAGTAAGCATAAGTAGGATGAGAAAGGTACAGAATCTCAAACTAGTTTATAACAATGAAAACATCTGAAATTTGATTTAATTTTGACACTTACCTTCTGAACAGTCTTTGAGAAATGCCTCGGTGAGCTTAAACCTCAGAGAGCTGCCGAGACCTGGGGTTTTACCAGCCAGTCTCAGACTCTCTGTGGTGCCATGACCATGAACCATGATCAAGTCTACTACTGTCAAGTTGTTCCTGAGCAAACATGACAAGGGTAATGTACAACAGTACAATTCACACCATTCTATTTTCCACGTTCATTTTGGCAAACTAAGCTCACCTGACAACTAGCAGAGAAGAGACACTGTGATTGGTGATGGGTCTAAACCTCACGTTGAAGGACTTTACCTCCCCAGGCATAAGAAGCATGTTGTATACATAGGGCCGACTTAAACCTTCAACAAATCCTGTGGAACTCTTCAACACTGAAGACTGACACACATACAGAAATCCTTAGCAGCATAAAGATACACCATAACCACTGTACAGCAATTCTTAATTTTGGTGGATATCATAAAATGAATTTTGGAAAGTAGAAGAATGAAGTAAAATTCATTCAATTAAACAACAAAATGTCACTACATTGTTACAACACATGTTTTTTTTTATATATTTTATGTCCTTGTTACTTACATGATTTCTATAAACCTGGAATTCCAGTGTATTCACGTCAATGTTGATGTTGGACAACTTTCCTAAAGGAAAACTTTAAGAACAGCAAAAAGACATCAGATGAAATCAGTATTAGTGCTACACGATATTGAAAAAAACCTTCTGTGATGCATACTGTGACGTTAAAAATACAGGATTTTCACAAGATAACTTAAACAGCTCTATTTTTCTCAATTGAATTAGCTAGCTATATTTTGTTTTTATAATATCACACTTGCCATTTCTCACAGACAATAAAAATAGGTCTTCATACATGAAAACACATCACATTATATACAGGGGTCTATAACATCTGTAACTGGTTTATTGCATAGGAAGTGACTTACCTGTCAGCAAGTCTGCCTGTGAACACTGAGGGATTCGGGTAAAGAGCCAAAGGAAGAACCTGAACGAAGACTGGGACATCGGCTGAGTTTTCTAGAATCACTTCCTCTTCCTACAAAGACAAGTTCAGGTCAATGTATTTGACTTGAGGGAAAATACTATAGTTGACTTAAGCATGGTAAAATGTGTTAAAGTGAGCTGAGTTGATGTGTGTATACACTCACCGATGAGCTGTTGGTGTTTGTGAGAGGAAAATGAATCTGTTGTGATGAGTTGACCAGCAAAGGCCATGTGAGCTGCGCTAAGATCTTGGCCTGCACATTCTTCTGCAGATCTGTGTTCACTTCAAAGAAAGCTTCAACCCTAAACAAACAAGAGAATTTCATCAAAGATACTATACATTTAATGTATGGTAATCTAAATCTGGTTTGAAGCAAGATGTATCAGACTCACTCAAGCCCTGATTGCTCTTTGAGCTCTCGCCATCTTTTCAGGAGCCGCTGATGTAGATCTACATCAGCGTCCCATATGTCCTCCTGCATAACCAAACCATGGGGCCTGGATTCAGCTGCAGGAAGAAAAGAAAAAAAACACACACACACGAGAAGTATTCAATGAAAACACATGCATAAAAAAAACAAGTAAATTAAGAAAAAATACTTTGAGATACAGAATGCATACATTTTAATACAAACGGTAATCCCACATAACAGTGATCACCACACTGCAAGCTGGCATCAAAATATATGTTTGCTATCTGGAAAAGGAGTAAAAAAATATATATATTTTTAGGATTTAAAAACAATCGATTTATCCAAAATTATTCTACATTGTACTATTGCAGTTATAGCATAAAATAAACTGAGCAAACTCTGGGCAGGTGCATTTAAGGATAGATTAAGGGTAGATTAAGCATAACATTATAGTGTTGTAATTGGGCCTGGCACCTTGGACTTCCGTCTGGGTTCCAACTCCACTTTGTTATTGCGAAGTCGTTTGAAGTAAAACCGGACGTCCTCTGTGAGAGAGCGAATTTGCTGAAGCCTTACTTTCTGTGAGAATGAACTCTGTATGCTGAATCCTTGGTGAACAACTTTTCCCTAAATTAAAAAAAAAAAAAAAACATTAAAAAAGATTTTCTAAAATGGTCCTAAACCTAATGAATGGTCTGTTGTTCTTTAAAAATAACTGGTTTGCAAAACAGGTCATGCTAGCACAAGGTACTGGAAACAGGGAGTGGTGTTCAAACAGTGCCTGGGGGTAAAAGCAGGGATGAATCACACATGCTCACATTACATGTCTCTTCGTTACTTTAAAATCTCAACGAACAGGTCATTTTGAATCATTATTTAAAAAATACAGGCAAAAGGGTACTTATGACTTATGATTTTGAAAAGAACACTGAGAATAAAAAAAAAAGATAGATAAGTGATTTTACTTACTGGGAATGAAGGAGGAAGAATGATTTGTTTAGATGAACAGCTTAATGTTCCTACTGCTATGAGAGCCTTTACAGGGATGGTCAGTATCTGAAATAGACAGATAAACTGAAGGCCTGGAAAGCATTGCTCATTTGTTTCCATTGTTGTGTTAAAAATATGCCACTTTCATAGGCATGTCACTGATTTATAAATGAAAACATTCTATTTTTTTTACATAATCCTTATATACACTCACATACAGTTGAAGTCAAAAGTTTACATACACCTTGCAGAATCTGCAAAATGTTGATTATTTTACCAAGTAAGAGAGATCATACAAAATGCATGCTATTGTTTATTTAGTACTGACCTGAATAAGATATTTCACATAAAAGATGTTTACATGTAGTCCACAAGAGAAAATAATAACTGAATTTATAAAAAAGTTCAAAAGTTTACATGCGCTTCATTCGTAAAAAAGCCAGGGGGTGAAAACTGTTTGAATTTGAAGATCAGGGTAAACTTAACTTATTTTGTCTTATGGGAAACATTTTAAATGTCATCTGTAGCTTCTGAAGGGCTGTACTAAATGTGAGAAAATATGATATTTAGGCAAAATAAGAAAGCTCTTAATGCATCGTTTTTTTCTTCTGGAGCATCAGTAAGCGTTTGAACCCTCTGTGATAGTTGCATATGAGTCGTCCTCAGTGTGAAAAGATGGATCTCAAAATCATACAGTCATTGTTGGAAAGGGTTCAAATACACACAAATGCTGGAAAACCAAAGAATTTGTGGGACCTGAAGGACTTTTCTGAAGAACAACAGTTTAACTGTTCAGGACAAACAAGGGACTCATGAACAACTATCACTAAACAAAAAAAAAAACAAAAAACAAACAAAAAAAATCCCAGCTGTGGATAATTTAGATAACTACACATTATTAAGAATTAAGAGTATGTAAACTTTTGAATGGGGTAATTTTTATAAATTCAACTATTATTTTCTCTTGTGGACTACATGTAAACATCTTTTATGTGAAATATCTCATTCAGGTCAGTACTAAATAAACAATAGCATGCATTTTGTATGATCTCTCTTACTTGGTAAAATAATCAACATTTTGCAGATTCTGCAAGGTGTATGTAAACTTTTGACTTCAACTGTATATCTACATGCACACATATATAGATTTATGAGTGGTATTACTGATCTCGAGTTTCCAGGTTCACAGATCCCCTTTCTCGAACACCAGCTTTGGCACAACAACCAGCACCATTTTTGTGGCAAAAAAGGTAACAGTGTTTTCTGGATGAAATACGTACCTCATAGTCTGTTGTAATATGTACGGCTCCATCATATATTCCCTCTAGAGCTTTTGCCACCAAAGTGACTTTAAACGATGCATAGTAGCCTGAGGCTAAAATGACCTGTGAGGAAACAGACATGAAACACGGAGTTATGAACACCTACATGTTCTGTAGCCATCCCACTTTTCCTAAACAAATGCACATACCTACTCCAGTGTACGTTTATTGTTAAGTATACAAAAAAACGTGGTCTAACTGAAACATTTCCATGCAAACTGGCCCACTCGGTTTACATTGCCTTTACTTGGGTCTTTGAAAAATGTCTAAAATAATGTCTTTGCTTGCAGTAACCCAAAACCACAAATCTTGCAACACTTCTGCAATTTTACCACAAGTACGGACATGCAAAGATTCCACCGGAAGTCCTATGACTGCCTGCAGATATAATACAATCTGTACAATCTGAGATAGTCATGTATGGAGTAGTCATGTTTCCAATCTTTAAAATCTGTAACATTTTCACTGACATAAATAAAGATCATTAAAAGTGTATAATACATCATTTCATAAAATTGTATCAATGTTTATTATAGGGGAGTATGCCATTTCAGTTCTTTTTTACATACATTATTTTGCATTGAAATTTCAACATTACTCAGCATCCCCTATTTTTTATATATATATATATATATATATATATATATATCAGACAGTAAAGGATTGGTAAAGATGCTCTTACGGTTTTGTATTGGGCGGCTGATGTGTTCTGGAGCTCTTGTGTTCTGCTTAGTGCTATACTTCTGTTCCCTCTTTCAGTGTTAAGCAACTCCATTGACAGACTGTCTCCTGTCACCAACCATGACTTTATCTCCAACTGTAAGGACAGAGAAATCTCTATAATGTATCTGTATGATTCTCTATAATTAATTTATAGAGAAAAAGCCATATCTACATCTCTACATCTCAAAAGCTTAAACAGTACTGCTATTTTTATCCAAATGACAAAATGTCACACTGTACTAAACATCATGACCTCGTACCTCAATTGGGTTGCTGTTGACCACCACAAACACTAAACTGCTGGTGTCTGTAGCACTAAGAACACCAAAGTCTAGGATGTGCTCTCGAAGGCAGGGAGGAAGAACAACGGGCTGTTGAGCAAGAAAGCAAAGACAAATCATGGCCAATTAATCTCTAAAATGATACAAATAAATTTCACAATGTCAAAAATTCATAATTGGGTTACATTAGTGACATTTTGTCACATGTAGGCTGTTTTTAACATGCCTCCAAGAAGCCTGTGTAGGCCCTGACTGGCAGGTGGAATTTAGAAGCATTAGTGATGAGGAGAATGTTGCTGTCGATGTGGATGGAGGGTCGTACTGGTCGAAACAGAAGGGAGAAAATATAGCGGGACTCATGGGGAGGGATAAGAACTGGTGTGCTGAAATTACGCACCTGTTAAAAAACAAACAATATTTTAATTCAACACAAGAACAAGAAGTTTTCAGCTGACAAAAACAAGATTACCCGCATCTAGAGGCTAGAAAAATGTCTTACATTGAACATAGTCTTGGCTTCTTCTGGAAGTGACACGTTGTGGATGCGTATGGCAAAGTTGAAAGTATTGGTGAGGTAGATGGGCCTGTCCACTGGATCTACAGGACTGTCCCGGATGTGGAACAGGGTGGCTGTGTGGTCGAAGCCCAGGTACCTGGAAACGGTGAGCATAAATACATTGTGAGCTAGTTACAAAACTGTATATATACTGGTGAAGAAATCTTACCCTTCTAAAACCTCAGCTTGGTAAGGGATTTCAAGTTTTGAGTAGCTTTTCTCTTTTGCCTTCACCGTTATTTTTCCAGAAAACTGGTCTGATCTTCTTGCTTTTGAAGCTGGAATGTAAAAAAAACAACACCATGAACATTTCTGTAGTTATATCTGTAAACAAACAGTTTGTTCCATGTAAAACAATAACTACTGGTGTCTTAAAATAAATCAAGAATGAAAGAGCTTTGGTAGCATTGTAAACAGACTTCAATTGCTTTGATGTCACCAGACCAAGTTATTACTAGGTCTACATAGAATATGGGCTTATCTGCACTAATCAACACGCACATGCTCATTACAAAAACTTTATGAACTTTTGACTATTGATAAAAATCTAACCCTAACTACAGAGAGGTGTGTGATGGGATAATCTATATAAGAGGTCAAAGGTGACAGTACTTACCATCAAAATTAATACTTGCAACTTTGGTATATCGGCTCTCTCCAGATTTTAGTGTAATTTGTTTGAACTCAACTGTGACCGCTTCATTCGACGGAGTTGGCCTAACACTCTATACAAAACACATAAAAAGCATTACGAGTGATATTTTATTCACTGGTTAAATCAAGAACCTTGCCAGATTTACAATTTACACTACCATTCAAAAGTTTGGGACTAGTAAGATGTTTTTGGAAAAATTTAATAATTTCAATAACTACCATTTATACTGTATTTTTCAAATTTTATCAAACAGCCTCAGTGAGAGAACATTTTTTTACCAACCCCAAAATTTTGAACGACAGCACAAGTAAACAAGCCATGTAAATAAGACACAAATTACCATGATCGATACATCTTTTGCTCCTGAATTTAACAGATGCAAATTCAGTTGCTTTGGTCGATCTGTAAAGTTGAAAGGACATAGATTTGTTACTTTTTTCCCCCCACAGTATCAGTATCCTGCAAACAATTTTGTTGTTTCTACCAAACTACCATCAAATGAAGTGGGGGAAAAAGCACACCTTGCGATCGAAGCGTACCAAAGTCCAGCATCTCTGTGGAGGAGTATATACCAGGTGCTGGGAAAATGCACAAACCATGAGTCAGTGCTAAAGAATATTGGTCTAATGTTATTAAGAAAGGTTATTTTAACTGACCTGTGGTGACTTCAACCTCAACAGGAAGGATGATAAACTCATCCTCATTGGACGCGTTTGTTTTAATTCTGATGAAGGCTGTGTGGTTATCAGCGTCTCGAGAAGAGAAGCTGGCTCTCATCACACCCTTCGTCTCGAATGGAGCGATCTCCTACGGAACACAAAAAAAATGCAGCATATGAGAATAATAAATTCTACCACAACAGTGATTTACAATAACAACCACACTGAAGTGTGAATAAAGTTATGCTGACCCATAATTTTTTGGTGCCACCCTGCTGTCCAGTAGGCAGCTCTAAATGTAGATCTCCTCCACTGGTATACATTTCTACAACCTAAAACCATAAAAACATGTGAAGATGATGCAGACATGTTTATTATTTAGATGAACCGCCAAAACGGCCCACTGGTAAAAGAAAGTATAATATAATAGGAGCACTATTGTGAGTTGAAGAGTTTTGCTTACCTGCAGTGGTTCACTGTGAGGGTTGAAGATGCTTATGAGTGGAGAGAAGCTGCTATTTACTGGAACTCTGGCCCCTACAAAGGGCCTGAGTCTGTAGGGATTGGGGATGCCCACACCAAACACCTAAAATCAAACAAGCGTTCAAAAGCCTTTTAGGATTATCATCGCATTAATAGTTGTACACCAAACACTGAAAAGCTTTAAGTGCATGAAATGTACCTGGTATGTAAACACTCCATGATGCGATGTGTTAATAAATAAGGTATTTTCTACATTCCCTACTACTCGAGCTAGAAACACCACATCAAATGAGGTGTTGCCTCCAGGTGGAATTATCTGTAAATAAATGATGGAATGTGTTACATTTATGCAAGATTACATACATCACTCCATACATATCACTCACTTTGTCGGTCTGTGCATAAACAATAACAAATATAACAAAATTTGTAAATAAAAATGAAAAATCTATAAGCAATTATTTAAAACAAATAATTTAAATAATTTAAAATAAATAAAAGTAGGCACATTATTTTTATGTTTATATTTTATATGAATCTAAAAGTAAACGTGATGTTTTTAGCTTGCTGCAAATGCATTTTTTACCACCTATTAACGTGGCTGAAGTGGATGATGCTAAAAAAATGCTTTGGACGAGGGGTGGGCGATATGGCAAAAATATCATATCATGATTTCTATTACAAATATTACGATTCTTTGTCATGTTGGTTTTACTATTTTGTCTGAGCAGTACAGCCAAACTAATTTCCTTATTATAAAGACAAAGCCTTTCAAGGTAACAAAATATAAAAAAGAATATTTAGGCCAAAGTGGGCGAAGATAAAAATCTTTGTCAGTATTTTGTTTGTTATTAAAAAATAAGAACAAAGATACACATTACAAATACACAATATACAAATAAAACAAACAGTGCTTTATTTTCAGGTACAATAGGCATATTTAGCAGGAGCATTCAATAAATTGAATGAACAAATATAAAAAATAAAACACCATATTGATTGATTCATATTAAAGCAACTGTATTTTTTTCAGTCAAGAGTAGTGAGTTCATTTTTTTCTCTTTGTGTTTTGCTGTTTTAACATTAAAGAATACAAATTCTATCATCTGTCTGTCGATTCTGTCAGTGTTTTATATTCATACCATCATTTACTCAAAATTAGTTTTAAACCTGAATGAGTTTCTTTCTTCTGCTGAACATAAACGCTATTTTGAAGAACGTGGAAACCCAAACACAGTTGCTGGTCCACAGTGACTTCCATAGTATTTTTTTCCTGCTATCAAAGTCAATGTGGACCAACAACTGTTTGGTTACCCAGATTCTTCAAAATATCTTTTTGTGTTTAGCACTAGAAAGAAATTAATACAGGTTTGGGACAACGTGAGTGAGTAAATAATGACAGAATTTAAATTGTAGGGTGAACTATCCCTTTAATGACAGTCGGCAGCATGTTTAGTACTGTCCCTTTAAGTTTAAGACCTGCACGTATCTAATATACAGGCACGCATCCGTTTCTCTCTCAACTGTTTACTTTCATTTTGGACATAACCAACTGAGTCTATATGTAAACCTTTTGTGTTTTGACAGTATTAGCTCAAAAGATAACTTAGTTGAGTAATCAGGCACTGTTAGACAGGCGTTTTAGTACGCACACTTCAGAAAAAGCGCACGTCAGACCAGCGCATGAATGAAAAGTTTAACCGGCAAGGCTTTAAAACACACGCAAATAATGTAATTTTGTGATTGCGAATAAGTGCAGTGTCCCGTGAGAGTAACTCCACTGCTGAGTTAACACCGATGTGAATGTATGTCTCATTGTACAGTATCTTGATACGGCAGCACCAGAGCTGTAACTGATATAATGTGCGCTGTAGACAGATACTACGATATTTCTCCAAAAGCAGATCGTGGAGACATTTTTATCGTCCACGATCAAAAATCGTCATATCGCACACCCCTACTTTGGACCCAGTTTACACTTGTTTTTAGCATCATCCTATTTCAAATGCGTCATCCAAAATGGATGTTAAAACGGGTTGTAACCTTGGGTACCCAAGAGTACACTGAGTTTACGACGGCTGATGTCGAGTCTGGTTAGCCACAAGCCATTAGCCAGGGCAGAGGAGCTGATTTATGCAGGTGTCAGAAACAGGTGGGATGTGTTTAATTTATAACCGCCTAGAGTGTGAGCACACACACACACACACACACACTAAAAGCTTTAATTAGAAGTTTCAGTGAGGCCAACGTCCTGCTGTTTTACTGACGTGAATGTGTGTAAGGGTGATGGTCAGTGACTCCTTCCACACATCAGAAATATACAAAACAAAGAGGTGTCTTCACTGAGGTCTTCATCAGATGAGCTTTGGTGTGAGCTCAGACATTTATGCATGTCGTCTCCCATGCCAAACAATAAGATGAGGTTTTACCACACACGTCCAGCAGCTGGCACACGAGCTAAAAGAACATTTCCTTTGTTCTTTTGTGCTAGTTTTGAACAGGAAGTCACAACTGTCTCAGTACTTTGTAGATCAAAATTTGAGTCTTTCTGTGATAAATAGACTACCATTCAAAAGTTTAGGGTCAGGATTTTTTTAATGTTTATGAAACTTGTTCACCAGGGCTAAATTAATTTGATCAAAAACACTGTAAAAATAATTCTGTGAAATATGAAATAAATGCTGAAATAAAAATACAGCAGCCATTCCGCCAGTATTCAGTGTTTCATGATGCTTCATAAATCATAAAAAAATAAAATGTATCATCAATGTGGAATACAATTGTGCTGCTTAATATTTTTTTGGAAACTGTTATAATGTTTTCAGAATTTTTGAGTACTTCATACGAACAGTATTCATTTGAAATAGTTTTTTTTTTTACATTAAATTTCATAAAAATCATACTTACCCTATTCTGAAAAAAGGATGCATGAAAATGTGATGTAGTTGCTGATATTGATATTAAACTTATTTCTTCTGAACTTGGATTGTGCAAGTAAACTTTTTCCATTTTTGGCATTCCAACTGGCCTGTGGATAGAGACAAAAAAATATTTAGCATCCAGGAAAATAAATAAATCTATTCAGCATCTGAGGTGGCTCATTCCCATTTATCACATATGTGCAAGTATAAATAAGAAAGTACATACAAGTATAAGCACTAAAAACAAGATCAAAGTTTGTTAAAAACCTAATTTGCTCAATCAAAAATATAGAAAAGACTTGTTAAACAGTCAGATAAACTGTTTACTGAACATGCTATGACATTAAAGTACAAGATATGAATGAGCTAATTTATCAGAGGTTCTACTGCTTGATGCTAGTGAGAGAGAGATTGGCCTGATCAAGGCTGTGCAATGACTCCATAGGAAGTTAAAGAGGAGTGAAGTAGGAGTTATCTTGTAGAAAATTGGCAGAAAATCTCATACGCCCATTATTTGTGAGGGCAATATAGAAAGCTTGTTTTACAACTCCACACACTGACAGTGCATTCCAACATGTATAAATGACAACTATGTATGGCACATAGAAGGGAAAACAAAGCTCTCAAGAATAACTTCTTCAAAACTTTTTACAGTGGGTTCACCCATGTTTATGAGTGCCTTTCTTCATTTATATTTTAGATCAAAACAATAATGTTTTTTCAAGTAATATAAACCACAGACTTCATTTTATGTATAAATCGAACACTGCTATTATAGAAACCCATAAGAAATCCCCAAGTGAACCCTTGTGTAAAAAAGCTCATTCTCTTCCGGACTACAAATTTAAAGGCTTTATAGAGCATAGGAGTGATCACTTCTGAAAGCAATGCTTATTGAGTGAGAAGCTGTTGAGATCACCTGACCTGCTGGCTGCACAGGGAGTGAGCTAATAAAACTAATGCATCTAATGAGGCAGGGATGGGTGTTGGCACTCAGCTTCTTTAAATGACACATACTAAAGTACATATAAAAGTACATAAAATAACAGTGCAATAATACAACAAAAAATATTTTAAAACTTCTGTAGAAAACCATCCAGCGATTCTTAGAATAGGTCACCTGACGGAAATGTTGTAATCGGTGTACAGTATTATATATAGCTTGTTATATATAGCTCCAATTCGAAGCTATTGAGGAAAAAATGTTTTCCTTTATTCAGTTGAAACTAAGTGATGCTAAGCCAACAGGAAAACTGCAGATTAAATATATTATATTACACTATATTATAACACTGAATTATATTATATTATTTTTATTTACATTTGTAAGCTGTAAGTGTTGTGACTAGTCTTTTAATTTCCAAATCACAGTTTATATACGTAACAAAAACTACGTAATAATTAGGGGGGAAAAGTGCATTTTAGATGTTTCAATTTCATGTGATACTGTAGGACAGAGCTGTCACTGCTTTAAAATCTCAAAACCTAACCGGTGAGAGTTGACTTACTGTTCATGAAAGTCCAACATTGGAGGCTCAAAGCGTATGGGTCTGCTGTTCCCCCGCTGAGAGGACGCACTGCAAGAGAAAGAGGAAACACTGTAAATGAGGGGGAGACGGTGAGAGACACTATTTCTTGGAAGCCAATGTGCTTTTTTTTTCTTCCCCCAAAAACACACCATAACATGGCCTGTCGAGGATCAAATGATGCCTCTCTATTTTTCTTCAGGCAAAAAGAAAGATACACCCACACTTACACATACACAGTAACAAATAGGCTTTGTCTGGCATGGAAGCATCAGGTTTACACCAAACATTAAAAGTTCAGGTGAAATATGCTTCCACTGGGCAAACCTTTGACTCGAAGAGTTGGACCAAACACCAAACCACATTCACGCATACATTTTTTTGAGAGTCTGAAGTAATAATACCACTCCCCTCCCCATTGTACCATATTTCATTTAATGCTTACCTCCTCGTATATTGGCAAGATTTTGCAGTTGGCAGACAAAATAATGAAATTAACCTCTGATAAATGATATGGTCCCTCAGGTCAGATATCAGGGTGTAACCAACAAATGTGGCCTAAGTTATTGTCATTGTTTTGAACAGATAGAAATGCTTTTTAGCATGCATTTGCAAACTCACTTCAAAAATAGCTTAAGCATGAATTGTTGATTTTGTTCATTCAAAGATCATGGAAAAACTGACACAGGGAGGCTAAAGTGAATTAGGGTGTATTCACACCTATCTTGTTTGGTTCGACTGAATCAAACTCAAGTTTGTTTTCCCCCTTGCTGCGGATCTTTTTGGCAGGTGTGAATACACCAATCGCACTCTGGTGTGGACCAAACAAACTCTGGTATGGTTGAATGGATGAACCAATGAATGGATGACGTTAGCACACATGTGGTTGCGTTTACAATTTCTGGTTCACTTGCAAAAAGGGCTGTGTGAAAGCGAACCACACCAAACAAAAACAAACAAATAAACAAACAAACAAACAAACAAAAATCAACATTGTATTTAGTCTGGACCAAAGCAAGTGAACTAGTGGACTTTCCTGGTGTGAATACACCCTTAGTTAGCCACAACTAAGGAAGAAAATGCTTTGAAACTCCTTTGAAATTAGGTGTTTAGGATCCTATGATTTCCATGATGTGGAAAATGCGGACGGATTCGCAGAATCTAGTCATAAAAACGGAATTGTGTGTATAACGCATTGTCACAATTTGCCAAATTTTGGATGGATACATCAAAATCATATCACATACAAACAGAAACGTGACATACATATACAAACAGAAACTTTAGGGTCTTTCACAGCAACTTGTCAAATAAAATGTTTGGTATAACTTGAAGAAACCATGGCAAAAATATTACTTAATATAATAATAGTACTATAATACTACAACTAATGATAAAATTGTGAAAACATTATTTTTAAAGGAATATTTACCAGAAAAGTCAATTAATTAGAGAGGTTTTTGATTATTAATTTAATGAAACCATAAATGGAATCAAGGAAATTCATGGAAAACAGAATTTGGTAAAAATAAAATGTAATAAAATGCTGTTTAATAATAATGTTACATGATTTCAATTAATTAAAAATGCCTTTTGATTAATACATTTTTATTTAAGCATTAAAGCAGTGTCTAGAAGAAAAAAAAAACAGTATCCAGAAAAAATGAAAACGGAATTTAGAAAAAAACTCAAATGGAATTTGGGAAAAAATAAAACAGATTTTATAGGACCCCAGGAGTTGGTTGATTTTATGGGAGTATTATATTTATTTATTTTTACTGATTTGATAAATGAATATTACCACTTATTATTTAATTATTGATTTAAACAATATTTTAGTATATAGTATAACTATAGTATAACTTAACATACAACAATACTATAACAAATTACTGTTACTATATTATCATTATGTCTAGACAGACAACAGACTCAACACTTTGATCTGAGTGCAACTCTACAATAGATCCATTCATCACACTCACTCCACTGGCAGTATAACTAATGTTTTTCATAGAGGGGTAACATTCTAAAACAGTTTGACTCAAGGACCCAAATTTCTGTACGAGGCAAAGCTTATGTTAAACCACTAAAATGAACTCATAACCGCTCTCCAACCCTGAGAGTGTCAGAGTGACAGACAAATTAGTCATGCCACTTGACTAAAGACATCGTTTCATAGTAGCAAGACTCGCTGCATATTTGTGGATTAACAACAGAAAGTGGCACATCAAGTTGCACAGCAATGTGTTCGCGAGAAATAAAGCCTGTATCTTGTGAATCTCTCTGCTGCAGCTTAAGGATAACACAAACACTGTTATGAACTAATGTGGATGATTTTAAAGCCTGACTCAAACAGTGTCAGCATAAGCAGTGTCATAATGAACTAGAAGAGAGCTAAAGGGTGAGTTACACACCACCAGCAGATTAATTTGCCATTTTAAGGAGCCATAAAACATGTCAGTGTGTCATGCAATGTTTTAGTGGAGTGTGATCAGATATAGTTAATGCCTTGTGATCAAATAAAAAGAGTGTCAAGGCATTAACTAGGCTAACTGGTCTGGTGGCACAAACCACATAAAAAAGCTGCAAGAAAGTCCTTAACACAGCTAAAACAGTGTCAACCACTTCCCAACTGCAGTATGTGTGTATGGTGATGTGCTTTAAAAAAACTGAAGAGCTGCAATAAAAACACCACTATCAATAGACACAAAGTTCAATACTAGGTCTGAAAAAACAACAGAAAATCAATCTATCCATCAGAAAGAGGAAACACTCAAAGCCTATTAACACTAGATCACAAAGATATACATTTATTTGTCACATACAATTGTGTATGTGACAAATAAAACTCTTGAATCTTGAATTTTTGTAATAAAAATACACAAAAAAGTGTTTGCTTGCTTCCTCACTTGTGCTACACTTGGGCATGCCCGCTAAACTGTATGCAACATGCTGATGTGTCGACTAAGGGTGTGTCCTCCTGCAGCTGAGATGACGAGTCAATGCAGACAATCGGCCAATTAAATCCAGCCACCACTAGCATATGCAGACAAGTAGGCTGGCCAATACTTCAAGCTGGAAAGCAGGGCTAGCAAAGTTTCAAAATCCCTGGTGGCCCTTCGGGCAGGTACTCTTCAGATTTTGGTAGCCCGAAAATTTATTTAACTAGCCCAAATAAAAAATAAAAAAACATTTTTTAAATATAGAAAATCAGATAGGAGTCTAATTGTCGATCAAAAATATTTTCAATACACAAATATCAACAGCAAGTATCTGCAGAATTTTAAACAAATAAATTTAAGGCAATTTATGACCCATTTTAAGAGCTGCACAAGAAAAATGAACATTGTATGATGGGGTTGGACAACCTCTATGGTAACATACAGTATTAAGCCATAAAATTGCATGATTTACAGTTCAGATACAGGTTTTCACAAAAACAAATCTTATACAACAGCATTTCAGCCTTAGACCATTTTTATGAAAAGGGATAAATCAAGCATATAAATTATTATGTTAAATTAAAACGAATAAATATTAGATTTTTAGAAGGCACATTAACTGCTTTCTCATTTACAACTCTGTGCTTGCTGCTTAAAAACAATGGTCGATATTTGCATTGATCTGACTATAAACAGCAAGAAAGGCTTATTGGCGCTTTAGGAGCGGCTGAATAGGCCTATAGTGGTTTCCAGTACACAAAGCAGCACCTCCCGCGCTCATAAACGCTGCTTTATCAGGCGTTATAGGTAAGATGAAATGAAAATGCCAAAGATACGTTTCTGAGGACAGTCGCTTCCCTTCTGATACGTTCACAACATAAAGACATCCGTGTTGTGTTTTGATTTGAAAAGTGCAGCGCTCATATTTATTCAATGACATCATTGCCATGTCGCCATTCTTGTCTTTCCGTCCCCAACTGTAAGACCTCTTGAAATTATAATTAAGACATTTCTAATACCATTTAACGTTTTTAAAACTTATGGCCTTAAGTTTGATGCATCTAAATTGAAGAGTTTTTAAGGACCTGCGGGAGCCCTGTATTTTAAGGTAGCCCGTCGGGCCGGGCAGTGATACATTTTGGTAGCCCGACTGGAAAAAGCAATAGCCCCAGGACGTCGGGCTAGCGATTTTGCGAGCCCTGGGAAAGCTTTGGTAGGTTGAGCAAATGAATAAACCACCTAGTACACAAAAACTTGATCTAGTTCAAAACAAGTCTGAAATAACTTCTAACTTATAAAAAGTAATGTGCACATCAAAATTCCTCTGGTCTTTTAAGAAAAATAGTAACCTTTCCGTCAGAGTCATTCCTCTTTCATACCAGTTCCTCTGCTTACAAACTTAAAAGACAGTGTTGTGTAACTTCATAAACTCGCTATGAGAGATGTTAGGATGGAAGATAATTACCTAATTTACCTCTTATCCAAAGAGTAAAATCACTGCTGAAGTACTTAAAATGCCACAGCAAAGAAAAATTCATTCATTGATTCATTCATTCTCTTCGCTCCACTTTGCGACAATTTAGTGAAAGCCAATGACTGCCAAAAGTATCTGAATCTGATTCAATCATTTGAAATGCGAAATGACAACTTGTGACACTTGTATTTTTTGCTCAATTTGTTGTTCCTTGAGCACAGGAACGTCTTTAGAGGGAGTTTTTAGTTCACGCGTCTCGTTAAGTACTGAACAAATGTTGAACTGAACAAAAGTACTGAACAAAATTCTTGGGGCAATCTAATATAAACCACATGCTGACTCTGGCCAAGCACATACAAAACGATGCATGCAGAAAATCTCTGGGTGTATGAAAGTTTAAACCTTACCTCTTTTGATGATATGAGCTAAGATCAATATCAGACTCTGTCTGTAAGAAGAAAAGAAATTAAATTAGCCTTTAAAAGTTAGTAGTACTAACATGCAGAACATTTAAAGCAGATAGAGCAGGTTATAATGACAGACCGTTTAGGTCAAACATATCTAACCAAACTGTTAAAGTCTATTCTTTGGACAAGGATCTTGCTATATCTATGGGCTACTGTTTGAGTACACTGAGTTTGTGTTAAACTCTCAGAAGACGGCCTTAGAGAGGTTCTCACTGAGGTTCACTTCTGTAGGGCTAAAATACGATGGACACAGCCGGATGGGGAGTACGGTCTAGCCTATTTATAAACCTCAACATTTCCACAAAAGTCCAAACTGACATGTAAACAAAACCACTAAGAACATAGAGTTCATAGTCCCATTCAAGGCACTATTACAGCTATGCTTTAAAAGTGGTTTAGATATTTTCTATTATTGGAAAATAGTTTATTGGGCAATTAAATGCATTTGATAACATCGTTTAGGCTGTCACACCTTTTAAAGCCTAATAAACCATGAATAGTACTGCAAAGAATGACACATACAGTACTAGAAGAGATAAAGAAGCCTTTACAGAGACTTGTTAAAATATATAAATTGATAAAGCCTTTAAAACTGTTGCAAAATCTCTCATTAAAGGTGGAGTAAGCGATTTCTGGAAGCCAATGTTGATATTTGAAATCACCAAAACAAACACACCCCTACCCCTGATAGCTCTGCCCCACACATACGTAATCTACGCAACCCAGGCAACGATTAGTTCTGTGAAACAAAGCAAAACGATGTGTTTAAAGAGAATGAAAAAAAAGATCGGTCCTGTCTGTTGTTTATTAATTCAAGTGGTGACGTTCTACAATGTTGTCCGTTGACGCTGTACTTAATCATGTCACTGGAATTCGAGTTATCACTGTCCCAACGTGCAGTGAGTCAGAGAACTTACCAGTGACCTAATTTTTGTACACGATCAACTGATTCACGAGCTCAGGAGCTGATTGAGACACACCCAGTGTCTACACTGGATGCTGCATGGCGTAACAAATCTCCGACAGAGAACTGCTGCCGCGTTCTATTTATGACGTACTGACACAAATTTCACATGATTTTCAACGGTCGCTTTATCGTGTCCAATGTGGGCAGACTTTAGCTGTTGCGGTGCGCGGCGTCCGGTAGGGGTGTGAATCGGCACTGGTTTCACGATTCAATTCGATTACGGTTATCATGTCAACGATTCGATTCAATTCGATATCCCGATGCATCACGATTATATCAAATTTATTTTGTGCATTTTTATTAAATTATACAAGCAAGCTACTTTTTGAAATAATTATGTTAATTAACATTAATTAATATATAATTAATTAATTATTGCTAAGAATTAAAAGTAAATATAGCTTCAAAACATACAAGCAAATATAAAGTAATAAAGGGGGAAAAGATGATTACAAGTGATGAACAAAAAACACTTTCAGTATCTGGGAGTGCTTTAAGTATCACAAGTTTACAGATTCCTCAGCATTATTGCCATTTGATTATTACTGATGAGATCATAGACACTGACAGCTTTAATAGACTGCATTCACACTAATGCACAGATCTATTTCCACATATCAGATGTTTTGTCCTGTTCTGAAAACTGACTGTTTACATCAATTTCGTATCATAATGCAGTGCATTTAACCGCAGCTGCGAGTTTCAGGACAAAAAAGCACAAATCGCACGCAAAAGTCTGTCAGTATGCGTTTCATGCATCTATTAGATACATTCCAAACAGCAGAAATAAGCATATCTATGCGCAGGTGTCTCACAGCACATATTCTGTACAATGAAGCCTGCCATATTTGTCTCTAATGCGCAACCTCAGCGTCTGATCGCAGGCCTTCCGCTCCTTGAGTTCTCTCCAGCGCTGGAAAGCTGATCCGATATTTACACGGGTCCTACTTCTTGCCTTATCGTTCCGCAGACATTTTTCCACTTTTGTTTTTTATCCGCCATCACTATCTTTCTGTCACTCGGCTCGGCTGTTCATTGAACGCTCTCTCCTTCATATCATGAGTAGACATGCCCCTTACTGCTGATTGGCTACAAGTTTGTTTTGGTACTCAGCCCCGACTCAAAAGCATTTTTGAAAAATTACATACCCCACCTTTAACCTTGAGTAACAACTAAATGATAGACAACTGGAGTATCAATTTATTTGTAATTTAAATAATTGTTTTATGTGTAAATAATCATTTCCTACAGAACTGTTTTTGCAGAAAAGGAAGAACAAAGTTCCACCCTCAACATACCTGCCTATACACAAAATTATACTATTATAATAATTAGTTTGTTTTCAAAAAATAAATTATACTGATTATACTAATTATGCTGATTTAACTCTTACAGACACAGAAAGTGAGACAAAACAAAGTTCAGTACGTTTTGAACTTTCAGTTTAGTAAGTTACCCAGATGCTAAATCAATAACTGCTCACACAGATTTAATGATCATTTAGGCCTAAGATCATCAGTTTGTTCAAAAGACGGAATCAAATGCTTTGCTTTGTATGCTTGCGTATCCAGACGAAGCAAAAAAGATGGTGTGCTACTTTTTTTTTTTCAGCTCATCACACTCTACAATTTCAGTGGCAGTGCATGTACTATATTACTTACATAAAATTAAAGGTAACTAATAGTAATATTACTATTAAAATATGAAATTGAACAACTGTGGTAACAATTTTTTTTTAATTGAACTCTTTTCTGTGGATTGTCTCACTACCTTTCAAATAAAGGAATCCAGTATCATCCACTAATAGTGACATCCGTAATTATTTCATAATTTATTGACAACATGAAGCTTTGTGGTATTCAGTGTAGTCACAGCTCATCCAAAAATGGTGTTTGAGGAATTTCCTACGGCCTTGACACTGCAATGCAAGCTTCAAGCTATCAGCTATCAGTCACAAAAACGTACCTGCAAGAGGCCTCCTTCCCCAAAGTGTAGTACCTCCAGGATGTTGTCTGACTGTATGAAAGCTGTAGACAGAAACAGAAAATTCCCATGAGGTTTGGATATCAGCAAACAATGCCATGCAGGTTGATGATTTGAGTTCCCAGTGTGTGCAAGAGGCTCTCTGGGAGTGTATCAGATTTGAACACAATTACTCATCAGACAACACAAAAGACTGAAGAGACAGGGAATCATTACAGTCATTTTGCGATCATTCACTGTCTGGATTTGTCTCGAGTGAGCTGTTAATTGAGGACTTTGAAGAACCGTATAGTTTTACTGTCTCATGCATTACTATGTAAGAGATGCTATGGTTGCCACGGCTTCCTGGAAGCTATTTTTGAGGCCAGGAAACAGCAAAAAAGCAAGCAAATCAGAAATGGAAATGTCAGAAATGGATGTGGTCAACGTGAAGTTTACCTCAATCTGATTTCAGATGTTTTTATGTTAGTAGCTTCATCAATGTAATATCAATATCCTTCAAACAGGAAACCACTGATGACAGTTAATGCACAAGTATGGGCACAAAATATAGATAAGTCAACCGTAAAAGCGTGTAGGGACATCCATATTGTCAACCTAATGAATTTTTTCATGCGCCTATACTAAAACATAACATCAGAAACCCTCTGAGCAGAAGCAGATTTTTTACAGATGGCTAATGGCAAGTCCTCCCAGAGCTGCGGAGTTCTCATATTTGGCTTCATGTCAGTATACTTGCAGTGCTATTATTAGTCTGCAGTTCTGTAACTCTAGTGAAGTTTATAGTGATAGAGGCCAGTCACGCTCCCTCGTATACACTTTCAGAGGTACAGAAAACACGCATTACTTCCCACACCACATCATGTTACATCATATAATTAACTAAGAGAGGTGCAGAGTCCACTTCATCAACAAACATTAATTAAATCTTGAGTTAAGTGTCAACTGGACCAATTCCCATCATTTTTATATTTGGGAAAGGAGGAATCAACCAATAACTGTGGGCTGCATAAATCCAATATATATCAGCATTGCCGATAACTATACATTGGGATATAGGGCTGCACGATTCTTGCTAAAATGTGAATCCGATTTTTCTCCATGGGAATTGAGATCACGATTCTCTTACACGATTCTCATTTTTTCAACCAAAATGTATTGCACTCAAGTACAAAAAAAAAAAAACGTCAGCGTCAACGCCTCTCGTTTACTTTGAATGGAGTGACATCAAGCATTGCCGAACTGAATTGCTTCACTGACGTTGCATGC
This sequence comes from Barbus barbus, assembly GCF_936440315.1. Lineage (NCBI taxonomy): Eukaryota > Metazoa > Chordata > Actinopteri > Cypriniformes > Cyprinidae > Barbus > Barbus barbus. Next base: position 16,030,725 of record NC_136753.1, read on the forward strand.
GGCAGAAGTTGAAAACTTTTCAACTTTAAGCGCCAACGCAGGCGTCAGCCAATCAGATTGCCTTATGCAAATACACTAGCGCAGATGCTAGCCAATCCCGTTCATGCAGCACCAGAAAAGTATGTGATTGGCTGTCATCACTATGACGGCGCGTCAGCACCAGAGCCGTTGAGAAACAGAGTTGCGACACTCCCATAGCCTTCCATAGGAATGCGGAAGTAAACACTTAGGAATGCGGAAGTAAAGCGTGTCATGGAGCAGCCAATACTTCCAAACAACCGATAGTTTCAGCATTGAAGCCCATTCATTTCAATGCTTCTCAAGCACAGTCGCCAGAAATTTGAGGAACTTACAGCATTTTTTGCCATTTTAACCCACTAGTTTACCTCTCGGAAATCTGACCAGTAGTTGTATTTTATGAAACGTGTTATAGTTAATGTTTATTTTTAGAAAATAGGCAGTATATGCTATATTTGCAGTTAGATAACGTGGATATATTATATAATTAAATATTTTGATGAATACAGTTGGTTGCCTTTTTTATTTTTAAGTATTTGCAAAACTTAAATTTTATTTTGTTTTCATTTACATTTAGCAGACGCTTTTAGCCAAAGCAACTTACAATGTAGAAGCAACCAGACCAACGAAAGAGCAACAAAATACAAGTCTCAGTTAGTCTAGCACAGTTAACATAGCAATGATTTGTTTTTTAATAAATAGAAATAAATAAATAGAATAGGTAAGTGCTAGTATTAATTAGTCAGATGGTGGCGAAAAAGATGTCTTTAGATGTTTTTTTTTTTAAATGGCTAAAACCATTTCTAGCATTGTTCTAGCATTCATTGATATTCACTTGTGTATCCATATTGTATCTTTTATTTTAACAATATTGTATTAAAATGTGAATAATAGGTGACCATAGATGAAGAAATATATATTAATACAATAACACATTTTGCATACTGATTAGATTTCTTATACTCTTTAAATAATCATAATTTATTTCATCATTGGTCTACACATCCACAGGAATAAGTGTAACACAAAAACACACAAAGTCAGGCCTCAAGTCTCCAATCTTTATTAAGCAGTTTACATTATACTTTGCATACAAAGAAATGTAACCGCCTTATCCTGTGTGTTGCATTGTACTATGTTTTTACTCCATAGTTAAACAAGAAAAACCCATTAATATTATTTCCATTAAACTCCACAGACAAAATGCTACTATCAGTATATTAAATTAATCAATGGACGTTTTGTGTTCATATTTGCCGGAAAATGCTGCAAATACCCGTTGTTGTTGTCTGACCCGATTAATCCCATACAAACCTATGGACAGCACGGAGTTGTTTGGAACTATTGAGAGCTCCGTGAACCACGTGACCGCGCAGCGGCGAGATCAAAGCGTGTCGCAACTCTGTTTCTCAACGGCTCTGGTCAGCACCAAGCTTCAGACACGCCCTCCATCAAGCATTGATGCTGACGCCCCGTTGAAGCAGTGATCATTCTGCGAACGCGCCTATTGACTCCGTTTAGGTCTGCCGCCTTGTTACACGTCACGTGAGTGACAGTGGAACGTGGCCAATGAGGGAGAGGAGAAAAGTGATCGAGATTTATGATTGATTGGTGAATTAATAGTGTTTTGTTACTGTGTGAGTGTGACCAATAACGCGTGAATACAGCATGATCTGAATGCAGGGAAATACACGGAAGTGAATCGCTGTCATTTAGAAATGAGATCGCATTTATGTATGAATCGAGATCGTGATTTTTTTCGATTAATCGTGCAGCCCTATTGGGATATATATTTCTGTAACAACGGGTTATCGGCCAAATACATAACGATAACGATAACGATCCGTCACGTCCATTGCCAAGTATAGATCTCTGCGAAACAAAAAAAGGGAATTTCCCAATTATTATTTCAAACTGGTATAGGCATTTTTTAACTATCCAGTCAAAAAAAGTACAGAAGCCCTAACTGTGCGTTCACACCGCCGCCGGCGACGCTGTAGAAAGATTCGTTGACGCTCTAACGATCGAGCGCTTGGTCTTGTATTTAAGGGAGCCGCAAAGAAACAAGCAGGTTGATCTTGTGCAGACTGACCACAAGTAGAGTATAAGTTAACCTCATGAAATATTTTAATTGTGAAAGTAAGAAATTGCTCGATGGAAAGAACTTAATTATAGTTACATGTTTGCTAACGAAATAAACCAATAAAAGCCATTTGTGGTGTGTTTTTGTGTTCATGGTTAATTGCTAAGTTAGTTTAATTTCAACATGCAGTTTATAGCAGTTTATAGGAGACGTTTACTAGCCTAGGTCTTTAATTAACATTAACATTAATTTGTGCGCAGCCTACATTCCAAACTGTCCTGGTTGAAGTGTAGCCTAAATGCAATTGGTCAAATCGGTGTTGTTTTGAGCAAATTAATTGCATTTCCGCTGAAAAACAAGCGTTCTAGCGTGAAAATGCTTGGGAACTAATGTGGTCGGAACCAAAGTTTACAGGACTGCATTCTCTGGAACCCTCTCAAGCGGAGGACTCCTACATTCCGATTGGTTGCCGCCCAACCGCGTCATAGCTCATTACCATAAAGTTGACCTGACTTCAACTCTCCTCGACGGCCTCACCGTCCAAGACGCGCCGCTCTCGCCGCCGGCTCACATTGAAAATGAATGACTTCCGGACACTTTGACGCTCTCGCCGGCGGCGGTGTGAACGCACAGAGGTCATGTATTATTTATTTATTTTTTCTTTCTTGCTTTTTTCATGATTGCAATTATTTTGTTGCGTCTACATCATGTCAAGATCACGAGAAATCAAGAACTAAAAATATAATGCTGCAAGATTTTTGGATTTCCATAAAACTGTGAAAAACTGTGATCTGCAACCCCCCCCCATGCACACCCCCACATGCATAGATGAATGCATGAACATTTTACTTTATTGTAAATTATTTTTGAACACTTTTGCAAAAAGTTATGGTTACAAACTCTTTCTTTGCCTCCCTATACTTGAACTCTGAGCATGGACAAAAAAGAAAAACATTAAACTTAAAGATCACATTATTTTTCTAAATTTCTATAGAAACCGCAATAATATTGTTTTTAATATAATAGCCTATATTTTTGTCTTATGAATACTTAAATACTGACTATGCAGGGCTCCAGACAAAAAAATCGAGTAAGGAGCCATTGGCTCCTATAAAAGAAAAACTTAGGCGCCAAATTATTTTTTTAGGTGCCACAGAATAAAAGTGGTTTATTTTATTATTATCATTTAATTCCGCCCCCCAGAATGATCCCTCCAGATGATCAGATCGACCGGGGGACTAAGGTTCACTTAAAGTGTGAATTAAATGTCTTTTACAACTTGAAATATACAGTCACAAAGAATTGTTCGTTACACAGAATCTGTACCAATATCATGGACCATAAGCATCACTTGGCAACTGAGTGCAGTGCATCCTATAAATGTTGTCACGTCTTTCACACATTCAGTCTGTTTTTCTTCATTAGTAAAATGCAATTTTATAGGAGGAGTTGAATCATGTACAACAGAATAAGTAAAAATATTAATATGCAACAGCGCATAAATATAGCAAAACGCTCCTCTTTATAGTTATTTTTCTAGCTGACTGATGAGTTTATGGACACCGAGTGGTTATTCTGAGGTAAATGTATTACAATGCAATGTTTACAAGCTTTATACATTTCCTCAGTTTGAAACACTGAAGGAGCTTTTACATAAAACATTTCAGTAAGTTGTACTATAGGCTTTCTTATTGCCTACCTTTTGATCATGTTCATTTCATACTATAGTAGTAAATCGAAATATATAATGGGTTCACTTGCTGCTTTAACTGAGGTGCTAAAGAGATCGCGCCTGAGCATTAAGTGCGATACTCTCCGCTCGCGCGATCCGGACGCATACACGGACCGTGTGGACGCGGGGTACTGGTGTTTATATTACCCAAAGTGTGCGCTTGTGGTCCGCATTAAAGAGCACCCAAACCGCATCATTTGAATTTCGTAGCATTTTAAAGCTGATACTTTGTTTATTAAAAAGTAAGACAGCACAAAGCTTTTTGCGATTACTGGATGGCAAGTGCGCTTCAAATAACAGGAAGTCCATGCATTAACAGAACACAGCATATAGACTAAGATCTCGATAAGAAGAAGCCATAGTAGTAATGATTATAAATGAGAATTGTTGACGATATTGCCAGTATCCACAGAGCTGACAGCTTTACCTGTTGACGTTTGTTCAAGTTGTGCACGAAATAGACACGACTTTTCTGCACTTGCACTTTGGGGCTGTTTACACCTGGTCAATTCATGCATTTTTTCCTGATCGGATAGCTATCTGATCCTGAAAAGACCAGGTGTAAATGCCGTCCGAAACGCATTCGAGACGGATATAAATCCAATCGCTCGAACCACTTCAGGAGGTGGTCTGGGCGAAACCGGACAAGTGTAAATGCATCTGGTTGTTGAAACCACATATGGTAATTTTACTCCTCCCATAATATTAAAATAATAGACGTGTGAGAGCGTTTTATAGGCTATATGGCATGTTATAGTCAGATATGACAGCGCAATGCAACAAGCATCACCGCGGATGAGTAGCGGAGTATTTCTTCAGCAAGCGACGTGCAAACTGAATGAACCTGAAAGTAAGTCGCAGACGCTCAACACACAATCTTCTTCATTAAAAGTAGCGAGACTAGCCTATCTTTCCAGTGCTGATGCCGCGCGCTCTCTTGTTGCGGTCTCTGATATTGAAATTAGCTGATAATTAATAAAATTATCCATTGCTTTCATTGACGTGAACTCCGTTATATTTGCATATGAAGCGGGAATTGAAGAATGGATTTATATCCGTTTTGCGAAGACATATTTATGTGGCCAAGTGTAAATGGGGAAACGTTTTAACAAATCATATAGATATCCGATCAGAGAAAATGCATGAAGTGACCAGGTGTAAACAGGCCCTTTCAGGTCTCTCTCACTGCGTTCAGTTGTTATCTGACAAAAAGCAACAATTACCCTACCTACTTACGAATATATGCAGTAAAACAGATCACAAATATAAATTAACAAATGTAAATAAATTTCCTCACCTTGAAAACCGAGTAGGTTAACGTTAAGCACCGCAGCGATTCTGATGCAACTCTGAAATAAATCCGGTCGGAAACGCGCTCTCTAGCTTCTCCAGATTATTATAATTTTAAATCAAAACAACGGAATAACAACGTTTGAAGCTCATATTTCATAACACTTCTCAGCAAACAAAGTCTGGGGTCGACAATATAATTGGCCCGGTGGCCCGGACGTACTTTTAAAACCTTTTAAAACCGTCAGGGCCACCAGATCGCTCCAACCACTAGCCCGGTGGGGCCAGTAAAAATAATGCCTCGATTAAAAAAAAAGTCTAATTTCACATTAATTACCTGTGGTTCTGTGTTTTGATTTCTGTTAAATCGTCTCGGTAACCACCGCTAGCAGGTTACGTGATCCCGACAGCCTTACAGATGCAGCGGGTTTATGCTCGCTCCCGCGGTTACGCGCGCAAACTGCACACTGCTGCTCAGCACCTACCTATAGCTACTATTAAGCTAGGCTACATGTTTCTGAAACCCCCATCACCCGGCCAAACGCCGGGTAAAAAAGAGAAGGCAAGGAAGAGAAAATCACCAGAGGAATTGAGGGAAAGCGAAAGGGAATACGAAAAGAAAAGGCAGAGAAAGTTTCAGCCCCAGTGGCGAGACCGCTGGAATTGGCTGGGCTTAGGGGTGGACGATAAAAATGTCTCCACGATCTGCTTTTGAAGAAATATGGTAGTATCGTGCTACAGCACACATTATGTCAAATACAGTTCTGGCGCCGCGGTCTCTATATACTGTACAACACGACATACAGCAGTAGAGTTACTCTGACAGGACACTGCACTTATTCGCGATCGCAAAAGTACATTATTTGCACACAAGCCTTGCTGGTTAAATGTTTCATTCACGCGCTGGTCTGACGTGCGCTCATACACCTGAAGCACGCGCGCTAAAAAGCCTGTCTAACAGCGCCTGATTACTCAACTAACTTATCTTCTGCGCTAATACTGTCAAAACACACAAGGTTTACATACAGACTGTTGGTTATCTCTAAAATGAAAGTGAATAGTTAAGAGAGAAATGGATGCGTGCAGCTCTTAAAGGGACAGGACACTAAACATGCTGCCGCTTGTCATTAAAGGGATAGTTCACCCTAAAATTAAATTTCTGTCATCATTTACTCACTCACATGTTGTCCCAAACCTCTATTAATTTCTTGTGCTGAACCCAAAAGAAGATATTTTGAAGAATGAGGGTAACCAAACAGTTGCTGGTCCACATTGACTTTGATATGAAAGAACAATCCTATGGAAGTCACTGAGCACCAGCAACTGATTGGTTTTCCACCTTCTTCAAAATAGCATTTATGTTCAGCAGAAGAAAGAAACTCATTCAGGTTTAAAACAACTTTTGAGTAAATGATGGTATAAAAATAAAACATTATGACAGAATTGACAGACAGATGACAGAATATTAATTTGTGGGGGAACTATTCATTTAACGTTAACAAAACAACAAAACACAAAGAGAAAAATCACTCTATTCTTGACTGAAAAACTTTAATACAGTTGCTTTAGGAATCAGTCTATGTAGAGTTTTATTTTTATATTTGTTCATTCAATTTCATTGAATGCTCTGCTAAATACACCTATTGTACCTGAAAATGAAGAAGTTTGTTTTATTTGTATATTATGTGTATTTGTAATGTGTATCTTTGTTCTTATTTTTTAATAAGAAAGATAGAATGATGACAAAGATTTTTATCTTCGCCCACTTTGACCTAAATATCTGCCATGTCTTTTTTTTTGTTTTTTGTTACCTTGAAAGGCTTTGTCTTTCTAGTTTGGCTGTAATGCTCAGACAGCTTGTAAAACCAACATGACAAAGAATCGTGATAAAATCGTGAATCGTGATATTTCTAAAAAAAAATCGTGATATGATATTTTTCCCATATCGCCCACCCCTAGCTGGGCTACGATCAAGAAAAAAAGAGGTTTACTGTGAGCTCTGCAGATCAATGCCCACATATGCAGACAAGTAAGTTAGAGAAAAGTTAACGTGTATGAAACCTATGGTATGAACATAATATAATGAATTGCTGTGTGACTACGGAGAATGAATCCTATGCAATAGGTTTATTTGCACTTGTTTCATGTTTTTGCACAGTTTTGCTGCACTTTGCACTAAACCTACCTTAAAAAAAATTAATGTTATTCATGTTGTTCAAGCAAACTGTTCTTTTTCGTGATTATTGGGATCAATACCCGACGCGTTGACCTGGGCCAGTGAACTTCAAAAGACACTGGCCCGGAGGGCCAGTGGCAAATTTCCCTTATTGTCTACCCCTGAAAGTATTAAACATAAATTAAGCAGATACGCAAATAAAAGCGTTTTCATAAGCACATTTCTTGTTATAACTGACTGGTCAAAGCACGTTCTATCTGTACGTATTTTGAGCTGTTTTTACGTAAATTTAGATACGTATCAACCCTGAAATTACGTCCAGATAATACGTAAAAGGCACTGTAAATACGTAAAGGTATATGCGTATTGGACCGTTTTAATTTACGTCTAAATATGTACGTTTTGTGTGTGAGATCAGGCTGGCGTTCAGCAGACTGTGTGCGGCAGAGACGAGGACTGTTTGAAACTCTTTTCAGTAAAACTTTGATGCGCATCGTCTTATGTAAGTTTAATACGTGAACATAACAAAAGATGTGAGCGCAAAACAATCGGGAAAAAAGTCCTTTCATGCAAATTATATATAGTCGCCAGTGGCGACCTCAGCAAAAACTTCACTCGCAAATTAATATTTTTGGTCGCAAATGCAACCATTTTAGTCGCAGTTTGGAGCCCTGCTATGTATTGCTGTGCAGTTGTCAGTCAAATTTGTGGCATGATATTGCGATAGCAAGGAGATTTTAAATAGATATCAGATTCACAACAAGATTCCACAGTGTGTGATTGATGCTTACAGAAACAGTCTGGCACTTCAATGTTTAAAAGCATCTTAACACATCAGAGATCCCTTACCACATTTACACGTAACTGCTCTTAAAAAAGCCACAGATACAAGATGATTCATTTAAAAGTAACGCACAAAACCACCTGCAAAGAGGTTTAAAACTTTCTAAACATCCAAGATCTAACCAACAGGGCATCTATATTACAAATCTCTACACTTGAAGAGCTTGTATAGTGGAATTTCATGGAAATTGGAGTTCTTAAACTTACGCCTGGTCAAACAATGCCACAACATTTAATAGGATACTAAACAAATGTAGTGAAAGCTTGTGTTCCTTTCAACAAAGGTGGCTTCTACACACAAACGTTTTAAATACCAAAAGACAATCATGGATGTTGGATTGCAAGTAATCGTGTTTCAGACCCTTCACTGGCTTTGTAGAGAACCAGTGGGAGGGAACCATATGCTGCTGAATGAGTAAAAACAACATGTTACTCCGGAAACTAACTCTTGCTCATGTACACACACCTTGATAGATTCCTTTAAGCCAAACACAGACATACCTACAGTCAACTGTAGTTGAGGCCATCACATGAGACACTGACTACTCAATCACAGCAGCACTGCAACGAAACCATTTATATGTTCAAATGTTTCATGCTCAACTATAGACCTTAATGCTGAGTGAGTTCTAGGCCTTGAAAAACTAGAACACTATGTGCTCTTGCACGCATGAACAGAATTATGCAACAGCAATTGAGCATCTCTTGATCAAGCATCAACAATTTCCCTTCTCATCTCTCAGACATCTGTTGAGCAGACAGATCTTGGAAAAGAGAAATATATTTCTCACATTTTGATTTTCAACTTTCAACACGTGCTGACCTCTGAACACAAATTCTGCTACTACAACTGCTGTAACTGCAGAACCATATGTCAAGATATGAAGTCAACCAGAAAGTATAAATGAGCAACTGTTAAGTTGCAAGACACTGAAATATTAAACTAGAAAATAAAATAGAAAACTTGTTTGAAATGTTAATACACACAATATTACTGTAAATGTATAAATATATTTTAATATCTATAATGTAATGCGTATAAGTGTATAATTTATATCTTATTAGATGTCATATATAAAATTATTACTACATATTACAATGTATAATGCATTTTGGGGTATTCATTGTTGTAGCAATCACAGCAACTTAACTTCCTAAACATACACATGCTTGTCACTGCAAACTTTCCAGACAGTGTTTACTGACACATGCCAAGTGTGATGTCATTGATAACTGAATTCTTGTCTTATTGGAAGAAGGAACCAAGAGGTTAAAATCATTCCTACTTGACTCAGAAAAAAGAAAAAACACTCACTATGTGCTCAGTGAGTCCCTCCAGTCAATAACTGGGTTGACACAGTAAATGAAATAGTGGTGCATTCATTTCGAGGGAAGAGTGAGAACACTTAACATCTCACACGTTCTTCTCAAAGAGCACTAACCCATCTGCTCAAGCCTCTGTGTGGTCTCTTTGCTATTAGGTGCATTTAGTACTTTCTAAGAGAAAGAAGTGAGAAATAGGTTTATTACTCTGAGAAATACTTATAATGGTGTTTGCCAAATGACATTTACAACAAAACACTGAACTTACAATTGCAAGATCTGATAACTGACTTTGTAAGAAATGGATGTCATTCAACTCAACCAAGTTTTAGATTTTTGATTTCATCAAAACCCATCATTCCTTACAACAAAAACCATAAGAAACTCTCACTACGGGGCAAACACACATCTAAGCCCTAAAATCACCATTGGATTGCCCCACTGTCCAGACGAGGCAGAGTAATCCAGGGATTATGGAAAAGAGAAACATGCCGTCTCTGAAGGGCAAAGATCACACACCTTCAGTGATCTACAGCCCTAAAGCAAATACTTGGTGTACCCAAACTAATGTGACTATCTACACATGACACAAGTAGTGATAAAAAGTCATCGGCCAGGCTTGATTAATTGTTGCCTCTTTGCGTTTCCTCCCAGTGTTACAAAATCTCCCAACAATCTTGTCAATGGATAAGTCTTCCTTATAAAGCCAAAACGCAGTATATATGCCGACACTAGAACTGAGGAAAAGGGTTTTGATGCAAAGTTTCCCGCTGTGCATAGTTGAGGAAAAACCTCCCACAGAACAGAGGACAGCCCAAGAGACTGATTTCAACAAAATGTGTAACAGTGTTTTGACATTTATTACATACTGTGCAGTCAAAATGTTCTAGACACTGACGTTGGTCACAGAAAAGCTCACATTGTTCAACCAATGACAACTGATATGTAAAGGGTTACTTCACACAAAAATTAAAATTGTGTCATCCTTTACTCACCCTCATGTTACCCTATACAACTTTCTTTCTTTTTTTTTCCAGAAATGTCTCAGTGTTTTTGTTCATACCATGGAATTGAATGGTCACCAAAACTGTTTGGTTACCAAGATTCTTCTAAATATCTTCTTTGGTGTTCCACAGAAGACAGACTGAAAGAGGTTTGACTGACAGATGATGATTTAAATGATGACAGATTTTCATTTTTGGGTGAAGTAACCCTTTAACTGTCTGTTGGCATTGAGAGTCATTTTAATACAGGTAAAAAACTTGTCAAGAAATTGTCAAAAATAAACAAGCACTGGATTTATTAGAAACGGTTAATATCTGGATTATGTCAGAGCGCCCTGACTATTTCATTTGCAAACACAACCAAGTGTTCTGCACTTTGATAAGACTTATTACAGTGTCATGTCTGAGAACCTCTAAATTTTATTCAATAAGCTAAACCCCTCAAATGCAATCAGACATCTCAAATTCTATACAACACACTGCTTAGTGCTTAACAACTAATTACTCCCAGTGACATACAACACTACTGTATTTAACTGTGCTTGAGCAACATAAAGAAATATAGTAAAAACTTGCAGTATGCATTCATCACCTCCTTCTCCAACTTGTCATGTCACTGACAGACTGGGCCTCAGAAACAAAACTCTCACATTAACACTTTACTTTCAACCTTCCGCTCTTTTACCACTTGACAGTGCTTTAATATGATGTTTTGACGTCTGAAACATTACGAACGTTATTTTCATGGAGTAAAACTTCGTGCTAAACCGGCATTTATTAGCCAAAACAATCCCAAGACATGAACTAGTCACCAGTGGAGAGTGAACATAATCATTAAATATGCTATTACAAAGGTGATAACCTATCCTGACTGGGTTTGAGCTTTTAACACATTATCCATTGTTTTGTTCTTGAGAGTAAAAGTAACTTCAGCCAGGTTTACGGTGTTCGCTAATGTAATATGACTAAGCCTGTTAGCTTCAATACTCAAGCTAAACTAATATCTCAGAGCAATATTATCCAGCAACTTTACGTCAAGAAAATAAAAACAGCAAGAGCAGTCACATGCCATCTAACCTAGCTAGACATGTGACTTCAATATTATGGATAAGGCTTGACTAAATATTTATTTTGTTCGCTGACGCGCTGAGGCTCGAAGCTAACAGTCATTAGCTTGCAGTGAAGCCATACAGACTCACGAAAACCAGCTACAACACACAACACGCTTCAGGAGGTTACCTTGCTTGTTCGCCTGTGCCACGTGAACAAATGCAATAAATAAAAGGCGCAGAAGTCCAACACATGATGATTTTGTTCGTGTTGGATGTGGGGAACTCTGTGTTGTGTCCTTGCTCGCCATCCTGCTGCTACTGTTTCTCTAACGTTAGCCGGCGAGCGCTCATATAAACAGCGCTCACGAGAGAGAGACACACGGCGGATTTGACAGACACTACAGTTCTGGGCACTCGGTGCAATATTGCAGATATGCTAAAGAAAATGAAGTTTTGAAAATAATCCATATAATGATGTACATTCACATGAAATATAAGACTATATAAGACTTACAATATAGCCTATTACATGTAGAATGAATAATAACAATAAACGTTTAGTCTAAATTATTTTTGTTTTTATTATTAGCCTACATTACACAGTTTATTTTAATACTTTTTATTATTGTTGTTGTTATAGGCCTACTCCCTACTACCAAAAACAGTATTTTACCAACAATAATAATATGCATACAGTTGAATACATAAAATGTATATATGTTACGCATACGTTGCAAATATAAATATACAACATAGTTCATTTTAATTTTGTTGTGGTTGTGCTACTTGCGCGTTTCTGTAGGCCTATTTGGTTGGGTTTTGCAGCTTGTTTCTTTATTTGTTCGTGTTGTGAAGATTTGCAGCTTGTTTTATATTTGGTTGTGTTGCGAGTAGCCTATTTGCAGCACATGTGCTGTCAAGCTGATGAAGATGTTTTCTTAATTTGCTCGTATGGCAAGCCATTTTGACTTTTATTCCTTCTCGGGATATGAATTCTTGATATCAACAGTTCAGTTTTTACTAGTTAAAATGCTAATTCTTGATATCAATAATTAAATTGTTGATATCTGTAATTGTATTTTCACTAGTTTAATGTCACCATAGGTTGCCATTCAAAATCAATTGTTGATATCAATATATCAATAATTAATTTCTTACTAGTTGAAATTCCAATTTCACATATCAGAAATACAATTCTTACTAGTAAAAATGTTTATTCTTGATATCAACAATTAAATTGTCACTAGTGACCATTTCTGATATCTGAAAATGTATTTCTGATATCAACAATTGGGAGGGTAATTTCTGATATCAACAATTTAATTCTTGATATCAAGAATTAGCATTTTAACTAGTGAAAATTTAATTGTTGATATCAATAATTAACATTGTTACTAGTAGAAATGTAATTCCTGATATCAAGAATTAGCATTTTAACTGGTAAAAATTGAATTGTTGATATCAAGAATTCATATCATGTGAAGGAATAAAAGTCAAAACGGCTTGCCATATGCTCGTGCGTTTTCTATTTGCATGTGTTTTCTGAAGTTGCAGTGCATTGAGCTCTCTCGGCCACCGTAATTATTATTATTATTATTATTATTAAGAATAAACATAACAGTAGGCTACCAAAGCAACAATATAAATATACACACTAATATTACAGATACAGTGCAACAATTGAGCCCAGGTTGACAGCATCTAGTGTAATGGTATGTATACAGTATGATACTATAAATATTTAATGGTGAGGATAAAGATTGATAAACACCATTTGTTCATGTATTGTTTATGTACATTGCAGCGTCCTTCATTTAGTATTATTTAAAGTTTCACTTTTTTAATGTTTTATTTGGACTTTAGTGCACCAATAGATTTGAAATGATCACAGTCATGAATTGTCTTTCTACTTTTATACTATGACTGTATACACAAACTCCCAGATTGTCATGCAAATAAGCCCCCGATGAAAGTACAACACATGCAAACAAGCTTACACAGCCCAGGTGCACCTATTCAACATAATTAAATGTCAAGCATTCTTCTATTGGTGTTGTGATAAACTGCATTCACATATCAAAACCACTCTTAAAAATAATGTCAGCTTTTATGTAAGGACAGAAGACGGCAAGTAAGCTTGTGTGTATTGTGAAATAGTCCTTGCTGTATTGCTGCCTACTTGTGGCTAGTCATTTAGCCTGTGTGAAATCAGGACATCAGCTCGAAAACGTGATAGCAATTGGTTTATTCAAACACCTTCAACTTTTGATTACGTTCAATACAGCGTTTGTTTCCTGTCTAAAATGTAAAACTGCTACATGAAAATGTTCTCATCCTTGCTGACCACTACTTCCTCCTGCACAACGCCTCCTCTTAGCACGCATATTTAGGTGAGAAAGTTTTCATGTAGCCACTGTGTTTGCATCGACAGAAGAACTATGCGAGCCACTGACTTATCTATGCAGATTATTATATTTTTCCCTGTTTAAATATTTATTGTTGGCTTAAATCTGATAACAGCTGCCCATGTGATTGAGGACACAGACATCTCAGTTCGTAATGGACCCTGACAGGGCTGTAAAAAACAAAGGATGAATGTAGCACATCTATTTAGACACTGCGACTTCATTCAGGGAACTGCTTTTGTGTTCTGCTGTGTTTATCAACTTAATAAATATAAATGGCATTTACATTTGAGTCATTGAGCCTTTAGAGTGGTGTATAACATGTATAACATACTGTAACATGTGGAAGTTCAATGAAAGTTCAAGTGTACAATTAAGTTTGTGTTTGTGCAAATGAGAAATATATGATTGCTAAATGTTTTCATAGTTCTACACACAAAAACTGAAATTTCTTTGCAGAACTGCGCTCTTGCAAGTGATGCAAATGAACACTTCCCTAAACTATTTCCTTAAAACTATTCAATCTAACAGATTCATCTTGTGAGATTCTGTATACATGTAATGTCTTTTTTATGTATGTATGTATATATGTAAAGATAAAGAACAATGATGAACAAATAATGGAACTGTAAATAATAACAGCCCCCCAAAACCAGGAATGGAGGGAAAAAAGGTGAGTCTTGAGAACTGCCTCCCTGAGATCTGAATCTGGGGACAGAAAGCAGCTTGGAAAACATGAATAACCACAGACTTTATTTTACTCATAAATCAAAAACGGATGTTCTACAAATCCATTTTAAATTTTCCACTTTCACAATGTGGAAATTAGTAACTTTGTGTAAATTTTTTCCCCTAAAAATTCTATGAATCATTGTCTGGAGTACAAATACATGAAATAACTAAACTAGTGGATTGTTACAATAAGCCAAAAGTACGAAGGTTGAGAAATGTTTATTATTTATTCATTACCCGTCAACCACGAGGATTCTAGACATACTAGTCAGTCAACATATATGTCTAAATTTTTTGGACACAAATAGATGATGAACAATAATGGCATGATGAATTGGAATGGTTCTAAGAATTTCAACAATGAAGGAATACTAACGTTTTTCCCCCCATATGTTTATATAATCTTGTTTTATCTATTTTTTAAGAAAAAATGTCACCAATCTAACAAATTGTCAATTACTGTGTTGAGTTAACACTTCTTATACATTCAATTAAATAAAAAACGCAGAGTCAATTTAACACTTAAAGGTCCAGTTACACAGACAGGGCTTAGACTAAACCAGGATTAGGCCATAGTTCAATTAGGCCATTTAAATAATTTTTATAAACATGCTTAGAGAAAAACATTACTGGGGTGCATCTTGAGACAAAACAAAGGCACTGATATATTTTAAGATCAGTCAGAGCAAGTTTATTTCAGTTGAAACAGCTCAGACTTACATTTTAGTCTATGGACTAGGCTTAAACCTTGTCTCTGAAACCGGGGGAATGTGTCAATTTTAACACTACTAAAGATCATATACCATATGGTCCCAATCTAGTGTTAAAAGTACACTGTTTGAAGTGTAGAATTTTTAGTGTTAAAATAGCACCTTACAGTTTAGAAAAATTATCCAAGTGTAAAGTGTTACATTTGCTATTGTTATTCAGATTTTACACTGTTGGGGTATTTAACACCCCTGGTGTTGTTTTAATCCTTTAAGTGTTATTAATAAGGTATACTTTTCAGTGCAAAAACAAAAAAAATATTGTATGGTGTTAATGTACAAGATTAGACAAAATCAAGAGTCTTCAGACAGATGTATAAATTGAAAGCAAAGTTGTTTGTTTTTATATTTTGATTTCTTTTGAACTACAGAATGTTTATATTCCAAGGAATTAGATTGTATAAACTGCAATAAACTAAAACAAGCAAGCAAGCAAACAAACAAACAAACAAACAAATACCTATTATTTTGGATTGTTTTGTACTTAACATTACTAAAAGAGAATAATTTTACCCTGGTTACAAAAAATACTTATTACTCCATATAGTTTTATTTAGACTTCAAAGTTGAAAATACTTTATCATCATAACTGTTCATCATCATAACAAATCTTTTCTCTGTTGTCAACTTAACTGAGCTGATCAAATTATGTTCCAGGCTGAATTTTTCCTGCCAATGACATCAATTTCAGTTTATTCTGCATTTGGCCAGTCTTTGTTCTTCTAAAGAGAATTTTCATGTCACCACAACTCAGCATACATTTTAATTTGTTCTTTT
Organism: Barbus barbus; assembly: GCF_936440315.1. Classification (NCBI taxonomy): domain Eukaryota; kingdom Metazoa; phylum Chordata; class Actinopteri; order Cypriniformes; family Cyprinidae; genus Barbus; species Barbus barbus. The sequence continues at coordinate 16,046,927 of NC_136753.1, forward strand.
CTGAAGTTGGATGAACTTGACTCAAGACTAAACATGGTATAATAGACTATAATCAGGTTAGGCTACAGTTCATAAGATGTCTTAGTGCCTTAGAAAAATATGAATCAACGTCACGTTATTGTTCTTTATTGGCGACCTCATTGGTTACCTCATTATTTTTTGGCTTGATAATATTTTGGCACTTTTTCCTTACTTTCAAATATACAGTAATTGCACACGCAGTACGTTTTACGCCTAGTTTCATTTCATCCTCCATGTCGACTGGTGGCGCTGTTCAAAGCACCTCAACCACAGGCCGCCATAATCCTCTCAAGACAAAGATGTCTGATTCGTTTCCTTTGTTGTGATAGTGAAAATACAAATCGTACGGTCCTTATTTTATATCCACACTTTTAAAATAAGAAATCAAACAGTTGTCTTCTGTCAGTATTGACCAGCCGCAAAAATGAGTGGTGGAGTGTATGGTGGAGGTAAGTGCGATTTTGGAGGGAGAATCAAATGAATGAGTGCGCCACGTTTATGAGCTCGCTAGCCATCAAACTAGCATGACTGTTTCTATGAAAATTAGCTCTTTGAGCTCCATCTAGATGCATTGTAGAATGAAGCATACAGCAGAATAATGAGCGCGCAGTTAATGAATGTAAAATATAAAGTGCGTAGTTATTAAATATAAAGACGAAGCTTGCTGGACGATTAACGTATTGTAACGGACTAATTTTTATTACAAGAGTTTGTAGATACTGTGTGTGTGTGTGTGTGTGTGTGTGTGTGTGTGTTTGTTGTAGTTGTATCCTCATCTGTTTCTTTGTGGATATTTACATTTTCTTCACAGATGAAGTTGGAGCTCTCGTCTTTGACATGGGCTCATATTCAGTGAGAGCTGGATATGCAGGAGAGGATTGTCCCAAGGTGTGAGCAGTTATATGAATCCATATTTTGGTGATAAAGCTGAAAAAATGTTTTAAGCATAAAGTTGTTTTGTGGATTCTAGGCCGACTTTCCTACTGTGATCGGTGTAACTCTGGACCGGGAGGATGGCAGTACACCGATGGAGACAGATGGAGAGAAGGGAAAGCAGAGCGGCACCACCTACTTCATCGACACTAACCAGCTCAGAGTCCCTAGAGAAAGCATGGAGGTCATGTCACCTCTCAAAAATGGAATGAGTAAGTTAATTTATATGGGTCAAAAACATCAAACAATAAAAGTTTAATAGAGCTTTAAAAAATTTTTTCATACATTAGAACTTATCTGTTATAAACTAAACTAACAGGAGTTCATATTGTAAAACCAGAATTATTAGATGTCCAGTAGAACCAGAATTATTTGTGCAGCCCATATAAAAACCAAGTTTCAGACACATTTTCTTTTTTTCTCTGAAGTTGAGGACTGGGACAGTTTCCAAGCCATTTTAGATCACACCTACAAAATGAACTTCAAATCAGAGCCCAGTCTGCATCCAGTCCTGATGTCAGAGGCCTCGGTATGTTGATTTTCGGACATTAATCCAATCTGCAGATGCATGTGCCATCTGCTGGGATGCTTCAGCTGACTCCATGTGATCTTGTTTTCTTCATCTTGCAGTGGAACACACGAGCAAAGAGAGAGAAGCTGACTGAGCTAATGTTTGAGCATTACAACATTCCTGCTTTCTTCTTGTGTAAATCAGCCGTACTGTCTGCGTATCCTTTATTTTAATTTGCTGGCTAATGATTTGGCAATACAAATCTCTGAAAGGCAATGTCTTGCAGATCAGTGGTTTTGTAACCATGGGTCCTTAAGATGAGTTAAAATTATTTAAAATAATCCAAAACAACTTAAAATCAAGATATTTCTTATATTAAGTTACCCCCACAACCCCCATTTTTCTTTGAAGGACTCTCTGGATATATTAGGTATCATAATTTTAAAAGTGTTTAAAAGCATCGTAAGCCTAAGTTGATCGTAGCTCCATTAGTTTCAATGGGTCTACGATGTACTTAAGTTTACAATGCTTTTGGGAAATGCAGCCCTGGAAAAAAACATGGAGATTAAAAAAATCCATGGCCTTTTTTATAATGAATATACATTTTTCTTGGTGTTCTAAGCTCTAAAATATTTACCAGGAAGAAATTTAAAAGAGAGAAATATAATACATTTTATAAATGTAAAAAAAATAAATATTATAAAAACGCTTTTTAAAAATATTTTAAATAATTTTTATCCAGTAAATCACAAACATCTGGAAAGGTCATGGGGCCTAAATATCATTATTGGCAAGGGGGTGGCAAAAAGGTTGAGGCAGATTTCAATTTATTTAGAATTACTTTATAGAGTATAGAAAAAAAATGAAATGTTAAATCCTTAACTCAGCGTTTCAGGTTTGCCAATGGACGGTCCACAGGTTTAGTGTTAGATAGTGGATCAACACACACAACTGCTATTCCTGTGCATGATGGTTATGTCCTACAACAAGGTAATTCAAAACACTGTTTTTTGTTTTGTTTTTGTTTTTAATATTCATCAAATAAAAAACTGAACGATTTTATATAATATAGTAGATATGGTAATGCTGAAGTTGAATTGTGCACAATTAATACAACATATTATTTAAATTAATGTACATTTGTATATGCACACTTTTGTTTTTAATTTTATCTATGATTTCAAATATATTATGTACGTTGTTGATATTTCTATAATGTATGTTTTATGATCTTCCAGGCATCGTAAAGTCTCCTCTTGCTGGTGACTTCATGAGTATGCAATGTAGAGAGCTGTTTCAAGAGTTAGGTGTTGAAATAGTGCCTCCGTATATGATTGCATCAAAGGTGAGGACTACTCCAGTTCATTCTTTTCAGTCGTCATATCTGTGTTTGGAGGTTGGGATGCTCACTATATTCTTGAGGTGGTGGGGAGTAGATAAAATATTCAATGAAAAATTAATGTCAATGTTTTGTCTTGAAAGGATTCAGTTTGTGAAAGAGCTCCAGCCAGTTGGAAGAAGAAAGAGAAACTACCTCAAGTTACCCGTTCATGGCATAACTATATGTGTAATGTAAGTGTTAAAAAAAAACTAGAAATCATAGAGGAGAGTTACTGAACATACTGAAGTGCATTTATATCATGTGTTCTGTAATGACTGTTACTCCCTGTCTTTTCAGACTGTCATACAAGATTTCCAGGCCTCTGTGCTGCAGGTGTCAGATTCGCCCTATGATGAACAGTACGTTCAATTACTTTTCATACAGTACCGTTCAAAATTTTGGGTCAGTGCTCATAAAAAAAAAACAGGAAGTCAGCACTTTTATTCCGCAAGTGCACAGCAAATTAATGAAAAGTGACAAAGACATTTTTTGTAAAAAATTTTTTTTCAACATTGGGTAAACCTCTAGATTTCAAATGTTGTGTGTGTTATACATTCATGTTTACCATAAACCTGAGAGTAGTATTCATCAGATTATGCACATAAATAATTTACATGGGAGTGATCTTTCTATAGATTATAAACATTAGCTTGTGAACGTAAAGTCAGTCCTGTGGGGTGTTTCATGATTAACCCATTTTTTTACCGTTTTAATGTGAATTGTTTCAGTTACCGGTTTACAAATGCAGTTACCTTTCCATTTTGTAAATGTACGTTGTAATTTCGATCCATGTATTTATAGTTGGACTTTCCTGTGACAAACCATTTCCTGGTGAGTCTTTTTAGTAGCCACCAACAGTATACAGGTCCTTCTCAAAAAATTTGCATATTGTGATAAAGTTCATTATTTTCTGTAATGTACTGATAAACATTAGACTTTCATATATTTTAGATTCATTGCACACAACTGAAGTAGTTCAAGCCTTTTATTGTTTTAATATTGATGATTTTGGCATACAGCTCATGAAAACCCAAAATTCCCTTGATTGATCCATTGATCTCAAAAAATTAGCATATCATGAAAAGGTTCTCTAAACGAGCTATTAACCTAATCATCTGAATCAACTAATTAACTCTAAACACCTGCAAAAGATTCCTGAGGCTTTTAAAAACTCCCAGCCTGGTTCATTACTCAAAACCGCAATCATGGGTAAGACTGCCGACCTGACTGCTGTCCAGAAGGCCATCATTGACACCCTCAAGCAAGAGGGTAAGACACAGAAATTTCTGAACGAATAGGCTGTTCCCAGAGTGCTGTATCAAGGCACCTCAGTGGGAAGTCTGTGGGAAGGAAAAAGTGTGGCAGAAAACGCAGCACAACGAGAAGAGGTGACCGGACCCTGAGGAAGATTGTGGAGAAGGACCGATTCCAGACCTTGGGGGACCTGCGGAAGCAGTGGACTGAGTCTGGAGTAGAAACATCCAGAGCCACCGTGTACAGGCGTGTGCAGGAAATGGGCTACAGGTGCCGCATTCCCCAGGTCAAGCCACTTTTGAACCAGAAACAGCGGCAGAAGCGCCTGACCTGGGCTACAGAGAAGCAGCACTGGACTGTTGCTCAGTGGTCCAAAGTACTTTTTTCGGATGAAAGCAAATTTTGCATGTCATTCGGAAATCAAGGTGCCAGTGTCTGGAGGAAGACTGGGGAGAGGGAAATGCCAAAATGCCTGAAGTCCAGTGTCAAGTACCCACAGTCAGTGATGGTCTGGGGTGCCATGTCAGCTGCTGGTGTTGGTCCACTGTGTTTTATCAAGGGCAGGGTCAATGCAGCTAGCTATCAGGAGATTTTGGAGCACTTCATGCTTCCATCTGCTGAAAAGCTTTATGGAGATGAAGATTTCATTTTTCAGCACGACCTGGCACCTGCTCACAGTGCCAAAACCACTGGTAAATGGTTTACTGACCATGGTATTACTGTACTCAATTGGCCTGCCAACTCTCCTGACCTGAACCCCATAGAGAATCTGTGGGATATTGTGAAGAGAAAGTTGAGAGACGCAAGACCCAACACTCTGGATGAGCTTAAGGCCGCTATCGAAGCATCCTGGGCCTCCATAACACCTCAGCAGTGCCACAGGCTGATTGCCTCCATGCCACGCCGCATTGAAGCAGTCATTTCTGCAAAAGTATTGAGTACCAAAAAAGTATTCCCGACCAAGTATTGAGTGCATAAATGAACATAATGGCCATTCTTTTATTGGTCGGATGAAATATGCTAATTTTTTGAGATAGGAATTTTGGGTTTTCATGAGCTGTATGCCAAAATCATCAATATTAAAACAATAAAAGGCTTGAACTACTTCAGTTGTGTTGTAATGAATCTAAAATATATGAAAGTCTAATGTTTATCAGTACATTACAGAAAATAATTAACTTTATCACAATATGCAAATTTTTTGAGAAGGACCTGTATTCTTCAAGTATGTGTTTTTCTTCAATCTTGCGGTAGATATACGCCAAGAAAATAAAACACACATATATATATATATATATATATATATATATATATATATATATATATATATATATATATATACCGTGTGTGTGTATGTGTATATATATATATATATATATATATATATATATATATATATATATATACCGTGTGTGTGTATGTGTATATATATATATATATATATATATATATATACCGTGTGTGTGTGTATATATATATATATATATATATATATATATATATATATATATATATATATATATATATACATACATACATACATACATACATACATACATACATACATACATACATACATACATACATACATACATACATACATTTACATTTATTCATTTAGCTGACGCTTTTATCCAAAGCGACTTACAATTGCTATATGTCAGAGGTCGCACGCCTCTGGAGCAACTAGGGGGTTAAGTGTCTTGCTCAGGGACACATTGGTGTCTCACAGTGGATTCAAACCCGGGTCTCTCACACCAAATATACATACAGTATCTCACAGAAGTGAGTACACCCCTCACATTTTTTTAAATATTTTATTATATCTTTTCGTGTGACAACACTGAAGAAATGACACTTTGCTACAATGTAAACTAGTGAGTGTACAGCTTGTATAACAGTGTAAATTTGCTGTCCCCTCAAAATAACTCAACACACAGCCATTAATGTCTAAACTGCTGGCCACAAAAGTGAGTACACCCCTAAGTGAAAATGTCCAAATTGGGCCCAAAGTGTCAATATTTTGTGTGGCCACCATTATTTTCCAGCACTGCCTTAACCCTCTTGGGCATGGAGTTCACCAGAGCTTCACAGGTTGCCATTGGAGTCCTCTTCCACTCCTCCATGACAACATCACGGAGCTGGTGGATGTTAGGGACCTTGCTCTCCTCCACCTTCCGTTTGAGGATGCCCCACAGATGCTCGAAAGGGTTTAGGTCTGGAGACATGCTTGGCCAGTCCATCACCTTTACCCTCAGCTTCTTTAGCAAGGCAGTGGTCGTCTTGGAGGTGTGTTTGGGGTCGTTATCATGTTGGAATACTGCGCTGCGGCCCAGTCTCTGCTTCAGTATGTCACAGTACATGTTGGCATTCATGGTTCCCTCAATGAACTGTAGCTCCCCAGTGCCGGCAGCACTCATGCAGCCCCAGACCGTGACACTCCCACCACCATGTTTGACTGTAGGCAAGACACACTTGTCTTTGTACTCCTCACCTGGTTGCCGCCACACACGCTTGACACCATCTGAACCAAATAAATTTATCTTGGTCTCATCAGACCACAGAACATGGTTCCAGTAATCCATGTCTTTAGTCTGCTTGTCTTCAGCAAACTGTTTGCGGGCTTTCTTGTGCATCTTCTTTAGAAGAGGCTTACTTCTGGGACGACAGCCTTGCAGACCAATTTGATGCAGTGTGCGGCATATGGTCTGAGCACTGACAGGCTGACCCCCATCCCTTCAACCTCTGCAGCAATGCTGGCAACACTCATACGTCTATTTCCCAAACACAACCTCTGGATATGACGCTGAGCACGTGCACTCAACTTCTTTGGTTGACCATGGTGAGGCCTGTTCTGAGTGGAGCCTGTCCTGTTAAATCGCTGTATGGTCTTGGACACCGTGCTACAGCTCAGTTTCAGGGTCTTGCCAATCTTCTTATAGCCTACGCCATCTTTATGTAGAGCAACAATTCTTTTTTTCAGATCCTCAGAGAGTTCTTTGCCATGAGGTGCCATGTTGAACTTCCAGTGACCAGTATGAGAGAGCGAGAGCGATAACACCAAATTTAACACACCTGCTCCCCATTCACACCCGAGACCTTGTAACACTAATGAGTTACATGACACCGGGGAGAGAAAATGGCTAATTGGGCCCAATTTGGACATTTTCACTTAGGGGTGTACTCACATTTGTGGCCAGCGGTTTAGACATTAATGGCTGTGTGTTGAATTATTTTGAGGGCACAGCAAATTTACACTGTTATACAAGCTGTACACTCACTACTTTACATTGTAGCAAAGTGTCATTTCTCATTTGCATCAATCAGAATGAGAGAAACAGTGAGTGATGTCGAGACAGGTGAAAAGCATTTGGGTAATAGTGAATATTGACCTACTGTGCGTACCGTTGTTGCTCCCACTCTTAGCAGTGATGTCGAGACAGGTGAAAAGCATTTGGGTAATAGTGAATATTGACCTACTGTGCGTACCGTTGTTGCTCCCACTCTTAATACCTGCATTGATCAAAGCATTCGGCAGGTCGTCTGTGAGTGACGTCACCTCCCAATACAAACACGCCCCCTAGTATAGTCCCGCCCACTCACATTGATTGACAGCTTTCCATGAAGACATAGGAAATTCAAATGCAAACGGAATTGCGATTTTTGAGTCTTGACAGGTTTTGGCAGGTTACATGCAAGAAGCAGAGAAAGTGAAAAGGCAATGTGGTAATTAATATTGTTATTTAAATATGACAGGCTCATAGCTCGTAAGACATGGGAAATACAGTTGCAAATGGACTTTGCTTTTTCATTTGAAATGTGGCAGTCACTGTGCGTTCGCGAATTAAAATTTGAATTTGAAAGTACAATTTGCATTTCCTTTTGAAAAAAGTCCTGAATATTCTTCCTTAGGTTTATCAGTAGTATTTTTATAATATTGAAAGTTGCTATCAGCTAGGTTTGCCTGTATGGGAGTTGAGGATATTTTCTCCTCAGTGTTTTTCCACTGGGCCTCTTAAAACAGATTGCACCAATAAATCAAGACTCTCATCATTTCTGCAAAGAGAAGGGAAGCATCACCCCCCCCTTTTCTTTGGCTAACTATAAGGTTTTAAGATGAACCCCAAGTCTTTTACCTGGCCATATATACCTTGATAACGTCTTTTCCCATTCATTAAGTTGATTTTGGTTAATTGCTATCTGTAGGGACTGAAATAATTATAACAGTCTGGGCAACATGTTAATTTTAAAGGATTCAATCCTTGAACTGAAAATGAAGTAAGGAATTAGGTTCCATCTTGCTGTATCTTTCTTAATTTTTTTATTTGTTGGAAAATAGTTGCATTTTGGATAAATGATGCATCCCTTGCCATGCCAAGGGGTATCTTCTACCATTTTCTTCTGGTGGACTATAGTTATATGAAAGCAACTTGTAAAAAATTGAGGTAAAGAATCTGTAGGTTGCCCTGGGTACATCAAAATATTGTCCGCATAAGTTAATTTATATAATTTTCTCTAATTTTGATCCCCTTAATACCCTCATTTTGTGTAATGTGTTGAGCGAGGTGTTCCAAGTCTCAAGCCTCTTTCCAGAGTAAAACTTTTTTTTTTTTTTCAGCATCCATGCTCCTCACTAGTGCTTTAATTTTTTTTGTTCGTATATGATTTATTTAGGGCCCAATGTTATGAAAGTATTATAACTGAAGTAAGTTCATTTTAAATGCCTTGTACCACTCTGCCATGTATGTTGGTTTACTAAAAATATAAATCAGTATAATTGTTCTTGAGCGCAATATTCATGTATTAGAATGATTTCTGAGGATCACGTGTGACTGGAGTACTGGCTGCTGAAAATTTAGCTGCTGTCACAGGAATGAATTGCCTTTTAATGTATATTAGGATAGAAAAATATTATTCAGAATTTTAACAGCATTTCACAATATAATTGATTTTACTGTGTTTTTTTTATCAAATAAATAAAGGCTTAGTGAGAAGCGATTTTTCTCAAAACCATTTAAGTTGTACTGACCCAACTTTTGAATGGTAGTTTATATAACATTTTAAGTTTGATGTATCATAATTAACTTTATCAGTTGAGCTTTTAGGTATGTGCAATGCTTATGATCTAAATGGAAAAAGAAAAATGCCACATTGTTACATTTTGTCTTATACAGAGTAGCTGCCCAGATGCCCACTGTTCATTATGAGCTGCCTAATGGGTACAACTGTGATTTCGGAGCTGAAAGACTTAAGATCCCAGAGGGTCTTTTTGACCCTTCAAACGCTAAGGCAAGAAATATCCTTCTTACACTGGCCAAGTCATGTTTTCATATTGTTATTTTTTCTTACGGCAACTTAACATTTTCACAGGGTCTGTCAGGGAACACCATGTTGGGAGTCGGCCATGTTGTGACCACCAGCGTTGGCATGTGTGACATAGACATTCGACCAGTAAGATTTTAAAACTCTGCTATACATCTACATGTACATGTCCTATGTCTTTGATGCCAATGCAGGTGACATTATCCTTACCATATATATTTTTTTAAACAGGGTCTGTATGGCAGTGTGGTAGTTACAGGAGGAAACACTCTCATCCAAGGCTTTACAGACAGACTTAACAGAGAGCTCTCGCAGAAGACACCACCAGTAAGTGGCACATTTTGGTTTGCTTTATATTGATTTGTTGCTTTTTTTATGATAACATGGATTGTTTTGTGTCCTTTGTGCAGAGTATGCGTTTAAAATTGATAGCCAACAACACAACTGTGGAGCGCAGATTTAGCGCCTGGATTGGGGGGTCTATCCTTGCATCTCTGGTAAGTAGTGTTCAGTAGGACTCTCACGGGATCAGATTTTAACTGCACAATTGTTTATTATTAGATGTAGCCTTTAGTATTAGCACAATGTCAATATTTAGTTTTTTTAATATCACTGTCAATATGTTCACCTCTTGATTTAAGTCTAACAACACCACAATATATTAATTATGACTCTGTGTCACTTTTAGGGAACGTTCCAGCAAATGTGGATTTCAAAGCAGGAGTATGAAGAAGGTGGGAAACAGTGTGTTGACAGGAAGTGCCCTTAACCAGTTCCATCAACACCTGGTTGCCTTCAGAGGGAGAGAAAAAAATAAAAAAATAAAACACCACCTAGTAGAAAAAAAGCCTTCTTAGTGGACTCAGGAACTAACAAGGACACTTACTGTTATTTTTAGTGCAAACAAACCATATTTTAAACAGTTTGACATGGTTGCACTCTTTTCTACTCTTCAACACAATATTTTCATATCCACTGACGATTCTGACCACCTGAATAATTTTAAATTCCAGTAACAAGGTTGTCTTTTGGAACATGGGAATTATATCCCTCAAATGTATCAGTGCTTAGAACAGTTGAAAGATTTTTTTAATTTACACCACTTTGCCACTTCCTAGAAAATGCACCGCAGGAAACCAAATTTTTATGCTTTTAACAATTGATCAGCTGTTTTGGGAATAAAACTTTTTAAACTGGTCTAAATTTCTCTCATATTACTTGGAGATAAAATTGTCAGTGTAGTGATTGTGCACATTTGTATTTAAATTTTTGTTCTAATAAGTACGTTTCGACTTGTCTATTCAGACAGTTATTGAAGTTATTCAAAAGAGAATGATTTGCAATCATAATAATTTACACATTCAGGCATGAGATGTAAAAATGACTAGGTAAATATATACAAAACGGTCTCAGTTACAGGTTTGAATTTATTATTTGACTGTACAACATTTTGAATCTCAAACTTCTGGAGAAATGAAAAAACGATCAAAAGACAATATTAAATGCGAAAAGTCTTGTCAGTGGTTTTATGCATGTACAGTCTTCTTTGAAAACGTCGCTGCAAGCCTTTTTTGGCTTCTCTTTTCTCTTTTTTCTCTCCGTATCTTACTCCTCAGGTATTTTTCAAGGCTCAACCTAAAATACAGAACAGCAGAGTTAAACTTTACTGTCATTTACTTAATGTAATAACATTTGTTAGTGTCAACATCTATCAGCTGGTTGAATCAATCTCATGCAAATAACTATTTTAAGGAGACCCATTATGCAAAAAATACATTTCAAAGCTTTTGTTCATGTGACACTTTGCAGTCGCTTTTAAAGAGTACAAAAAGATTTTATGTTCTCTCACAAAAGTTAAAGTATAATTCCATAAAATACATTTTTCAGTTACATTTGTTGTTACTCTGATAGGGAAACATTTTTTGGTGGACTTGTAAAATCTGAGACTTGCCTTGTGTAAGGGGCCACATGTGATGGTTCAAAGAATCGCCGCCTTTTGTATCTGGAATTCAGGTGCCAGGGGATTGGATGTTCCTTGAAGCGGTACCTGATGAACAAACATGCTTGTAATAAGTTGCATTACAAAAACACAAAATAGATGTGCATAGGAGAACAATCTGCAAAACATTTACTCATCTGATTTGCTTACCAGAAGGTTTTGCCAAAAACATTTCTGCGCCATTCGCCCGGTCTACCTCTCTCTTGTCCCGTCTGCAGTAAGCGCAGAGCATCCTCACGTTCCGTCACAATTGTGTCAAGGCGCTTCATTGACCTTTCAACCTATTAGAAGATTTCAGAGTGGAATATTGGTTCATTCATGTACACTTGACAAGTTTAAGAGAACGGGCACAGATTCACCCTGTGTTTAAACTTTAGGACCTATAGCTGCTCTTGGCTGTCATTTCCTTAAAGAGAATCATGAGACCAAGAATACAGTAGATAAAACTTGGCAGGCTGTACAAATATGTCCCTTCAGAACAGTGTTTATGAAAATCCGGAAATACAGTTGATCAAATAGATTTAATAATTTGAATGGAATATCACAATTTAAAACAACTTTTCTATTATATTTTAAAATATAATTTAATCCTGTGATGGCAAAGCTGAATCCACAGCAAGTCTTCGGTGTCTCATGATCTTTCAGAAATCATTCTAATATGCTGACTTGCTATTTAAGGAACATTTCTTATCATTATCAGTGCTGAAAACCGTTGTGCTGCTAGTTTATGTATGGAAACCATGATATGCTTTTGAGGATTCTTTTATGAATAGAAAGATCAAAAGAGCAGCATATTATTATTATTATTGGTAGATTTTTATAAATCTAAAAATTAATGTACGCTGTCACTTTTAATAAATTTAATACATCTTTTTGCAATAAAAGCATGCATTTGAAAAAGTACTGTATCGTCATTGTACCATAATAACACCATAGTAATTTTTCAAGGTTATACCATTTTATCAAAGGAAACTAAATTGAATTCAATTTGAACAGATTTGAGACCTTTTTGAGGCGCTCTGGACTGGGCACAGAAAGGCGCTGTCGTTTTGCCTCCTGTTCCAAAGTGAGTAACATGTTCTTTTCCTTCAAAAGAACATACCTGCAAAATACAAATAGTATTTTAATATTGATTGAATTTGAACTTTGAAAGTCTTCAAATTTTAAAACTACTCAATTACCAAAGTTTGTGTAAGTCTTCATTGCTTTTCATTCTAAGCTGTTTGGCAGTCCATGGAGCACCTTTGAGGTTACAAAAAAAAAAAAAATTAATCATCATTAACACAATATATAATCAAGAGTGAGATGGTAGATAAATATGACTGTCGCTCAAAACCTAGCAGGCTTCTCATCTTGACAGAATATTTAACCACTATAATGCTGTCTAGATAGGGAGCTCACTTGTTTTGAGACAAAGACTACAGCTTATAGTCAAAAACAGAATTTTCAGGTGAAATGGTATGCAATATTGGTACCTGATTTAACTGTTTGTTCACCCCAGTTCTCTGGCAGGTCAAAGAATTCTTCCAGTCCTTTTCTGACACAGGATGTGTGGAGTGCTCGGTAATTCATGGAGCTTCTGGACCACCACCAGTCATACATTTGTCTAAATTATGACAGATATGGAAAAAACTTCATATTAATTGGTGATATATTCAACCATGCTTCGTTCATTCTGGTTAAGACACCATCATGATGCACTGACATTTAAGACCGACATATAAGCAGCAAGAAAAAAATACCTTCGTTGACACGAATGAAATTTGGAGAACGCTTGAGTCGCATATTGAGGCTGTGTGTATGAAGAGACTGTAACAACACGCTGAAATTGTTTGCAGACAGCGGCAGTAAGGCGGCTCATTACGGCCGCAGCCATCTTGACAATGTCAAACGAAACCATGAACGGAAGCGGTCAGCGCCACCTGCCGGACAGTAGTAGATATTTACAAAACATTTCTCCACTTTAAAAGTTCCAACCCCCCCCCCCCCCCCCCCCCCCCGTTCAGCACCTCAGCATACATCAATATAAACAAACAATAAAATGTTACCCTACAAAATCATAAAATCGAGTCGTAATATTTGCGTGTAAGTTATCTTTGATAACATTTTTCGAGTGTCGACTGTTATTAAAACTAACATATTTTTCTTTTGGTTATAAGATCATATTAAAAATGTATTGAAATAATTTTACAATTACACATTTATGGTGCGACTTTCCAAATGCCTCCATGTATAGATGTAATTGTTGTAGAATTTTAGACCCAGAATTTCAGCCAATTAATATTATAAGCACTATTATTAATATTTTAAGCATAAGTAATAATAATAAGAGTAGTTCAGCAAACTGAAGTATAAATTACTCAATAATATACCAGACATTCAAAAATGTCTCTGTTCTCATTTTACCATATTGTCCAATATTCTATTCTATTCTGTTCTGCTCTTCTTTAGCTTTGTTCAATTTGTCGAGAAAAGATTTTCACTTATTTACGATATTTCTTATTTAATGTCCAAAATCAACAGCTGTTTATTTTTTTATTATTTTATTTTGCTCTTCTTTAGCTTTCTGTTGAATTTGTCGAGAAAAGATTTCCACTTATTTACGATATTGCTTAATTAATGTTCAAAATCAACAGCTGTTTTTTATTTTATTTATTTATTTATTTATTTTTGAGCGTCATCTACGAACCTTTATTTTGCCCTGAGTATGAATGGAGAACATGGCTTCATCTGCGGTAGATGAGCCAATCAGTGAAGGGCTTGTTCACGCACGCCATCAACAGTCATGGTGGGCATGAGCATTCTGCGGACGGCTGCTGCTTTTACAGCCAGATTAAACCCCCTGAAACGAGCTTGTCAGTCCTCGAATCTGCTCTCCAGGACTGTTGCACGTTCAGAACAAGGTAAATAATATTTATTGTTTATAAGCACAGCGATATGACCGTTGAGAAGGATTATTTTTAGCAGTGACCTTGCTTTGCTTGCTTAGCATGTCAAGTGTAAACTGGCCTCTACAACAATCCCCTCTGTAACCTTCCTATAGCTATCACATAAATTACAGCTGTTAAGTTATGTGTAAACGTAAATATACTGTTTTTACATAGTCATTTAGTTAACAGATTCTGATTCAAAATGTATCTTGAGTTTCCTGCCCGTTGCTTGTAAGTGTTGATGTGCAAGCAGTTCATTTACCAAGTTAGTCAAACACAGTATTTTGGCCTTCATTGTGTATGTAACAGTTTTACTTCCACCTCAGACTTATCAGTTGGATTTGCAGCTGTAGCTGTGTGTTACTCCTGCTTCAGATTAGTTTTGTATTATATTTGACTTCCTGTTGTATAAATAGGGTGTTAGCTGACAGTAATGCTGTGGCAATGTGTGTTGACTTGCTGACCTTCTTTTTGTTATTTATTTTTTTAAACCCATTTGTTCTTTTACAGTTGTTGTCCGTCATGGGAGCCATGGGAAAAGGATGTTTATCATCAAGCCCACTGACTTCTATGACAGAAGATTTCTTCACCTGCTGGTGAAACTTGCTATAAATACTTTGCTTCAGTTGCATATTATTTATAATGCTTATGTTTAGTCAAATAATAATTAGAAATATTTTTTCCAATCTTTCTCTCCTCTCTTGCTTTGTTACACCAGAAATATTACATTCTTCTCACTGGCATCCCTGTGGCAGCTCTTGTGACGTTTGTTAATATTTTCATAGGTAAATTTCTCATGTAACTGGCAGTTTTTCTTCCTATAGCTTCTGTACCTGCCATAATAACTTGAATAATGTCAGTAATATCTGCAATTCACTAAACAGGGGAATCTGAGTTAGCGGAGACACCTGAAGGTTACGAACCAGAGCACTGGGAGTACTACAAGGTATTCTAAAATTTAACCGCATAAAAACATCAAATACATCTTATATGGCAGTAAAAATTGTCCATTGTATTCGTTTTTATTGTGTTGCTGCTGTCATAAATGCTTTTGGTCTGGTTTTTTCTTCATTATATCTTAGCATCCCATCACCCGTTGGATTGCACGTACCTTTTATGACAGCCCAGTGAAGGACTATGAGAAAATGATGGCACTTATCCAAATGGAGGCCGAGAAGGCTGAAATGAGGTAAGCCGTCTTTATATGATTTAGCTAATTAGGAGTTAGGATCAATGAGAAAATGCACACGTGTACTTTTTAAGGTATCATTTTGTTAACATTAGTTAAAGGAGTAGGTCATCCAAAAATGTTCTGGAAATGTACTCGCCCTCAGGCAGTCCAAGATGTAGATGAGTTTATTTCTTCATCAGAACAGATTTGGGAACATTTCATCACATCACTTGCTCTGCAGTGAATGGGTGCCATCAGAATGAGAGTCCAAACAGTTGTTAAAAGCATCAAAATAATCTACAAGAATTGAACGGGTATCAATAAATGTATTGTGAAGTGAAAAGCTGTGTTTTTGTAATAAACGAAACCATCATTATGTTTTTTACTTCAAACTGCTGCTTCCCGATAAAAGCATTCTCTATCCATAATATTGCTTTCTCTAGTGAAAATGTAATTTCATCTGAATCAGGAGAGACATATGCACAGATCAAGCACAAAAAATCAGTTTAAAACAGATCTAAAATATCCTGGAGGATCTTGATTTGAGAGGATGACAGGGGATGTACGTTTTCACTGGAGGAAGTATCATTATATGGACTGATATTTTGGCCAGAAGGAACGGTTTAATGTTAAATCGCATTACCTATTGATTTCCATATTCTAAAAAAAAATAGGGAAACGGTTTGGTTAATACTTCTTTTGTTTTTTTTAGAAGAAAATTGAAATTCATACAGGTCTGGAACAACTTTAGGATGAGTAAAAGATGCCTGTCAGAACTGTCCCTTTAACTAATGGGACCTTATTTATTACCAAATATTTTAATTTGTAATATAAGAATAGGTTGAACTTGTATGTGTCCTTAATTTTTTTAGCTTTTATTGCTGACGGGTATCAGTTTTGGCAGATCTCTCAAGGGAAAATCAATACCTGGCACTTATGAACGAGTGTCATTATGATTATGCCCAGCATTCACCACCTCTACTTAAGCACATTGCCGTTTCTGTTAATAAAATGTTTGTTGTCCTTAAAATAAAATTTAAAATAAATAAATAAATATATTTAAAATATATATTTTATTTTATTTTATAAATTAAATGTATAATTTATAAAATAACATTTTTGTTAGCCTTTGAGTTAAAAAGAATGAGAACCACAGTGTTTTTTTAAACTGCAGTACATAATTTATTATCCTCTATTTTTCTTGCAGACAACTACAACTTGATGTCCGCCGACACATGAGAGAAAAAGGAGATGGACCCTGGTTCCAGATTCAGACACTTGATAAGAATCTCATTGACTACAGCCCTAAGTCGTCCCCTGATAACTAGGAGTGGTCATGCATACCAGTCCAAAATATTCAGACATTATACAATGTATAATGTATTGTTATAAATGAAAAAAAAAATCATGTTTCTTTTTCCTTATTTTTGCCTCTGGCACCAATAAACTAATGATTATAAATAAGTTACTGCTCTTGTGTATTCGATTGAGTGTTGCTTCAAGAATTTACCCAGAAATTAAAATTTAATCATTTACTGATTTCAGACTGCTCATTGCACAAATATATTGTATGGCTTCAGAAAATTTGGAATACAGCACATACTGACTGCTTTAATGTTGCTTTTATGTTTATAGAAGCTTGAAAGCTCCTATCCCCATTTTTGTATGTTTTCATGAAAAAGATCAAACAAATTTTTCATAATTTCTTATTTTGTGTTTCACAGAAGTAGGAAAGCCATTTAGGCGTTCAAGTGAACAAATACCAAAGAAACAATTGCAATCAATAACCTAAATATAAAAAAAAATGTATTTTTGCAGTTACACTAGAATCAGAAATTTCCAGTAACCATAAAGGTAAAGTGCTGAAGTACTACATCAGAAGATATGGTCAATTAAAAGATGTGAATAAAATAAAATTTCAGTTCATAAATTCTTTCTCCAAGCAAACAAACCGACTACTGTATATCAGTCTATTGTCTTCAGCCTAATATATAATTGTAAAACATCAATTTCAATATATTCTGACTAATATTATAATTAGAAAATATAAATTTAGAAATAAAGAGATCAATTAGCAGTTAACTTTGACATACAATGTAAATTGTATAACAACAACAATAATAAATAAATAAACAAACCTTTTTAGTTTATAGCACTTTTCATATATAAAAAAAAACATTACAGTACTCACCATGTGCACATGAAAACATGTAAAAATACCTGAATTAATATAACATTAGATTAAAGATGAAGCTCATTTTATAATGATAAAAGAGGATAAAATTAGTATGCTTATACATAAAATACTTAACAATAAATGGAAATTCAAAACAAGTAATAATAAAGGACAACGTAATACATATAACATTTAATAAAAATGCTTGTTAAAAGATTAAAAAGATAACGTTAAGTTATTCAGTATGAAGTACACTACATGCAGAGACAGAAAATGCCACCACTTGGCGTAAGGGTGAATGATGTGAAACACTGCCTGTTTCTCCAAGGGGACACCCATTGTCCCCCCCCCCCCCCCCCCCCTAACCACGACACACACACACACACACACACACACCTCCATCCCACTGTGTCCCAATGTTTTCGTCGTCACATCCCTCGGTCCATGAGGAATGTGGGTTCTGTATGATTTAAAAATAGCCCCATCTCATCTTCTGCCTGACACGCTGCTCCAGCGAGGCTCATAGTGGTGCGAGCAGCAGGAATGAAGATGGCTACAGATCTGGGAGAGCTACTGGTCCCGTACATGCCCACCATTAGAGTACCGAGGACAGGAGACAGGGTTTTCAAGAGCGAATGCGCTTTTTCCTACGACTCTCCTGTGAGTATTATTTCAAATACTTAATGCATGAACGTTAAACAACAACTGGCGTGCCCCGGACACGTGAAAAGCTGCGTATAGAGAGATGGGGGATCCTCGGCCACCGTTCTCCAGCTCAACTTATGTGACAGCCTTCAGAAATACATAAATAACACACGGGTGTTTACATCTTACAGTGGGACCAGGTTTCCCTACTTCAAATGGCGCTATACGAGCTACAGATGTATAATGGTAGCATAAATAACACGCTGGTCTGTATTACAGAGAATTTCTGTCCTCTGTTTTAAAGGCGTGTCAAAGCAATAATAATATTTCCCCCGTTCTTATGCATCAACATTGGCAATCTAGTAGTATGATACTTGTTGAGATCAGACTGTATTGCTTGACACCAGTAGACAAACGACTTTTGTGGAGCTTGATAAATGTGAAAACTGTAATTTCCTAAATGTACACTAATAAGCAGTAAGGAGCCATGACCTATGAAAAGAATCCAGGTCAATGCTGGTTGTTATATATATTCAACTGTACAAGCTCTGACCACAAATAATGTATAATAACCATATATTTTGGAGAGCGGTGATGGGGACTTTTATAGAAATGTGGGTAAAGTGCACAACTACTCCCAGCTGTAAAAGTTTTAAAGGTGACTCAGCTGTTTGGGGTTCATCATGTCAGACTAAAAGACAGGTTATTTTTACACACTATCTGTTCAAGCTCGTGTGTCACCAGTAGCTAGTGACAGGTTTGGTGGGCCCTCAACACCCTAACTAACACATTGGCCCTGTAACTCAGTGTTTTGATTCAGATTGAACTCCTTATTGATTTATTCTTTACAGCTAAAAGAGTTTAAAATAAATAATCTTATTGTATTGTAAGAATTTTTCAATTTAAAGGAACAAATGCCATTGAAAATAACTTTTGATAACTTACAAGCATTATGCCATTATAAATTATGTGAATAATCTTAATGACCAAAAGTATCATGATGCCATGTTATTGCAATATATGCCTGAAAACATGCAGCAACAAAAAGGGCACCATTACTGTAGTAATTTAAATTAGTAAAGTAAAAGGCACAATTCTGAGCATTATGCAATTTTATGTTTATTTATAAATGTTATGTCTAATAATTTTAGGCCTATTTCTAATAATAGGGAGCAGATATTCTGCATTAAAATTCAGAAAATCTCTAAAAAACCCTTTTTGATTGAGTTCATCTCTGTTAAAGTGTTTTCTCTTTTCATGTATAGGCTACAGTTTGTATGTTGATGTTTATGACTTCAAATGTTTATGACGTCTAATCTCTAATAGTAGTTTTTTGGTTCACATTTGTTTTGTAAATGTAACTTATTAGAAATATGAAATTGTACATTATGGAAAATTGGTTTTAATTATTGATATTTAACATGAAGTATAAGATTACATGGCCACATTTGACTTCGCTTAAATCATGTTTCATCATTTTTTTAGGAATCGGAAGGAGGTCTGTATGTGTGTATGAACTCATTCCTGGGTTTCGGAAGAGAACATGTGGAGAGACATTACCGTAAAACTGGACAGAGTGTGTACATGCACTTAAAACGACATGTGAAAGAGGTAAGAAGAATGACAAAACTTTTTTTCAAGCTTTTTTATTGTTGGATTCTTTGTAAACTTCACAGAAAAAGTAAATATATGTTTCATTGTACACTCTAAAGAAACCTGTACATATTGAATGTGTTATGAAAACTTACTGAGCTGTATCCAACAACACAAAGAAAGCAAAAGAGACAAAGTTGTAAATGGATTGCTGTCAGTAAATGTCTTGATGAAGAACTTTTGTGTTGTCTGCTCACTGGAGTTGATTTCATTTGCAATGGACACTTTTGGCTTAATTTTTGTGTACAAAATGCATCCAGTAACATAACAAAAGCATTACCATAAACATAAGGTGCCAGGGAATAATATCTTTAATGAGTAAACCTTTCCAGAACAGATGAGGCCAGTATCTTACTAGGTCAAGTTAGAATTTGCCGATTGCACTGCGCTGATTTTAAGAGGAATAAATTGTGCTAAATAAGGCAAACAATAATAAACATGTATTGCAAAGCATTTTCAAATTAGCAATAATTATTATTAAACATGCAAGGGGTGTAGGATGTGTGGATCTGGAATGACAGATGTTCTGATTCTGCAGAAATGTGTGGAGCTTTCTTTGGACTTTTGTCAGCAGATTCAATGTGGATGTGCTTGTTAGGCTATTGGGACTATGTATGTAGCAGCTAATCATTATTTTGATTACGGAGTAGTCTGACAGTTATATTGTTTATTAATTTGATGAAAAAAGATTCATTATTAAAAATATATATGAATTTAAACTATTATTTACAAAAGTGTTCTTTCACATTTCACATCAACATTATCCTCCAAACAATGTGAAATTTAAAGGCAATAGAAACAAATATAGTCAGTCTTTCTATGTGCAATTAAACGTTGTATGCATTAAATTAAACCGATTGCTTTACTATTTGATAGTAGAAGTTAAAATCACTAAATTAAAAATGATAAAGAAAAACAAAAGCAAATATTATGTTTATATTCCATTTCAATAGTCTCTTTACTGTTACTGCTCTCATAAAAAATACAATTACTTGTGTTACACGTAGAATTTAATTTTAGAATTTGTTTTCTTTTCATAGTGCACAAACAAATTTAATCGCCAATCAAATCAATTATTATCATTATCGATTTTATAAATGAGTTGTTGCAATCAAAGTATATGTCGCTTGTTGAGGTCACATCCTTTTGATTTGTCCTCATTTAGTCTTACTTTATTTTATTATAGCTTCCAAAAATGTGGAAACATTCAGTTTAGCAGACATTGATGACTTGGATTTAGAAAGCAGCTAAGAGTATTGAGGTCCTGAGAGAGATATTTTTCACTCTTCATTGTGAGTTCAGTTTTTTGCAGATGACTTTTGTCTGCCTCTTCTTCAAGTTTTAGAGGTTTGCTATACTCATATACCTAAATTTACACAATTCATGAAGACTGCATAGCAAGAGGTCTGTTTGGATTTAGAAAATTTTTGTCCACTATGTTTTTTTTTGGAAGCATCTTTGAATGTTATGGTTTTAATCATGTGATGTGGCAGTTCTTCAGCACAAATTTAGCAATAAACAGGCTGTTCAGAGGGTGGTTTTGACATTTTGGCTTATAAATGATGAGCCTAGCATGGGTCTACTGCGCTAACCCTCTTGGGAAATGTCAGCAAGAAAAAGCACAATAAAGGAACATCTGTATATTTACAATAATTACAGTAAATGTGTTTTCTGAGCTTTTTCACAAACTGAGCGACATGTCAGAATTATTTTCTGTGATAACTAGACAGCATATAACTAGACAGCATGGTAGATTAACAAAAACAGCATGGTACACAGAGAAGAAAACTGAACTGTGCTGCATTATTTAAAACAGCATTTTATATAGTTTTTTACTATATGTACTAAACTCAATGTAATAGATTTTAAATCTTCAGATTTTAGATATTGTCTCATTTTTGAATGTTACAATGACAGTCTTTCCTTATAGCAGTTCTATATTGAATCCCAGCCTGCTCCTATACACTGGCCTAATGATGACTGATTTGGTTGGTCAGAATAGGAATCTAATTATGTAATGGTTTCTTGTTCTTCCAAGTGAATGTGGATGTGCTGGTTAAATGCTCCTATTTTCCTGTCTGGATCTGTCCAGAAACAGTCGGCCCTGTTCCTGTAGCTTTTGTGTTTGCTGTTTATACTTGGGATTACATGAGAAGCCTGTCAGCATTACCCATTCAGTCATTACTCTACAATCTCTTTACTCTGCAATCAATTGATTTTACCATTATGTGCTTTGTACGGAACAATTGACCCAACTGTCAAGTTTCATATGCACATAAATTGGATTTTATCCAGATTTGTAACATGATTCAGTAATATTTGTTGTTCAGTATAGACACACATGCCATTATTACCCATGTTGTTTCCTTTCATGATTTTCTTTTATTAAATTTTCAAAACACCAGAACTAAAATACACCACAACAAACATACAAACAAGGAACAGATACTGTCAGCACTGCTTATAAATATGGAAAATATCCACATCACATAGTACCATATGTGACCCTGGACCACAAAACCAGTCATAAGTTACACGGGTGTATTTGTTGCAATAGCCAACAATACATTGTATGGGGCAAAATTATCGATTTTTCTTTTATGCCAAAAATCATTAGGATATTAAGTAAAGATCATGTTCCATGAAGATATTTAGTAAATTTCCTACCGTAAATATATCAAAACGTAATTTTTGATTAGTAATATGCATTGCTAAGAATGTCATTTGGACAACTTTAAAGGCGATTTTCTCAGTATTTAGATTTTTTTGCACCCTCAGATTCCAGATTTTCAAACCATACATCAGTGGAAAGGTTATTTATTCAGCTTTCAGATGATGTATAAATATAAATTTAAAAGAAATTACCCTTTTGTATGGTTTTGTGGTCCAATGTCACATATAAAAATATTTGAGCACAAAGCACTTTACAGTTTTATGACCCATGTTGTTTCCTGATGTTAATTACAGAAAGCCACAGGTGCTGCAGGGGGTGCCATACCAAGAAGAAGGAACGGAAAAGTATTTTTAGGTAAGTATGTTTTAAAGTAAAAAAAAAAAAAATTCTAGACTAAAACTTCTACCTCAAACCCTTTTTAATAAGCCATGTATTTTTATGTTTAGCAGTCTCAGTCATTACTGGCTGGGGCTAAATTTAGCTAATTTATTTGTATATGCAGTTAGAAACCGTTCTAAATCTAAAGTGCCACATGCTTGCCCTGGCCTAATCTTCTGCTATGGAGGGTTGGTTTACAGTGGCCGACTATGCCTGTCAGCTGCTGTGCCCTATCAACCCCCCAGGCTGACACACTTCTGCCATTGGAGGTATGACGTAGCAGGTGGGGGACCGATGGGCATTTATTCTCAGGCATCCAATCAATATAAACGCCTCCTTCTCTGGTTGAGGGCGGTACGTCAGAAAGGATGCCAGTCATTTTGTAAACCCACAATGCTTTCCCAAATATGTAATTTAGACAACTCAGACTGCTCTATTAAGGATAATATGTCTGCTTGGAGCACAAACATATGCGATCATGTTTCCTTTAGTCTGTCATTTTTCGTTGCCATGTTGTCATGCAGAAAAAAAATGTAAATGTGGCATACTCAAACTAATTAGATTGATGTATTATTCTTCCATAATGATCCACCTAGTAGTTTTTATGACATAATTTTGATCGAGAGACTAGAATTTGCATTGCAGGACTATTTAAGTGTAAAAAAGCCATTTTAAAAGGTTGTTAAAAACCTGAAAATGTAAAATGTGACTCGCTGCCCCTAAAATATACACTTTTTATTAGACATTGATATACATTCTAGTCTCAGATTTGAATGTTTGTGGTTCAATCAAGGGAGCTCAAGAAAATGTTTCATCAAAACATACTAAAAGATAAACATGAATAGAAATCTATTTTTGATTGTGTACATTTTGTGCAATTTCATCATGTGATAATTAATAAATTTTTTGGGGACATTTTAAGCACTTGTTTGGCGTGCAGTCATCCCATCAGCTCTTGATTAAAAATATTTCTCTCTACTTCCTTTCCTGAAGATTTAGAGCTTAACCGTGATTTTAACGGAGATGATTATGAGTATGAAGATGAAGCCAAGCTTGTCATATTTCCAGACCACTTTGAGATCCCTTTACCAAATATTGAGGAGTTACCCGCACTGGTTAGTGAGAGTGTGTGCTCATGCGCCCTGTGTGCCCTGCATGCCAAAGGCCTGATCTGCCTTTCAGTCTCAGTGCTTGCTTGTCAAACATCAAGTCATTATATTATATTCTGTCTGCAGATTCTTTATAATCTCACTGTTTATGCTTCTCATTGTGTGCAGTGATGTCATGTGGTGTGGTTTTGTACTCCTATTTAATTTTCATTTGTTTTAAAAATTAGATCCAAATTCTTATAATTATGTTTGCTTTAAAGCACAATTATTAGTCATTGCTGCCTGAAAACACAGCATGTCTTATGTTTTTAAAGATATTTTTGAAAATATTAAGAGTGATACAGGTTTTTTAGGGGTCAAAGATACCAAGAGAGCAATTTGGCTGATGGCTTTTAAAATACTGATACATTTTAACATATACTTTCTTAATGATGGCAAAAAAAAAAATCAAAATGGAATATTTAATACTTATTTTACACAAAATTTACAACAAATATTTGAAACAAATAATATGTATTTTCCACAGCGCTGTTTGTGAATATCTCAAAATATACACTACCGTTCAAAAGTTTGGAATCAGTAGCAGATTTTTTCAATTGAAAGAAAATTATCCTTTTTTTTCATCAAGAATGCATTCAGCTGATCAAAAGTAACAGTAAAGACTTTTACATTGTTTATAAATTAAAATTCTATTTCAAATAAATGCTGTTCTTTTATCATTTTTGTTGATCAAGAATCACAATTTCCCAAAAATCTTAAGCAGCACAACATTGATAATAATAAAAAAAGTTTCTTGAGCAGCAAATCAGCGTATTAGTATAATCATGTGACAGTAAAGACTATAAAAATGAAAATTCAGCTTTGCCATCCAGAAATAAATTATATTTGAATATGTTTTTAAAGAAAAAATGGTTATTTTAAATTGTAATAATATTTCACAATATTACTGTTTTTACTCTTGTTTTGGTTAAAAAAATGCAGCCTTGGTGAGCATAAGAAACTTTTATCAAAAAACACTGACATGTCTTACCTACCCTTTTTAACAGTAGTGTGCAAACAGATATCTCAAATATTTGAGTAATTACCTGTCGATATATTGTTCTTTCAGTACACATGATGCAAAAAGATTCATTTGTTACAGTTTATGTTGTACTTCGGTTATTCATACAACAAATATAGGAGCACACAACCAAACACACATTTTTGTATTTGTCAACAACTGCATGGTGTGCTTACTTGCTGCTGCTGCACTTACATTTATTATCTAGAAAATAGTTGCGTTATCTAACCTATTTGCCCAGGAGTTTCAAGGCTTTTAAATCTAATTAGTCAAAATCTGCACCACTTTCCAGCTTGCTGTGGTTTTTAAGCACTCATTAGGAGCAATATCACACTATGCAATGTAACAGCTGTAATATAATGTTCACATGTCCCTTTAACTTTCAGGTGACAATAGCCTGTGACGCAGTCCTCAATGCTCCATCTCCATACAAAAAGCAGGAATCTGATTCATGGGAAGAGGAGATCCAAGTATCTAGACATGCCAGAAGTCTCAGACAGCAGGAAAATGGGGTTCGAATTCCTCCCAGGTTGGTCACATGGCAGCCCAGAGTCATATGGTCAAGCATTCTAGAGACTGCTGATGTTTGCTTCAGGTCACCCTTGAATCTGATATGTCTGCTTTCTCTGCCAAGTGGAATAATATCAAAACAAGCTATTGATGTTTGATGAAGAGCTTGAATATGTTTAGGATAACTTATTAATACACTCAGTAGAATGTCTTGACATCTATGCGGCAATGCATATGAGACAAAGCAACCGTTTCAAATATTCCTAAAAACTGCTGGAATGGAATTTTTTTCAGAATTTGGAACCAGGATTCGAATTGAAATTAAATGGCAATCAAATTAGATCCGAGCAGATAAACTGGAATCCCTTTGGGATTGATCTGTGTCTTGTAATCTTTATGTCTTGTAATTGAACTTATAAAAGGAGGTTTAACAGTTTAAGACAGTAAAATAGCTGCAACACTTTTTACCATATTTACTCTAAAATGATCTTTATCTTACAAACTTTAAAAGAGCAGATTTGCATTTTCCTTTGCTAAGGTTGTTGCTAGATTTAAGAACAGACTCAATAGGAATCAGTGTTGTTTTTGTATTATTGATATACTATTATTGTATTTTGAATAAGTTTTTATATTTTCTTTTTTCCTTTTAATTAAAATTTTAGTGTTTTTATTTTTACAGTTTTCTTCCTATTTTAGCTTTTAATTATTTGTTTAATTATAGTTTTAGTAATTTTAGTGCTTCAACTTAATGTTATTTATTTCTAATTTTTTATCCAACATTTATATTTTTTATATTTCTGCTTCACTTTTAATTACCGAAAACAATTCGTTTTAATTAACAATAACAACACTGAAGGTGTTGAACACTTTTCTTTAGCCATGTGGCAGATCATCTCAAAATGGCCAAATATGGGCCAACTGATTGGTCTAGCTAGCTGATATATTGATATGTTGGAAATGGTCTCGGTCTTGGTCTACATGGTAAGATTACAGGATACAGTCAGTGTATTATAGAGTAACATAGCCTCCTCACTTTGAAGACACCTGCATTACCTGAACTGAAATATGAGGAGTTCCTCTCCTGCCTGTTTGTGTCTTCAATACGGTTTATGTCCTATTAGCGGCTGGAAGTGCGCCAAGTGTGAAATGAGAGAGAACCTGTGGCTAAACCTGACGGATGGCTCTGTCCTCTGTGGGAAGTGGTTCTTTGATGGGAGTGGAGGGAATGGACATGCCCTTGAGCACTACAAAGAAACCAACTTTCCCCTGGCAGTTAAACTCGACACAATCACCCCAGATGGAGCAGGTAAGTGTCTCTCAATGACAGGTTTTCATGTGTCACAGACTTTCAGAGAATATGTTGGCACACATGTATAACACACACAGAAAATTTCATGCTCAAGCATAATTTAGACAAAAACAGATTATAGAAGGTTTAACGGATGTTTCAGTTCATGTCTCTCTTTTGCAGATGTTTATTCTTTTGATGAAGAAGAAGCAGTGCTTGATCCTCACATATCAGAACATTTGTTACACTTTGGAATAGATATGCTGCAAATGCAAAGGGTATGTCCACCCCCCCCCCCACACACACACATTTTATTTACACATTTCTTAACATATTACAGTTTTCCAGATTTTCAAAATAAATGTACAGGTCCTTCTCAAAAAATTAGCATATTGTGATAAAGTTCATTATTTTCTGTAATGTACTGATAAACATTAGACTTTCATATATTTTAGATTCATTACACACAACTGAAGTAGTTCAAGCCTTTTATTGTTTTAATATTGATGATTTTGGCATACAGCTCATGAAAACCCAAAATTCCTATCTCAAAAAATTAGCATATTTCATCCGACCAATAAAAGAAAAGTGTTTTTAATACAAAAAAAGTCAACCTTCAAATAATTATGTTCAGTTATGCACTCAATACTTGGTCGGGAATCCTTTTGCAGAAATGACTGCTTCAATGCGGCGTGGCATGGAGGCAATCAGCCTGTGGCACTGCTGAGGTGTTATGGAGGCCCAGGATGCTTCGATAGCGGCCTTAAGCTCATCCAGAGTGTTGGGTCTTGCGTCTCTCAACTTTCTCTTCACAATATCCCACAGATTCTCTATGGGGTTCAGGTCAGGAGAGTTGGCAGGCCAATTGAGCACAGTAATACCATGGTCAGTAAACCATTTACCAGTGGTTTTGGCACTGTGAGCAGGTGCCAGGTCGTGCTGAAAAATGAAATCTTCATCTCCATAAAGCTTTTCAGCAGATGGAAGCATGAAGTGCTCCAAAATCTCCTGATAGCTAGCTGCATTGACCCTGTCCTTGATAAAACACAGTGGACCAACACCAGCAGCTGACATGGCACCCCAGACCATCACTGACTGTGGGTACTTGACACTGGACTTCAGGCATTTTGGCATTTTCCTCTCCCCAGTCTTCCTCCAGACTCTGGCACCTTGATTTCCGAATGACATGCAAAATTTGCTTTCATCCGAAAAAAGTACTTTGGACCACTGAGCAACAGTCCAGTGCTGCTTCTCTGTTCAAAAGTGGCTTGACCTGGGGAATGCGGCACCTGTAGCCCATTTCCTGCACACGCCTGTACACGGTGGCTCTGGATGTTTCTACTCCAGACTCAGTCCACTGCTTCCGCAGGTCCCCCAAGGTCTGGAATCGGTCCTTCTCCACAATCTTCCTCAGGGTCCGGTCACCTCTTCTCGTTGTGCTGCGTTTTCTGCCACACTTTTTCCTTCCCACAGACTTCCCACTGAGGTGCCTTGATACAGCACTCTGGGAACAGCCTATTCGTTCAGAAATTTCTTTCTGTGTCTTACCCTCTTGCTTGAGGGTGTCAATGATGGCCTTCTGGACAGCAGTCAGGTCGGCAGTCTTACCCATGATTGTGGTTTTGAGTAATGAACCAGGCTGGGAGTTTTTAAAAGCCTCAGGAATCTTTTGCAGGTGTTTACAGTTAATTAGTTGATTCAGATGATTAGGTTAATAGCTCGTTTAGAGAACCTTTTCATGATATGCTAATTTTTTGAGATAGGAATTTTGGGTTTTCATGAGCTGTATGCTAAAATCATCAATATTAAAACAATAAAAGGCTTGAACTACTTCAGTTGTGTGTAATGAATCTAAAATATATGAAAGTCTAATGTTTATCAGTACATTACAGAAAATAATGAACTTTATCACAATATGCAAATTTTTTGAGAAGGACCTGTATATCTTCATAATACTTGACTATGCAGATTGTACAATATATTAATAATAAATAATAATAATACATTTCTTACTAAATATCTTTGTTACAGATAGTGCTGTCAAATTATTGATCATGTTTTTGTTTACATGATATATGTGTGTATATTGTGTATATTTATTATGTATATATAAATGCACACACATGCAAGAATATATTTCAGAAAAATTGGTTATTTTTATATATTAAATATATTTATTTATAATATAAATTATATGAATATAAATATAGACATGTAAATATTTTCAAAATATATACTGTATGTGTGTGTATTTATATATGCATAATAAATATACCAAGTACACATACATATAGTATATAAAAAAACTTTTATTTTGGATGCGATTAATCGTTTGACAGCAATAGTTACAGATAATATATTTTTTGGTAACACTTTAGTACAGGGACCAATTCTCACTATTAACTAGTTGCTTATTAGCATGTCTACTGTTAACATATTAGCTGTTTATTAGTACTTATAAAATACATATTCTGCATGACCATATTCTACATCCATAATCCTACCCAATACCTAAACTTAACAACTACCTAACTACTAACTATTAATGAGCAGCAAATTAGGAGTTTATTGAGGCAAAAGTTGTAGTTAATGGCGAGAATTGGACCTTAAAATAAAGTGTGACCTTTTTTATTTTTTTAAGTTATTAATGGGTCTAACTTCTTAAGTATTTGGGGGTCTGGCCATCAAAAAGTTTGAAAATCCCTATTTTAACAACTAGTTAAATACTAGCAAAAACAAGCAACACGGCCTTCTTCAAATCGTCTCAAATGTCTATGTCCATCCCTCACAGACAGAGAATGGCCATCATACAGACAACCACGTCCAGCCGCGTGTGAGTGACTGGGAAGTGATTCAGGAGGCGGGTCTAAAACTAAAGCCTGTCTATGGCTCAGGATATACGGGCCTCAAAAACCTGGGCAACAGCTGCTACCTGAGCACCACTATGCAAGTGCTTTTCACTATTCCAGAGTTCCAGAGAGCGTAAGTAGCTTAAAGCCCTTAATGGTCAAATACATTCTACATACTTGTCCACACTCTCCTACCATTGTCTTTGAGTCTGTGCACAGTAAAAAAGCTAAAGTAAAAAAGCTGGGCTTGAATGCTGTCACACTGTAGAAGTGACATTTCTGGCCATTCAAGATGAGTTTGTTTCTTATTCACAACAGATTTGGAGAAATTTAGCATTACATTTTTTGCTCACCAATAGATCCTTTGCAGTGAATGGGTGCCGTCAGAGTCCAAATGGCTGATAAAAACATTGCAATAAACCACAAGTAATCCACATGGTTATAATCCATCTATTAACATCTTGTGAAGTGAAAGTCTGCATGCTTGTAATAAACATGAATTTTTTTAACTTCAAACCATTGCTTTCAGCTAAAGTATATGAGTCCTCCATAATATTAGATACTATAAAATTACTTTCAATAATATAACTTTTTCCAGTGAAAGTCATTTTGATGAGAAATAAAGCACCATGAAAGCACAGATAAAGCACCATTTACAAGCAAAAGCAGTCCAAAACAGTTCTAAACAAATATTTCAGTGGATTTTGATGTGAGAGCACAACAGAGGATGGACTTTGACTGAAGGAAGAGCTATTATGGACCCATATTTTGGCCACAAGTGATGGTTTTGGTTTTGGATAAAACGTCTTAATGTTAGATTTGTTTTTTACAAACATGCAACATTTCACTTAACAAGATGTAAATTGAATGACTGGAGTTGGACTCTCATTCTGATGGCACCCATTCACACACTTGGATGGCCTGAGAATGAGTACATTTTCAAATTTACATTTTCAATTTTGGGAGAACTGTGCCTTTAATCTGTGCCTTCTACCAGTTTGATTGCTTTTTTTTTTGTATGCTAATGATTTTATTTCAGTGCCAGATTTAAAGGGTCTTTACTCACTGAAGTCAATATGCAGGTGCGACAGTAAGAAATGATTGCTTTTCTTTCCAATATTTATTCTGCAGGTATGTTGGGAACCTACAGAGAATATTTGACTACTCACCCCTTGATCCAACTCAGGATTTCAGCACACAAATGTAGGTGTTTTTGTCATGGAATGATAATATTATATTACATTTATCTTCTTTTTATTTCTGAAATTCAAGTTATATCTAATTCTTGTGTAATATATTTGCAATGCAGTATTATACCGGTTGCATGAGTTTTACAGGTACATTGATTGATAATTAATTGAAAGTTTAATTTGGCAGCACTTAGACATCTTTCCTAAATTGTGTCTTTTTGTTTGTTTCCCTACCTTTTAAGGGCGAAACTCGGTCATGGACTTCTCTCAGGCCAGTACTCAAAACCTCCAATGAAATCAGAAGTTATTGAACAGGTGATGAAAGAAGAATACAAGGTATTTGACTTGGTCTGTCTTGTTGATATTTGGCTCGATTAGGTCCACATAACGCTGTTTACACTTACAAAATGCTTGTCAGACCAGTACCCTAGTTACTTTATTGTGATTTATTTGAGACAACCTTAAGGTACATTCATATTAACATTTTTTTTGCAATAACTGGAGGTCATTCTTTGGGAAATTGAGGTGACAACAACAAAAAAGATCACACAACAAAGTTGCAAATGAGCAGGAGCACAGGGATTGCAGACATGAATGATGAATGTACCTTTGGTGTGCTTGTTTGGCTTGTCTGATTGTTTGTTTGAGAGGAGCCACAGTATCTGATATTAACCGATCTATTGTATTCTAAAAGTTATCTAATATTCTTAAGCTAAATTAATGTTTTAGTTGTCCTGCATTGTTTTTTGTGTGTGTGTTATAATAAAAGACTAAAATATGGTAATTTGGAGGTCCACTGAATTTCTACAGAATTTTTAATATGCTTCCAAAATAATATATCATAAATCGTTTCTTGTTCAAGGAATGCATGGGCTTAATTTTATGCATTTTTTATGAAAAAAAAATGCTGCTTGCCATTTTCCTAAAGTTCAGGTTTGTGGCCTTTTAAGAGTGTTTAAGAATGTCAACTGCAATCCAACTTAGGTTTTCTCTTTTCTGATGGCATTTTAAAATGCATTTGGTGACCCTGAGCCTAGATGTATCATGTTGTTTTCTGTCTTCTGTAGCAGCTGCAAAGAGGGATTTCACCTAAGATGTTCAAAGCGCTGGTCAGTAAAGGACACCCAGAGTTCTCCTCAAACCGGCAACAAGATGCTCACGAATTCTTGCTGCACTTAATTAACCAGGTGGAGGTACGAATGTGTTTCTCTATCATGTGCTTCTTTTCTGGAAAACACAATATTTCCTTTCATGTTTGAAAGAAATTGTTCAGAAATTGTCAGCTTGGCATTAGACATTTTTCTAGATGACTTCTTTTGTGCATTAGGGTTTGATACAGAGTGAGGAAACTTTCCCATTTGCACTCTTCTTTATTAAAAAATTATTTTAGAGAATCAAGGGTTTCTAGGGTTTGGTTGGATTTCCCCAGACGTGTTTGTAGACTTTGAGTCTTGTCAGCAGGCTCTGATTTCAGGAGACACATTCGACTGCACTCTCTACCCCTCTGGCAGACACACACTTCAAGTGACTTTCTCAACTGAGTTAAAATTAGATACCTCTATCGGTTACACAGGGCAGATAATGCTTCCTGTTACCCTCCCCACTTGGTCCATGTCCAGAATGAAAGCCGTTGCCTTCCCTGACACTTTTCCGTGAGTTAAAAACAAACAACAGTAGGGGCCTCACTGTTGGACATTAACATTGAGATACACTATGTCAACAAGAAATATAATTCACAGCCTATTTTACTTTTCTTCTACAATGTGGCATATTTTAAATAGACTGGATCGTGAAAAATTGCTTCTATTTGACAGGTGGCTGGAGAGAGGGTTTGGAAAATATAAGTGCTTGGTGACATCAGCTGAAAAGCAAAATCAATTCAGAGAGTTCAGCAGGTTATTAAGGAGCATTCACACTGATAGTAATTTGCTTTTTGAATTAGAATTGCCAGTTTCCTTTGATCATTGATGATGTGGCGAAGTTGAGCAGAATTCAACTTTATGTAAATAATATTCAAAAGTCTCTTTATATATTGTATCTTTTTATATTGTTAAATGTTACTACAATTTAAAACAACTGTTTTCTTATATTTTAAAATGTAATTCATTTTTGGGATGCAAATAAGTCACATGATCCTTCAGAAATCATTCTAATATGCTGATTTGGTTCTCAAGAAACATCTCTTATTATTATCATTGTTGAAAACAGTTGAGCTGCTTGATATTTTTGTGGAAACTGTGATTTAGTTTTTTCAAGATTATGTGATAAATATAGAAAGTAAAAAAAAAACATTTATTTGAAATGCATATCTTCCATTATAATTGTCTTTACTGTAACTTTTGATCAATTTAATGCATCCCTGCTGAATAGCATTGGTTTCTTAAAAAAATTAACTGGCACCAAATGTTTGAATGATAGAGTTAAGTAGTGATGTGATGTAGAAGCTACCAATGGGAGTGCGGGCAATGATTGCCCACCTAATATAGTTAGATACAGATGTCGAGTAGGAACGCCTACTTGTGACGAAGAGTACAGAAACTCAGTGGACATTTTTAATATTTAAACTAACATGCACAGATGAATTGTTCACAATACAACAAATCATTCTCAGTAGACATAACAATAGAGATCTGTTCACAATATAGATAGAATTATGAAAATAAAAAGGGTCAATTTATATTTCATGTGAACCTTTACAACTCTTGATATATATATATATATATATAGTTGTTTGATTTTGAAGTGATGAACTGATCAAGACCTAATCTTTGCTGACATTTGCTTGTTCCTGACAGTGAACATAAACCAAGAGGGGTCAGCCTCATAAAACCAAGACAGAGCTATAGTCTCTTGAAATGTTTAGTACTCAGAAATGTTGACTGGTTTATTTGTAGCTGCCTTCAGCTGTGCCTTGTGTAAAATAGCATAAGGCCTGTGAACAGTGAGGGGACCTTGCGGTGCGTTTCTACATCCTCAGCAGGTTTGTTCTCTGCTCAGTGGTCTCTGGTATCTCAGACTTGATAGAGGAGGGCTGGTATATTTCTGTATGGCCTCAGAATAGCGGAACTGTTGTAGGGTGACCTCGTTGATCTTAATTATGGACTAATTCTGAACTCTCCCTAAAGATGCCTAAATTTAAATAGAAAGTTGATTTGTTTACCATTTGTTTTGTAGAACTGAATTATATGACCGTTATTGTGTTTTATGTCATGAGTTTGGTTGTTGGAGGGATAGTCCACCAAATAAATAGCCAAAAATTTGTAACCAAACAGTCTCAGTTCCCAATGACTTCCATTATATAAACAAAAAATACAATAGGAAGTCATCTTTTTTTAGTGTTCTCCTGAAGATAAAAATGCATACAGGTTTGGAATGACACAAAGGTGAATAAATAATGACATCATTTTCTTTTTTGGGTGGACTATCACTTTAATGTATTCAGTGCTGTCCGTCTTTGAAGGTTCTTAGTGCTGCAACAAAACTTTTTATAGGCTTTTGCCGGAAAAGTAGATAGGAAAGTTAAGGAGAAAAGGCAAATGGGAACGAGTCAGATTCAAACCTGTTTTTCCATGAGCTAAACAGCTCTTATAATGTACACTGCTACCCACTGCGCCGTGTTTCCAACAGAAGAGAACTTTCTGTAGGTGATATTGTGTTTTGCCATTTCCAGAGGAACAGTTCAGGCTCAGAGAACCCCAGCGATGTGTTCCGCTTCTTAGTTGAGGAGCGAGTGCAGTGCTGTCAGACACAGAAGGTGCGCTATACACAGAGAGTGGACTACCTTATGCAGCTTCCTGTACCCTTGGAGGCTGCCAGCAACAGAGGTAATACCTTCTACAACTGAGCTAAACATTGTTCCTGCACTACAAAATGTAAAAATGTGTAGTTATTGCACTTAAAGTGCTATTTCTATCTTATCTGGCTCTAAAAATGGATGAAAGTTAATGTCGTCAGGGGATATTTTAGGTCTTTTCAATGGATCTAATGTGCAGGTAGACCTAATGATGTCTTAATTGCATATGGTTTTGTCTTTGTACAGAGGAGTTAATAGCATATGAGAGTAAGCGGAAGGAAGCTGAGGAGAACATGCGGCCTCCTCCAGAGCCGGTCAGAGCCCGAATCCCCTTCTCTGCCTGTCTGCAAGCCTTCACTGAGCCTGAGAATGTTCCAGACTTCTGGAGCTCTGCATTGCAAGCCAAGTCGGCCGGAGTGAAGTAAGCAAGTTTCTGGTTTGAGACCTTTGAAGGACTTTAAAAACATTCTCCAAAATTTATAAGAATATCATGGGGTTTACATCTACAATAAAACATTTATGCTATTTAATATCTGCTTTTAATTAGAATATATCATTACTTTTTACTGTATTTTTGTAATATATATTTGTTAATATATATATTAACACACACTGCTGTTCAAAAGTTTGGGTACCTTAACATTTTTTATGTTTTTTCTTTTAAAGACGTTTCTTATGCTCATCAAGGCTATATTTATTTGATCAAAAATACAGAAAAATGGTCACACTTTATTTTAAGGTCTAATTCTCTCTATTAACAAACTATTGACTAGTTTTTTTTTTAGTTTTGCCTCAATAAATTCCTAATTTGCTGCTTATTAGTAGTTAGTAGGGTAGTTGTTAAGTTTAGGTATTAGGTAAGATTAAGGATGTAGAATATGGTCATGTAATAAACAGACAATATATTAATAACAGGCATGCTAATAAGCAACTAGTTAATAATAAGAATTGGTCCCAATACTAAAGTGTTACCAAAAAAAAAAAATTATAATATTGTGAAATATTAGTTCAATTTAAAAAAGGATTTTCTATATTGTAATATACTTAAAATATAATTTATTCCTGTGATGCAAAGCTGAATTTTCATCAACCATTACTCCAGTCTTCAGTGTATATATAAACCCATGTAAATCCCAATATATGTATAAACGCAGGCTCTAAAAGATTATATCTTTCTCTCTCCTCAGGACTTCTCGTTTCGCATCTTTCCCAGAGTACATGGTCGTGCAAATAAAGAAGTTCACATTTGGGGTTGATTGGGTGCCCAAAAAGTTAGGTGTGTAATTTTAAGTGCTTTTAGTTTGACGTTGTATATTTGATTTCACATTGTTGTAGACAAAATAACACATTGCTGACAAAAGCATGCAAAGCATGCACAAAATGTTGGATTATCTCATTTTTATTCCATCTTAATGAAAGGATTTTTAATTCTCTTTGCCTCCAGCTCCTGTCAAAGCAGATTTATTGATATGTCATGTTGTTGTTTGTCATCTGTGTTTGCCTATCACATGCTCTCTTGTGCAATTCAGACCATCACATGCTATGCATGTTGAGCAATGCATCACGATTGCTTGCCTCAAAAGACTATCAGTTTGCAAGGTGTTATGTTTGTTCAGCAGAGCTTTTCCCTTGTCCAGCAGAGGGTACTCTAGCACTGTGTTTTTACATGAGACATTTTTGGAATCAGAGACTGGTTCTGCGGTCAGCAAAATGTTGGCAAAGGTTTTTGGAAAGGAATAATGCCCAGAATCTATTCTTCTGAGAGTCTCTTCTGAATGTATCAATGTACAGTACATTTCTTTTTGTAATATATAAAATTGCCTTCAAAATCTTTTTTTTATGTGCTACAGATGTTTCTGTAGATGTACCTGATTTCCTGGACTTGAATCGCCTCCGGGCCACAGGGCTACAATCTGGAGAAGAGGAGCTGCCTAACCTTACACCTCCCATTGTCATTCCTGAAGACACCAGAGGTGAGAACCTTTAGACTACCATTCAAATGTTTGGAGTCAGTAAGATTTTAATTTTATTTTTAATTTTTTTGATAGAAATTAATTTATTCAGGAAGGATTAATTAAATGGATTAGTGGACTCAAATAAATTCTTTCTATTCATCAATCTTAAGAATCCTGAAAAAGTGTATCATGGTTTCTATAAAAATAAGCAGCACAACTATTTTCAACATATAACACCAAAAAATGTTTCTTGAGCACCAAGCGACATGTTAAAATGCTTTCTGAAGGATCATGTGACACTGAAGACCGAAAAGCTTTGCTATAACAAGAATAAATTACATTTTAAATATATTAAAACTGAAAACAGTAATTAGACATTTTTATAATATTTCACATTATCACTGTTTTTACTCTTTTACCATTTTCTAATTTTGATCAAATAAATGCAGCCTTGGTGAACATAAGAAACACCTTTAAAAAACAACAAAAATCTTAGTGTTGTATGTTTTTTGCCATTGTTTAAAATGATTGAAGTATTATATAGTGAAATATAATGAAAACAGCCTGCTTGAAACTGTAAACTGTATATTTAGTATTACGCTTTGCTTTGTACTGACTAAGTCTTATTCTGTATTCAGACAATACAACAAACAACTCTTTGGAATGTAAGTACTGCTTTGATTGTAAATGTGCAAAATTACAAAATACATTTACAACTGTATGCATGCGCTACAAAATTACTTATTGGATGAACAGTATTAAAAGCCTTGTAAAATGGTCAGTTATTTTTTCTTGTAGATTTTAAATGCTCTGTGTATTTCTTGTTAGTTAAGGACTGCTGATATTGATTTGAAGCCACTATTCTCTTTACCTGTTCCTCAGCTCCAGAAATAGATGAATCATCTGTGATGCAGCTGGCAGAGATGGGTTTCCCTCTGGAATCCTGTCGGAAGGCAGTGTACTACACTGGGAATATGGGGGCAGAGATGGCCTTTAACTGGATAATAGCACACATGGAAGAGCCAGGTAGGGACTCGTATCTTGACTGAACTGACACGTTTTGAACAAAGGCATATCTCCTGTGTCCTTCCTTTATTTTATATAAAAGCATGACTTAAAATAGTAATAGTAGTAATGGTTATATGTAATACTTAAAAATATACTGTATTATGTGAAACTATAAAATGTTCCACATATAAGTAGCAAATTATATACATTTGTTATGGCCTAAAACATGCAGCTAAGATGGTATTAAATGTCTTATTTGTTCTAATGGCTGCTCTGGTCACAGTCTAGTAATCAATAGGAAAACACTCAAGTCTCTGCCATTTTAGCTCCATTGGCTAAAAGGTTGTAGCCATTTTGTTTGAAGTGAAGTGTGAGGGAAGGTCTAATTGAGCTTCCTCGAAAGGAACACTTTCATTGTAGACATTTTAGACATTTAACTCAGATGAACTTACTGTCATTTGCATATTAGCCATCCAAGTTGACATTCTTTCAAAAACTCAAGCACGGTTTCACAACAATATTTACTAAGGTGATTCTCAGCTGGTATGCTTTAGGCCTCATGGGAAATCAAATGGCAAATCAACACAGTATCACAACTGTTTATAATACAAAAGTCCTTATTCAAATATTAATATTACTATATGAAGCGTATAGTATTCAAAATTGGCATTGTTTGGTGAGATTCACATGCTGCAATTCTCTGATTGGTTGAATTAATGTAATTTTTAACCACGATTTCTGCTGTTAAACAATTATTTTAAGCTTCATTTGAAATAATGCAAACTGACGGCTTCATCAAAAGCGTATACCATCTAACAACCTCGGAGCTCACAGCAGGTCTGTCTTTAAAAGTTAATATCATTAAATATGAATTTCCTTGTGGAGAAATCACCTTATTGGAGAATTTTGTAAATAAATAACCTGCAGCAGTGTGTGATGAAACAAATAATGGACCAAATATTGTATCTTGAATTTCAATGTTTTATGCTCTGGGAAATATTTAGCAAAACACATTTTGGGCAGAAAAAACATGTATATTCTCACTGTATTTACTCTCACCTGTATTTAATATAATCTGGGTCATATCCATATCCATGTGCAGAATCTACCTAATTAGTATAGTTTCTACCAAGATGAGTTTTTTTTTCCCAGAACAGACCTATGACCTGTGATAATTTACATACCATTTGCTTAAAGCAAACATATATTTTGACTGTCGTTTATGCTGCATTCAAGATAAATAAGCCACAGAAATCTGGAGTGCTTCGTGAGGCTCATTATCTGGGTTTCAGCTACAGGGGAATATTTTATGTTTGGAGCATGTCACTTAGCTAGGGCTATAAGATAAATACATGTGACGTAAAGAGTTGCGTATTTTCAATGATGGGGAAAGAGTCATGCCAAAGTAATTAATCCAAGTGCAATTTAGATCTAAGGTGCTCTATATTATTGGACTCAGAATGTTCTAGTTGAGTAGATTCAAGTTTACACAAGGTTGTATTTCAAGTCTCTTGCTAGTCACCCTTGTTTATCATTGTGCTTCTGGCTAGTAAACACCGTCCTCACACTTGAACGTCACCTGTGTGCTGGGAATTCTGTTCTCCTCACTTTCCTGCCCCAGTTAAGCAGCCACCTGAGATCACGAACAGAC
This sequence comes from Barbus barbus, assembly GCF_936440315.1. Taxonomy (NCBI): domain Eukaryota; kingdom Metazoa; phylum Chordata; class Actinopteri; order Cypriniformes; family Cyprinidae; genus Barbus; species Barbus barbus. The sequence continues at coordinate 16,086,388 of NC_136753.1, forward strand.
TCAGACATACACACATGCAGAGTCTCAAGCGGCCCAAACCCCATTAGCTTCGCATCTCCTAGACTCGTGTGGCTTACGTCTGCTCCACAGCTACAGCTGGGCCTGTTCCTATATAGATGCTACTGACAGTGGTTATTAATATAGTGTGCAATATACAGAGATTTTTTTAGTTTTACCTTAATTCTTCAGTACTGTGTACTCCTGTGAGATGATATATGGCTAATCTAAGGAAAGCATAAAATCCTAACTTTTTATATTAAAAAGTAGAAATATTTTGATCTGCTCTGTCTTATATATATAATTTCAGTTTTTCTGTAATTAATAAACAGACAATTCATATTTATTTATTTATTTATTCATTCACAATTATTTGATATATGGAATTTTCAAAAGAATAACTATGTATTAGATTGATAGTTTTTATTTTATTGTTTTTCGCAACAACGTAAAAATCGTTACTGTCACTAAACATCAATTTAATGCATGGTTGCCGAATAAAATTAAAAAAATTGCAAATTGAAAAAGGAATTAGTCAAGGCAAAAATGGGATTAGAAAATAGATATTTAATATATTTCTCTTTGATTAGATATGTAAATGATACAATAACGTTTAATTTAAAAATGTATTCACAATTTCATTTTATTAAATATATGTATATACATATTATACATATATTAGTTTAAATAAATAATACATATTTCAATGCAGTTGCAGGACTGCACATCTGTACATAACTTCTCAACACTGTGCATCTTTAAAAAGCACATTTGCAGTCAAATTCTGTCCATATATTTTATTGCTACATTATTGTTATTATTGTTTTGTTTGTCTATTCTCTTTATTACTGTATTATTAGTGTTAGATTTGTTTTTTTTTTCATTATATTTATGTCTATTATATGTATTCAATTCAATTCAGTTCAAGTTTATTTGTATAGCACTTTTTACGATACAAATTGTTGCAAAGCAGCTCTACAGGAATTTAAGTTTCCACAATATATTTATATTGCAGAACCTTAATATATTTAACTTATGGCAAAATTTGGTAATTTTGTATGTTGTCTGAGCGTTGGCATCCTCTGAGGTCCTCTGAGGGGTTGGCATTATCTTTTCTCAGGTGTTCGGTCATCTCAGATCATTTAAGGGTTGGATCCAGACTGAAGCTTCTGTAATTCCTAGTTAATCCCGTGACAGAAACAGAGAAACAAATAGAGACATAATTAGCGTAGCTGCTGTTCCATCTAAGCAAAAATGATTTGTTCAACCCAAGCTAAAGAATAATAATAATGTACATTTGATCAGATATAACTGCAGTACAAGATTATAAGATGCATTATGTGAATGCTTGGCTAAAGAGATGTGTCTTTAATCTAGATTTAAACAGAGAGAGTGTGTCTTAACCCCAAACGTTATCAGGAAGGCTATTCCAGAGTTTGGGAGCCAAATGTGAAAAAGCTCTACCTCCTTTAGTGGACTTTGCTATCCTAGGTACTACCAAAAGTCCAGAGTTTTGCGACCTTAGGGAGCGCTTTGGATTGTAGCGTGGTAGAAGATTGTAGCTAGCAGTCAAACATGGTGGTGTCATACAGAGTGAATGTGTGTGTGAGACACAGCATTTGATCTTGATCATTAAAGGATTAGTTGCAGACTACAGGGAATGGATTACATGGCTCGTGTTCATTTAAATTTCCGGTTTATCTGTGTAATCTCAATAGAGCAGTGAGTGTGATATTTTCATCCTCTCTGCACATTTGGTGAATAAATCTACACGCTAGGCTGAATATGATGTTCTTCGTGAGATAGTTTGGATATACAGTACCACATAATGTACTTCCGTGTACTATCGCCGTTTCATTGTTGCAGTATTTTAAATGTAATAACACTATATATGTGTGACAGAAGACTTAACTCTTACGCCTCTTCTGAAACCAACTGTAGATTTTGCCGAGCCTCTGGCAGTTCCCACTTACATGGAACCAGACCTGCCCAGCCCCAGCCTCCCTACAACCACTGCACTGGACAACCAGCCTCCAGAAGAGAGCATCTCCATCCTCACCTCCATGGGCTTCCCCAGACATCACACAATCCAGGCTCTCAAAGCCACAGTGAGTGTCCTGCCTCATCTGCTTCATGTACAGTGGCCCGAAAAAGAATTTAGAAACCTAAAAATATATGAATGTCATACACCTGTGATTACTCTTCTAGGACACCTGCATGAACTTCAGTGGATCTGGCTCCATACATCCACTAAAAAATTACCTTGAGAGACTAGTTGCACTAAAAGTTCAAGTGTTATTTGTTTGTAGATGACACTTGTTTTCATACATTTCATACAGTGTCCAAAATACTTTTTAGGGCCACTGCATGTAGGATGTTCATGTTCTTGCTGCAAATAGTTTGATTTCATTTTTAGGCTGGAGTATAATTATCATACTGTTACACAGACGCAAAAACATGTTCTGGCATGTCAGGATTAGATTTGTCACTTGTTGCTCATTGACCAGGCATGCGAGATTGGAGAAGTCATCTCTTCTGTTGAACTACTTGGCTAACCTTCACATTCTCTTAATGGATATTTGAAAGTTCATTGTTTACAGTTGAAGGAAATGTGATTTGTATTGGTTATAAAAGTTTTATTCAGCAATGGCACTTTAAATTGATTAAAAGTTAAAAACATTTATAATGTTACAAAATATTTATATTATAAATAAATGACATTCTTTTGAACTTTCTATTCATCAGAGAATCCTGAAAAATGTGACAGACTGGAGTAATAGCAGATGAAAATTTAGCATTGCCATCACAAAAATAAATTACATTTTAAAATATATTAAAGTTATTTTAAAATATTACTCAAATAAATGCAATAAGTGAACACAAGGCTTCTTTCATACAAAACATCTTTAAAAAGTACATTTTACACAGTTGTACATGAGCTGCTCCAGAATTTCCTCTTTAATATTTTGAATTTTTAGTTTTCAGTTCAATTTTAATAAACTGTATAACTCCTATGTTTAGTCTAACCTCTCAGATCTTCTTGTCGAGTGTTTAAACATTATTCCTTCATAGTAGGACCTGCTTCTTCTTGAATAATTCTTTTTGAGTTTTAGACATTGTGATGGTGTTTTTCAAGTCTGTGCATATGTGTGTATGTGTGTGTAAAAATAGCCTCTCAAGCAGCCAATAATAGCGCGGTAACAAGTGGACGTCTTCAACCTACGTCGTTCACATTTGTCCAGGATAGGATGAGGGCGTCAGGCCACATTTGCTTTCAGTGCTGGCATTTGCAGTGAATCATGGCGCTATTTCAGATTAGTGCCTATGCCTAAATGAGTCTTTTGATCGTGCTAGAATGACCTCAGTTAAATCAAGGACTTTCAACTGGTCTGAGCAATTTAAAAATGGCTCTTTGCCTGAGGATATAATTTTGGTGTTCAGTGTTTTCTTGTGAAATTAAAGCATTGTGTCCAGTTAGGTTGTTAGTTACCTACAGATATTGGTCTGTGTGTTTAGAGCACCATTTCTCAAGTGATGAGAGTATTTTGTCTGAGTTACAATGAATAAGCATTGAGTTACGATATCAAGAGGTCACGTTTTGTCTGTATTCTACTTCTTGTCTGACTACAGAACAACAACTTGGAGCGTGCGCTTGACTGGATATTCACACACCCAGACTGTGAGGACGAGAGTGAGGCTATGTCAGACATGGCAGACACAGACCCGAACGATAACAGCTTCTCAAACACCAATGCCCACAGCGACTCCTCGCTGTCTCCAGATCAGGACCTGTCCAGCCCCCGTGTCAGAGACGGACCTGGGCGTAAGTGCTTACAGAATACTGAGTTCAATAAACAGTGGTCAACACATACTGAGGATACTGACATTGCTGGTTTGTTATTTCATTGCTGATGTTTTTTTTTCAAAGGTTACGAACTGTTTGCCTTCATCAGTCACATGGGAGCATCCACAATGTCTGGTCATTATGTGTGTCATATTAAAAAAGAGGGCAGGTATGCTGATTATAATGTGTGTTATTTATTTACACATTTTCATTTTGTGCATGTGTTACAATCACACTGATTGCAGAGTATTGTTTGTTGTTGACAAGCACAAAACAATTCTTCGGATCATGTATAACAGAAAAAAATATAAAAGATTGAATTCTTAGAAAGTGCATGAGAATGAATGTTTTTTAAAACGTATAAATGTTAGAAAAAAAAATATAAAAAAAATATTAAAAAAAAAACCATTTAAACTAAAAAAATACAACTGTTTTATATATACACACACACACACACACACACACACACATACATAGAGTATATATAGTATTTTACTGTATATATTTTGTTTTGTTCATTAAAAAAGTGCAAATGTTTACATTTTTAATTTTACAATTATATTCTATATTGTATTTACTGTATATTTATATATGATATATTTTCATATTTTATATATTTTATAATTACACTCTTAAATAAAATGTATAAATGTTTAAAATTAAATTTTAAAGGTAAAAAGTGTATTTACATTTTAAAATTATAAACGTAAAATAAAAAAATACACAGTTTATTGTTAGACAGATTCTAAACATTCTAAATGTATACTTTCATAATTTGTAACCATTTACAAATGTCAACATTTTTTTAAAACACATTTGAATTATTACAAAAGTAAAGAATGTTTTTGACATTTTATAATTTGACATTTTTTCATTTGAAAATGTAATTATTATGGAAAAGTTAAATGTAAAAAAAAATGAATGAAGATTTATAAGTGTAAATGTGCATATATATATATTATATACTCAAACTCAGATATCTTTTTTTAATTCTGTAGATGGCTGATTTACAACGACCACAAAGTCTGTTTGTCAGAGAGGCCCCCTAAAGATTTGGGCTACATGTACTTTTACCGGCGCCTGTCAAGCTGCTAGATCTGGACCTTCATAACATTATGCACAGCCGTTTGGCCAGAGAGGTGTGTGGGGCACCACTGACACTGCTGGAAACTAGGGATGCATTTACATCTGTGAGATGGAGAGAGGATCTCTCAGTCCCTGCCAAGACCCGCACAGACGCTCATACCACAGGAGCGGTCCAGCAGGGAAACCCAACGTGTGTCATTCGTCTGAGTTTTGTTTATTTGTTCGTCTCGTGTCTGCTTTAAAGGTACAGTGCAGGGTGTGTGGAATTTTAGGTATGCAGATTATTTTCCTAATATATTCTCAAATTATTTGTTATATTTCTCTTTGAAAACTTTAAGCTCCTGTGCCAGTATTTTCCAGACGTACTTTTTTTGAAAATACAATGTGTGCCTGCATTTACAAATGTTTTTACTGCCATGTCAGCAGAATGTACTCACTGCAATTCATTTGAAATCCTATGGGTTTTACAGTTGTTCAACAACAACAACAAAAAATCTGTCAGAATGGATTTCAAATAGAGATCACGTTAAGTGGATTTTGTGGGAGCTGCAATCGATCCAAAACATAATGTGATTATTTCACAATTTTTTGAATCATGCCCATACAGGAAAAAAAGTGTTAGCAGGCATGTTTATTGAAATATTGGACTATGGTCCTTGTTTGGTAGGTCTTAGTTTGCTGCTAGATATTTATTCTAGCATTCAGATTGATCCATGTATGCGGCACCATCGACTTATTCTTTAAAGGAATGCCCAAAAATTATTAAATAAATACCCAATATTATTAATGATTAAATGAATACCCAAATTTCATTCAAATTGACATCCAAGATGTACTGTAGATGAGTTTGTTTCTTTATCAAAACAGATTTTGGAGAAATTTAGCATTCACTTTCTCACCAATGGATCCTCTGGAGTGAATGGGTGCCGTCAGAATGTGAGTCCAAAAGAGGATCCATTGGTGAGAAAGTGATGTAATGTTACATTTCTCCAAATCTGTTTCAATGAAATAACTAACTCATCTACATCTTAGATGGCCTGAGGGTGAGTGCATTTTCATTTTTTAGTGTACTTTTCCTTTAATGGATTATTCTACCCAGCAGCACAAGTTTATTCAGTTTCCATACCTTTAGGCAGAAGTGAACTTGTACTTTTATGATTTTTTTCATATTCAAGAACATTGAGCCTCATTTATTGGCATGCCTTGAAGAATATTTAATTTGTACAATATCATCACATTCAATTTTATGATAGCTTTCAGTCAGTCTGTGATAGCTGACCAGAAAATGCAGCGATATCACATATTCATGCAATGTTCAAGTGCTTTACTTTGATCATATCTGAAGCCGTTTAAAGACTGGGGTGCATTTGAACTCGTTCCGTTTCATTGACTTCCAGTCTCAAAGAATGTAAAACTATTATTATCCCGTACCTAAGCAATATGTGATAACATACTGCATATAAAGCTGAATTATATGCAGTGTCATACATAGAACTGTCTCAGATACATGTATGTATTGGTGCTCAGTGTTACCAAATCTCAAGCTCTCAAGCTTTACGATACATCTGACAAACTTGGCTCTGCCTCCATCACCCTTTACCAATTTCAAACCTTAGACATTTAATTTATTTGCTGAAATGATGTCGTTAACAAACAAAATCCGAACGCATTCTTGGCAAGTATCCTTTAAAGTGTTTTCATTACGCTGAGTCTGAAGGTTAGTGCTGATTTGAAATGTAATATTCATTGTTTTACGATATAATGTCACTCAGGCTGAGGTGGGGCCTGTTCATCTCGATTTATTTCAACTGGATGTTGCACATTCTGTTGTAGATTGTATACTGTCATGTTTATTTCTGTTGTGCACTACCTTTTATGTTGGGAGTTCAGTGTCTTTGTTTCATTACCTTGTGTTGTGCATGTGTCTTAGGTTCTCTCGCTCTTTCTCTCCTTCTCTCTTAATTTGAATGAATATTCATACCCATTTCCTCCTGGTCTCTTTTCTTTCTGCTCTCTTTTTGGGTGTGAAAGTGGATGCTTTTACCCCACCTTTCTCAAACATGCCTTGATTTATTTTTTCAGTATGTGCACTAAAAATCAGAGGTTAGTCAGTTGACATTTTGCAATATATTGTTGATCTTTAGCAGGTTCATGGAACTGAAGGTCAAGTGGTACGTTTTTATTGTTTATCTTTTTTTTTTTTTTTTGCAAAAATGTGTGCCAATTCTGTAGTTACTTTACAAACTTGCCCACTTGTTTGTTATAAGTTTTTTTTTTTTAAATGGATTTTCTGATCCATATATTGTTTAGAAACACAAACATGGCAAATGTGGGAATCCTCATTCGAAAATCTGTTCAAACATACTTGTGACTCATAATGTTTGGATTGTTCAATAAAATCCACAATTGTTTCTCTGTGCCATTTTCAGTTTGGTTATGCCAGATTGGAAACGGGAGATTTAAACTGTGGGACCATTTGTTTTTGAGCCCCTGAAAAAATAACAGCTAAATGCGCTCATGGCAATAATTGTCAACAACAGTAACAACCAGGCATACAAACAAACTCTATTCCAATATTTTATTTTAAAAGATAACTTTTGTATATGCATCTATCTTTTAAATATTGGGCCAGAGTTAATAAAGCCTATAGCAAACATTCCGAAAGTTTACATGTACAAATTCAGAAACAGCTCTGAATGATGCATAACATATATGTGAGTCTCTAACTCTAAAGGCTTTAGTAAATCTGGCTATTGCAATAGTAATACAAGTGACTATAAAGAAGATATTTTTAAGATTACTCACTGCATTGCAAAAACTGCTCGTTTGTAGATATTTTACAGTTAATTTGCCATATTCTTCAGATCAATATATACTTTGAAATGCAAAATATTGTGATTACAGTGATATATAAGTCATAGAAAGGAAGGGTATAGATTAAAATAGGCATGTCAAGGTCATGCATATAAATAAATCTACAGCATTCAAAAATAAGTATATTCGGCATGCGATCATACATCAGGAGTACTTCTGGAGCAAGAATTCATCTAGACAATCACACCTGAGATTGTACAAAGTTCTAGAAAAGGGGAGGTTTGGCCTCAGGCATGAGATAATCTACAGTATCTACTGTAACATTCAGCTACAAAGCACAAGCCTGTTCTAACTGTATCGATGAGCATTTACAGGACTTTCCAAATAGATTCCGATACAGAATAATAAAATAAATACATAGAGCAGTAATTAAAGAAATATAGTAACAATTAATAAATTAATAACACTTTATAATGGGTGCTTGAATAGCTTTGCATGCTTTTCCATTGATATAGTTTTTTAAATAAATAAATTCTTGCACTAGGTGGGAATAATGAAAACATATGACACTGCAAATAAAAGCTCAGCTGGGTTAGGGAGCCTTTTTAAATAGGAACCATTGCTTAGGCTACGTCTAAAATAATCCAGATACATTTGAAAATGGCTTTTTGTTACACTCTGGCATTTTCCAATAGTTTCACTTTCTCAGTAAAACAAAAAAGTAATGAACATATTGGCTTACATAGAATGGGAAAAAAATACTGTGGAAGTCAATGGCTACCGGCAGCTGCTTGGTTACAAACATTGCAATGCGAAAACGTTTTATTCCACAAATTTATGTGGCATTTTAAAATGTATCGACTATCGTCAGAATTTTCTAAAAGCTGTCTTCACAGAACAAAAACAGCATCTCAGTGAGGCCAAAATGTTGAGAAAAAGACACATTTTCAAATGTATCTGGATTAATTTATACCTATAGCCTTAAAATACAATAAACCATCTACACAGGATTACCAGATCTTCTACCTTTTACCTACCAGTTTACACTTTAAAATACAAAAAGTGACAAAACAAGTACAGCTTTCTGGTGCTAGGCTTTTCTTCTGCTTCCGGCTGCATGAAGAAAAAAATCTATAGGTTTTGCATAGCATTTTAAAACGTAGGACTTTTTTGAAGCGCATATGCAAAGCACTTGCGTGTTCACACTAAAATGAGCAAAATAAAACATCATGCAAGCTGGAGATGAACCATAACAAGTAATATCAGAAACAATGACAATATTAGGGCATAAAACTGTGAAGCTCACAAATAGTTTGGCTTATATTTTGGGCAGTTTCTTGTTTTCCTGTGGCAAAAGGGGCAGTTTATCTAATTCCCTGCATCGAATTTTGTGAAATAATCAGGGTAACATTTCAAAGATGTGGTATGTTTCACAAAAAGACCTTGATGGAACATAGACTTCTACATCAAGAGGTCAAAGTATGGCAAGGAATGGCTTTTATCTGATATCATACCCATAAAATCTCAATTATTTATTTTACATGCAAGATAAGTAAGGCTTTTTAATCTGGTCTGCAAGCTCCAGGAAATAAAGGGGATGATGCAGCAGAGATCAGGTGAGGAGTGTCCAGGTTTGAACTAAGTGCCACCAAAATCTATAATAACCCCACCATCTCAAATAAAGAGTGCAATCGAACCAATACATGAAGTCTACGCAGTACAGTACGTCTAATCAAGTCATTAATGTGAAGCCAGTGTTGTTCTTGTACATTTATAGTCTGCGTTCCTCTCATCAATTGTGGTTTCCTCTGATTCCCACTGTTACATTGCAGGCCTAGCTGATATATTTTCTCTAAGGCATACTTATACAATCTTCACCCGGCGTTGTGCTCTTTAGGGTAACCGTAAACTGATGTGCAAATCTAGTAAAAGAGTATCATTCAGCACTCAGTTCTCAGGAATGTAAAGGTGCTCTGCGAAACAAAGGTTGCTTTTCTGACAAAGTTCTTCTCATAAAGGACTTTGGATATTTGCCATGGTTAAAGGGTATCCTTGCTCACATATCCAGGTTAAAAGCTTTCATGAGTAAGTCCAGATCTCCTATGTTAGCAGCTTGAAAGAGCTCTGGCTGGTCCAGCATGGACAGCGCTATTCGCAGGGCCGCCCAGATGTTTCCAGACATGACCTGGTGAGAAAGCTGCCGACTCCTGCTCTTCCTCTGCAGGCTAAGAGCCTTCAGGAAATTACTGGCTGCCTCCCTGCAATAAATAAACAAATAAATAAAAAGGGTGCGTCTACAAATATGTGGACATTCAGAAAATATTTTCCCCCCACATTTTTACTGGTTTATTTACTTTGTCCATAACAATCTACAACAGTGAACATATGTACATTACATAAGAATTCAGTTATTTTTGGAAAAACATTTGGTGTAGTTAATGAGGTGAAAATTTCCACCACTTTTTTTTTTTTTTTTTTTAATTATACATTGTTTAATAGCATTCTGTGGTGGAAAATAATGTTGAACATTAAACACATTTTTGCAATAAAATGGCAGATTCATTTGGCTTCCTAAGACTAATTTTATAGCTTAAATTGTATGCATTTTAAATACCCAAAATTAAATAATATTTTCACATATTTTGACAAATTTGATTGGAAAACATGAACACAAAAAATTTGTATACAAGTGATATTTGCCCATTTTTATATATTTTACCTGCTTTTTACCTATATGTTCTTCTATGAAACAATAAAGTTAGGGCAGATTTTTTTGATTGAAGAAGAGCTCTAATTTGTGTATCTATCTATCTATCTATCTATCTATCTATCTATCTATCTATCTATCTATCTATCTATCTATCTATCTATCTATCTATCTATCTATCTATCTATCTATCTATCTATCTATCTATCTATCTCTCTGATTATAAGGCTTGTATAAAACTTTCAAACTTCAGGCTCATCGAGTATTTTCGTAATGAAATCATAATTAATAATACTTTTATAATGGAGCTTCTTATTTTAAAGATTAAAAAGCTGAGTGTGGGCCAAGAGGAAAAAAATATATGCATAAATGCATTTGAAAAGCAGCTCAAATTAATTTTGAAGGCATTTAATGTGACCCTCATAACAAACAAAAAAAACCTCTTTAAAAAACCAACCCCTGGGACACAAAAGTACCAGCAGTTGAAGAAACACCCATAAATCAAGGAATAAATGTTTCCTTATTATGCTGCATTTATTCCAACAGAACCTCAGGATCAAAATATTTAAACAAAAAGTTGGGGGATATATTTTCCATAATTTTCAGGTCAAGCCCAACTCCCTGTCACAAACCTGTGAGCGCCCATGTTAATACAGCTGATGCCGAGGTTGTAACGTGAGCGGATGAAGCCGGGCTGCAGCTCCAGGGCTCTGGTATAGGCCTCCACAGCCTCCTCGCTGCGATCTCCATTAGCCAGCGTCGCCCCCAGCCGATTCCACAGCAGGTAGTCCTGTATACACCAACGGCAAAAAGAATCCCCTCCGGCTCAGTGTCACGGATCAAAAGAATTATCGTTCTGCGCTTCAAAGATTACTCAGTTACATGCGACTGGTTTTTAATACCATTAAGATATGATCTGCTCTCTTTCTTTTAGGGATAAAATATGACTTTTAAGGACAGAGACACTGCATAAAACAGGTACAAAGAAGTTGCCTAGTTCCTAATGTCACAAGGAGCCTGGTATCAGAGTTTCGCTTCCACATTGCCATTATCTTTCATCGTATTCACGCTCTGAGCCCCCCAGCAGGCAAGCAGACATTACCAAGTCAAGCAGATGGGGAGGATTTTCGATTGAGTGTAAATGCAGTCTACACAGGGGGACAGAATTTGGCTTAGCAAGCATCAATCGTCGACAAGGTGACCCACAGGGTTCTGGAGTCAGCGCTCATGAATGGTAAAGCTCCCCTCAAGTTTCAAATGAACTGTTTCAAAGATTTCGGAGACACTTTTTAAGCTCTGGTGACTTTTTCTCCCTCTCTCCTTTGCCCTCTGCCTTTAGAGAGCGTCTCTGTATGATTTAGCCCCAGTTTGTCAGTCGAGTACACTGAGGAGGGATTTACCTCCGGCCGGACCGACAGCGCTGCGTTGAAGGCTTCCACTGCTTTGTTGAACTCGGAGCTGAGGTTATACAGCACTCCCAACCCTGTCTGCAGGTCTGGGTCGATCGTGTCCGAGTTGTGCTGGGCAGCTTCCAGGTACAGCTCCTTCACCTCGGGCAGCAGGGGGCTGGAGATAAAAAGGGAGAGAGTGCAGAGACTCAGAGGCAACATCATCAAAATGTGTCATTTAATAGCTAAGAAAAAGAAAAAGGGGCTCTCTAGAGAGAGATTTAAGTTGTTGGTACCAAAAATATTCCATTTAGGAGGGACTGAAGTGCTGCATGTAGGAGAAAGTAGGAATTTTTGCAACACGGAGTGCAGTTGTAAACCTGTCACTTTAGCAAGGTGACCAGACTTGCCACTTCCCGGGGATACGTTCTGCACAGGATTTCTAAATTACCTAACATAATCAGGTGTTGAAACCGCGAGAGCGATTCAAAAGCATGGAGCTGTCTGCTCTGATCTCTATAGCTCTCGCGGTACTTTGATGGCATACAATGGTCGATTGTCGCAGTGCAAACAATCAACACCTGGTTATTTTAGGCAATTTAGAAATAATGAGCAGAATGTTGCAGAGCAAAAAAAAAATAAAGAGCAAAAGTTGAGAAAATTGTTCAAATAAATGACCATCATCCTCTTGACACGACAGTAATGTTAGAAGTCTCTGTGTACTCTGTAAGTCTCTTATAAAGGTTTGCAGGACATTATTTTTTTTCAGTGTTTCAATGTTTTCGATGTAGAAAAATTGTTTTATTGTTTGATGTTTTAGAATAAAAAGTTTACTTTTCAACTTTAAATGGAGTGGAGTTTGGGCAAGGGGTTAATGGGGGTTGGTATATAAAAAAAAAAGGTTATTAATATAAAATAATTATCATATTAATAATTGAGCACTAATAGTGACTAAGCAAAAGAAATTACCATTTTAGATTGTTTTCTGAAGTATTGTGTAACACTAAAGAATGAAGTAAAGGCTGAAAATTCAACTTTGCAGTCACAGGAATTAATTAAATGTTAAAATATATTCAAATAGAAATTGGTTGTTTTAAATAAAAAATCTATCTATCTGTCTATCTGTCTGTCTGTCTGTCTGTCTGTCTGTCTGTCCGTCCGTCTGTATACTGTAAATATATACACACATAATTGTCTATTATTATTTAAACCAAATTGAAAATTAAAAAATTATCATTTACCAAATTAAAATATACCCAAAAAGTGAGGGTTTGTTAGGTTTCAAACGATACAACAAATGATATATTCTGCTATGACACATGTTTACACATGAGGGGAACTGATATCATACATCCACTAAAAATACCTTAAAAAATATACTTTTTTTTTGCTCTAAAGTAACTGCAAAAATTGTCAAAACTTGAAGCCAGTTCTAAAGTGGTTAGCATAATTTGTTTTCAGACTACTTGTGTGTTAATATTTTGTTTCTACAGTAAAGAAATGTATACATTTTCACTTAAATATCACATTTTTGGGGCTGCTGTAAATTTCTTACATGGCACTGGATTTATTTGTAACCATACCAGCCCATTGCGGAAGGGTAGGAGGGTCTCCGTGACCCAGGTGAACCCTGCAGGTGTGTGCGGCTCTTCAGAAATTGCTTGTATTTGGGGTTGTGCCTTATCCAGCTCAGCAGCGCCTCACACGCTTCCTGCCTCATGCCCGTGTTGGTCAGGCTCACTGCCAGGGCCATGAGGGCCTGGAGGTTGTTGGGGTGGAGCTCCAGACACCTGCACACACATAAAACAGGGAAGCATCTAAAGAACCGCTGCTTTTGATGGACACTAATTAGCTGTCTGCCATCATAATGAGAGGCAGATGCTTCCTGATTAGTGCTGGTTTTAATTCATGGGTGAATACTTGTGTCATCTTGTGTGCCTGCATGGAGACCATCTAAACATATTTCATAAAACCAAAATAAATAATTTGCTCAGTTTATGATGGAAGTCGTGTTCCCTGTTTTACAAGCGTAAGAAAAACACTGTGTGGGTGACATCTGGATATTGTTTATTACCGCACACTGGCTGCACGGGTGCATCAAAGAATAAAACTGGAAATGTAACGATGCCAAATAAAAGCTTTTTACTAGGTTGTCTTTATGACAGTCAGTAAAAACATTTATCTTGTTGTCCATTAAAAAAAAACCAGTGCACATTGCTAATTAATTATCTGCTACATCCATCAGAAATTCCAGTTCTAATCTGATCTGATCTAATCAGATTTAGGTAAAAGTATACTCGCCCCCTCCCAACCCTCCCAAATAAGATGCTGGCTTTGTCCCAGTTGACATGCTGACACTATGTACTAAAAAAAGTACTTCAATATTACTTATGGGTAAGTTTTGTGGAACACACTATAGGCAAATTCCAGTCTGCATTTATTTTTTTAATGGTCAAGTAATTTGACCATTTATGATCACATGAACCTGAGGTTAATTTATGCATTTCAGTTTTGGATTTAAACACATTTAAATCCAACTGGAAATTAATATTAATACTTTATTCAGCAAGGATGCATTAAATTGTTCAAAAGTAACAGTCAAGATATTTTACATTATTACAAAAAACAAAACAAAATTCAATTTCAAACAAATGCTGTTCTTTTAAACTTTCTATTCATCCAAGAATCCTGAAAAACATGGATCATGGTATAAAAATATTAAGCAGCAGAAATAGTTTCAAATGTGAGGATATTATTAGAATAATATATTAAATTATTAAGAGTAATATTGGATTATATTAGAAATGCTTCTTGCGCATGGCTGCTGAAAATTAAGATTTCCATCACAGGAATAAATTACATTTTACTTTGTCACTTTGTTTGCATGTAAACATTATCAGCATTTGGCTAAATTCATTCACCTCTGGGTAATACAGTATATTTCAGAAACTTGTGTGGCAGCTTTGACGTTACATTCCTTGTCACAGCTAAAGCTGTCAAATGACAGTCAAAAAAGTCATTTAAAGTTTTGCATCCTAACTTAACTACGATGTGGAAGAGTTTTAGTTCTACTCTATTTCTGCTCTACTAGTTCTAATCTTGCATTCTATTTAGGAAGAACGGGATGTGATCTGCAGCAACTGTGTGGTCCAATCACAGATGATACACCATTTTAAAATGACATCTTAAATTACGTTAGATAATATCAGAGAGGCAGACATTATAAAAACACTCTATTCAAAAGTGATACGAATACATGGTACCAAAACAGAGCTTTGAGTGTCATTGGTGATTAACACACATAGATTGGAGTTTTCACCCCGGTCGCTCAGAGGAACATTGTATGAGATTATGGCTGGCAGTTCTATCCAAAATGAATGTAATCTCCCAAAGGCCTCTGTGCTTATGAAATGCAATTTTAATTGGATCACCGGGTTATTACAGTAGCTCTTTATCTCAAGCAGGAGAGGGCACAGCCGAGAGCTTTGTCTCATTTGGGGTCGCAGATAACCACATGGAGGTGTCCGACTCAAGGCCTTCTTCAGGTTGAAGGGTCTTGTTTATTGCTTATACCATTTCTGTTCTGAATAGGGATTAAAGGAATATTGGGATTTGCAATAGACAAATCCATCATTAAGATGTTTTTAGAAACACTATTATGTGACAATTAGAAGTGATCATTTAAAGTTAATACACCTTAATGTGTAGTTTATTACAAAGACACAGCTTTCACTTCACAAGACATTAATTGATGGACTGGAGTCAGGTGGGTTACTTCTGGATTATTGTGATTTATCAGATGGACTCTCATTCTGATGGCACCCATTCACTGTAGAAAATCCATTGGTGAGCAAGTGATGTAATGTTGAATTTCTCCAAATCAGTTGATCAAGAAACAAACTCATCTACATCTTGGATGGCCTGAGAGTGAGTACATTTTCATCAAATTAAAATTTTTGGGTGAACTATTCCTTTAACCTTTATCTTGACTTGACATTGCATTTACATTTTACATTTAGCTGACGCTTTTATCCAAAGCGACTTACAATTGCTATATATGTCAGAGGTCGCACGCCTCTGGAGCAACTAGGGGTTAAGTGTCTTGCTCAGGGACACATTGGTGTATCACAGTGGATTCGAACCCGGGTCTCTCACACCAAAGGCATGTGTCTTATCCACTGCGCCACCACCACCCACATTGATGGTACAATCATCAACGATACATCCAGTACTAGTACAAAGCAATCCATTATAACTCTGCTTTGGCTTTATTTTTGCCATAAACACTAAGTCACATCTTAAGTGTGATGACTCAAACTTCATGAGCCAATCAGTTCTGTGTAAACCATCATTTGCATATGATTCATGCAGGGATACTTCCTTACCTCTGGAGGGAGACAATTGCTGCCTGCTCATTCTCATTCTCTGCTTGCGTGGTTCCCAGCACCAGCCAAGCCTGAAAAGAAAATAGGTATTGAACAATGAGCATTGGGGTTATCACCTTGACTCCGGCGGGAAGCTTCTATTGTGCGCGAGCTATAGTGCTAACCTGGGGGAAATTATTCATTTTCAAAGGCCTGTGGCTTAGACATAGAATACAATGTTAGTGAGGAACTGAATGGATTTGTGTTGCCATTTCTTGAAGATGATGGTGAAGACTGGATGTACTAATATTGCTACAAAAATATTTAAAGTTTAGGATGTTGATTTAAGTATCATTAATTATGTGACTGAATATTTATGGTATGATTCCACAATTAATCATTTTGGGGTTATGAACACTGAGTAAGACTAATTATTAGAAGGAAACTGCATTTCATAACCCTCGTGACAAGGCCACAGTTTTTGAATACAAGGGAAAGTGTATTAATAGAAAGAAAGAAAGTGAAGGGACGTGTGGCCAAGTATGGTGTCCCATACTCAGAATTTGTGCTCAGGATTTAACCCATCCAAGTGTGCACACACACAGTAGTGAACACACACACCCGGAGCAGTGGCCAGCCAATGCTGCGGCGCCAGGGGAGCAGTTGGGGGTTTGGTGCCTTGCTCAAGGGTCTCACCTCAGTCGTGGTATTGAAGGTGGAGAGAGCGCTGGTTATTCACTCTCCCCACCTACAATCCCTGCCGGACCTGAGACTCGAACCGGCGACCTTCAGGTTACAACAAGTCCGACTCTCTATCCATTAGGACACGACTGCCCCATAAATGAGACTTATTATTAGAATATCATAACATGGTTCGCTGAGTCTGCGCTCTTAACTTACAATATACAATGAATATAGCATACTTATGATATTTCAGAAGCAAAATCTCCCCAAAATGCCACTTTCTTTGTAATATAATCTGCTAACATTCAGCTTTTTTGGATACACAATCATTTAGAGGTGGGGTAATTCCAGGAGAAGAGGGATAATCCTCTCTGGGATGTAACTGAACTATTACATCATTAAATCATCTGGAAAAAAAGGAAACCCTACTCAGTTACAGGAGTGTTAATGGTTTGCCATCAGTCACTGTCAAGTACAATGTCTACTACAGAGCTCTCACTGAAAATTAGTGAGAACATGGAACCCCCTGCCTTGGCTAATCATGCCATGATCTGTAAAATGTTCAGTGTGGGCAAGAACGTACCTACTGCTTATCACTGTATGTAGGAAAGGTATGACGGTAGTCTGATTGGCAGAACATGTTTTCAAGCTGTGCAGACGTTGATTTGATGAAAGTACCTTGCTGACTGTTGTTGTTTTATAAGCCCAATCGCTCACCTCTGAATCCTGAGGGTCCTGCAGCACAGCTGCTTCCAGAAGAAGTACAGCGTTAGGCAGGTCTCCATCTCTGGACTTTCGTAATCCCTCCTCAAATGCATTTGGCCAGTCTTTGAAAGGGTTATCTGTGTGGAAGTAGTATCCCTGAGGAAGAAATAATGGACATAATTAAGTAGTGCAAAATTTATGAAGATTTTGCACAATGGTTAAATAAAAACATAAAAAATTTATTAATTAATTGTGAAGGTTTTACATATTAAATAATAATAATAATAATACATTGGTAATTATAAAATAATAAATAATAATAATAATAATTATTATTATTATCAATATTATTGTTGTTGTTATCATTATTATCATCACAGTTCTAAATTAATATTTGTTTAAATTATTTGTTTGATTTTCTTCTCCTTTACCTTTTCATAAGGAGACACATTAGAGGGAATCTGTGGTTGCTCATTCTCTGTTAGCCAGTTCCTGCGAGCGAGCTCTTCCCACTCTGCCTGCATCTTATCCCAAAATTCTGTGTCTGACTGAAAGGGATTTGATAAATGAGACAGAAAAAATAGCTAAGCTGTAAAAAATACTTTATAAAAATAAAAAATAAATGTTGGCACCATGTTATGTATGAAAATGTTTTACATGTTTTACAAATATTTTTTTAACTAATTAGTTTTTAACCTCTTGACCAAGTAACTGAGTAAACCTTTAAATTTATTACAAAAATCAATATTAGCTGAGTAACAGTGGATATAATCAATCTAATGAGCATTAAACTCCTTACACATTTACTCTTCAGCAAAGCCAAACTGTAATTTTCTTAAAAGATTTCACTTAAAAACCTTTAGAAATGGTACAGTGATGTATTTCCTGTAACTCGGCTGGTAAAACATGTCGCTTGCAACATCAGTGTCATGGTTTTGATTATAGATATGGATAGATATAGAATAAAGTGTCTGTTAAATGAACAAATGTAAACATTATACTGGTGTTCCGCCTCCAAACACTTTAAAGATACTAAAATACCAATTTGTACTCCAAATTCATTCATTTACAGAACTTTCATTTAGTCAACTAGAAAGCTTATATGCAACCAGCCACCAAAACTGTTAGTTTTTGTTTGCTATAGTTTCAGTTTTGTTGTTTTTGTTCTTTTTTTCACAGTGTCCAGAAGAGCACTTCATGGCGAAAATGTGTTTTCTGCCTCCGCAACATCAAGCTCTGGGTAAATCTTAGTCTTTAGTCGAGTCTCTGCAGGTGTGCCACTCTTATGAATGCCTCAAATCTGTATCAATATGCCTCTGAACTCTCTGTGCTCTGCAATCTGAATAATGAATCACTGTGCATGAATATTGATGGCAAGAGGAGACTTACACAGCCACGCAAGCAATCATTCAGCTCTCAGCCGTCTAGGACATTTGGAAATCTCATTTTAGGGTTTGATTAATCAAAAAAATTACTTGCTCATAGCATTAGTCAGCGAACTGACTGCACCGAAAAACTTTGATTTGATGCAGAAGGACAAAATGGTTGAAAATTATTTTGAAATGTTAAAAACACTAATTTGTCTTTACTTGAAAGCCTGTTACTCAAAACCTCACACATGACTGTCATGTGTTATAAAATCAGAAATGGCAGGAGCATTTGTTGAAGTCATCTACCAATCGATACAGGTCACGAGTCCCAGTATCCCTTCATTACGGCTCATATTCACTTGAAAAGCACTGCTGTAAGAGAGCTATCAGCTTTTCAAAAGCCTTTGTGGCATGATTCCCTCAGAGTCTGTATTTATGATGAGGGTTTTCAAAGAATGTTGTGTGACTGAAAGTTGATGAGATGTTATTTTGTTCAATGACACATCTTTTGTTGAGGAGATAAATGGCCCTCCATGTTTTATGACGGGCAACAGCTTCACTAAGTGGCCAATTACGGTAATTGGATGACCCACCCCCTCTTTCACCCCAACAGCTCAGCACAGAGAGAGTCCAACTAGTCAAAGGTCAAAGTTGAAGACTCATTATCTCTCATCCAGAGAAAGACTGCTTGACTGAACTTTTTAATAGCTAGAACATTTGCGTTAAGGACATACTTCACGGCACACATCTTCACTGAAACATCAAAGCCATTTTTATGAATCCAGTTTGTTTTTTGCAGTTGTTCTGTGTTTATAAATTACAGAACCTTCTTTTCGTTAACTTTACATTTGTTAAAAGAAGACATTTTCTCCCCCTCAAGCCATTTCGACTTCGAACACAAAAGAAGCATTTTTAAAGAAGATCCAAGCTAAACTCCAAAACGACAACAAAGCACCATAAAAACATAAAGCTATTACTATTTTTAAAAAAATATATATATATTTTTTGTTATTGAAATGAAGCTAAACTAAATTCTAAATATTACATGAAGAACTTAGAAAACTGAAGCTAAAATAAATACATTTAAAGGGGTCTTATGACGATGCTAAAAATAACATTATTTAGTGTATTTGGTGTAATGCAATATGTTTATATGGTTTAAGGTTAAAAAAACACATTAATTTTCCACATACTGTACATTATTGTTGCTCCTCTCTACCCCGCCTTTCTGAAACGCGTGGTTTTTTTAAAAGGTTCATCGATCTGAAAAGCACAGTGTGCTCTGATTGGCCTGTGATTGCATTGTGATTGGATGAATACTTCAAGCATGTGACGGAATTATTACGTAATAATAATTATTACGGAATTATTATTATTTAGTCTTTGCAACTTTACGGATCTTATATATGCACGGACAGCTTGTAACACTCCAAAGACAAAGGAGGCAGTGTCTCATGCAGTGTGACGTCACATTGTATAGGGCCGGGCCACAGGGGTTGATTGACAGCCCAGTATTGCTAGTTTTCTCCACGCTTGAGCAGCCGTAACATCAACAATGTCTCGTAAGCAATCCCCGTGCTCTGTGTTTGGATATAAGACTGAACATAAGTGTCTTCAGTTTCTCCCAACATCCGAGCTGCTGAAGACACAGTGGATTACTTTGATTTCAAGGTAATGCGCCTCAGAATCTACTTAAATACATTTATGTCTGTGCAAATCATTTAATTCCAGACTGCTTTGCGAATGTCATGTCATTATAATGGTTAGCATTTTAACAGTATTTTGTGTGCGTACATTATCGAAGTATTTTACTTGATCAGCATCGTACTTGTGAGATTAGTTCGCACCACACTGTTCGTTCGGTAGAGTGGTCGTGCGGCTCGGTCCATTGAGCTGTGCCGATGACAAGTCAGCACAGTGCGAGCTCTGTAACGTTTCATCCTACATTCAGTGCATTTGACTTCCCATATGTACGGCTGAACACCGGTACTCTTGCTCTCAGTCATGTTGCTTCTACCGGTTGTTTATTGCTGTAGGTATGCAATGTAGAGATACGTATACACGATGCCCTCTTCTGGAGAAGGGGCTGGAATATGCAGAATATTTGCATTTAAAGTGATACACACCAAAACAGATATTTTTTAGACACACCCCAAAAATGAAATTTTTCAGCTGTTGGAATAAATTATCTGTGGGGTATTTTAAGCTGAAACTTCATAGACACATTCTGGGGACACCCAAGACCAATATCACATCTTGTAAAAAGGGGCATAATAGGTATCCTTTAAAATATTTTAAAAAATACTATATTGAGCATAATAAGTCTTGTTTTACATCAGAAATAATTAATAGTTATTAATTTAGGTAATAGTGAGGTCTGATTCATGAACTGTTCTTTTGAATCAGATTCTTTCAATGAAATGGTTCTTATCTGGTTCATATGACCAGGGGCCAGTTGCATAAACTACTTAGACTAGTCTTAAAATGTTAGTCATCTAATTTGTTTTCTTCAAGATTGGCCAGACCTTTTTAAAGCCAGCTACAAAATGGTAGATTGGCCCAATTTAAATAAGAAAAAAAGACTATTTAACTCTTGGCTAACTTAAGACAGGTCATTGTGCTATAAAAACAGTCTGTAAATTTCAGAACTGAAAACTTTCTTGTTAGTCTAAAACCAGCTTGAAGCCAATCTACCAAAACGACAGGTTGTTGAATGTGCCACTTTATGACTTAATAGTGTGGCTAAACACTGCCTCCGCAGAAGAAAATCAACGCGTGCTTCTACATCACTGCCTGTTTAACCCCCCCACCGATTCACACAAGTAGGCAAATAACAGGAGCGGTAAATGCAGGTCTATGCAGAAACCAAACAATAAACTTTATTTGATGAACTTTATTTTTAATGAAGTGCTAGTCTGCATCAGTAAGAACTTGGCCCTTTGTCCACTTCATTTTACAGTGGATTCGTTAACAAACAAGGCACAATTCAAGGCAGGATTACTGGATCTGATGTTGCACCACACAAGTGTGAGTAACTGTTTTCATTACATGATTTGTCTGTTATTGATTGTTTGATATGTACTGAGTATTTATGAGCTTTTAACCCAAATCACAGCTGAGTCCATCTATGAAGGATGGAGGCTGTCAAACATACACAACTTTTTGCCAATCATAGCAGATAGTGTTTATTTCCGTAGTGTTTCTACAATCCACCACACCTATTCAAACAGAGCGTTCTAATGGGCGGGTGGGGGGGGGGGGATTCAAAACAGTAATGAAAATAGCATATTACTGCTAAATTATGATGTTTTTTATGTAAAAATCTTAATAAAATTATAAATGGACCTCAAAGAACAGTATAATATAATAAAAAAGGCAGTTCATGACCCCTTTAACATATACCTGGCCCCAGATCTTCACCAATCTTGAGAGCATTTTGAAAGCTCCAGTCACAATTCAATGTAACAGCATGAAAAAGAGTGAATTCTCTTTTTGTGTTCCACAGAGAAACATTTTTTGGTCACCTAAACAACTTTGGTCACCTATTTTGTTCAAAGCACCTGGTCTATTTCTAAAAATACCTGCTTCATTGAAATATATCTCACAAACACTACAAAAGATCCATGAAAAATAACAAGTGTTGTGTTATGACAACCCCTGAAGCTGTTACGGTGTAAGTGGCTCAGAAAAAGCATTCCTGAACACCCCTGACATTATGTGTCATTCGAGACTGGCATCTTTCCTTTAGCATTTCCTTTTACCTCAACTGGATTGTTCGTCCCTTGAAGGATAGTGAGATACAGCTCTATAAGCGTAATAAAGGCTGAATGTTGTCAGGAGCTCAGTAGGCCATGATAGAGGCCTTAACGGGAGCACTGAGTGCTCTAAAGGGTCTCAGTGCTCAGTCTTCCTCATTTCCAAAAAGAGACACATGATCAAGGCCATGCTGCTACTCTGGGGCGAGAAAGTCTTTTCTAATTGGTCTTTGTTTCTGAAATAGAATGCCCTTTGGTTCACAAGTCCGAGACCTTTATTTCTATTTGGATGGTACAAAAAAGCCTAGTAGCTAAACTCTATTGGGACATGCTTTATCCTGGAAAAATATTTCTGAATGAGTATTTTTGTTATTTTCCAGTAAAAAAAACAAAAAACATTTACATTTAGAAGCAAAGCTGCATAAGATATTAGAACATAATATCTTAAATTAAGATTATTCTTTTAAAAACATTGACACAAATTTATTTTTCTTGTTTTAGGCATACAACTAACAGGTAATGAGTGAATGCTAATCAAATACAATTGTTAGTTTGGAAAATATAACTTTACATATTCATACAGAACAGTATATAAGAGATATGGACTGCTGTCGGAAAAAAAGAAGAAAGTTGGGTTGCAAATAATTATTTGAACTCTCTCAAAGACTCTTTAATAGAGGAGCAAGTGAATATATTCATCTCATAATTACTAACTAAAAGAGACCAAGGGTCAGCTCATAATTAGAATAATAAAAAACCATAGACTTACGTGACAAACAATTAATGAGCTTGAGCATGACAGTCATACATATAAGTCTACAAATTCCATTGAGGCTTCTACTAAACTTTTGAACAAAGTTTAGAATATATGAGTCAATAAATCACATTTTATTATTAATATAAAAATGAATATGAATTGAATTCATATTTACAAATGAATATGCATAATATTTATTTAACTAGTAATGTTTATAAGACAGAAATGATCAAGTAACTGCATTACTGTACTGCTCCTTCAGTAGCTGTAACATTTTTCTCCCAAAAGCATGAACTTTCTGTCCAGGAGTTTGGTTTATTGAGCATATAAAAAAAGAATTGACAAGCTGTCAGGTCCTGCTGTTAAAACCAATCCCTGTCATTTTGCATCATCTGAAACATCTCCAACATGTTAGGAGATGGAAGGGATCAGAAGATGGATTTTGAATAACCATACATGTGCTACTGTAAATCTAAAGCCTATATGGTTAATCGTACTGTTCTTATGTTGTAAAACAAATGCTCTTATTGGTTTGAAGTGAGAAGTCTTTAATGCCCAAAAGGTTCCTGGTATTATACATCAGCTCATCATGAAAGATGCTGTTATTTACAGCATAAATCCCTACATTTAACGCACCTTTGTGTTATATATGGCCCTGATCAGCACAGAGTCACCTGAAAGCCTGCTTTCACCTCTCGCTGTCTGCCTGTTTCTAAATAGAGCAGCATAATTTCAGCTGTATTCTGTTTCCTGCATCCCAACATCCTCCCCTAAGACTGCGGGGCGTAAAATGTATTTTCCATCTATCTTGCATCTTTATTCACTGCTCAGTAAGCAGCCCAGCCCGACGATTCCCCATTTCAATTCATTTTAGGCTCCAAGGTATTTCTTCATTCAGGACATCAACAAATGAAAATGATTGCAAACTGGCCTCACTGTCCCAGAAAGTAGCTTTCTGGATAATTCAAGACTCTGTTCAGCTTATAATCATATTAAGTATATGCAGTTACTTATAGGGGCTGGAGGCAGAAGGGCAGCTCTCAGCGTGCAGGCCAATCTTCCCGTAATGATCGAAACTCAAGGATGGTGCAATCGATCAACCCTCCATTTGTTCCCATTGCAGCCTTAAGAATCACTACTTACTGTACACAAAGTCCCGCCCCTCTCAACCCTCTTTCAAACCAAATACTGACTCAGTCCTATAGTTGTAATGGGCGCTGTTTTGAGAGCTAAAAATAAACAGTATAACGGTGATTCTGTGCACAGTACAAATTCAGCATTAAGTGGTTATTCGTACTGTAAGTACTGCTCTCACTTTTAGATTCGCCCTTCCTCTCTCTCCTCCATTATTCATCTGTTCTTACAGATCCCCCATGTTTTTGCCCTTAGCACTCTACCTCTGTAACACATGTAATACAATAGCTGGCTTCTTACAAGTGCAACAGCAGACACTCATCAGAACAACATAAACTATTAAGCAGTGAGAACTCTTAACACAGTACTAAGTCATGAAAGTACATTGTAATGAAACATGACATTTTATTTGTAGGTTTTGGTTACTATGTTGTGCATTTAAGACTGAAGATTTAATAATAATAATAATAAATAAAATAAATGCATTTTCAAAGACTCTTATCTAAGCAAAATACTAAACAATATTAATATAGGCGTTATATCAAAAAATATTTTTTTGGTTGAATGAGAGATATTGTGTCTAGATGTTTTTTCCCCCCTGAGTGACAGGCCTTAGAGTAGTTTCTTCCAATACATCAGCGGTTGTGATCACTGAAGCACAGGAACTGATGTTGGATAGCAGGGTCTCCAGCTGAATTAGCCCATATCTAGTTTCTGTAAGCACAATACCTTTTCCTCTGCCACCTGATGCTGCACGACTGGCCTATTTTCTTCTCTCATTGAGCAATGGAAAGTTTTTATATGGTTCAACTTATTCCATGAGCAACGGTGATGACATTATAATCAATCAATTATTGAGGGAGGCTAATTAGCATCACATTGTACTCGTGACAGCAGGTGGTTTTCAACGCCACAAAGATGAGGCCTTGTTAAAATATGAACTTTAACAAAAGGTGCACCTAAATAAGTTGCTTCAAGTAATTTTTTTAACAATAAAATATTTTTCCATCTCAGTTTATGGGTATAGTTCACCCATCATTTACTCTCTCTCATGTTGTTCCAAAAAAGTTTCTTTCTTCTGTGGAACACAAAAAAAGATATTTTGAATAATGTTGGTAACCAAACTGTTTTGGTAACCATTGACTTTCAATGTATGGGAAAAAAAACTTTATGATGCACAGAAGAAAGAAAGTCATATATGTGAGTAAATGATTACAAAACGTTTATTTTTGTTTAGAGAAGTACAAGAAAGCCATTTTAATTAACTGGATAATGGTTCTAGCTAATATGTGTACAGTGCTATTTCAGCTCCAGTTCACACAGTTTTAGTATATTTACTATAGCTTATTAATACATTTCTCAGAATTCCACAGATTTGTTCCCAAACTGAAGGAGAAAAAGTGTAAAATATCTGTAATATCTGAAAAGGCAAATGCTATTTGCATCAAATGAAAGTAGTGGTAGATACTGTTTGAATCAAGTATAAATATCAACAAAGAGTGGCGGCTGCTATTTAAGTGTGAATTAAACTAATATGCTATTTATACTAAAGGAAAAATGTCTGAGTAATGATGGGTGGAGTTAGTGTGAAGAAAAAGCCTGACTTTTTGTACTGTGTGTAAATACACTATTAATGCCCATTAAATATGGCCATTAAGTTTTTGATGCTTACAGATATTTTTTAAGGAGACTTTTGGCTTACCTCCACTGCTGCCTTAGCTCTCTCAAACTCTTCCTCCAGAGACTGGTTTCTGGACAGGAGTGTGCTACCCCACCTTTGGTCTTTGCTCAAACGGCCCTGTCAGACACACGCACACAGAGCAGAAGTCAGAGAAAACGTGCTCAGCCATCTCTCAGTCACCCTGACAGCAGAAAAGGCCCTGCCCTTGCCAACCCCTGATGCCAGAGGCAAGGAGAAATGCCAGCATTAGCAGCGCAGGGTCTTCTTGTGTTCTTTCCTTCCCTTCTTTCTCACTTTCACTCCCTTTTGAGGTCCTGCTGTCCACACCTAATGTTCTCACACTCAAAATGGCTCAGGACTGGCTTGTCATGCACAGCGCGCTGCCCTCACACATTTTTCTCAGTATGCAAATCTGAAAATAGCATGGCAGGAGACCTTTGCTCAGCATGAATCGTCAAATATGCACCAGTTTCAACACTGTACACCTGAACACATGCTTCACATGCGGCAAAGCCATTCATTTTGACTACACTGCTGTGTGTGTAAACCACACAGCAACAGAAAACAAGCTTACTGCAAAATAAAACAACAGTAAGCTCTCAAGGGTTTTATTTTCTCAGAGTCATAAAGGCTTCATCTGGATGGGTTTCAAATTTAGAGGGTGACATATGGGCATAACAAACAATAGGAGCCTTTTGTTTACATTTGCTGATGGCTTAAGACGCTATAAACTAGCACACTATTTTTGTTAAAGGAATAGATCATCCACAAAACAAAATTTGCTGAAAATGTACTCACCCTCCAGCCATCCAAGATGTAGATGATTTTGTTTCCTGCTCGAAATAGATTTGGAGAAAGTTAGCATTTCTCTCTTGCTCACCAATGGATCCTCTACAGTGAATGGGTGCCTTCGGAATGAGAGTTCAAACTGTTAATCAAAGCATCACAATAATCCACAAGTAATCCACTCGACTCATCAATTTAAGTGTCTTTTAAAGTGAAAAGCTTAATCATTAGGATGTTTTTAGCTTCAAAACTTTGTGTCCAGCTAAAATACCTCTATCCACATTCTTACTTTATTCAGTAAAAAAGTTGTATTGTCTGAATTAGGAGAGAAATGTGCACACAAGTGAAAAATTTTCAAAAACAGTATATAAATAGGTTGGTCATTTGGATTACTTGTGGATTGTTGTGATGTTTTAAATTCTCATTCTGACGGTACCCATTTGCTGCAGAGGATCCATTGTTGAGCAAGTGATGCTAATTTTCTCCATATCTGTTTTGGTGAAGAAACAAAAGTCTAAATCTTGGATGGCCAGAGGGTGAGTAAATTCTGAGCAAGCTTTCCTTGCTATTCCTTCAACTAGGTTATTGCTAGGGCTGTCAATCGATTAAAATGGTTAATCAAACGAATTGCCAGTTAATTAATTGCATTTAATATTTCAGTATATCTTCCATTTAGCTGTCTTTAAAGTGGTTCAATGGTAGAAAAAATCCTTAATACAAAATTAATGTACTGGCCTGGGGGCATGATTATTTGTTCTACTTTTTAATTGCATTTTTTTTTTAAATCACACTGAATGCACATATAAAATTGACAGCCCTAGTTGTTGCATTTTCAGTGATAATAATGTTATGTTTTTGGTGCTCCTTAAACTTTAAAGTTGCTTGTCATTTTAATGAATAATGTAATCATAGTTACCCTTTAAAATTCACCCTCTGTATGTAGCTTTGTATCTTGTTCATAGGTCATTCTAAATATCAAGTACTGAGCTATCAATGGAAAACTTCCATTTCCCCAATTCAATTCTCACCATAACAAAGCCTTCCAGGCAGACTAAATCAAAGGAACAGGATGAAGTATTTGCCACCTGCCTCATTGGATATTAATCAATTACCAAGGTTACCCAGTTAAACGGATTTCATACAGGAGGCTATAATGGAGGCCTCAAAAAGGACAATTGGTCTTGCTTCATTGTGCTGGTGCAGCTCTGTATAATTACATTTAATGTGCCCTGTCAGACCCTGTGTCAGTGCAACAATTACCTTTAACATTACACATTCCATTTCCACTGCCACTCATGGCCGGAAGACAATTTGAGCTTGATTTTTTTTAGAACCATGCAGTTAACATATACTGATTGCTCCATCATGAGTAGTCTTAACAAATGTAAGACAAATTAATCTGTACTCCATATGTAAGGTGTAGGTAAATAAGGGTCAATGACATGTAAGAGTGTAAAGAAACATGAATTCTTTTCAAAATATGAGTTTTGAAGTTTTAAAATAGAATTTCAATGTGAAAAAGTATTTTTTAACAAATAATTAATTATTAATTAATAACTCTACCATTCAAAAGTTTGGGGTCAGTAAGTTTTTTTTTTTTTTTTTTTTAAATGAATGCTTTAATTCAGCAAAGATGGAGACTGGAGTAATGACTGCTTTGCCAGCACAGTAATAATTTCCATTTTTAAATATTAAAATAGAGAGCAGTTATTTTAAATTGTAATAGTATTTAACAATATTACTGTTTTACTGTATTTTTGATCAAATAAATGTAGTATGGGTGAGCATATGAGACAAAAACATTTTGAACAGTAGTGCATACATTTTTAGGGAGTCACACCACATGACATTTTACAACCTGACTATAAACGTGATGAGCAAATCAAAGGCACTAGAGGAAACACCCACTGCTGGACACCATATATCTGGTGTAATTTCATTTATGCTATTCCAATAGCAAACTTGATGAATATTATTCAACCTCCGGTGTCCATATTGACCAGTGGCTGGTCAATAATTAATTTAATAATTATCTAATCATGATAGATAGCAATACAACAGACCTGCATGCTTCACTGAGGGCAGAAGCGTGTAACATTTGTACCCTGTAGCACCACAAGAAATGTGAAAATCCTTGCAAACTGTGACCTGCCGTAAGGATGTCACTTGAGTTCATTACTCGCCATGAAGTATTGCCAAAATTTTGTCTTTTTTGTATTGAATTTGGTGGTGATGCTGTTGCCATGGTGCAAATGCATAGACCATTCAGCAATTCATACAAAGAGTGCACAGAGAGGCTTACATGTCTTCCACTAACATATTGCCTGTTGAGCTGAAAATAAAGAATTCTAGATGTTAGCACAGAATGTTCCACAATGTACTGCGTGGCTAAAAAACAAACCATTCACATGTTCAAGTGTATGGACTTACAGTAATATGATAAAACTACAACGAGTGGGACATGTGGGAAATAACATGTGAAAGTCACTGACACATGTGCACAGATGATCATGGCTCATAAAAAGAGTGATAAATGTTGCTCTGTGTTGCACTTACTTGAGTTACTGGCACGGCTTCCGCCTCTACTTTATTATTGACCTCCAGGGAGTTCCTGGGGGCAGTGTCTAGCTGGGTCTTGCAATCCATAGACCTGAGGTTACATCATAAGAAATTGATGTGAAAAAAAGGTATTCATATCTTTTAGATATCCAGAAAGTGTGTGTTTTTATACAAATTTTTAGAGCAGCACCTTACCACACAAATTCACCAGAATTTTTTGATGAACATCTTCTCTCAAGTTTCCACTTTCTGCTACCATTTCGCTCCGGGTGTGGGTTGAGTTCTTCCCATTTGTCCAAAGAAGATGAAACTGCTACTGTAAACAAAATGAGGCCATGTTGTTTGACCGAGATATATTATCATACTGCAACCCAAGTAAAACACAAGCAACACCACAGTTTGAGGAATTTGCAGTATGCACAAATTGAAGAGGGCAACTACATAACGATATGCAAACCTGTAATGTTCTTTTTACTGAAAAAGTACTTTCTGTTACTGAACTTGTTCAGTTAATGTGATGAAAACACAGTTTCATTTGTGTAAACATCTGATTTCCCTTGGCTGATTTGCAAGAGTGCTTCTCAGCTTAACATCCTTTCATTTTAGCTGTCTGATGCTTAATACCTGAGTCCAATGAAATCTTTTCAGGTGTGCGGGAACAGGGTATACTCTGTTCAACATCCACTTGGATCAGCTCTGTTTCATCAGGCTTCTTCCTGTACGGTGTGCCCTTAGAAGAAAGAGGGCTTTTCCTGTCTTTGCTGTGTCTTCTTTCACCAGGCTCACTCAGATCTAGCAGGTCCAGAGAGGAGGACAGTACTGGACATAGGAAGCAAAACGAAAATAAATATATTTTTTTGTCTTCCTTCTACAGAAGTGTGGGATGCATTCCCTGGCCAATGCCAAGTCTTGAGTATAAGTTACTTTAGTAAACTACTAGAGCAAAGGTTTAAAAAAAAAAGTTATGATGGTCTCAAATTGAGTGAAGGTTGGTATCTCATTTCACCAGGCGCGCAGATGGCACTAGGGACGATTCATAGTGACCCGATCCGTCCCCCTCACTTTCTCTATGAAAGGCAACATTGAGGGTTTCCGCTATGTACATTAGCCTAAGTAGTGGCGGCCAGGCCACATGCACTAAGCCATTTTTGAAAAACGCAAAAACACGTGTAGCCAATCAGCAGTAAGGGGGCATGTCTTGTACTGGTAGAAAGACAGCGCTCTATTTGAGTGCACAGGAGTCAGGACGTATATTAGCAGATCGACTATAGATAGAGAGAGATGGCAGATAAAAAAAAGAGGAAAATATCATAGAAACAAAATATTAAAAAGAAGGGTTACGATCAGGCGAGAGGTAGGACCCGTGTGAGTATAGATCGGAGCAGCTTTCTAGCGGTGGAGAGAAACTCAGGAAGGGCTCGAATTGGACACCGAGGTTGTGTTGTTTCTTTTTGATAAGTGAGTAGCGTTGATTTTGCTTTGTCTCACACAACTTATCCTTGTTGGCTTTTGCCCCCCAGGACAGTTTGGTCCCCCCCAGTTAAAAAATCCCATCTGCTCCCCTGCATTTCACCACAGAGGAACTGAGAGGGCGAAGGTTCTGAAAATCAACAGTATGCCTCATTGTCAAGGAACTTCCATGCGCCATTTGCTCACTGACTGTAAAGAGCATGATATAATAAATGCTATAGTTCACCCAGAAATTAAAATTCTGTCATTAATTACTCACCCTTATGTCTCTCCAAACCCGTATGACCTTTGTTCATCTTTGGAACACAAATTACGATATTTTTGATGAAATCATGAGAACGTACTCGGTTACTAACGTAACCTCGGTTCCCTTAGATACGGGAATGAGTACTGCGTCGCTAGACGCTATGGGGAAAAACTCCTTTTTCTCCGAGGACTGAAGACTTTTTCAATCACGCAGTGTGACTGCACGGCCATTGGTTCGTGCAGTAATAAAAAACGAACCAATGGCTCGTCAGTGGTACTGCACGAGCCTATGGCGGCAAAGCCCGCCAGAGCCCGCCAGAAGGGGCGGGGTCATCTGGCTATATAAGCAGGCGCTTCGCCATAGGAAAACAGGCCAATTCGACTGAAGCGACGACCTGAGTCGTGCAGCTGCATGGCATGGCATAGTACGCAGTACTCGTTCCCGTATCTAAGGGAACCGAGGTTACGTTAGTAACCGAGTACGTTCCCTGTCGATACTACACTCGTACTGCGTCGCTAGACGCTATGGGGAACAAATACAATCCCGCCATGCCATGAAGAGAAACGACAACCATAAAACTGGCCTTGAGCAGTAAGGCTCAGAGGGACCAATTATGAGCAGGAAGCATCCTGCAGGAGGCATGAGGACCGAACTCTTCAGAGGTCAGTCCAGCCTAGAAATCGTTTCAACGGTCATAAGTACAGCCTCAGCACCAGGAATAGCAGAGCAGTTTTGAGCGACAGTGTTTTTAAGCTTGCAGATTGTAGTGGCTCAAAAGGAGGGCCTTTAAGGGCTCTCAGGACCGTGGGCAGGTCCCATGCAGGGACTGTGAGGGGTCGGGGCGGATTGAGCCTCCGAGATCCCCTCAGAAAACGGACAACCAGGTTGTTCCAGCCCACCGACTGTCCGGCTATAGGAGCGTGAGAGGCTGCTATAGCTGCCACGTAGACTTTGAGCGTGGAAGGGGCGCGGCCCTTATCCAGCAGCTCCTGTAGATATGACAATATCACTGATATGTCACATGTTGTCGGGTCTTTACCGCGGGCTTGACACCAGGCGGAGAAAACCGACCATTTAGAGGCGTCTCGTGGACGGGGCTCTAGCCTGTTCAATGGTGTTCAGGACATTCTCGGGGAGATCTACAGAGTCCCATCGAGTGCCCATAGATGCAGGTCCCACAGCTTGAGCTGGGGGTGCCAGATCGTTCTGTTCGCCTGGGAGAGGAGGTCTCGCCTCAGGGGAATAGGCCACGGAGCCGCTATTAGCAGCTGCGATAACTCCAGGATCCAAAGCTGGTTCTTCCAGAGTGGGGCCAATAGAAGCACCTTGTGCTTGCATTCCCTGATCTGCCTGATTACCTGACGAATCAGAGTGATCGGGGGAAAAGCGTAAAGGAGGTTGGGCCATTCGTGGGCCAACGCGTCCTCGCTCTTCGAAAAATAAATCTGGCAGTGAGAGTTGTCTTTGGAGGCGAAGAGGTCGACCTCTGCCCTGCCAAAGATTCACCAAATTTCTTGAACCGTCTGTGGGTGGAGCATCCACTCCTCTGAGGGGACATTGTTCCGAGAGAGCATGTCTGCTCCTTGGTTCAGAATGCCGGGCACATGAGCTGCTCTCAGTGAACGCAAGTTGAGATGTGCCCATAGTAAGAGGCACTCTGCCATCTCGAAAAGGCGTTTCGAGGTGAGCCCACCCTGGCGATTTATGTACGACACCACCGTCATGCTGTCCGAGCGGACTAGCACGTGGTGACCTTTCAGGACTGGCATGAAGAACTGAAGAGCTCGACATACTGCTTCCATTTCGAGGCAGTTGATGTGCATTTGTCCTTCTGCGTTCGTCCAGGAGCCGAAGGTCAGTTTGCCATTGCACAGAGCTCCACAACCTGTGTAGGAAGCATCTGTTGTAACAACCTTCCTTCTGTAAACCAAACCCATTGTCACGCCTTGTTCGAACCATCGTAGGTTCCTCCAGGGGACCGAATCAGGGGCGGCTTTCGACGAAAGCAGTCTGTTTGTGAGGGAGCAGCTTTAGCGACTCACACGCACACGCAAAGCTGTCAAAGATAGCTTTCTACTCCGGTCCACCTAGGAGGATATAGCCGCTCATGTAACGAGGGGCGGTGATTCTCACGTGTAAAACACTGGGCGAGCAAGACTCATACTCGAGTGAGCAATGAACGCGCAGTCTGTGTGGGCGTTGCCCACAGAGGCGAAGCGCTCACTGCCCTTCTGCATCGCACTCGCAGTGCGACATTTGCAACAACGTCGCTTGAAATTTGCTCTTTCAGAGAAATTTGATTTTAGACTCACCGGATGGCTGCAGGGGACGAGGCTGGCATCTGCACAGGTCGCTGGAGCGGCTCGAAGAGCAGGCAGAGCAGCGAGAGGGTGCAGAGGAAATGGCAGCTTCTATCCGCAGCGAGGCGTTTCCACGGCGAGCGTCTTCCAGTCTCGAGTGTCAGCGAAGGGATGATCGTCGTCGCTGAAGGAGAACTGATCTGTTTTCCTATGGCGAAGCGCCTGCTTATATAGCCAGATGACCCCGCCCCTTCTGGCGGGCTCTGGCGGGCTTTGCCGCCATAGGCTCGTGCAGTACCACTGACGAGCCATTGGTTCGTTTTTATTACTGCACGAACCAATGGCCGTGCAGTCACACTGCGTGATTGAAAAAGTCTTCAGTCCTCTGAGAAAAAGGAGTTTTTCCCCATAGCGTCTAGCGACGCAGTACGAGTGTAGTATCGACAGGGAACCAGCGTTTGTTTACAGGAGCAAAGGAAGCTAAATTTCCTTACTTTTGCAAAGGAAAACCAGTCTCCTCTTGGCTTATATCGAAATCCAATGACATTTTTCTTTACAAATCCTCATTTTGTACTTCTAAATCGAGACTGATGTTTTGTTTTGCTCTCTCCTCTGCGCGTCCGCATTCATCACTTCTCACTGGTGCATGAGCTATGCATACGTCCTCCACCATCTGCCAGAAAGGCACTCTCTCGTGAACGCGCGTACGACACAGTAAACAGAAGTTACAGATTACTGTTTATAATGTTTTAAATACAGATATATTTCATACAAAAATGCATTGATTCACTACAGAAGGCCTTTATTCACCCCACGGAGCCGTGTGAGGCACTTTTTTTATGGATGGATGCGCTTTATTGGACTTCTTTTTGACTGATGAACGAGAACACCCACCCACTGCCATTACAAAGCTTGGAAGAGCCAGGACATTTTTCTCTCTGATTGGATTCATCTGAAAGAAGAAAGTCATATACACCTACGATGCCTTGAGGGTGAGTAAATCATGGGCTAATTTTCATTTTTGGGTGAACTACCCCTTTAATTTTATGAAGCTACAAGTATACTTTTTGTGCATGTTCTAATGCACACACATGTGTCAAGGTGCTCTCGTGAATGCACGTCGAAGACTGACATGGAAGAGAAGAAATTACATAGAATTTTTTTTTTTTCTATGCTCACAAAAAGTATTATCATAGCTTCATAATATTAAGATTGAATCACTGATGTTACATGGACTATTTTAATGAAGTCCTTGCTGGTCCTTTCTGAGCCTTGAAAGTTGTAGTTGTGTTGCTGTCTATGCTTTCAGCGTATCAGTTTTGGAAAGCAAAAAAAAAAAAAGGGCCACACTTTATATTAGGTGGCATTAACTACTATGTACTTGCATCAAAAATTGCGAACAATGTACTTATTGTGCTCATTTTGTATTGCAAAACACTTTTACTGCTATTGAGGTGGGATACGGGTAAGGTTAGGGACAGGTTAGGGTGGTATGGGCAGTTTTAAGGGTGGGTTAAGGTGTAAGGGATGGGTCAGCAGTGTAATTATAAATGTAATTACAGAAATTAATTACAGATACATATAGGTATTTTTAAAAAATATAAGTGCAATGTAAAAACATGTACACAATTAGTGCATTGTATCAAATTATTAATTTAAATGTAAGTACATAGTGGTACCAATTCATACGTCATCAATAACTGTTGATTTTCGTGATTTAGTATGACTGCATTTACACCAGAAACAAACTGTACCAGAGTTTGCATGAATCATACCCAAGACCACTCTTTTTAGACTTGTGTACGGTTCACAGGTGCGCACCCGTGTTCAGAAAACAATGTTCACATTATCCAAACAAACTGAACTCTGACATCAATCAAACCTGGCAGTGCACCAATAGAGCTAGTGTCAAAGCATCCACATCCTCTCATCCCTTATCCATCTCTTCAATGGGTTAAAAAACAATTACCTTTGGGAGCTACTGTTATGAGCTGATGTGAGCTAGCACGTTTTTGCTCAGTTTCGAATTAGCACATCAGCCAAAAGACCAGAGTTTAAAGCAAAGAAAAAACACAGAATAACACATCCTAGCTTAGTTATTGCTCTAGGCACTTATCTACCTGCGTGGTCATAGCAATAAAATACAGCAGGCAGTTCCGACAGCTCAGGGTCCAGTGTCAAATAATCTTTGATGTTGCATGTTCCTCTCCAAGAGAACAAAGAGCGTTTGATATAGTGTGTGTGTGTGTGTGTATATATATATATATATATATATATATATATATATATATATATACACTTCATCAAGAACACTCTCTACAGAACACTGTGTTCTGCTGCAGAGGATGAAGGTTTGGGGATGAAGAATGTGTTCATTCAATAGTCAGAGGCAATGTAGTCAGCTTTTTGATTAGATGATATTAAAGCATAACCCCCCCTTAAACATGAACTTTAAGAACAGATGCTCTGGACATATTCTACAGCTTCCATCCCCTTCCTGTTACCCTTCTGGCTTGCAGAACAGAGGTCTTCATAACCAGGTGGTAGACAAAATATCCATGCAGGTCAGTACTGCAGATGCCAACACTGAGGATGCTAGATCCAAGCCTTGAGGGCTTGACAGCATACCTTCTGAAATCTGGCACAAACATCAGAGCTGAAACCAGGTTACCACCACATGCTTTTGTCTCTGCCGACCACACAAAAGAACTGCCTGGACACCAAATACCTCTCAAGACTTTGAGATTTTCTGAAGCCCTTTAAACAAGCTTACAGTGCATTAACCTCAGATATCAATGTAATCAAGAAGTTTCACAAACATTGCATTCTCATGTACAATAAAAAATTGATAACTGGGTCAATGAGTGTGTCTACGATAAAGAAAAGGAAGAAAAAATGTTTAGGAAGTTATAAAATTTATAATTAATTTGATAAAAAAATGTTCTAGAAATGCACTCTTTGCATTCATGTTGGTTTTGGCATGGTTTTGAAAAACATTTATATATTTAATAATAAATAATAAAATATTTTTTCTTTCAGCTTGAAGACGTGTTTATTTTTTAATAAATTAGACAGGACCAAATTGATAGACAGGACCATGTTAACATGACATTTTAAAATCATCCACCTTTTCTCTGGTTTTGATGTCAAAATGATAAAGCGGATAAATATTTGTACACAGAATAAGCTGTCAAACCACTGGTAAATGTGCTACTGAAATTGTTATAATGAGTAAAAATATATCTAGATTTAGGTTTTTACACATTGTTGGCTTATTATTATTATTATTTAATTCAATGACTTCACAGTTTGTACTCTGTTTGTAGATGCTTAAGATGTAACATAGAAATGAAAGTTTTGTGGTTTAACATACGTCTTGCTTTGAATCTCATAAGCTGTCTTAAAGAAAGAAGTATAGGAGTCCTGGCGCTTTGATATGATAGTCTGAAGATTCTGAAACCAAAGAAAGTCGTGATTTTTTTATTACTAAAATGAAAAATGAATCAAAAGCTCACTGGGGAGAATCTGCCAGAGAATAATAATTGAATTCAGAGGCATTCCTTCTAAAGATTACAGCAGTTCCTATTAAAAACCTGAATATACATTTCTATAATCAGCTCCATTCCTTTCACAGACAGACACTGCTTTAAAAAGCCTGGTGTTCCTAATCATTAAAATTCTTTTTACATTTTTAGTTTAAGAATTTAGTTTAATTAAGCATAAAAAGTATACAATCATATTAATAAACATTATGCAAAAAAATATTCAGAGTGATACCAACAAGAAACTATGACCTCAATGCAGTGTTTACTTGGCAATTGACTCTGGCTTCACATTTCATGTCAGGCATACTCAACTGCACATAAATCAATAACTGACACTTTTACTATTTCTTTGACAGACTGAAAATCTTTCATACTGTGAAGTAAGTATTTTGTGACATTTTGATTGCAGAAAGTTCTGCCTGGTAATTTCTGAACCTCAATTTACATTACGTTCAAAGGCACAGTGATTAACAGACTGCTGCTTTATTACAAGCAATCGAAAGATCCTCCAAACATAATCTGTTGATAAATAGAATATGCTGTTTTCCACAATCAGAAAGTAAACAAGAAACTCTGTAGGGAGTAGGAGTGGTTGTTTTAATTGCTTTGTGGTGTAGGCAAGTGAGGGTGCGAGTGAAATAAATATAGTTTTAGTTGCTTAGCCTCTCAGTGTGAATTTCACGTAATACAGCTTTCATGCAGTAAGAGGCCACTTGTGTCTGTCTGTCTGCTCTGCTAATCAGTGGTGAAGACGTATATAATGCCGATGACATTTGTGAGGAATTAAGTAGGTAGAAACTTAAGAATGAGCAATATCCGATATTAGCAGCCACCATTGATATTTGCCATATTATTGTAATATCGACTCAAAAATATTACAGATTTCTCTTTAATGTTGAATTTTGATTGGTTTGTTAAGGCAACAGTTTGCATGCCTTTTATTTCATTAATGAACTTAATTATGAAAATGTCTTGATTGAATTGAGAATTACCTATTTAGATTAATAAACAGTCCTTTTTAAAGTCATTTAACTCAGCAGCCATCTTCGTAATGCCATCAGGCAGTTATTTCCAGACATACAACACTGTAAAAAATTTCAGACCTCCCAACTCAAAATTTTCTAGTGACTGATTACATCTAAATTCTTCTATTGGCTCAACATATTATTTCTCATTGAGCCAATGTTAACAAAATTCAGTTAGCAGAAATTAAATTGGGCCAATGGAAAAATTTAGATGTAATCAGTCACTAGAAAATAGTTGGGAGGTCTGAATTTTTTTTTTACAGTGAAGTACATCTATTTGAATTTCAATCAGGAATAAAAATCGAACAACACTGGTATCATAAATTGTGCTATTTTAGTTCAAATAATGCATAAAAACAGTATTTTTAGGCTGGGCCATTTCTAGTTTCCATTAAGTGTTACAGTTTCTCCTGTTCGCTTTTGAACAAGCAAGCATGCTGAGAAATGACTGGACAACAATATATATATATATATATATATTTTCATTGTAGGCCTACGCTATCATTCAAAAGTTTGTGTTGGTAAGATTCCTAAAATGTTTTTGAAAGTCTCTAATGCTCATCCAAACATTTATTTGATCAAAAATACAGTTAAAAAGTTAAAAAAATATTTTGAAATATATTAATACAAATTAAAACAACTGTTTTTATTTTAAGATATTTTAAAACGTGTATTATTTGTGGGATGTCAAAGCTGAATTTTAGCAGCCGTTACTCCAATCTTCAGTGTCACACGATCCTTCACAAATCATTGTAAAATTGTAGTTCAGTGCTCAAGAAAATATAGTTAAAAATGATGGTGCTTAATATTTTTCTGTGGAAACCATTTATTTACATTTATTTCAGGATTCTTTAATGAACAGAACAGCACTTGTTCCAAAAATACAGCATTTTTTGCAATGTAAAAGTCTTTACTATAACTTTTCATAAATTCCGTGAATACTTACTGGATTAAAGCAATAATTTAAAGAAACACAATCTTACTGACCATAAACTTTTGAATGGTAGTATCAAATCACAAATTCAGTCCATCAACTATACTTGTTTTAGGTTCTTAAAATCAAATTCGGTCCCATTCATATATTAGGTGGCCTTAACTACTATGTACTTACATTTAAATTAATAATTTGATACAATGCACTTATTGTGTACATACAGGTGTACTTACATTGTACTTACATTGTAAAAAATTACCTATATGTAGTTACATCTGTAATTAATTTCTGTAATTACATTTATAATTACACTGTTGCCCCACCCCTTACACCTTAACCCACCCTTAAACCTACCCATACCACCCTAACCTGTCGCTAACCTTACCCATATCCCACCTCAATAGCAGCAAAAGTGTGTCGCAATAAAATATGACCACAATAAGTACATTGTACTTATTTTTTGATGTAAGTACATAGTAGTTAAGGCCACCTAATATGAAGTGTGACCTCAAATTCTTTTGTAAATGAAAAGTATAATAGTACAGTGTAATGGAGCATAGTACAGTATAGAAGCAGAATAGTTGAGGAAGAATGGGAAGGTCAGTATCTGTGGTACCTGCTGTGTTGGAGGTTATTGGGCGGGCAGCTCCATCACACTTGGTCTCGCAGAGGAAATCATCGATGGAAGGGCTCAGCAAGGGACGGCTCTCTTGTTGCTCACTCACCAGCTGAAAAAATCAAGCAGAAGAGTGTGATGAGATCTGCATTAATGCACTTGGCCTCCTGTTCTCCTATTGTTTTAGTTGCAGCCATCCTCCATTGTGCCATGACATCTTTACATGTGACTGGTAACACTGGTAGTCACCACCCTTTCAGCTGCTGCCTATTTACAGGCC
Source organism: Barbus barbus (assembly GCF_936440315.1). Lineage (NCBI taxonomy): Eukaryota > Metazoa > Chordata > Actinopteri > Cypriniformes > Cyprinidae > Barbus > Barbus barbus. The sequence goes on from NC_136753.1 coordinate 16,126,436, forward strand.
TGAGATGACAATTCTCACCTTGCAAACGTCCCAAGCCTGTGGATGTTTCTCCCTCCCATTCTCACTTAAACAGGGTGAAAGCAGCCCAGTAAAATCACAAATAGTATGTGTCATGCTTGTTTTTCCATTTCAGCGAACATAATTGTGTATGAAAGTAATTATGACAAGGTGTGAGGCTGTATTTATAAAGCTCCTCATCAGTGTACTATGTGTAATATGTGACAGAATGTGTGTATGTTCTCTTGAGAGACTGGCATAGAGGTGGCCCTGTGTCTAACAGAATGGAAAAAAACACATCAATCATCATCTGGTTGTTCTCATAGTGTTCATTCAGCCATGCCACAGTCTCATCGGAGGAGAGCACTTTTGTGGGCAGTGCATGGCTACAGCAAATCTGCATTTTCAGCCATAACTACATCTCTTTTGAAAATGTACTCCTACTACAACATATCGCACGTACTAAAATAAAGGCTAGTGTATTTGTAAGTCCATACATGAGTGGCATTAGAACCTTTAGGATTAAGTTCTAGTCAAATTTTTCTCTGCTGTAGTAAAATTTTGTTGTCTAAAGCGGGATCATATAGTGACCTGAGAAACAGGTGAATCAATTAATTGGATTTTATAATCTCCTTGTTTACAACATTTAAGACATTAAAACTGATCACACCAGCTGAAGCAAACATTTTTATCTGTATATATCTTCAACCCCTGGAACTCATTCTCCCTTCTCTCTCTTTTTTCAGATTTGCTTATGCGACTGGAAGCAGCTATAGCTACCAAGCTAACGCTTGCTAATGTGTGAATAAGTAGCTACTTAGAATTGATGTATGTGAATATATGTGAATATATTATTTTGCTCAGCACTAATTTGATACCTGGGTTTCTGTCTGTAAGGCTGTTTTTAAAAGTCGTTCATACAAAATCTGATGATTGTATTGAGTGCTTTGAAGGTCAAAAGTCACAAACAAGCTGTGAATGAATGTAGCGGGATAGATACAGAGTGAATGAGTAGACACTATTCATTTAGTGTCCATACATTGGCTAATAAGCTTGCAAATGTACACTACCATTCGAAAGTTTGAGGCCAGTAAAATGTTCAAAAATACAGTAAAAACAGTATTACTGTGAAGTATTATTAGATTTTTAAATAACTGTTTTTTATTTTAATATATTTTAAAATGTAATTTATTTCTTTGATGTCAAAGCTGAATTTTCAGTTATTACACTAGTTGTAAGTATTACATGATCCTTCAGAAATCAGAAGTGCTAATTAGGAATAGCATTTTAGCTATTTTCTAATTACTTATTATTGTTGAAAACGGTTCTTCTGCATATAATTTTCGTGGAAACAGTGATGCATTTTTTGATGAATAGAAATGTCAAAATAACGGCATTATTTTTAACTTTATAAATGTTTATACCTTCACTTTTCTTTAAATGGATCCTTGCTGAATAAAAATTCATTTTACTCAAACTTTTGAACAGTATTGTATGTAGCTTACACTTAAGAATTAGGTTGTAGATATGAAATTGAATTGACAAAAGTGTCAAAGAGTCAAAGTTGTATTGACTCTACAAAAATGTACTTAAGAAAATATAAATACGCTGCTCTGAAAGTCACTTGAATTTAATACTTTGAAGCTGTTTTTGTGAACAAATTCCCCTGGGTGAGAATCCCCTCTGTGACCCAGTATGGTTTGCATGTTGCTGACATTTGTTGCCAGCAAATAGTGCAAAGATACTTATTACAGGGCTGTGTCATCAGAACGCTGCTGGTTGTAAATAAATGGACCGTTGCATGTTTATCATTTAAAGCAAATTGATTTAAAAACTCTGACCTTATCAAGACTAGCTTAATTGAGGGCTGCTGCATTTCCCCTCGAATGTCTTTTTAATTTGTCCCGGGCTTAAATAAGACCATAGAGACAAATGTCCGGCAGGAATTAATTTAGAGATGGACATAGAAAAAAAAAAAATTAATGATAATGAAAAAACGGATTATACTAAAAACTGGTTGTACTTGACTATTTTCTGGTGTGTATATTCTACCTTCAGACTGTACAAAGATTTGTGATCTCCCTGTACAGTAGCTTGACAGAAGCTTTGAAATAAATACTGAATATTCATGAATAACACGAGCAGTGTATGTTGGCCAGAGCACTTGGGAGAACATTCCTGTTGTGAGAGTCTGTGCCAGAATGCTGACCCAGCAGTCTTAATTGGGTTGCACAGACATCTCTGGCTCTGCTGGTGTCAGGGAGGAGATTTATTCCTTTGCTGGCTGGAATGTCTGATCTTACCCAAGCTGAACTCCTGCTGTTACAATACCTTGTACATTTTTGATGAAAGACAAGAAATGATGGTACTCTGTCTTCAAACTGTTGTCTTTGCCTAGCATCTTTCTTTTGCATTTGATAGAAAAAAGCATGTGCAGAAACATAGTCTTATTTAATAGCAGATTTGCTGATCAGCAATCATTTGAAGTGTCAGGCTGGGTGATGTAACAGCATCTTTGTTTTATTATATGGGGGAGCTAGATTTTTTATTTGCCCCTCTAAGTCTTGTTAAAAAAGCATAACTTCCTCCCTTGTGAATGCCAGCAGAAAAAGGACCATAATGAGAGAGGGAGACTTATTTTGGAAATATTTTGGGCTCTACTCTTTAATTAGATCCCCCTGTATTCAGTTTAAAACAGTTTTTCACTTTAGGCACACATGGGTTGTTGACATTAATAGGAATTATTAAGGGGACAAAACTCATTCTTGTAATACGTTGCAGAAAAGTTAGACTTTTTTTTATTAACTCTGATTATTTCAATGGAAGGCAGGTTGACAGAAGATTTACCTGGCTATTCTGTCTGAGACAAAATTTGGTTTGTCTATAGTTAAAGGTGCATTTATTAGTTTGGTGCTAATTGAAAAAGTTTTACACATTAGGAAATAAATAGTTTCTTTGCAAAGTTATCTGAATAGCGTACACTCAGTTCTGTCCTTTTCTTTGTCTCAGCTTAATGTTGTGTAATGGAAAATGTGTTGATGCAAATTAAAGTTTCCTTTGTTCATTTATTCCTTTGTCGAGCTCTTTTAATTCTACAACCACAGATATTTTTACAACCGTAATAATAATCTGTCCTTGCACTCAGAATAAATCAGAGAAAGCCACCAAAGGCAGTAATTAGTATTTTTACCTTGTTGAAATATCTAAAAACGTGTTTTTTTTTTTGTTTTTTTACTAAATTATTTTAGTGGGTTGCATGTAAACATAGGTGCAGGAAGATTTGCCAATTAAGCAATGATATGGAGTGCTAGTTCTTAAGTTAATATTTACACTTTACACAAAGTAACGTTAGCCTATTGCAAGTTGCTTAGTCTGTTTTTGCTCCGCCACTAAAAGTAATTCCAAAGTCCAAACAAAAGATAATTGCAGAATCAACAGTTACATCCCTGAGCAACATCAATAGTGGTGTTTTGTTCCTTAATGAATCAGTGTTTTGAACAAATCGGTTGAATGGATGATTCAGTGGCTCTTTATCGCCATCTTCAGGCATAATGATAATTTGCAGAAATAATCAGTGAATAATGATAGCCAATAGAAGCATGATGCCTTTACCTCCTTGGGTTGGTTTATATTTAATTTAAACCTTCCTACAGTATTGAAAACTTTTTCATATTTCTGCTTACATTTTGAACTCGCATTCCCATTAAAAATGAGTGTGCATAGTTACTCTGCAATCTGTTCCTCATAATTTGAAGGAATCCATGCATTGACAATTGTCCCTCAGAATATACAACATAAAAGCATTAAGTAAAAGAATACATTGACAGTTTGAAATACAGTCATGCGGCTCACTATAAATTATATTACATTATATTCAGCCAAGACTTGAACATCAAGGTCACATAGTTTGGTTTTAATTAGGATTTGATTATTCATGTAATGCATAATGTACTATTCTGAGATTCATTGTGCTTCTGATGTCCCATCTTCCCATGGTACTCAGAGGCATTTATAGTAACTACATTTAGCCCTGTGAATGCTGATTATCCTTTTAAGACACGGCAAATTGTACAGTAATTGTATAGCAGAATAAACTTACTGATTGAATACGTACAAAAAAAATAATGGTGATGGACTTCTCAGGGATTCCTTTATCTATATGAAAATGAATTTTCTTCAGTTGTTCTCAGCTACACTTTATCACAACACAAGCATGTTGTACCTCCTCTCTTTTGTCTTTGTGTTTGAGCCCGAGGGCAAATCCTGAATTATGTCATGGAAAACTTCAACTAATTGTGTCATGTGGGTTTAGCTCCTGGTGACAACTCCAAGATATTGTTGTCAAGGGAACCTGGAACCAGTTTAGCTAGCGGGAGTCTTAAGGGGGAGAGTTAGAGAGGGAGGTATAAGCTCATGTGAGGCAATTATTAGTGTTATAAATAACAGCACGAACATACACAACTGCATTATGTATGGAGAAATGAGTTTCAGAGGTAGTTTGCTGTAAAAGCCATATACCATGCTGAAGACCACTAGTTTATCTTGAGTGCTAAATTGTGTGTGAGGTCAGTACAATTAACTACATAATTGATATGATATTTGAACCAGTGTTTGCGCAACACAAGCAAGTTGAATATTGATAAACAATCAGACGTGCAAATAAGAACGCCAGGTTCTTTCTGTTTTCAATCAAGTTAAAAAAGCTGCTTCTTATGACACTCACGCAGTGTTCCAGGCTAATTATAAAATCTTTTTCTTCACATAAAGACTTTATCCGTTAAGTCCTGCCATTCACTTAAAGTGATGGCAGGTGTTTAAATATCCACAGTTTTAAATTGTTCAGGGACACAGAGACTAAGAAGCAGTAATTTCTCAACAGAACGTTATTCAGGCTTTCTATAAATATCCTAATATCTATATACAGCATATATATATATATATATATATATATACCCTAACTGAATGACAACTAAACTTTATCAGTGAAATCAACTTCATCATTTCATCATTGTTACTACAGGTTCCACATTGTGGTAAACAGGACAGTATTGATCTGATAACACTTTAGCATCAGTATTGACAAGACTTTACACAGCAGAGGAATGATGCTGTGCTTCACATACCGTGTTCGATCTCACCTAATTTGAAAATGAACTAACCTTCACGCTATTATGGACAAAGCAAAGGAGTGCAGTTGGCTTCAGGTCACTGGTCTATTGATTGTCGACTGATTACAAAACTAACCATAAAATGCTTTGCAAAGGCATATTTGAATCATCTGTCATTTAGTGACTGGTGGAGGAAAAGTGGAAACCAGTTGAGCGCTACAAAAGTTTAGTGTAATGTAATTATTATTGAATCGTTCAGAATCTGTCTGGCATCAATGCGACACACACACACAGATAACAGTGTTACACATACAGCTATAAAGATTTAAACACAGAATGAGCCACAGACCACACAGGCAACAACAAGATGAGCTATAAAGCTGTGACCGCAGCTTTATAAAAGCAAGGAAATGTGTTTTTGCAAGAAACGTTCCAGCATAAAATAAATTTGTTATGCTATCATATCTTGTAGTTTGATGCATGTAAAATTAGAGATGGAACACCATTAAAATACTGGTTTAAATTACTTTAATTGGCAATTATACAATAATTTGTCTAATAAATTACTAATTAAAGTACACACAAAAATTTTGATTATTGTGATGATTGTGATGTGAAGTGAATTTATACATGATAACATTATAAAGTACAACATGGAAAATGAATATAAATGTTTGAGATTTGCTAAAGATATATATATATATATATATACACTATATTGCCAAAAGTATTGGGTCACCCCCTTCTAATGAACATGTTTGACTACTTTAGTAATTTCTATGAGTACAAATTTTTATATTTAAGCATTATGATGATATTCTAGGGAATTGTGTGCTTCTAATTGTATAGCAAAAGTTTGGACAGAACCCTTTTCTAGTCTAACATGACAGTGCCTCTGTGTATAAGGCAAGGTTCAAAAAGACATGATTGATTCAGTCAGTGTGGAAGAACTTGACTGGTCTGCAGAAAGACAAGTCCTAATCCCAGCTGAACACCTCTGGTGTGACTTTAAATGCAGACCTTGAGCCAAAAACTCATCACCAAACACCAATGACTTGTACATAAGGGTACTGTCATTTTAGACACGCCCTAAACTGTTGCTGAACAGAGATGGAAATACAATTTTTATATACATGAATTATGTTTCCATGTTTGTTGCCACAGTTTTGTTAGTGCCTTTTTCTGTTCTAAAGAAGGGGGTGTCCCAATACTTTTGTCCTTATAGTGTCTATACAAGTCATTAGTGTTTGGTGATGAGTTTTCGGCTCAAGGTCTGCATATAAAGTTACACCAGAGGTGTTCAACTGAGATTAGGACTTGTCTTTCTGCAGACCAGTCAAGTTCTTCCACACTGACTGAATCAATCATTTCTTTTTGAACCGTGCCTTATACACAGAGGCACTGTCATGTTAGACTAGAAAAGGGTCTTGTCCAAACTGTTGCTATAAAATTAGAAGCACACAATTCCCTAGAATATCATTATATGCTTAAACATTAAGATTTGTACTCATAGAAATGACTATAGTAGTCAAACATGTTCATTAGAAGGGGGTGACCCAATACTTTTGGCAATATAGTGTATATATATATATAATGTTTATTTCGGCTAGAAACATTTATAATTTTTGAATGTATCTTGAATTATTTAAATTAATAAAATAACTAAAACTAAAACATAATGAATATAAACTATAAACATATTAAATCTAAGAAAAAAATACAACAAAATTACTAAACCTTAACATAAAATCAAAACAGAAAACAATAATAATTCAAAATATTGGTAAAAATGAATACCTTAACTGTATTAAAATAACCTTGCTGATAACCTTAACTGATACAGTACTGACATATTATGCATTGATATATGTATAAACCAATGTTAAATATATCGAGATATATTACAATTTAGAAGCATGTGGTGAAGTGTTTCCACAGCTTGAATATGTAAATCTATATTTTGGCTGTGGCAAAAAATCCTACACCCTGACTAAACATAAAGCTAAGATTTAAATCCATGTGTGCCCCATATGTCCATCTGAAATGCTAATTTCTATTGTCCCCATTCTATTTCCTGTGACAAGCATTGCCTGATGTGAAAAGCTCAATTTTATACCCCACAGAGCTGCTCTGAATGAAATAAAAAAAAGCCTGTGTTAGCTGTTGTGCTGTCAGTTAGAAATTTGTGATGGCAGAGACACATTGTGATTTTTATTTTCATTAGGCTAAAAGGTGGAGGTTAGATATGTGATGGTCAAAGCCTTGTCATTGGTTATCATTCCCATGCAGCAAGAACAGATGTGCTGTTCGACTCTGGCGGTAGCTGCAGTAGTTCTGCCCACCTTGTTTGTCACCGTGAGGAGGGGCTTGCCTTCTGAGGACGCCTTATTGGGTATCTCCTTCAGGACCATGGCAACGGTCTTATCTGCAGCCCTAGAGTCTTTCCCCTACAACAGTGAAATCAACAATGACTTGTGTCAGGACAGAATATTTAGATATTCCAAGTATTATTCGTCCTACGGTGCTTAAAGGCTCAATGATTTATATACTATAAGATTAATATGATCACACTGAGCGTCAACAACACACAGCAAAATGAAACACTGCCTGAAGCCACACATGAAAACAGCTGTATGGAGCGTCAACATATTCTTTCTCACATCACCCTCAGTTTTACTTTGCGTGATGAAGTGTGATATCACAAAGAGGCCACTGCAGTCATGCGAGTGATAGGGCGGCTGTCGTCAACTGCTTTTATCTGCGCTACAGAGACAGAGACGTATGGCTAGTCTGAACAGTCAGTCATTTGAGGATTCAACCCATGGGGAAGACAGCATCCTATTGCTCCAAGGCCAAGTTATACAATGGGTTAAATTGAATTGGCAAGCTCTAGACAGCTTGGCTTAACACGCAGGGAATGCAGTTGTAATTACACTTACATTAAACTCTCAAATATACTAAAAAGAAAACTAAAAGTATGGATAAAATATCCATCTATTGTTCTGTTTATCAATCTATATACTGTTCTTTCTGTCCCTAAGGTCTATAAACTTTCAAACTTAAATGCTTTTTAAACTTGTTTTTAAAACAAGGCTTTGTCAAGCCAACAATCAAAGTTTGTCCTGACAAATTTGGCTTTTTACTTAAAAAATGACAAATACTAATTCAATTTTAATAATAATAAAAATAGAGTATCATTTATAAAATCTATTGAACATTTTTACTTGTACTTACATTGTGTGCCCTCATAAAAACATAATCAATGGCAAAACATCCATTGCTAAAGTCTGTCAGATTCATTCAAAGTTTGTCTTACCTAAAAATGAGAAATACTAATACAATTCTAATTGAAAATACAGCAAAAATTACTCATTTTAAAATACAACCGGATCAGCAAAGGTCCACAAGCTGGGATTTGAACTCGGGATGCCCGTAGCACAACGGAGCTATGTGTCAGCATACTGCCCACAAAGCTATCAACGTCGACGATGAAATGTCCATTACTAAAATAATACCATCCCTCCATCCATCGACTGTTCTTCCTCTAAAGCCTATAAAGTTTTAAATAAAAAAAAATGACAGAATCTCTTTCTTTTACTTATTTGCATTCAAATTTAAATTGTAGATATTGGCTGCCTCCATAAAAACAAAATTAATGCCAAAACATCTGTCTGTCATTTTTTTCTATTGTTTTTTATTATTCTATGATTCTTTCTGTCTGTAAGGCATTGAAGGTTTTTGAACTTTTTCCCCCAAAACTTTCAGACAAGGATTTGTAAAGCAAACATTTAAAGTTGCTTTTGACAAATTAATTAAAAGTCTAATAAAAAATTGCAAATGACTAATTAATTCTAATTAAAAAATGTAATTGAAATTCAATTAATTGTCATTCTACTGCTTTACATTCAAATTTATACTGCAGATATGGACTGCCTTCATAAAAACTTAATCAATGGCGAAACATCTATTGCTAAAGTCTCATGCATGACTGTGCAATAAAAATCTGATCTGGCCACATATATCCAGTATTTGAACAGTCAGTCTTGAATAAAACACCATCCACTTCTATATTTCAAATTCTAGTCTGGTGTGGTGACTTTGGCATTAGATTTCATAAAGATGAAATACTGCATCTTTGCAAAATCTTATTCTATTAAAAAAACCTCACACAATTTACACCTTAAAACTTTCCATCCATCTCTTTTCGATAAAATGTATTCCCTGACGGTCTAATCTAGCATGGCTCTGCCATTAGAGATAAGAAAATTAATCTCTCTCTCTGAATCACACTCGTCATCCTTAAAACGAGAAGTGCTCAATTCATTCACTCTACCCTGTGATTGTGTCTTAGTGGTCTAGTGCCATTGTGTGTACGTGACCCGAGAGACATTAGAGAGAACTTAATGCTATTGATGGAGACCAAAAACACTTGTGTCTGCAGACCAACTTCTACATCTTTGTAGACTGATATAAAGTGTAAGGGTTTTTTAATTAAAAATGTAAGCAGTCCTTACAAGAGCAAGAGTCTTCTCTGCATCATGATTTCTCTTCGTCATCTGGCTTTTTCTGTCTTGTTGCTCACGATTAATGCTTTGTTTGTGGTCTAAGAGACCCCAAAGCTCAAAAATTTTTAATAACTCAAAATGTTTAACATTGCATCAGAAAGATACTAAAATATCTTTCTTATTCCGAGACGTGATTATAGACAAAATTTTTATTTAATAACAGACTTCAACTGTCCTCCATAACAAAAATTACATGATTTAAGTCTGGGGTCTCAGGGCTCATTATTTGTGAAGCAAGCACACAAATAAGTTGTGCAAATAAACTAGTAGGGAGTGAAATGCTTCTGTTACCACATTTTATGGTGGAAATAATCTCACAAGTGCCTGGTATCAGCTGGTATCAGCGGTGCTGAACTAATAGATTCTGTGAAGAGTAAAAATACATCTTATACTGCTATTGTAACACTTTCTCAAAAAAGAGGATATCTCAAGTATTTAATTACACTCAGTTGATTTAACAGTAATCTCACTTTTTTAGGCCAATAAGTAAATTAACATCTCCTGCACAATGTGCCACATTTCCAAATTGTTTCACAAATTTCTCACTCATTTGTAAACCATCGTATATGCAAATTATCTTGGAGGCACAATGCTTGGGTTTAATTAATATAGTTCACTTAATTAGTTTAAAAAGCAGTATTTAGGAAGAGAGCAGTAATCTGTTTGTGACGTGTGACAAGAATTTCAGAGGTTTAAATTCATAAATTGGAATTTAAAAGTTGAAATGAACCAGATTTTATGGAACTGCAATTCAAAGAAATGCAATACAGTTGCACAGCAGGAGGAATTTCATTAGTCCAAAACAAGTTTTGTGACAAAAAATAAATAAAAAATTAATAAGGTTTCCATGTTGTAAGCTGCTTAATGTTGTTTGGCTCCATTTGGAAGATTTAGGGATATTAGAGCATTCAGAGAAATTAAGTGTTCTTCCGTGATGGTCAGCAAAATAAATATAAATAATATAAATATAAATTCTGCATCAATTCAAAAACTGGAACTAAATTTAAAATCTAAATCGTAGACAACCCAGTGAACTGCTGGAGAACTGGTGCTTGCACCCTGCAGAGTCTTTTGATTATGTAACAGTATCATGGATAATGCATTGCTGTTTGATGCATCTTTAGTTGGGCTCCTGGCAGGGCTCTGTCCATTTGCTGGATCTGCCCCCAGATTCAAAGAGAACAGTCATGTCGAATTGCTTTGACTGCCCACAAATTGAGAATCATCTGGACTCTGGTCCAGTAGCCATTATGTGTGAACAAAACACAGCGCTAGCTCTAATATGACATGTCTGTATGAGCAGGGACAGTTAAGAAAGGCCTGTAACAAAAATAAACTGCGGCCATCAAATGAAGAGACACTGTTGGGAGACGTCCCTCACAAGGGACCCTATTAAAAAACCCACTATAGTCAAGTGGAAGATTAAACTTTTTGAATACCAGTGAACTAGCTGTTAGGGTCACTGCATATACATATATCAAGTTAAGTCAAGTTAAGTTGAGCTTTATTGTCATTCTGCTACATGTGTGGACATATAGTGGAACACATATATATATATGTACAGTACACACACAGCATTTTAGTCTCTCTTTTCACTGGGATTGTTTCAAATTTGATTTTTGAAATATTTGTCATTCAGATGACCAAGAACATCCTAATGTTGGAGGGTGACCACATACCAATTAAGAAAAATATATATTTTTACAAGAGAGATGCTAAAAAAGGGCTTTGTCCAAAATAAAATATAATTAAAGTTACAATGGAAAAACCTGGAAGGTTGTATCAAATACCATCAAATAGGATTGACAGAGTAACCGGGATGTCAGGACACACATTCTTTAGCACACTGCACATATTTGTAAGTTTTATCATTTTAAATTGTATTATATTGTATTACTTGGCATAGTTGTATGACAATAGTAAACAGTCAATGTTTCAGTTAAAGTCAGTTCATTGTTAATTGTCATTAAGGGTATTGTGATTAGCTAATGCGTCCATCTGTTTGTCTGTGTCCCCTCAGAGAACTTCAAATTGCTACCGATCTGGTTCAAGATTCAAGAGTTTTATTTGTCACATACACAATTATACAGAGTATAACCAGCAGTCAAATGTAGGTCAGGTCCGCTCCAAGGACAGTGCAATTATAAAGTATACAAATATTAAGAAAAAGAATACAAGTATTAAGAAATAATACTTTTTCTAATAAATAAAGATAAAAAATATAAATATAAATATAAATGTGCAGGTCAGTATGTTGTTGACTTAATAATAAGAGGAATGTGCAAAAAGTTGTACAGGGTATGTAAATAGCAGCAGTATGAGGTAGAAAAAATTCTGAAAAAATTCTATTTTAGAATTCAATTATTAGACAAGGAAGATAATCAGATCCGGGTCTTTCTGTGATCAACTGAAACCAGACCAAGATCTTGACGTTCTTGAACATTGCAATACTGGGGTGAAGGTCTGCAGTCACCTTGCTGCTCTTGTTTGTTATTGAATTAACATGGATGAATTATTAACAATGAGTTATGAAAAAAAAAAAAAAAAGTTTTACTGAGACTGATCATCCTATCCTGGTCATTAACAACAGCAATAGTAATAGTAACAATACCAACCATACTAATTAAAAATGTACAACTCTAAAAAATAACAGGGATGACAGTAACAGGTTTGACGACTTCAAATAAATTATCTAATTGCTAGCAAATAGTCATGTTCACAAAAGCACATGCTGTACATTTTGAATGGGTGTTACTTGTAGATACTGATTATATTAAATGTAATAAATAATTGTTTAAATTTACATTTAAAAATGGTAACAGTATTGACACTGCATGATGTTCCCCCCTCAGTCTAGCCATAAATCATCAAAAATAGAACATTATAGAGGAATGAGAAAAACATGCTTGTGTTAAATGTTGGAATCCAGGTTGAGAGATATAGGCTCCTAGAAATTATGTCACTTGAATGTAGGGTTTTTGATGAGGGTAACAGGGCTGACATGAAATCAGGGGACACCAGTAAAATGATTTACTTTTTATAGAAAAAAAATTTATACTTATGCCAAAAACATTGCTTAACAATGAGACTGTATTTAGAACAATATGCAAATGTGATTTTATCATTTTGCCTTCGTTTTCCAAATCAAAAGTTATAAGCATCAAATGAAAAGCAAATCAAAAGCATAAATGCTATGAATAATATTTGATTGACTTTTTTATGTAATATTGATGAAAGAATACATAGTATTGTTATACTATGCTATATTATATTATATATATTATATTATATTCTACTATGTTATACTTGGCTCAGTGTTGATGTCTGTATAGGTTGTTTATTCAGTTTTAGTTTTATTTAATTTTATTTATTTTAGTACTTCATACTATATGCAAATGAAATATATTGATGTATATGTATATATATGTATATGTATATGTATATGTATATGTGTGTGGCTGTACATACACATGTAGTTGTTTTTTGGTGTTTGGCTTAGTGTTATGTTAGAAGCATTATTATACTCATACCTTTTGTTGTTTTAATATTTTGAATTGTTTTTAGCTTATTTTTTGTTTATATTTAAATGTTTAGTATTGAAATGTTGTTGTATGCATTTGTCAATGTTATTTAATTTCTTTATTTTCTTAAATGTGTGTATATAGTATTTACAGAGTGTTAACTTTTAGTTTTAGTTACTTTTTCTTATTTGTAAGTCGCTTTGGATAAAAGCGTCTGCTAAATGACTAAAAGTAAAGTAAAGTAAAGTTATGTTTTTTTATTACAAATTTATTTGTTATATTAATTCTATGTTTGATTGTTTCTTAGGGACACCAATTTCGTGGAATGACCCTACTACTACAAAATTCCACATAATTTATCAAATCAAATTCTAATACACGCTAAAAAGAAATTTAAAGCTGTAAATAAAACAAAGGTTGCTGGAGTAAGTTTTATAATAAAATGCTATTTTAGTCTTTAACCTTTCAATGTCTTACCTGCTGTTTCGTTGTAATTCTTTGTGAAATTTATCAGCAATTTCTCAGTGAAAACTGTTTTAATGTTTTTTTTTCAGTGTACTTATAATTTTACTCCATAAATGATGCCACCTGCTAGAAAACAAATAAATAAAAAAATATATATATATATTTTTATTACCATTAAAAAACATACAAATGACTTTTGCTTATTTATATAAGTCTACAACAGGATGGGGAAAAACCGAAAACATATGAAAACTCAAAACAATATTTCCCAAAAACCTGTTTGGTTGAAACTTTTCAATTACATAAAGGGGAAAAATAAGAACATTTCTTAATAATTGGAATATAGTGTACAATAAATGCAAACATCTTTCGAATAGTGCATTTAAAAAAATAAATAGTAAAAGATAATATATTAAACCTTTATGTTCACTTAATTGTGATAAAAGAAAACAAATAGGATTTTCTGATTTAAACATTGTGAGTTATGTCTATGGTAGGGACATCAAAAAGTATTGCAAAGTATGAAAAATTTCAAGATCCCTATTAGATATGAAAAACAGAGGTGCACCTTGCATGACCACACCACCACTGTGGAAAGCCATTCTATAGGTGCTTCTCCTCAGGGCAGCTCAAAGTTCCTGGATATGATTCATAGCCAGACGTCACGCCTGCCTGCCACCTTTAAATGTTTATGACTGATGTATCAGCAGAGATTCCAATCTCACAAAACTAGAACTGCCTTGACAGTATCAGAGTGCTTCTCATGTATTTATATTAGCCACTACGTCCAAATACAAACCGCTGTCCTCAACATGCCAATCCACAGTGCTCTACAGTCACAGCTGGCTCTAACAAAGGGTATTAAAGTGAAGTGCTGTGAGAGATTGCATGTCATGTTTTATAAATATAAACAATTCTGCAATGTGGTCATTTATGCCAATTTTCAGCTGCAGCAGTATGTCATACTGCACATAGAACTATGCCCTAAATATGCAGCGGACTCCCGTTCATTTAATGATTTTAATTTTCTCCCTGTGCTGGGAGCACTTTGGGCTGCTGATCTAATTAGAGCGTTTCAGGGACTAAACAGAGATGGAATACATTCTTCTGCTAATCTGGGATAATTTCTGACCACTTTACGCAGAGATATAGATTAGTACACCTGGAAAGTTTCAGATATGGGGGTTGAAAAGTATCACTGATTACATTTATTTTTATACTAATCAATCTAAGCAACGGCTTTTTTCATTATTATGTTGAAATCATTATTCAGCCATTCTGTTCTTTTTTTCCATCATAAACACTGCCCTCCAAAAGTTTGGAAACACCCCAACCTTCCTAAACCTTCCACCTAGACAATGACCCCAAGCAAACTTCCAAGATGTGCAAATCCTATTTGGAGAGGAAACAGTCAGCTGGCATCATGTCTGTCATGGAATGGCCTCCCCAATCACCCGACCTCAACCCAATTGAGCTACTATGGGAGGAACTGGACCGTGATGTCCGTAAGAAGTGTCCAACCAGTGTGAATCATCTTTGGGCAATCCTTCAGGAGGCTTGGAGTAATATACAGTATCAAGTCAATGTTTGAATAAACTGACAGCTCGGATGCCCAGATTATGCAGAGCTGTAATAGCTGCTAATGGTGGATATTTTGATGAATCGAAAGCTGCCAATGAACAGAGGTAAGTCTGCTGTGTGTATATATATATATATACACACTCCTCTTTTCTTGTTAACTGGGTTGATTACTGATTGTTCACCTCTCGTGTTAATTAGGTTAATTATCTGAATGTGCTCCTCCCGAACTTTGTTAATAAAACATCATATAAACTGTTTATGCAATAAAATGTTTTTGTAGTTTGTGTTGTCCCTTATCAGTGCAAAATTATCATAAATTAAAAAGGATTCATGCCAATATTGTCTAAAACCCCACTTTTTTAGGGCATTTCCAAACTTTTGGAGGGCAGTGTATAACGGTGATTCTCGACAGCAAGCTGTGACTGAAAATCATTGTTTTGTAGCCTATGATTTTAACAGAAAATTTCAACATGATGTTCTATTTTAATAAAAAAGTTAATATTGAGTAGCTTACATGTTCGACACAAAATCGCCAACTGCAGCAGAAAAAATAACCACGTGCGTTTCAGAGAAACACACAGTAGTGGGGTTTCGTTTCTGAATGAATCATTGTTTTTGAACAAATTGGTTGAGTGAATGATTCAGTAACTTACTTATAACATTAGCTGCTTCCAAAATGAATGTGGGTAGTATAATGAAATCTAGTCGCACTACATTCAACCATATTGTCATTGACTCACAACGTCAACTGCATCACTTTACTGACATTCAGGACTCCTCTCCTGTGGCCTCATGGGATATTAAAGTGTCCATCTGATGCGCACTTTAGAGTCTTTCAGAAGTCATTTGTTTACTTTTTGTGTACTATATCGTAGAGAAGATGGCATATTTGGCCAATTCCTTAATTTAAATGCATTTTTGAACAAATCGGTTGAATGAATGAATCAATGATTCATTCACTCACAGACAGTCACTTGATGCCATTGACTGGCATAATGGAAAATCTTATATAGAAATTCCTGTCAGATTTGAACAGATCTATTTAATTGAAAGCAAACATGCAGAACAAATTTTGTTGTCAGACATCCCTAACAATCAACTGATATACAATGACCAAGATCTGACCATCAGACATTCCAGTTCACATTGAGTTTCCTTGCTGGAGGAAGAGACAAAGTTCCCTGCAATCAGCGGGCATCTAGATGTCCTTGCACTGACGCTGGTTGTGGTCGGTAAAGTGTTCTTTCAACTGGCTTTGTTTCCTAGAGCCATCCTCATGTATCTGACTCACCGAACCCTTGTTATGTGGCATCATTGTCCATTCCATGAGTCTCTTTGGACTATATTTTATTGTACAGCACAAATAATCTTGATAATGAGCTACTCTCTAACTGCAGCGCAGACACCATCGCCACTCACAAAACCAAAGAAGAACAATTTAAAGGTCAGGTTTTGTGTAAAAGCTTTCTTTCTCAATTTCTTTTGTTCTTCTGCGACATGTTAAATGCTAATGTTAAACTCTGAAAGCCCCTGCAGAGCACTTTAAGGTGCACAAAAGTACCTTCAACATCTGAAGGTGGAGCTAAGAAGAATACAGCAAGCCAATTAAAGTCTTGTTAACTGGAAGTAGAATTTCCTTTTTCTGCCTTACCCTTCTGTACATTATATGAAATCAGCAACTTAGACTTTAAACGGCATACATTAGAAGTGTCAGCTACTATTAATGTATAGACGTAAATTTCCCTTTATGTTTCCTAGTAAAATATTAATTATATTATGCATTATCATTCTAAACAAATTGGGTGGCATTTTACCCGACCCTCACCTATGTGGGTCAGTTTTTGACGTCATCGAAGAGGAGGCTCTGTAGCGATGTCTTTTAGCGACGTCACTGATGCCCTTGAGACTCGTTATGGCTGTAGGATTTTAGAGTAATTGCGGGGTGATGTGAATATGAAGTAATTTAAGAATTTCATCTTTGATTTGTGTATAGAGATATATAAGACTGCTTTTTTTAATTACCCCTGCTGATAGCTGTAGAGCGAATTCATGTGCCATCTTATTTTAAAATTAAATGAGAGCATTGAAAATATTACATGGAGGAATAATTATGGTGACACAGACAAATTTACCAACACAGAATGATAAACAATGTGCAGGAGGGAACCAATCTATTTATGTGAAATAATTGGTTCATGCCTCAGCATGCAAAAACGGCGGCAAGGCGAGAAAGAGAGAAAGGTAAAGAGAGATTGCATTGCATTGCATTACCACTTTCTTGAGGTTGGGATGCATGTTTGTATATGTTACACAAAACCACAAGGTCATTCAATTCAGTAAGAGCGCAAATATTCAGATAAAATTCACTACAGCTGATGGTAACTGAGAATACACATTACAGAAAATCTGTAACTGACCCCTTAAAGAAATATTATATCTAGCTATGAAAGCCGCACACTTCCTGTCTAAATGTATAAGTCAAAGGGACCACTTATTTCAGGGTGACCTGATCATCTTCTTATGATTTGTTGTTGGCTGTTTAATGAGAATATAATGACTGGGCGGAAAGCTGGTAATGAGCCGACACCCTATATATGCATGACCAGTTTTTGGTGATCAGAACCCTTCAGAATGTATTTTGGGACTTTGTGAATGCCCTGCACAGTCTGTTGTTTCCAAATCCCTTGTTCTGTAGCAGCAAAGCCTATTATCACCATTATTTAGCCAGCCCAAGTCTTAAGGTCTCCAATTAATGGGTGTCCTAACTTTCTCCTCTGGCTTTTGGGAGGTTGCTCCTTTGTGGTACGTCACTAGGATTATCTTAGGACAAATCTGCTTTGGTCTCCAAGGAAAAGAGCATTTCTGGATAGGACAGCTTCCCACGTATGTGCGACCCGAGGTCAGAATGTTTCACGTAAACTATGTCCCAGGAGACCAATTTTTTGCTGGATCGTAAAGGTGTGAAGCTATAGGATTAGGGAGTGGCCAGAATGATCACGCTCTTCATGCGGATGAGACTGAGGATTATGGTATTGAGCTCTCATAGGCTTTTGGATGCTCTTTCTTGTTCTTGACAGTGTAAATTACATACAATTTCTTGAACAGACCTGACATCCTGACAATTCTCACCTTACATCAGGAATATGAACAAAAATGGCAATTTATATTGCATTTTTGTCCACACTTAATGGCAAAATTTTTAAATCTGCATGTAGGTCAAATGTGGAATAAAACAAGACGCATATTCTTTTAAACACTACTTGTTTTGTCAAGTAACATACATTTTAAGTGGATATTTGTGTGTATTTGTGTGTTTATAGGTCAGTTTTGTTTATGGGGACCAAGTGTCCCCACAAGGACAGTAAAGCATGAAATCACCTTTGGTAATCCCAGCCAATGGTCCCCATGAGGAAAACGGCTTAATTAAACATAATAAACATCTTAATGAAATCTGAAAGGGCAGAAAGGTTAGGATTAGCGGCATGTCCTAATAATTTAAGTTAGGATACAAAACATATCATTAGTCAATGGAAAGTCCCCAACATGACAGAAAATCAATATGTGCGTGTGCACCTTAGGATGGCCAGGAGGACTGCCACTACCATGAATCGCTAAGAATAGCATCTGCTAAATGAAAACTTACTATTTATGTTCTTTCTAAATACAATCTGGCTATCATATTCAAAAAGCCTTTGTTTCTACATGCTGTAGATGGAAACTAGCAAAATTGCAATTCCCCTTTCTGTAAAAGTGGTCACCTGCAATTGTTGTCATAAAGAAACTATTTTAATTTGGGGAAAAAAAGAATTAACCTATAATGTATGTTAATTTAATAACATAAAATATTAAAGGTTGACTTACTAAAATATTTTAGATTACCACATTTTCTGTTAATGTTTTCAGTGTCTATAAACTAGGGTTAAACTACCTTATATAATATAAAAAATCAATCTAAATGTGAAAACCTTAACTGAATAATCTGAAACTGAATTTAAAATAAAATGCATTTGAAAAATAAATAGGAGTGTTGAATTATAATCCACATATGTGTTTAAATTTGCTTATTGACCTGAACAAAAATATTTACAATTAGCACATGAGCATATTTTCAGATGCTTACACACATTTTCAAAACTTTGCCTCTTTTTTTTAAAAAACTTTACACACAAATCCAAGGATTGCACAAACAAAGTGCAAAATGACAAAATGAAGCACGGCTTTCAAAATATCACAAACACATCTCAAAAGCAAACATTTGCAAACACCTTTGCCATTATATTAATTCCTGTTAGATTTGTGTGTGTTACATAGAGAATTGTGTGTTGTGTTTTGCAAAAAGTGTTTTATGAAATTGAAAATTGAGTCAAAGGGCGAGAATTAGTGTATGGTTTTCCAGATTTATTGTGTGGTTTCAGAAATTGTGTGACAAGTAAAGATTTTGTAAGCAGTTAAAAAAAAAACTATAATTGACATTTTAATATTCACTGTACAACGATGATCTAATATGATGCCAAATACTGTATATATAAAAAATAAATAAATCTTTCATTAAGTATTTATGAAAAACCTGTATACGAAAGTATGGCAGTTTCACTGATCACATCGTTTTCCAATGAACCTTCAGAGTCAAAGTTTAATTTCTGTCTCAGCTCTAAATATTGAAAGCTGTCTCTGTCTGTGTCTCCCTCTCTCTTTCTGTGTGTGTGTGTGTACTGTTTGGAGGAACAGAGAGCCAAAAGCTTCTGAGCTACTAGTAATCTAGGCTCTGGGTTTGACAACTGATGTTGTCTGGCACTGCCATGTGTCTGTTCTGAGCAGGAACAGCTTACACGGATGTTTTCTTGCTGCTGACACTTAAATAACTGGGATGGGATTCTGTTATTAGAAATGGGATTTAGCAGTGTAATCATTTCTAGCGGTTAGGGAAACCTCTATCAATTACATTCAGCATTAGATTTTTACATTTTATGTGGAAAATGTGAGTGGTGCATTACTGTGCAAAATCACCACCATCATAACCTACAGCACAGGGCAAATGGTTTCTAGGGTATTGTGGATGGATGCTTCCTGGTCCAAATAGGTTGTTTGCACGTGACGTCATTGCTGTGGCACGAAATGCAGCTGGAGGGCAGGAAGTAATCTTTTCTCCATAGGAATCAGTAGCAGAAACGCAAGATGCCTGTGTTTTGCATTGTTTATGGATGCTTAAATCGGTCAAACCGAGAAAACACAAGGAGATTTAATCGTGTACGAAAATGTGTTGTTCATAAGGGGGTAAAAGTCAAGAAATTGACTGAAAAACGCAGGAAAATGTGGCTTGTAAACCTGTGTCTGCGGTCGGGAAGAGCCGATTGGATAATGCTCATTTGTGCAAATTGTTAATATAAGATATATTAATATATTAAGATATTAATACAGATATAAATAGATAATCCAAGGCTGCCACCTCAAGCATTCAGCGTGAGACAGTCAGAAGTCACTCAATGCTAAACGCCACACGTAGACACGATGTAAATACGATATTATTTGCAGTTCAGAGAGCTTCATTGATTATAACGGAACATTGTGAGATTGCAATAAATTGAAGTGAGGCATCTTATATGAGCCAGTGATTAAATAGAAGCGCTATTTACTCGCTGTCTAGGCTGTAAACAATTCGGAATTTGAATAAGTTTTGCTTTACGTGCTGCTAGGACCAACTTACACAAACCCTGTATGCAGCAAAGTGTCAGTGACTGAAAAAAAAGAGAACGGATGAGCTCTCCGTAGAAAGTCCGTACTGTACTGGTTTAGGTGCTATAACCACTTGCATGCCATTGAAGTGGTAGATATAGGCTAAGCAACTTCCCTGACTGCAAACAAGCTATTTCGAAAGTGAATCCCGTATTTATGAGGGATGTGGGATATATGTCACTCCTGAAACTTTGCTGCAGATTTGTGGCCGTGGGGTCCTGTTAGCAGCACGTAAAACAACTTTTATTTAAATTCTGATTGGATTATAGCCTAGAAAACGAGCAAATAGCGCTTCCATGTAATCACTAATGCCGTTTATCGCAATCTCACGGTTCCTTATAATCAGTGAAGCTTTCTGAACTGCAAATAATATCTTATTTACATAGTGTTTACGTGTGGCGTTTAGCAATGAGTGAATTCGGACTGGGTCACCTTGTATTTATATATGTCTTTATTAATATATTATTATATCTTATATTAACCATTTGCACACACGATCATTATCCGATCGGCTCAGACGCAGACGCAGGTTTACAAGCCACTTTTTCCTGCGTTTTTCGGTCAATTTCTTGACTTTTCCCTCCTTAAAAACGTCTCAGGTTACGTATGTAACCATGGTTCCCTGAAGGGAACGAGACGCTGCGTCGAAACGCATATGGGAACGCCTTCAGCGTGACCAGGCTCTGAATATGATGTGTAATCAGTCAAACAAGGGCGAGGCGTCACGGGCGGGGTGACGTCACGACCAGGAAGCATATAAGCACGTGAGGCGGAGCCGGCTTCAGCTTCAAGTCATGAAGCAAGCGCTGGCAGGGATGCCGGAAGTGTGGCAATGCGACGCAGCGTCTCGTTCCCTTCAGGGAACCATGGTTACATACGTAACCTGAGACGTTCCCTTCCAGGAACTTCGAGCTGCGTCGAAACGCATATGGGAACGAGATACCAACGCCGTCAGACTGACAAGTCCCTGCCTGGTGTCAGGACGAAAGGACAGAGGAGCCGGGAGTGGCTCGGATGTCGAGGTCATAGAACCTAACGAAAGTCAGGGGCGTGGACCACCTCGCTGCGTTGCAGATGTCCTGCATGGAACACCTGCCCAGAAGGCCTTGGAGGCCGCCACACCTCGGGTTGAGTGCGCTCTGACTCCCACCGGCGGGGGGAGCTCAGAGGCCTCGTATGCCAAAGCCATGGCACCCACAATCCACCTACTAAGAGGAGGGCTTCGTAGCAGGAAGACCCCTCTTAGGCGGACCATAGCACACGGGCAGCTGGTCCGACTTTCCCCACAGGGAGGACCTGTGGATGTATGCGTCTAGTGCTCGCACTGGACACATACGGTTGTGCTTCTCCTGGTCTGGCTCCCCGAAGGAAGGAGGACAGAAGGCCTGCAGTACGACCGGCTGTGGAACGACCGATGGGACCTTCGGAACATACCCCACGCAGGGGTAGAGGAATACTTTCGCCGAACCGGGCGCAAAGTGAATAGAGGCCGTAGTCAGGGCCTGAAGGTCACTCACCCTCCTCAGAGAGGTGATAGCCAATAAGAAAACGGTCTTGATAGTGAGGAGTCTCTCAGTTATCTCCTGAATGGGCTCGAAAGGTGCATTGCACAGAGCCTCCAGAACCACAGCCAGATCCCACGTAGGGACGAGATCGTACCGGAGGCCTCAGCCTCAGCGCACCGCGGAGGAAACGTGTAACCAGGGGGTGTCTACCCACTGACTGGCCACCGGTAAGGGCGTGGTATGACGAAATAGCTGCCACGTAGACCTTAACAGTGTAATGGGTTACCCCTGCGGAGAAACGGGCCTGCAGGAACTCCAGTACTGCACCAACGGGGCAGTTGACTGGGTCGAGCTGGCGGTCCCCGCACCAAGAAGTGAAGAGCCTCCACTTCAAGGCGTACAGTTTCCTCGTAGAGGGAGCTCTGGATTGGAGGATGGTCTCGACAACCTTGGTTGACAGACCGGAAGCTATGAGCTGTGCCCCCTCAGGGGTCACACCAACAGCTTCCATCACTTCGGGCGAGGGTGCACCTCGGTGCCCCCGGCCTGTGAGAGGAGGTCCCTCCTGACGGGCACTTCCCACGGAGTGCCGTCGAGGAGAGATATCAGGTCCGAGAACCATACTCGGCCCGGCCAGAACGGTGCTACTAACAGTAGACTGACCTCGTCCCGGCGCACTCTCGCCAGAACTCCAGGGAGCAAAGCGATCGGGGGGAAGGCGTACAGACGGAGCCTCGGCCACATCTGTACCACAGCATCCAGTCCCAGAGGAGCTGGAGGGGTCAGCGAGAACCAGAGAGGACATTGTGCTGACTCTTGAGTCGCAAAGAGGTCCACCTGGGCCTGGCCGAAAATACCCCAAATCTGCTTCACCACCTCGGGGTGAAGCCTCCATTCCCCGGGCCTCAGCCCCTGCCTCGACAGGATGTCTGCTCCCACATTGAGATGCCCAGGTATGTGCATAGCTCTCAGAGATAAGAGCTTGCCCTGGGACCACACAAGGATCTGGTGTGCCAGCTTGTACAAGGGGCGCGACCGCAGACCTCCTTGGTGGTTGATGTAAGAGACCACTGCCGTGCTGTCGGTGCGCACCAGCACGTGGTGATCTCTCAGGTCTGGGAGGAAGTGCTTGAGTGCACGGAACACCGCTAACATCTCTAGCCGATTGATATGCCACGTCAGGTGGCAACCTCTCCACAGACCGCGGGCAGGGTGGCCACTCATGACCGCACCCCAACCGGTGAGGGAAGCGTCCGTCGCTAGAGAGACGCGGCGACAAGGAGCTCCCAACACCGGGCCCTGGGACAAGAACCAAGGATTCCTCCACATGTCGAAGGCACGGACACAACGGCGTGACACTTTGACAGCGCGGAGTGAGTTTCCCCTCAGGGAGACCCCCTTGGTCTTGAGCCACCACTGTAGGGGTCTCATGTACAGCAGGCCAGAAGGTATCACGCTGGACGCAGCTGCCATGAGCCCCAGCAGTCTCTGAAACTGCTTGACAGTGAGTGACTGGCCTTCTCGCACTCTCCTGACTGTAGTAAGGATCGACTCGATCCGAGCAGGGGACAATCGTGCCTGCATCGTGGTCGAATCCCACACCACGCCTAGATAAGTGATTCTCAGAACCGGAGAAAGCACACTTTTCTTGGCGTTCAGTCTCAACCCCAATTCTTTCATGTGGGCGAGAACGACATCTCGATGCCGAACCGCCAACCGCTCTGATTGAGCGAGGATCAACCAATCGTCGATATAATTGAGTATGCGGATGCCCTGAAGCCGCAACGGGGCCAGTGCCGCATCCACACACTTGGTGAAAGTGCGGGGTGAAAGTGCTAGGCCGAAGGGAAGAACCCGATATTGGTACGCTTTGCCCCCAAAGGCGAACCTCAGGAACTTCCTGTGAGAAGGAAGGATGGAAACATGGAAATATGCGTCTTTGAGATCTATCGTGACAAACCAGTCCTCGGACCTGATTTGAGTCACGACCTGCTTGATAGTAAGCATCCTGAACTTCAGCTTTCTGACTGAGCGGTTCAGTAGACGCAGATCCAGTATGGGCCTCAGCCCTCCATCCTTCTTCGGAACAATGAAGTACCGGCTGTGGAAACCGGACTGGGTCTCGTGAGGAGGAACCAACTCGATGGCTTCCTTCCTCAGCAGAGTACCAACTTCCTGTTCCAAAACCAGAGCCTGCCCGGGGCGGACCGCAGTCATAACAACCCCGCAGAACGGCGGGGGTGGCCCGCCGAACTGAATACGATAGCCTCTCGCTACGGTCTGCAGGACCCAAGGAGACACATTCGGCAGCCACTGCCAGGCTGTCAAATGCTCTACTAAGGGAATCAGTCTCTCGAGACTGACTTCTGGTGCAGCCAGACCGCTGTCTCGAAGCGGCGCACCGGAAGGAGGCACGTGGCCTGGCTGCTGGGGCGAGTTTCTCGGCTCCGCGCTGCCGGGCGGACAAACCTGAGAAATATACTCACTGGGACCGGCTGTGCCCTGGAACAGCGGCAGGGTCAGCAGACAAGTCCCTGGAGGGCACCGAGGGGAAACGGTCACCGTGTGCCACGGTGTAAGCCGCTCCACCCCAGTAGGGGTCGTCCTCCGTAGTCCTGGGGCTCACCCGTCAGGACCTCTGAACGAACCAGACCCTGCAAGGCAGGACCCAAAGAGACACATTCGGCAGCTCGCTGCCCAATGATCTTCTAAGGGAATCAGTCTCTCGAGACTGACCTCTGGGTTCAGAGAAGCGGCCAGACCGCTGTCTCGATGCGGGTAATCTGGCGGCTGAGGCGAGTTTCTCGGCTCTGCGCTGCCGGGCGGACAAACCTGAGAAATATACTCGCTGGGACCGGCTGTGCCCTGGAACAACGGCAGGGTCAGCAGACAAGTCCCTGGAGGGCACCGAGGTGAAGTGGTCACCGAGTGCCGCGGTGCAAGCCACTCCACCCCAGTAGGGGTCGCCCTCCACGGTCCTGGGGCTCGCCGGTCAGGACCTTTTGCGCGAGGAGCTGGTATGCAGAGGAGGCTGCGCCCGCCCAGCAGCCACCTGAGTTTAGAGAGCGCGCATACCTTCTGCCCACCAAAGATGTTGTAAGCAGAGCAGGAGCCTTCAAAGGCGATGCCGTAGAGGGAGACAGATAGCTCCGCAAGCGTCTGTTCAACCCGCGGCATCGCCGCATACCCGCGCTCATTCAGTTCCCGCGGGAACTAATGGCCGGGACGAAAAGATTTCACCCGCGATCTCGACACCTCGGTGAGGAGATCGGGGAAAACGGAAGGCTCCTGTGTAGAAGTAGCTCTCTGGGGCGAGAGAGGCGGCGAAACCTCGTCAACGCTCGTCACATCAACCTCCTCGGAGGACGCAGCGTCAAGCCCTCGTCTCGGGGGAAGAGACCGCTTCCGAACCGAGAGACGGGGCGCCAGATCAGGCGCGGGAGGAGATAGGGACATGCCCGTCTGACTCTCGCCAGCCAGATCAGCCTTTTTCTCTTTTTTTTTCTCTCTGCAAGCCCCGCGAGCGCAGCCGCCGCTCTGCCTTTTTTTCTCTCTGATTTAAAGGCAGAAGCGGGACCAGCTTTATTCATTTTATGCTTGTGCAAACACTGCAGCTTACATAGCTCATAGTTATATCATATTGGGGTGACAGAGGCGGCGAAACCTCGTGAACGCTCGTCACATCAACCTCCTCAGAGGAAGAGAGACGAAGCATTAAACATCGTCTCGGAGGAAGAGACAGCTTCCACACCGCGAGACGGGGCGCCAGATCTGGCGGATACGGGAGGAGATAAGGACATGCCTGTCTCACACTCGCCAGCCAGATCAGCCTGCGAGCCCCACGAGTGCAGCCGCTGCTCTGCCTCGGCAGCAGCGGGACCGGCACCGCGTGGGGAGCTCGCGAAGGCTCCCTTCTCGAAGAGAGCCCTCCGGGTGCGGAGACCGATTTTGCGTGCTCCGCACCCAGGCAGACCACGCAAAAATCGTGTGTGTCCTCGCTCGTGATATAGCGAGGGCAAGATGCACACACGACTCAAAACGTGGTCTGAAAGCTTCACCCCTGAGCTTGCCCTTGGCTTTGGCATGATACTGAATGCTTTCCACTTAAAACTAGGACAAACAACAGTAAATAAGACTGACACACACAGAGCGCTTCGCCTCACGTGCTTATATGCTTCCTGGTCGTGACGTCACCCCGCCCGTGACGCCTCGCCCTTGTTTGACTGATTACACATCATATTCATAGCCTGTTCACGCTGAAGGCGTTCCCATATGCGTTTCGACGCAGCTCGAAGTTCCTGGAAGGGAACAATACATTTTCGTACACGATAAAATCTCCTTGTGTTTTCTCGGTTTGACTGATTTGAGCATTCATAAACATCGCAAAACACAGGCATCTTGAGTTTCAAATCAGACTTTAGTGAATAGAAAATTGTATATATAAGAACCACAGGTCTAACAATGTAAGAATATGTATAAAGAATGTGTCCCTGAGCGACATGATTCATGCTTCCTCACCCCCATTTCCATTCATGGATCTTCAAGTATAGCTTGTCATTCTATGTCGGTCTATATCCTTTCCCATCTGTTCAGGCTTCCATCCTGTCTCCTCTTTTTATGTCCGTGCTCTTCAGAAAATGCAAGTTAGGCCATTCTATGGTGCGATGGCACCAAATTACCTTACGAGTGTTATGTTTCCTTTCCAGCAACGTAGAGATCAATGAATCATTCCAATTTTGATCTTGCTTCTCATGCATCACTGCAAGACAACAAAACAGGTCCTGCGAGTCCTTCTGATGATGTTCATGAATCATCTTTTTCATGAGAAAACTACAGCTGCTTGAAAGCTGAAGTCTGTCATTTTTGATGTTAAAATACTCCTCATATTCCTGCTTAATATGTAGAGAACTATAAATAATCCTTTTGTAGGATGATTTTCCTAAAAAAATATCTCTGTTCTGTGCTGCTGTCAAAATGCATTGATTTTCACGTGATCTCAACTGAATCTTCTCACAAGATAAAAGTATGCCATAAACCATTTAATCAGGAACCATTTAACCATCCCTTGAGTTAGCTGGCAATGAAATTGACCACATGTTCAGAATCTCAATAGACAAAAAGTCACAGCCTCCTTCTCAAATGTCACACACTGATTTTGAAGTGGTCTATTGACAGTCACAGTGTAGGATGGGTGAGACACATCAAAGTAAAAAAAAAAATACAGTATGAAATATTATTACAATTTAAATGCTGTTTTCTGTTATAAAATATATTAAAATTTAATTTATTCTTTTGATGGCAAAGCTGAATTTCAGCAGCCCTTATTCCAGTTTTCAGTATCACATGATCCTTCATAAATAATTATAATATGCCAATTTGGTACTCAAAAAACATTTCTTTATCAATGTTGAAATCAGTCTTTACTGTCATCTTTGATCAATTTAATGCAAAACTGCTGAGTAAAAGTATTAATATCTTTTCCTTTTTTTTTTACTGGCTCTTTTGATCGGCATGCTTAAAAAAAACAACAAATGCAAAGTAGTCATTAAACTCTAGGTGGCGCCGACTGGGTCCTTAATGCAAACTGCCTATATTCACAGTGTTAAACGTCACAAGCTGATTGGTTCATATTGTATACGCAGCCAATAAACTTAAGCTGTAAGCTGATTTACATTTAAATGGCTGGTCAGCATTCACTAGAGCATTTCGCAGTGCACTTTCAGAGTTCCTCTGACTGAAACCCTCCACGTTCCCCAACTCCACCTGTATAGATCTGCTACGGGTTATGCAGCATCAGTATGTCTTAAATACTCACAGCACCGTATCGGAATATATATTGGTGGTAAGAAGTTCCTGTGCTTGCATTGCAGAAGCAGCAATAATCTACAACAACAGCAATAACCAATAGCAGCAGCAATTCAGCAGCGTAGCAAAACGTTTCTGACAAGACCAAATACATTAACACTGTCATATCCATTAGCGTTCTAAAATCTTCCAAGAGTTGTGATGATAGAAGTTTTGTTGTCAAAATGTCAAATAAGAAAGGCCCCTTATGGCTTTGCACATCCCATCAAGACTAACATAACCAAAGGCAAGACAATAGAAGATGGGGAAATATTCAGGAAATCTGTTTGAATACAATCCTTGCTATTTTGTTTGGTGATGCTAGTTGTGCAGAAATTACACACTTCAGCTAATATTCATAGTCTAACCTACATTTCTCTGCTTTGCTCAGCTCATTAGAGAATGCTGGACTCCCAATGTCATGACAGAAGCGTCCTCCAGTTTACAACAAAGAGAAACTGGGCCTCACCGTCCCATGGTTAGCAGTGTTAACGACAGCACTGTACCAGCCACTGCTTTGCTCTCATTGGGTGCGGGACAGAAGAAACATTGTGCCATTAAACCACAATCTCATCTCTGGGGACCATCAGCCAGGCAGGTGTGCTGTTGAAAATAAAAATTCACCAAAGGGGCATGGCATTATTCTTTCTAACTCTGGTGCGGGAGGGGTTGAGGTCGTTGCATCCACTTGCACATTAGCAAGACAGATGAGCAAAGCCTTTCTGCAAGCTTACAGTCTTTGACTTTCACAGATGGCCAGTGTATTTATGGGGTCTCCCTGAATTTAACAAAGGCAGAGTAGTGAAGGAGTGCACAGTCACCAAAAAAGTTGCAGAGCTGCACATTGTCAAACTTTTCTGGGCTTGACAGCCCTCATTGAGAGTCTTATTATCACAATGATCTCATGCTGAGAAACTCTGACATTCTTCTGAACAGAAACCGAGCTTTGTAGAATTACATCATGCATATATCTCTCTACCTGAATATGGCTACAAAGCTAACAGTGAACAATATGGCCACATATTTAGATAAAACCAAGGCGTCAATGTTTGGTCTTCATCAGCCCCTACTGGTATTTGTTCTACACCATCTGGTTCTACACATTACATGCACTAAATGCCAAACAAATTCAGATACATTTGGCATTATTCTTTCTAGCTCTGGTGTAGGAGGGGTTTAAGTCATTTTATGGTACTTCAGACAATTAGTACCATACCAGAAGTCTGTTACTTTTTGTAAGGTGTGAACAAATATGGTCTATTAACTGCTTTTAAATGTTAAAATGCATGTCTTAGACAGCAGATGATTTAACAAGAGAGAACGTTTTGAATCTAAAGTATCTGAAGGGTCAGTCTAAACAGGTAACATTCCTTTATGTCTATTTTAAATGCCAACTGTCCTATTCTATTAAAAACTGTAAAAGCATTCAGTGGAATAGGGGACAGCTCATTTATATAATTACCGCAAAGTGTAAGACATTTTATAAGATCTCCACTGTGTCATTTTTCAGGGCATTTAGCACACTTCCAGGTAGACAGATTAGTCATAGCCTAAGAAAATGTACTGTACAGCGTACACACTCTTAGACACACAGTTTGTTTTGTTCTGTTCCAAAATCTATCGAGGCACCTATGGAGACAGGATTTGAAGGATATTCCAAAATTTTGACAGGTTAATTATGCTGCCTACTAAGATTTTAGACAAATTTTAAGGCAGTAAGACATTTATCCCTCACAGATAAGGTGTGAAATTCAAGATGCTAGATGAAGTGTGAAAATTGCTCATTAAAAATACTTAAAACTAATTTAATACAGTGAAGTATAAAAAGATAACAATATTTGTATAACCTTAGTATACTTATATTTATAGATTTGAACAGGAATGGTTGGCATGGAAATTCAGAAATTTGCATGCGACCAATACATAAAAAAACAGCAGACTAAATACATTCTCTGGCAGTTAGGGGGCCCTTACACAGTCCAAAATCAGTCACTTATGAGCTGCCTTAAAAGACGGCAGCCAAGGCAGTAGTCAGTGAGGCAGCTAAATAGGTTTTGGAACAGAGCTAATGTCTAAATTTAGCACATCCCTACCTTAGAGTCAGATCTGAGGAAGATGATTCTGTTATGAACTGTTGTCTTGTTATTGGGCTTGAGTGGACAATAATTTAGTCTATTGTAGCTCCCAGTGTGTCTCTCTCTGAATCTCTCAGGCTGCACTAGATCTAGCCTGATTAACTTGACTTAGAAAAGGCAGGAAAACCAATTCGTCTTCACAAGAGACCTCCTCCTGCTGATGTCCTAGATCTATAATGCTATACCAAGCATCTCTAATGTCATTATCATACCTGCTCTGAGGTTCTGTTAAACAGAAAAGCTTCTTCATCCATGCATCACATTCATTTCCAACTTAAGCTCACTGAAAAATGTGCATCTACCAACATTTATGTAGATACATAAAATTCACTGCAGTTTCTATTTTAAATGAACACTAGTGGCAGTAAAATACTGGCACAATACCATGTTATGACCTGAAAACACTTTTACCATAGTGGATGTTCTGTACACTAATATATTTTGATATTTGCTTTACCAGCTCCATGTTTGGCTTTTTCTAACATATAGTAAACTTGGTCGGTACCTCACCTGGTACAATTGCATGGTGGATTGCTCAGGTATCAATCCTGCAGTGTCACAATAAAAGAGGTCAAAACTTTTAGAACCAAGTAAAAAATGCATGGTTGCTTCAGAAAAAAGTATTTTTATGTAATGGTTGCTTTTGTTAACACTATCAGTTATGTTTAGGTTAGGGTTTATTGGTGGTATGTTATTTTAAAATGCGTCAAAGCATTAACTTTTTAACGCCACTCAATGGACATTTAATTTCTTACGACAAACTACCATGATACATACATTGACCAACATAATAAAATGTTGCCAGATTCATGTTTATCTGTTTCATAACATTTTCTTTCCTTGGTGGTGTAGATGCTTTTATTTGCCGTACAACATCCCTTGAATGGTGGATGAGGTGAAAGGTGTTTCATATTTCAAGGTAGCAGGTGTTAAGCTCATGACCCCTCCTGTACATTTCAATCTGTGTAGAGAAGACATGCTTGGGCATGTCCACATGTGTGTCTGTGTATGAGGGATTGTGGAGGTGCACAAACAGGTATCATGAGAGCTGCCGTGTCCTTGGATATCATGTGATTAATTTCAAAGTTGCGGTAAAAACATCAGCGGGGAATTGCGGGAGAAAATGTAAATGCGTAGGAAAAGTCATTGACAGACAGGCAGTATGAGGCAGCATAGAAAGACTATGGATGCATGACAGAGGAACTTTAATGAAGAAAGAAACACAGTGTGGCACAGTTGGCAGAAACGCAAGAGAATGTAGCACAGGGCGGCACGGTGGTGCTGAGGTCATCACTGCAACCCAACACACTATAATAGATGACTGCTAAAGATCTCTTGTGTAAACAAAACAGTTCAGCACTGTGCTGTATTGTCTGGGCTACCTATGTGATGGGGAAAAAAGATCTTCATTTGTAGAGTAATACATCTATGTTTATAGCTACAGAGGTTAGCTGAAGAGGGTATGTTGACAGAAAATTTCTGCAGTGTAGGATGAGTCACCAATATTTTGGTCTCTTTTCTTGGATCATAATTCCTTAATATTTTTAATTAAAAAAAGAGTATTTGCTAAAAGTTCCTCAATTCTACACGTTCTGCTGTTTATCCTTACATTTGTATTCTTGACTGCAATAAATTATTTGATTTGTTACCAGGTAAAAGTTATAGTACTCCAATCCTATCTAAACGAACCCTGTTATCTCACACAAATACATATGATTCAGTGAACTGAATGAGCTGCCATCCCATCAAGACCAGCCTAAACAGAAAACGACATGTTTCATAAATTGTTTTTAACAAAAAAAAAATTCTGACTTTCCTGCCATTGCCAACTGGTACTGTATCCAAATAGATCTCAAAACATTTCCTTTGACTTAAAAAAAAAAAAAAAAAAAAAAAAAAAAAAGATGGAATTACATGACAAAACCGTATGATACTATGTAGCATATATCATGTTCGAATAGAGCTGTAATTGTCTGAAATGCTGTGTGAATAATGCCATATCTGCTGTAGACATTAATGGATGTGCCAAAACAGGCCGTATATTGGCATTAAATAATACTGATTACCCTTTTAGCTGCAGCTTATCTTAATTAGTCAGTATGCTTGCAGACTGATATTCAGAAGTTCAGTGCTATACTATAGTTAGCAGCACATATTATATAGCATAAAGCACATAATACAATGGCACAGGAAGCAGTGGTTTAAATGTTAATTAACAAAATTATTGGCAAAATTATGTGTGTGTGTGTGTGTGTGTGTGTGTGTAGTATTTTACACACAAATAGATAGTAATTCATGTCTCATGTCTCTTTTGCCTCTCTTCAACTTGGTGCAGCTTTCTCATTGCGGTCCTAAAGCATGGAGTAAAAGGGTATAATATAGTCAAAATCGTGTGGAAGGAGTCACTGCCTTCAGGACACTATGATTGGTTTATTACCCTGTAATCATCACCTATCATGTGTAACTTGATGGCAAATCAGCTTAAATGGGTTAAACCTGGAGGTTTTGGTTGGTTAGCCCTCTGCATTTTGCCCCTGTTGTTAGATTACACTGTTTTGCAGACAAATTGTTTCTCCATTGAGAGCCATTTAAAATTAGCTGTGAAATTTTATTGAATCAAAATTCTCTATAAGTAAACTATAAATCACAAAAATGTCATTATAGCATGGTTGTTATTTCAAAAGTGTCCAATTTTAGGATGGTTCTTAACAGTGTGAAATGGATTATTCACTGCAGCATATTTTTCCTTCTGCAGTTAGGTCTAATATAGAGTAATCACTCACATGGTATTTACAGTGATTGGCTTAAAAAAAAATCACCCTTTCAAACATCAGCACAGGAAATAGTAAGTCCATACTTGCTCTGGAGAACAAAATATTAAGAGAGTTCTGGTAGAAAAATAAACCCTTAAGATAACAACTACACATTTCTAATTTAATTAGAAATTAGATTCCTTGCTGCTGGCATTATGAGGAAAAGCTGAGATTGATCTGTTCACATTTGACAAATGATGTTTTGTGTGTTTCTCTCTCTCTCTCTCTCTCTCTCTCTCTCTGTCAGGTTTTACTTTACTGTATTTACTTAAGCACATTAGAACCTGAAAATCATCATCGTGGGAGACTATCACGCATTGTGCAACTGGTAAATACATACATAGCTAAATAAACTACATCTAAACCTAAATGCAGAACGCTTTCTATGAAGCTATAGAAAAATAGCATTAGCTCAATATAAAAACAACAGTTTCAAGTTAATGGAAGGTCCCCATTATGATATATAAACCAACATACACTATATTGCCAAAAGTATTGGGTCACCCCCTTCTAATGAACAGGTTTGACTACTTTAGTAATTTCTGTGAGTACAAATCTTAATGTTTAAGCATATAATGATATTCTAGGGAATTGTGTGCTTCTAATTTTATAGCAACAGTTTGGACAGAACCCTTTTCTAGTCTAACATGACAGTGCCTCTGTGTATAAGGCAAGGTTCAAAAAGACATGATTGATTCAGTCAGTGTGGAAGAACTTAACTGGTCTGCAGAAAGACAAGTCCTAATCCCAGCTGAACACCTCTGGTGTGACTTTAAATACAGACCTTGAGCCAAAAACTCATCACCAATTCCCTAGAATATCATTATATGCTTAAACATTAAGATTTGTACTCATGGAAATTACTAAAGTAGTCAAAGCTGTTCATTAGAAGGGGGTGACCCAATACTTTTGGCAATATAGTGTATGTATCCATGTTCACCCATCTTCCAGGTCCTACAGTAGTTTCCAAGTTTTGTGAGTACATATTGCCTGTTAAATGTGAAAAATGGTCAGGATTAGAATCTATATACCAAAGTCACTACATGCTATCACAAACATGTTGGCCTCAATCCCATCATAATCCCCTCTGACATCTATAACAAAGTGACCAGAGCCCTTCCACATTTCTAATGGGAGGACAGCTTTGATTGGGTGTTATGCCTTGCCTGAGACACAGGCATTAACCAGCTGGGTGCTCTCTAGTCACAACCCCTGCTGAATTGCTTGGCCTTGGCTGGCAGCAGGGCAGCTTTGTTAGGAAGCTTGATGTCCTGATATGGCAGCTCTAAGCCACACATCTGGAAAGCAGATTAGGAGAACAGAAACCATTCACACGTAATGCTGAAAGGGCCAGATACCGGTGCTGGCTTTATCGCCTCTGTTTTCATGGGCTCCACGTCAGATTGCTTTGAAATCATTTGGTTGTATTCACAGCTGCACATGACGCCTTCAGAGCCGCTCTCCGCCAGCAGAGTGCCACCAGACAGACTCATTAAACCCATTTCACATGCTCGGCAATGCACCAGGAACACGGTGCAATCAGAAATCTTGACCTGGATGTTTTTTTTTTACTAAAAGGACACTGAATGGTCATTTATTGCCATGATTTCCTAATTGTAATTCACTTTTATCAGGTATGATGCAGACCTCAAACTCAAAGTATTTATTTATTTATTAAATTTATTTATTAAAAAAAATACATAAAGAAAAATAATAAAGAAAACATTTTTCAAGAAATCTTCTTTTTTGTTCAACAGAATAAATACAGTCATACAGGTTTAAAATGACATGACGGTGGGTACATAATAATGAATAAATATATATCACATTTTTGTCTTAAAGGGATAGTTCACCCAAAAATGCAAATTCTAGGCCCAGAAACCATGAAGAATCAAGGCCCAGAAACATAGTAAGGACATAGTTAAAATAATCCATGTGACATCAGGGGTTCAACAGTAATTTTTCGAAGCTACGAGAATACTTTTTGTGCGCAAAAGAAAATAAAAATAAGAAATTTATTCAACAATTTGTCTCCTCCGCATCACCCTGGAGCCATTTTGGACAGTATCCACTGAACGTAAACAATGTATTAATTTACGTTCAGTGGATATTTCTGTTCTGAAGATGAATGAAGGTCTTACGGGTTTGGAATGACATGAGGGTGAGTGATTAATGACAGAATTTCTATTTTTGGGTGAAATAACCCTTTAATAGAAAAAGTATTATAAATTATATTTCCAACATTTCCAAAAGGACTTTATTAGGCTATTAGAATGTTTTTATTATTCTTGATGGCTATGCTTCCTGTAACAATGGTGGTGTTTTGGTCATAGAAGTGCATGCAAAATATGGCAACAGTTGTCCTACTTGGGTTCACAATATGAAACACGACTATCTATCTATCTATCTATCTATCTATCTATCTATCTATCTATCTATCTATCTATCTATCTATCTATCTATCTATCTATCTATCTATCTATCTATCTATCTATCTATCTATCTATCTATCTATCTATCTATTGGTCGTACTACCTATTCTAATATATTATATACTACAATAGAAACCAAATTCAAATTTGAATTTCAGCTTCACAATAACCTCAATTTGAAATTGTGAAACTGAACTGGTGTTCATAATTCATTGAACAGCACACAACTGGATGGTGGATGGTGTGGAAGTTGGAACGGTTCAATCCCATCCTACCTCTCCTTTGCATCACAAACCCATCTATGAAATGGAAAAAGGGCAAAAACAGAAAAAGCAGGGCACTTCAAAAGCCACCATAATCATGGTTTTACTTTATCTGTCGGGGCCATCCTCTCAGGGGAGTGCACCTTATTAATGAAATACACTGACGTAGAGCAAGTGTAAATCTACTGATTTCTCAGCCCTTTTACATTTTACTGTAAATAATTTAACAATGTCAAATTACATCTATTACAAACCCATGCAGGACTATCGTTGTCAGAAGCATGCATGGGCCAAATGAGGCCTGCTATAGGGACCACGCCATTACTAAATATAGCACAGTGATTGGAAACAAGATCTCTTGTGTGCCAGAAAGC
This sequence comes from Barbus barbus, assembly GCF_936440315.1. Classification (NCBI taxonomy): domain Eukaryota; kingdom Metazoa; phylum Chordata; class Actinopteri; order Cypriniformes; family Cyprinidae; genus Barbus; species Barbus barbus. The sequence continues at coordinate 16,162,772 of NC_136753.1, forward strand.
TGTGAAAGTGTTTAGTTTAGTGCGTAAGCTCAACAGCTCGGATCAATATGTGGTACTCAGGGATTGTGTTGCAGGGGCATCTCAGTAATGTCATATTTGTACTTACTGAAGGCACTGGAAGCCCACGGCGTCCCCCCTCAACAGCTGGGACAGATTTAGACTGGCCGTTGGCCCCCTTCCACCTATTGATCTCAAGGTATGGAGTTACAAACCTGCTTTCAGGTGTGCATAACCCACTCAAAGATGAAAAAGAACTTCATCATCATCTTCTTTCTTTCTTGTTCCTTCTCCATCACTCCAAATGAAAGATGTGCTCTGCATGATTTGAGCTGTTCATCAGCAATATTCTTCCAAGTGAGAGAAAAAACATGAAGTGCTGGTGGCAATCAGTCTCAGGAGGTTGGGAAGAGGGGCGTACATTTTGGGGCTGACAAATGATAGAGGCTAGAGCTATGAGGCTGTGTTTTCACTCGAATGCTTTTTTGATAGAGAGCATAAGAATCAAGCTCTCCCACGGCCACATAAATGTCAATCTGCATAAACTAATCACTGGAACACTGCTGAGGACTTCATTGCAGAGGGCCATTTTGTTAGACTTGTCTTTGTGGCTGCAATGGAGTGCAATGGCTCCATGTGAGATTAGACAAATACCATGGTCTTGATTGCACCAGCCACCGAGAGATCCGGGTAATCATGCTATCCATCCTCATTTCCTAAAACAACGCGGCAGGTCACAAATGTGACGCAAGGCAATTCAGAACTACAGTGAAGTTGAGAAATGATTGAGCATAAACTTATTTCCCCTCAAGTAGCAATTACCGAGTCAGTTCATCACCAGCTGTTTTATTTATTATCAATACAATACTTGATGGAGAGCGTCAGATTACAATTTAAAGGTGCAGTATGTTTTTGCAACTGGAAGGTTGTCTAAGTCACTGTCAACAATGTTCTCATTTCTAAACTGACATTTGTTTATTGATTTAATCTTCTTCTTTTTTTATACGAACAGCTTTATTGTTAAGCTCCTAGAATGTCTCTGGGTTGGCAGTTGACACTATTTTACCAGCCTCATATTAGTCGACTATCACAATGCACTGAGAAAAATACCAAAGATGTTGCAGACTAAGGCAAAACACTTTAGATAATTAAGATAAATTAAAGGGTTGGTTCACCCAAAAATGAAAATTCTGTGATTAATTACTCATCCTTGTCCCATGTCCAAACACGAAAGACCTTTGTTCATCTTCGGAAAACAAATTAAGATATTTTCATCAAAAAAATCTATGGGGGGGTTCATATTAAGTTCACACTCTCCGTGTGAACTTAATATGAACCCCCCCATAGACAGCAAGGCAACTACCACATTCAAGGCCCAGAAAGGTAGTAAGGACATCGATAAAATAGTGGCATCAGTGGTTAAACCTTAATTTTATGAAGCTATGAGAATACTTTTTGTGCACAAACAAACAAACAAACAAACAAAATAACGACTTTATTCAACAATAAGGACACAGCTGTTTTTCTATGCTTTCAGCGTTTTTGTGCCAGGGCCTGGGTCACGACTGACCTTTGCCTTGGCAGACCACACTGGATAGGATCTGTGCCTGAGGATGGGATATAATTGACATGGTCCACTGCTTGAGGGTTTGCTAGTTGGACTGGTATACCATGACAGGCAGAGCTCATTTGGGTTAAAAATATAAACAGTCTGTTCAGCCTGCAAGGGACGTGTCTAACATTAAAATATATGTGACATCAGAATTCACGAGGTCGGTTTATGAATGTAGATCATTGTCATCATACAAAATCTTTAATGGAATTCACATTTTGTCATTGATGGTGAATGATTTTGTGTTCGTCGTAGCACTGGCCACACAGCGTGACGGTGAACTATGATTGAATGTAGTCTGGATGCTGGAGATTCTGGAGGGACAGGAAATGTATTGCTTTTTTTTGCATAGTACACCATTCATGAATTACACAAATAATATATCTGGACCCTATGTAAATACTGAAATTATACATATGCAATAATTGTGAAATATTATTACAAATCTTATAACTGTTTTATATTTTGATGTATTTCAAAATGTTATTTGTACATGTGATGCAAAGCTGAATTTTCTGCAGCCATTACTTCAGTCTTCAGTGTCACATGATACTTCAGAAATCATTCTAATAAGCTGACTTGGTGTTGTGGAAGCTGTGACACATTTTTTTCAGGACTCTTTGATGAATACAAAGTTCAAAAGAGCGGCATTCATTCTAAGTTGTAACATTATAATGTTGTTACTGTCACATTTGATCAAATGCATCCTTGTTAATGTAGTAATATCTTTCAAAAAAAAATTACAGACCCCAAATTTTTGAACAGTGGTATATCACAGATTAACAGATATAAATAGTAACAGATATTATTGTAGAATATTGTAAATAGTTAATGGTAGACTAATTTATAAACGTGTTTAACACCAGGTGCAAATATCATCTGTCTCACTTTATGACTTTGAGTAAATAGCCTCTGCCTTAATTATTTGAGATAAAGTTTATTCAAACATTTTCCCACTGGATTGATTTTCTTTTTATCTGTTACCACTCAATTTGTTCCACTAAGCAAACAATAATGTACTGGTTCCTCACTGGCGGCAAGAATCCACTTTACTCTATTTGCTGACAAACAGCCCCTGCCACCATAGGAATTATCTGCCATGCTCAACTGCTCTCTGTATAAGGAGCTATTTCTATAGATACACTCACATCATCCAATTTAGTAGGATGTCTGCAGAGTAATGCAAACTGGTTATGACACTAAAACATGACCTTTTAAATTGATTGTAAGATTATAATTGTTTTCGGCTTCTTTTTATAGCCCTTCAACATTTCCTGGAAATGTTTATGACATAAGTGCTTGTCATAAATGCTGACAAAGCAAAATATTGGGTAACTAAGCAATTATGATAGTAGATATGTTCAAGTCTAGACCACTGGGTCATGTAATTTTGTTTTAAGTCATATGATAACTTAAGAATAATGCATATTTATTTAATAATGCAAATATAGTTTACAAAAAACAATCCTATATATATTATATTATAATAGAAATTTTGACTGATAGGGGCCATAAGAAGAGACTATATATATATATATATATATATATATATATATATAACCCCCCCCCCCCCCCCCAGCTAAACATAATGCAAGGAAAATGAGTGCTGTGGCATCAGCGGTTAGATTTATGGTGGTGTGTACTTGTGTTAGTTCACTGGAAAAACAAGCTGTTTCAGCAGAAAGAATTCCATAGAGAAAGCCCTCACACACTACACAGCCACTACCTGAGAGGGCCATCTGTGTCTCGACTAGTCGAGCCCCATGACAGTAGAGCCAGACTGTGTGGTTAGGGGTCAGTCCGATCCGCACAGACAAACACAATCACACACATACATTGTATCCCCGAACACCTGGTGGAAATGTGCATTTAGGCCAATGTCTCATGTCGGTCATTGTAATACAACCGCTCTTGTTCTCTCTCATATAGGTGTGCATTGGTGTGAAGTGATTGGTGCAAACACAGCTAGCTGCCTGTGCTTGGACTTCAATGAGTGATTTAAGAGGATCAGCTCATCAGAGGTGACCAAAAGATGAGCTGTTTTATCAGACCAAAATAGAAACACGTGCTGCTGTTTGCAGAGCTCTAAATCATGTCATCCATGCTGTCAACAGTCCTCATATACTTTTTTGTTTGTTTACCCTCCCTATGAAGAATTTATGTGAATTGTTTTATTTTATTTATTTTTAACCCAATTTACGATTAATTCTCTCAGATTAAGGCATTACAAATGGCCTTTTTGTCTTTGAAGTTGAAAAACAAGCAGAATGAATTTAAAAACAACATTTGAACAAATTATTTTATGAACAGTTTACACAAAAATTCATTATGGTTGTATTTTATGCTACACACCACACAAATAATAGCATGGAAGACTCAACGTCCAATTGATTTCTCTAGAATTTGATGTTAGCATTTTGCTAAGGTAATGGAATAATACTCACTGAATATTGGATAAAAGCATAAAGAAATATTGGATAAAGTTATCTTTTGATTACACTCAAATAATTTATTGATACTTTTCAGTATTTAATTAAATACGAATGTACTTACACTACCAAAAATTGTGAAGTCAGTATGTTTTTTTTAGAAATTAATAGTTTTATTGAGCAAGACTAAATTGATTGAAAGTGGCATTAAAGACATATATAATAATGTTAAAATGTATTATATATTTATATTTCAAATGAATGCTGTTCTTTTGAACTTTATATTGATACAAAAAATTATGAAAAAAAAGTATTACAGTTTCCACAAAAATATTATGTAGCACTGTTTTCAACATTGATAGTATACAACATATACATATAGAATAAATTGTTCTTGAGCATCAAATCAGCATATTGGAATGATTTCTGAAAGATCATGTGACACTAAACCTAGAGTAATGGCTGCTAAAAAAAATGAGCTTTTTCTCAATTACATATTAAAATGTATTAGAAAACAGCTTTAAATTCTAATATTTTAGACATGACTATTTTATTGTATTTTTGACCAAATAAATGTGAATTTAAGAGACTTCTTTCAAAAACATTAAAACCTTAATGACCTCAGACTTATGAATGATCCAATCATTTCTGAGCATGTCATAATGCATCATGGGATTGGCTTCTCCATGAAGGATGCATGCAATGCGTCAGAATTTGGCCAAAGCAAAGTATCTTAGGAAGCAGAGTAATTAAGATGCCAGCCTTTTGGAACAGATTTTGCATCAGGAGGGCGCATATGATGCCTAAAATGCTGCATCCGTAGGCAGTTCACTGGGTTTTGTAAGAGCGCTTCGGTTTCAACACTTCAGCCCAGTGTTATGTGCCATATAACAAATGTTGTTTTCCTGTTTTGCAATCTCGTCAATCTACTACATCATACACCTACGCCATAAAGTCTCTCCTATCCCTATCTATGTCCTTCCTGTTTGGATTACACCCCTGTCAAACATGGTCTAATCTTTCATTTTTCATGAAGAAGTCAGTAAAGGATAGATAGGATGTTGCCCTTTGACCTTTTCTACTGCATGCAGCATGATCTCCTCTGTTTCTGAGTGGGGAATTCATCATGCCAGCACCACTTGACCTCAGCACATGTGAGCTTGTGGGGAACAGATGGGACCAGGCAATGGTTTGGGTCACAGCTGTGCTGGAGGCACTGCCCCTGCTGATGTATCCTTGAGTCTCTTTAAAAAGCCCTCTTTTTAAACCCCAAACTGCCTGCCAGTGTTGTTGTTGCATTCTGTACTGTGCCCCCTGTAATGGCAGTGCAACAATGTTTTGGTTGGCATAGTAGGGTTAATATCCATATTTATAGAGGTTTGATTCCTTGTTCCCTGCTCGATTTAACAAGAAGTGCCAGCTTACAGCGCATATACTAAAAAGCTGTGTCCAAAAAGCTGTTTCATACTCTTCAGGATGCCAAAAGTCTGAATTAGCCTTTCTGACATGATGTTTTGCATCTCATTATTATATATATATATATATATATATATATATATATTAGGGCCGGGACTCGATTAAAAAAATTTATCTAATTAATTAGAGGCTTTGTAATTAATTAATCGAAATTAATCGCATTTTAATCGCATATAAATATTTGACCTGAGAACAGTGAGAAGTAAGTTTTTTTATATGGATTTTTAAATTTCCCATCCACAGGGCCAACCAAAGCGGTCTCATCAGCTTCTTTGTCCATGTTCACTGTGGTTTGTTTTTGGCTGTTTCTCAATATGCGTTCTTCAGCGATCTTGCGTCCTTGTGTTCTCGTTCTACGTCATCATTAACCGTCGAAGTTCAGTTCCAATTCTCAAGAACGCAAGTACAGAGGATGCATGAAAGTGCCCGGATATGTTCTTGAAACTGAGGATGCATCTAGTGCAGACTTGAGAGAATCGAGCCGTTAGAAATCCCAGAAAACCCTGTGGGTGGCCGGTGTACGGAAGCCTGTAAGCTTTAAAGTCGCTCTCACAAATACTTAACGGCTCTACAAGTTGAAAGTAAACATTTATCGTTTTGTTTTGGTTAATTTTAATAAAGTTATAAGACCCGGAGAAAGTCTGCATTTTTATTGGCATATTAAAATTAATCTTAACAGTAAAACATATAACGCTGTAAAATAAAACACAATACAATTATATGAAAGTAATATCTATAATAGTATGAAATGTTTTAATAAGTTATGACATTTTGTAATATTGATTGCTCATTGGCCGTTTCTTATGCTGAGATTATGCGGTCAGTTAAGCAGGAACGCAGTACATCTCAATTCTCATAAGTGTGCGTTCTGTGTTCTCGCGTCCTTCCGAGTTCGTTCTTCCAAGGAAGCTCTCTCTCGCGCACTCTCCCCGTGTTCGCTTGACTTTTGTCGAGCCCGGCGCCTCATAGGCAAGACCGGTCTCCATGAGAACGCAAGTCCGTTCTTTGCGTCTTTTGTCTGAACGCTAGTAGGTGCTCCAGTATAATCGGTCCGCCGAAACTCATCCAGTGAGAAACGTTCCGCGGTGCAAAAATAAGTGCGATTAAAATGCGTTAAAAAAATTTAACGCGTTATTTTTGTGTAATTAATTAATCTAAATTAACGCGTTAAAGTCCCGGCCCTAATATATATATATATATATATATATATATATATATATAATTTTTTATTTTTTTTACTGTGTAACAGAAAGCAGCTTTTCCATACAATAAAGTTGAATGGTGACCATGGCAGATTATTTTCGGTGAATAACTTAAATTTTAGTTCAGTTCTTCATACAAAGTTATGGCTTCAGAAGACTTAAAATTTATTGTATGTGTGTGTGTGTGCGCGTGTGTGTTCCTTTTTGAAGCTTGGCAGCCTTTGGTCCCAATCCAGTTCTGAGAGCAGCTTAACATCTGCTGAACATCTTCTTTTGTGCCCCAAGAAAGAAAGAAAGTCAAACAGGGTTAGAAAGACATGTGGGTGAGTGAGTGTGATGATGTTTCATAATTTTTGAGTGCACTATCCTTTTAATGTCTCCTGTGTTACAAAATGTGCCTTTCAAGCTGCTATGTACTAGCCTCAGCAACAAAGATGTAAGTATCTGGAATCTAGTCAGGATTTTGATTCAATTACAGCTGAAGACTGCCTGCTGTGTGATGAATAAAATTCACATCGCTACCATAAATCTTCAAACATCAAAAAGAAGAAATCTGACTACATCCACACCCTCAGTTATGCTTGCCTCACTTCATGCAATTAAGCTCACCTTCTTCTACAGCAATTATCTTGATTTATCAAGATTCTCTCAGATGCTGTTGCTTCCACCAAATGTTATGTAATAGAGTTTTGAGACAATTTTGTGTCACATAAAGCCTTAAACATTAATTTGAAAAAATCAGAGCAGTCTCTATTTGTTTTTCTCTCTGATCTCTGTGGACTAGTTTCCAGAATGGTTTGGTTTGGCTAATTAGCAATGGTAGAGAGAGAGAAAGGGAGGGAGAAAGAGAGGGAGAGACAGAGAGTGAGCATGAAAAAAGAGTGGATAGATAAAGATAAGAGTCCATAATTGATAGATATAAGATGTCAATAATTGTTCATTGGAAAGTGCAGTAATTGCATGTTGAAATAGCTTTTTTTGTTGTTTTAGGGATATTAGAAACTAAATAAATAAGAATTCTAGGGTTTATTAGTTTTCTGCACCTCTAATTTCATCTCTCAATTGTAAACTGACTGGGGAAAAATTTCTAAACTAACACCCAGAACAAAAGATTAATATGTATATTTATGGCCATTTTATGGAGCGCTCTAACTAAATGTACATTCCAAAATAAAATAAAACATAGAATAAACAAAATCAAACAAAACATGAAACCCAAAACAAAACAAAACAAACAAAAAACGAATCCAAAACATTAAACAAGCAAACAAAGTAAAAAAAAACATGAAACAAAAAACAAAACAAAAAAAAAAAAACACAAGACACAAGACAAAACACAGCAACAAAGTGGGAGGTTGGGGGGGGGGGGGGGGGGGGGGGGGTCATGTTCGCCCAGTTACTATGGCTGCTACACTCCTGCAAGCATTGGTGCCCCTTCAAAGAGATTAGATGTGGGTCCATATTTGTCTGTTCAAATTTTCCAGTGCCAAAGCACATCCTGCCATCCCTGATGACTAGCCTCATATAACGCCTATAGCTGATGGTCCCTGATGAAGGCAGAGGGATTTTATCTATAGGCTGCACTTAGAGATGGATGAGGCACCACACAGGGACGGTGGTAACTGCCCTACTTCTCGCAATGAGTTTGGATTTGAAGCTCAAAGGAACTGTTCCTAACCAAGCTGCTCATTTAGCTATAGTTCCTTATCCCAAGCGTCTACTGAGATTCTTTTGAATTATGGGATAGGATGTGCAAATTTCCTATTCCCTCAATTGTGACCTCGTTTGACTCCAGTTCATACTGCATACCATCATATTTAAATTCATGATCATTCAAAAATAACACTGTAATCTGATGCTATCTTTGAATCCTCAGGAAAAAAAAAACACATACACACAACATTGCACTCAGGGTTCATGCTTTTCCAATATTTGCAAAGCTTTCGCTGCACACAGAATACATCATAAGCAGCTTCTTAATAATGAAAGTCTTTCACTGGCCTTGCAACTTTCCCTCCACCCATAAAATTTTAACATTTCTAATTTATTATATATTAATTACGCTCTATTTATGCATTGCGTAACAGCTTACGCGAACATCTCTCATGTAAGACTCTCATCATTTATTTATTGCCTTTACAGAAGTGACAGAGTCAGACGGACCATCACAGACCAAAATGAGATAAAAGTTCGCCAAAAGCTGCTCACATATTCCCCGGGGGTAAAGCGAACGCTATCACTTATTACGCCTGCTCCGGTCTGATTCTCCTGACACTCTTTTCCCTCTAAGTATCTCCCGCTGATTGTTTTCCCTGCCGGCCTTGAGTTTTGTCTTCTCAGATAAGTGTCCATGAGAGACGTGACACACTCAGCCTAATCAGCTCTAACAGGTAAAGGACAAAATAGTCCCTTGTCTGTTTGTTTCTTCAGGAATTTAGGTTTAAGAGTTGAGCTGGAGATGCAAAACTCGAATCAAACGGTAGTGGCGAGATACTCCTCATCGGTGATGTAAAAATACCCCCTGTCAAGAAGCACACCTTGAGTGAGACAGATGGTCTATTGATTTTATCTGAAAGGCTGCCACATGTCCCTCTCTATTACACTGTCCTTCTGCCGGACTTTATCAACAGGATTTTAGTATTACTGTGACGGATACTGAGAGACATATGCACTCTCAACAGCTAGACAAACTGATTGTGTAAGCTAAAATACTACATTAAAGCATTATGGTAGTCATAACACACAAAGTGTCACAACCAAAGTGACTTACACCGCACTCGAGCTATACATTTTTTAGCAGTATGCATGTTCAGTGGGAACTGAACCCATGACCTTGGTATTGTATGAACCATGCTGAACCAGCTGAGCTATGTAAACATGTTTAATTAACATTGATGTCTGAATCTTTGGGTAATAAAGGTACCCACCAGCTTGCCTGACACTCTACTTTAGTAAAATATAGTGTACAAAGTAATGAATGAATTATGTTTTTCATTGCAAATTAATCAAAAGTTGATTCTAACAGATCAGCCAACCTTTCTTTTAAAGGAATAGATTATACAAAAGTGAAAATTATGATTTGCTCACCCTCATGTCGTTCCAAACTCATATAAATCAATTTCTTCTGTTAGAAGAGAATTTATTTTGAAAACTTTATTAGCTCTTTGTCATTTTGGAGCTTCAGTATTTTGGAGCCCACTGACTTCCATAGTAGACAAAAAGGGAGTGGGAAAATACTCCATACAACTCTACTGCTATATTGCAAGTCCTCTCTTTTTTTATAATAAAGAGATTTCAAACTCAAACCAAAGCTTTGATCAAAGCACACATATACAAATTAAATATGGAGATACAAATATGATTGGTTGTAAACAGCTGAAAAGCCTTCAGAATATATTATTTCATATTATGTAGAGGAAAGTAAGCCCTACAACATTGGCCTGGTGAGTAATCAAGATAATTTTTCATTTTGGGGTGAACTGATTTCAGATCTTCTCAAATTTATTTTAAAGTTTTAGACTACAATTACATTTTTGTCCTCATGTCATTCCAAACCCATTTAACTTTCTTTTTTTCTGTGGAACATAACAGAAGATATTTTGAAGAATGTTTGTATCCGAACCGTTCTAGTGACCATTGTGACGGTATGGAGAAAAACACAATATTTCTCAAAATATTTTCTCTCATGTTCCAGAGATAAAAGAAGTCCTACATGTTTGGAATGACATCAGGGTGAGTAAATTATGACATACAGGTTTGGTTCCCATTGACTGCTATTGGATTTTTTGTGCATGCAACGAAAGTTAAAAGGAACCACAACTGTTTGGTTACCAACATTCTTTGTAATAAAGTGTCTTTGTTTATGCTCCAGACAAGAAAGAACTACATACAAGTTTGAAATTACATGGGGGTGAGTAAATAATGCCAGAATTTTCATTTTTGAAGATGACAGAAACGTCATCTCTTTCGAAAGTAAACACTTTCGAGACCCATTAGCGATTGAACCTGCCATCTTTTAATTTCGTAAAAGCCTATACCTCAGAGAAATGTTTGAATAGAGCTGAAATTGGCATGAATTGGTGTTTGGTCACATACACAAAACAAATCTCTTGATTTTTTTTTTTTTACAGTTAACTAAGAGTTGTTCTATTTCTTTAAAGTGTGCCGTTTCCAACAGGGCGCTATTATAATTTGCTTGTAATTTCATCACGTGTTTAGCAGCACTGCTTGTAACACCATTTATCTAACCTTCATTAGCCCACAAAGGATTAATCTATTACATTAATATTTATTATATAGCTTATTACATTAATATTCAGAGGATAGAGACTCTCTAAATCTATCTGTCGTTTTCTTTCTCAGGCGTTTCTATTGGGAAAGGCCCTGAAAGGTCATATCGAGACCCTCTCACATAAATCAATAGCTGTCATAATTGTAGGGTCTCTGAGAGCCCCCCTTGCCTCAGCGTGCTGCAGTCTGGGCCTGCACATTTCACACTCGCAGAGGTGTCACACAAGCATGTTTCAATCTTTTTTTCTGAGCCCGAGAGGAACTGCTGCTCACCTCTTTGGCAAAAGTACTATCACTGTCAAAGCCAGGGATGCAACATGAAAAAGCCAACAGACCACATGCCTGTCAGCCTATCAGAGCCACATGGTAGGAAAACATCTGACAGGACTGTATCTGCACACCTGTGGGAAATCAGAGAGACTATTCACAAGGCAAAGCTACACCAAGGGATTATACACAACACAGCAGCTCTATGAGATACCCATTAGGCAGGCAATTTAGAAAATGGGAGGATAACGTTGCATTTATATATAATTTTATATTTGAAAAAAGGCTGATAGAGCACAGTAAATGCTGTACATAGGCTATGTTGAGGGTAATGGCCAATTGTTAGCCAGCTGTACAAATGACTTTAAGTGAAGTATTGTACCTCACCTTGCCTTTCTTTTATAGTTATAAATGGAAATATAATTTAAAAAAAATAGCTACAGCATCACACCTATTTTTCAGAAAACCAGTATGGCCTTGCACTGAGCCATGAATGGAAGTATTGTATTGCTTGCATACAGTTTATACAATCCATTCCTTTTTAAAAGTTATATAAACAATCCAAGAATGAGTAACTTATACTTTACACACAGTTTGGCCAATTATAGTCTAATTTTGCTCCACCAACAAAATATTTACAAATAAAGCCAAAGCAGGACGTGTACTGATAGTCTGGAACATTGCAAACACTGATAAGCAGAGCAATACAAACACTTAAGTGTCTCAGTGCCTCCTATAAATAATAATACATATAATTAAACCGATTTATGGTTAATTTCAGGGTTGTATGGTTGCATACTGCCATTTATGAAAGTGTTAAATTGATTTACAGAAATAAGAACTGAGATACGCTAATAGAATATTGAACGGTTACACCAATGATTCTTAATTGGATTCTATAACAGGGGTTTCATCCTGTAGGGAATCGGACACTAACTAAGCTTTTCTGAAAATTAGATGAAAAAAAGACATGTCAGGTTTTGGACCAAAAATGGCAAGTAAAGCCTGAACTGAGCAAAGAGGTATAGAGACAATCCATTAAATCCTGAATATGCAGAAGATGCTTCTGCTAATTGAAGTAATATAAAAGTAAAAAGGCAAGGGAGATGCCAGCGTTCCATAAGGTGCTTTATCTTGACCAGACAGCTTGGTGCATTTCAGTGATAGCTGGAGTGAGATAGATACATTACGCACGCAGATAGCTGCACTTGGACTGTTTGTGATGTCCATGTTTGATAGAGAAAGCAACACACTGCGTTGCAAATTAATCTCAAACAGCCGTATGGCTGTAAAGGGCAGGAATCACCCAAGCAACTGGAGTTATTTATAGTAATTATAACACGTGTTGTTACATCTGAGGTGTGAGCTGATATATTTGGTTTAAATGGGTCAAATAACCCTTAAAATTACTACTTTGATATTTATCTGCAGGTACAGGACTATCAATGCACAGACTGTCACAGAGGAAATATAAGATAGAACAAACCCTCTGCGTTTTGTGAAGGAATTATCATGAGCTGTCATGCTATGAGAGTATTAGACTCCTTTTTAATTCTTAATTTATTGTTTTTTACATATATTATAATCAACTCGTATTGTGTTGTTGAAGACGAAACGGCAGAACTTACACGCTACCCCTAAAAACAATTTGGTCTATGAAAATGATCAGAGTGAAATATTGATTTCCAATGCCCCCTAGTGTGGTAAGATGCTGATGTTTAATACAGCAAAACTGCTCACAAACTTTGAAATCCAAATTTCTTTTTTAACAGCAAAAACCAGCAAAGCATATTCATCTATTAGTGGCTGATGTGATCATTTTGAACAACTCTGACTTTCTTGTACATTTAAGTATCAATGTATTATTTCTTAGAAATTTGATCTGAACTCTTCACGACAATGCAGTTATGTATTTATACATAATGTGCAAATGCAAACTGTTTGCCTGTAATTTAAATTGAGACACTAGTGCAGAAAAGCAATACTAATTTTTTCACCAACAATGGAGCAAAACATTAAACAGCATATACTCTGAAATGGCTTCAAGGGAGAATGAACCGTCACTGTCAAGATAAGTGTGTCTGTTTAAGGAGGAGGAGCTGCAAAGAGCCCAGTGAAGGACAGATAAAACATCTGCTTTGAACAGAGAGAACATTTCCTCTTAAATTACCTCCCTACCTGACAGAGAAAATGTGATATCTTACTCTCCCTAACTCCCCAAAGCCTGAAATAAAAGCCTCTAACATGATGAGAACAGTTATGAATAGGACCATATGAGACTCTTATCAAGTGTCCAATTACCTTTGTGTTGAAAACACATCCATTTTCTGTCTCCTTGAACATTATTAAAACAACAGAACAATTATACTCGTACATTGTTGCATATGGTACATCATTTACGCATAGATGTGTATGCACATAGGTGCAAGGATAAGTAGTCTAAGTATGAAACTGTGGTCAGTCTAAAGAATTATGGTAAATATAATGAATATGGTGAAGCCAATCACTATCTAAGTGATATGAAGGTAACTGAAGCCACATCTGTCGTAGACAAAGGGTATTAAAAAGCTACTCTGGTTTCCTAAGAAGCTGTGAAAAAAGTCATAAAATATTCAGCTGGTAAATTACTTGGAAGTTTTAAGACTTGGTAAACAAAGCGCTGCCTGCTTTAATTGAGCAGTTACGTAATTAAGAGATCTTCATAAAATAGTAACAATCGAACCCTATTGTTGCTGTAGTAAGAACAGAGGTTCAAAAGACCCCTATGCGTCTCATTTTGTACAAAACGTGATTTATGGATTGCTTCTTCAAGTTCAACTCTGTAGGCCTGTTTTTTATTACCCAGGTGATACAAAAAGTGTTGGGTAATTTATTATTGGTGATACTACAACAAAGTGCACAACTGAGTTATTTTTTATCAGTAAGTCCACAACAAGACAAGTAATGTTTATATCCCAGTGTTTTGTAACTGGAAACTTGCTTCTCTTTCTTTTTTTGCAGACAGCTTATTTTACCTTTTAAATTGTCCAACTGGCATCTACATCATTTAAACTAAATGAACAGCTCTGGTTTATTTAACATTTCTTTGATTTGCTTAATTGAAACATACTTAAACTGGCATTTTCTTATAAGTATAGCATATCTCACCATTTCAGAGCCTATCTGCCATTTATATCTTATATCATGGAATAAAATTAATGAACACAACAAACATCAACAGCAAGCAATAATCTTAAAGAGGAGGACAAAACCCAACTTAACTCATAAAGCTCTTATCACTTAAGAATTGCACCTAACATGCTTCCATGCAATCCAGCGATTTCAGTGCAACTAAATCAATACAAATAGTAGCCATCATAAATGTAAAGAAAAGTATTGTACGTCTTATGTGAGCAGAGTCTTACCTGCAAATGCCCCTGGTACATATTTAGTGGAGAAGGTCCCAGAATATGGATCGCAGTTAGATGAAAGCAAAAAATATGATGACTCTTCTAATGTTCATGCGTGCGAGAGTGTTCAAAAAAGTACTGAAAGAACTGCTCTTGAAATTGAGTCCAGTGAGGGAAGCCGACACACCGGAGCTGTCTCGCGAACCAAGTGCTGAATTTACGCGCACGCAATAGCTTTCGTCATCGACGCACTTTATAAGGCGAGGAAGCTTGAGCGCAGCTGCTTCCGAGCTTCACGCGCGCCGGCGAGTCTCTTCACCAAGTTGCTGATGGAGCGCGATGGATGCGCTGAACGCTCGAGGATCGTGCCTACGTCATAATCTCAGTCCCGGTGTGGCTCTGTGGGTTTTATCGTAGTTGGTCGGATTCTTCAGCAATTCCTCCCTCCTTTATCAGACACACACGCTCTCTCCTTGTCGACTGTTCGTCCCCTCCTCTCCCCAGCCCAACGGATTTAGGCGGAGCCGGTTCCGTCATTCACAGATGCTCAGTCCAGGTGTTCTCATCGTTTTAATGTTGTTCAGCTAGCAACTAACTTACTAAATCAAGTGAATGTCTCGGACCTCCTCTTCGTGTGTTGTTCCTCTTAGCTTCGGAGCAAGGAGGCGCCACTTGAATTTGTTTTGTTACATAATACAGTATTCAGTTGCCAGAGGTGTGATTAGGTGTGAACACAGCAGAATGAACAACATGCAAAATAAAAACGTATTGCTCCCATGTTTTTTTCTAAAGGTAAAAGGTATTTTTGACCTCACTAAGGAAAATAATTTAAATTATATAAAATTATTGATATCACAAAATAAATTACACATAATAAAATGCACATAATGTCAGGTGTGGGTGAAGGGATAGAGCGAGGACTCAATTGCAGGAGGCAAAAGGGCTTTATTAATACAAAAATTAAATAAACAGAAACAACCCCGTAGGGGAAAACAGACTGGCAAGGCAAGGCAAGGCAAGGCAGGACAGGACTTCACACAGGGTAACCTCGACTGGGAACTGGCCCAGGACTGCAAACACAAGGAGATAAAGGGAGCAAATGAGGTATTAATCTTGTATAGGCTAATTATATAATATTAATCATCTTTGTAGTTGTATTTTCTCAAAGATTTTAATTGATTTTAATTAAACGTGAATGATTTGACTGATAGAGGCCATATTCAAACATTTCATGTTCTAAAACTTTTCTGTGTCCATTATTTAATTTGTTACAATAATGGGTTTTTGCTATTGCAAATCAATTTTCTTCACCAGTTAAAAAATAAAGAAATAAAATAAAAATAATCTTAACTCTGGCACCACGCTGACTTTAATTTGAAAAGGATGTTTCTTAATAATTTTTTTGTAATTTAAAATTTACACTAAAAATTCATGTTGTAAGCAAACTGAAGATATTAACACAAAGATTCATCACAACTTCTAAAAACATGGCATTAAAGGAACTACAGGCTTTGGAGGGTACTTATCCTATAAACCGACGTCAATTCTGTTAAAAAGAGAATCTCTTCAAGAGAATGGAACAGTTCTTAAAATGTAATATTTCATTATCAATGAAAAATATGCCCTCTATTCAGTTAATAAAGAATGAGGATTAGATTAATGAAATATTTATAAGAGAGTCCAAGAATAGATATCTTCATTTATTCAAATAATGTGTCTGCAGTACGATTTTTACAATACTCTGAGTATGATAAATATGAATGTAAGAAAAAATGTAAGACTCAGCTCTATTTTTGTCCATTCCATTCCATCTGATGTACGATATTTAGATACACTGTCATATTACTGTTGACAAGTAACTGAATCTATAGGGAAGCTTCATGGGTTGGGTTAGTATTCTGCCCTTGAATACAGTCTGACAGCTGTCTAAAAGGTATTCATTGTTTTCTGTCAACATAACAGCATCATCATTTATCCCATAGGAGTGTCAGAGACCTACCTGTGTTTGCTGTCTGTGTTTGTGTGGCCTGCTGCTGGTTATAAGGACATGTGATGTCAGTGACAGATCTATGGCGCATGGCTGAGAGGGGTTTAGCTCCAAATAAGTGTTCCCAGGCCTGGATGGGAATACTGATGTCACTCAACAATGACACTCCAGGCTTGCAAGCAGACCAGGACACTACTTTGAGACTATTTCTTATTCTTGTAATAAGAAGGCTTTAAAAACTGTTGAAATTTGTAAACTGTTTAATATTTTCCTTTGAATGCAATACATTTTATTTTATACCCCTGTCTAGTAACTTATTTTTGTTATAACTTTTTAAAATTATTATTATTATTTCATTTGATTTTTATTATTATTATTATTTTGTATTTTTGTACTATAACTGCTTTTTATTGTTTGTCAATCTTCACAATAAAAAAATTATAAATATATAAATTATAAATTAAATTAATATAAATTATTAATAAAAAGCAGAGCAGGACCAATGGAAAAAGTGACTTTATCCAGTGACAACACTAGGTCTGAGCTGTGGAAAAAAAATGTGACATGTTTCCCGGATAAGTGCTCTCTTAAAAGACTTAAGAATGATATTAATAAAAACTGTTCTTTCTGTTTAGAAAACAATGAAACTTCTTTACATTTATTCTGGAATTGCTCTTACACAACATAATTTTGGTGTGACATTCTTGACTTTATCAAATGTTATGTGAATCCTAATTTTGAGTTTACTTATAGAAATGTCATTTTTGGCTTTCAAGATTGTGAAAAAAAGGTGATACTTATTTCATAAAGCTTATTTTCCTGTTAGCTAAATATCATATTCCAAAATGAACATTTTCTAATTGCACACCTCTTTTTGTAAGATTCAAACTTGAATTGAAAATGTATTTTTAAATCTATTGAATTCTCTACGCAAAATAAGAGCAGTGGCTCTGTTGAAGAACTTCGCATTTCCTCTGGACTGAAAAACTGAATGACCCTGAACTGTTGTTGTGATTTGACGATGACTATTGTTATTGTTTTTTTGTTTGTTTTTTTTAAATAAAAAAAAGACATGTTTTTTGATCACTCTCAGGAAAAAAGTTACAAAGCTATTACGGTAGTAGCCTACCTTCGAGTACAAAAACTAAAAGGTACATCTTTGTACCTTATTTATCCCTAAATGATACGTATTAGTACCTTGAAGGTACATATTAGTACCTTTTATATAATAGATCTGCATGCATATGAGTAGGCCTACTATGGAGCGATTTTTGTGCCAATATTTATCAAACAAATCCAGTGTTTTGCAAATAAACACAATCTGCTTTGCAAAGAAAAACTCGACTTTCAAACAAACGCAAAGCGATTTTCAAATACAAAACTCTTTGAGAGAAAATGCAGAGGTATGGACAAATATATGTATTGTGTGTTACAACTGTGAGACTCATTTGCCTTTTTATGGGGAAACTTGGCTTGATTTTCTCACAAATGCGACAGGCTGATTTTCTCAACTTTCTTTTCCAAAACAGCAGATGGCGCTGTTGGTCAATTTACGCTAGTCTCCCGAGACCTGAAACACCTCTTTACCTTTTCAGACCAATATGAGTGGGGAACAGGTGAGTTTCTGTCTTACTAGATCCATAATTAACCATTTAGATTTAGATTTTCACAAAGCGACTCTACTACAGTGTCAGTGAAATTCACAACAAGTGCTGTAAAGTTGTTAACATGATTGATTAGTTCAAAAATCAGGAGTGACATGGCTAAACATTTAACTAGGCAGTCTTTCCCTATAAAATCTGATCCATTCTCCGTACCTCTTATCCTCTGTTGGATCGCGGGATATAGAATATACATATATATATATATATATATATATATATATATATATATATACATATATATTGATATATTGATACAATTGTTCAACATTCAAAACAATGCAGGGGTAAAACAATATATCGTGTCACAATATATTGTAATACTAAAATGCAAATGTATAGTGGATAGCGACAATGTTGTGTACCAAAAATGAAAGCATTTTGAATTTTATTTTTACGTTAGGTCAAGTAAGATTTATTGTCTTTCTTCTACGTATATATGTTGAAACATAGCCTACAGTGGAGAGAAATGCTGTAGGCTACCTCTGCAGTAAAAGTTTAAACAAGTATAAAACTACACAGACAACCTACTGAAAGGAGTAGGCTAAACTAATTATACATATAGGCTACTATAATCAAACTAGTTCAAGTTCAGGTGAGCTTTATTGTGATTCAGCTATATAAATGTACCAAAATATCATCTAAACATTAATATCCATTACGAAAAATTAACCATGGTTTTACTAAATAAATACCATGGTATTTGTAGTAAAGCTGCCTATATTGAAATGGTAACCTGCAAAAAAAAACATGGTTACCACACTTTTACAATAGTAAAAACTATTTAAATTTTCATAAGGGATATCATAGTTTATTATCATATTTATGTTTATATATAGTATAGTAATATACATGCCTTGTACAACATTTAAAACTAAAAGTGGCCTGTGAGGAGATATTTCCTATTTCAACCAATATACCAGCAGATTTTAGTCTGACAATAGCCTGTTTGGAAAAATTCAACTAAAATGATATAGCTTTTTATATATGGCCGAGCAACATTTTAACTCATTAATTTAAGAATAAAAGGCTACCGTCAGGAATTATATTAGTGGCTCTTTAAAATGCAAACGTTGGTCATCCGAGTCACTCCTAGAAGAGTCCTCGCTGTCCAGAGTGTGTCTTCACCCGTGTAGCACGCTGTTTATTAAACCACTGTTTATTAAAATGCTGAATTTAATATTATATCAGCGTGATCCTATCACTTGATCCTTCTCCCCAATTGACAGGACAAGAGTGACACCAGAAAATAAATATTCATCATTTTGCTAAGCTAAAAAATACGTAATTATTTTAGACAAATGATTGCACAGTTACATCATTTTAAAAAAAACAAAGTTTTAGCTATTGCACTAAATGTGATTTGTTTTCATTTTTTTCTTAATAATTAATGACCTCTTGGCTGATATTATTATATCTGATACTAAATTAAATTGTCTAATTTTTGGTACACAATATTGTTGCTATCTATTATACATTTGCATCGTGTTGAATGTTGATCAATTGTATCAATATATATGTGTGTGTGTATATATATATATATATATATATATATATATATATATATATATATATATATATATATATATATATATGTATATTCTATATCCCGCGATCCAACAGAGGATAAGAGGTACGGAGAATGGATCAGATTTTATAGGGAAAGACTGCCTAGTTAAATGTTTAGCCATGTCACTCCTGATTTTTGAACTAATCAATCATGTTAACAACTTTACAGCACTTGTTGTGAATTTCACTGACACTGTAGTAGAGTCGCTTTGTGAAAATCTAAATCTAAATGGTTAATTATGGATCTAGTAAGACAGAAACTCACCTGTTCCCACTCATATTGGTCTGAAAAGGTAAAGAGGTGTTTCAGGTCTCGGGAGACTAGCGTAAATTGACCAACAGCGCCATCTGCTGTTTTGGAAAAGAAAGTTGAGAAAATCAGCCTGTCGCATTTGTGAGAAAATCAAGTCAAGTTTCCCCATAAAAAGGCAAATGAGTCTCACAGTTGTAACACACAATACATATATTTGTCCATACCTCTGAATTTTCTCTCAAAGAGTTTTGTATTTGAAAATCACTTTACGTTTGTTTGAAAGCCGAGTTTTTCTTTGCAAAGCAGATTGTGTTTATTTGCAAAACACTGGATTTGTTTGATAAATATTGGCACAAAAATCGCTCCGTAGCCTACAATCAAAGTCCCTTTCAAGGAAAGTACGTTCAGTCGGTGGCCATATTTGCAACGCCTCAGTGCAGCTCAGACAAGACCATGTCCTATCTAAATGAATGGGGGAATCCTGAAATCTCAAAAACGGCTCGCTGAACTCCCGATTAAATTACATATTTCAAATCAGCAATAAAATCTGAAATGAACGGCCCCATAAATGTTGTTTCTTATGCTCAAATAGCGTTTAAAACGTTTATTTTTCAGGATAGACCAGCCAGTGCGCATGCGTAGCTCCAACGCGCTTATGACTGTGCACACTCAACTGCTGGTCCAGCCACAGGTTTCTATGGGAACCGGAGCTTCTAACTGCTGCTGCAGTGACCATTGACTTTACCAATCAACGATTGGCTCTTTTATTTAGAAGGCGGGACTATCCCGCCATTTTGCGCGTTGCACTTTCTCCCATTCACAAGTATAGGAGTGAACTGTCTTTGTATTTCTATAGTTTTTGGTACAATATGCTGCTTTCAGCTTTCTATTTTGACAGCATAATAGAAAGATGAAAATTACAAAAGAAAAGTTAGTTTTGCTCAAATTCAGAGATCTAAGGAAAGCACTTATGCTAAATTCAGCTGACACTTCTCACCCCAGTTCGTGTTTTCTGACAAATACTTCAACGTTGTTTTGATTTTTTTTCTCACGTTTTTCACAATTTTTGCTAAAAGGATACAAAGAAGAATTGTTTCAACAATTAATCTTGGTAGGTACTTTGACTGACTAACATGACTCTGTGTTCAGAGGTGATAGTAATATTTTTCTAAAACATGTTTTTTTTGTCATATTATGTGAGGTAAAAAAAGATTATTTTGATGAACAGTTGCTCCCTTTATCTGAGTAATGTAATGTAGATTGATGTAATATAACGCTTTTAAACACACTATTCCTAGAAAATGTTTCCCAAAAATGCATTCTGTTGCTTCAGGAACAAAATTTCCGTGGCATTCAGTTCTCTCGTAAATGTCACCAATATGTCACTAAAGATAATTTTAAAACAATAGCTCTGTGGAAATGGATAAACTGATTAGGAGACTGCCGTAATTGTCAGTTGTGTTGTAACTCAGTACGCTGGAGGGAATTCTTAGACGTCCTGTACTCATTAAAAAGGAGGGCATGATTTATTATTGTCTATAATTGCAATACTGAATCATAAACGATTGTTGCTTGTGCATGTTAAATTTGAGTGATCTTTTGTCCTGTTTCCAGTCATGTAGTACTGTAACGTAAGACTGATGATCCTGCTAGATTATTGATCGTAAAAACAAACAGAGAAAGCATCAACCCGATACAAATAGTCCCTGAGTCGAAATTTACGTAACTAAGCGAAAAGAGGAACAGAGATGCTTGGACTATCTATCACTGTAATGAATACTGTCTGCCTGCCTACCAGACCAAAGTTTGAAAGCTAATTTCATTCGTCATTGATGCTTTAAATGAATAGTTATGACAAGTGAAACAGCAGGCCTTGCTTTTACAGCTTGTTAATGCTTTACGTATTGTGTGGGATCTTGTGGAATCCCTTTCAACAGTATTTAAACATTAAAACAGCAGCTGGAGCCATTAATATCACTTTATAACAGAGTTTCTCTTTGAATCTTAAACTATAGCTACAAACGTTAAAGGGATAATTCACCTAAAAAAGCAAGTTTTGTCAATATTTTCTCATGTCGTTCCTCACCAATTGTGATTGCCAGAACTTTACCGTAAATAGTAACATTATCCCCCGGTTTCACAGACAAGGCTTAAGCCTAGTCCTAGACTAAAATGTAAATCTTAGCTGTTTCAAATGAAATAAACTTGCACTGACTGATCTTAAAATATATCAGTGACTTTCTTTTGTCTCAAGATGCGCCCTAGTAATGTTTTTTTCTAAGCATGTTTATAAAAATTACTTAAATGTCCTAATTGAACTATGGCCTAATCCTGGCTTAGTCTAAGCCTTGTCTGTGAAACCGGGCCCATAGGTTTTATAGAATCAACCTAATTTTACAGTAAAAAATATATCATATATCATTAACTGATGATATTTGATGTATATCTTATGTATATATCATTAACCTTATAATATCCTGCTACCACATTAAAACCATAATGAGAAATCCACATGATAAATCCATGTTAATCATAAGCACACCTGATGCACATTCTGTTTTCATCATGTTGTAGTTGTAGAGTTTACTAAATTATGCAGAATATACATTGTCATTTTGCTACAAAGTGATTTGAATAAACACAACATCATAAATACTGTATATGACTTCCCAACTCGTAAATATGATCTTCCCAGGAGGTTTTGAATACTATAATATACTGAAAGTGCACACAAATACAAAACATTATGACACTAAAATTATACGATAAACATACTTATATATAATTATACGGAATTATACAGAATCCCCCCTATATATATATATATATATATATATATATATATATAGGGGGGATTCCGGAAAGTCAATTTATGGTTTTTCACTGTACATTATACGATATCTACTTTTTCACTTCCCAAAACTATACATTTAGCTGTACTTCACTGTAAAATTGCAGGAAATGTCCAGTTATATAATGAAGGAACTTACCATTAACCAATAAACAGATTTTTCTGGACAAAAATTATTTAAATATTCTACAAAATATATAGGCTATATTTTTTGTGGTCTGCAGATGAAAGCGAGTTATAAAGGTTTGAAACAGCATGACAGGTAATACATTTTGGGGTGAACTGTTCCCTTAAATAGAGACCGGGAAACTCCATAAAACAGGGACTCTATGTATAGTCTATATATCAGACACAATGAGCTTCTTCTACTGTCAATCAGAATTGGCCCTGTGACCTCCCCACCAGCACCTTGACAGAGCCATAATTAGCTGTCTGCTGTCTATAATACCTCACACCTCAGCACACTCAGATGCCATGCACACATAAAAAGAGTTAAGTGTATCCCCGCCATCATTTGCTTGAAGCCTCCACATCTGACAAAACAATGTTAACAATATCACTGTTTTAAATTACATTTTATCATCTCTCTGCTCCATTTAATGCATTTGAAGTATTTTTGTATTTCTCTGGGGGTAAATGACAGCTTTGCGTCATTTGAAAGCAATGATAGTAAGACAAAAATGAAAGTCGGACTGAGAGGGAACTGTGGATCTTGAGGGATTTAGAGCCCATGATCTCATTTCCTAGTGTATTTTTAAAGCCTAGATGATCCATCTTGGGTCCATAAATCTCTCTTGCATTGGAGAGACCCATGAAGCACCTTGCGAAAGCTTGACATGAGGAGTGCAGCGCTGCTAATGAACTTTGAAATGGGACTGAGCGGCAAGGGCTATCAATTATAATAACAGCCTCCCCCTCTTCCAGACAGCGCAGCATCCGTCCCCATTATGGTCCAACACCTCCACCATGTTTAGCCTCATTAAGCAACTCTCCTCAATAAAAACAAGGGCCAAAGGCTTCATCATACTGTTGCACTGCTTGAAGTTGATAGATTTACATTTTGGCAACGTCACATATTTATATACCCCGGCAAATTTTAATATCATTATGACAAATGTCCTCAAAACTCCTGTAATGTCAGTCAAAACGCACATGGAAATACTATAGATTTGAAGTCAATACAAGAAGGAAAAAGAGTAGACCAGACGAAATCAAACTGAATAGACAGGACTATAAATACACAGGATAATCATACATAATTAGACGAACACGGCTGGACAAGAATTAACTAATGATCACATTAAACAAGGACAGGAAACAAACCAAATATGGACACAAGATGCGGGAACACATGACACACACGGCAGAGGACTGACACAATGAAGCATTTCTTTTCTAAGGAAATTTTTTTATAAGAATAAAAGAATTAAAATATTTTCTTTCGTTATGCTAACAGGACCATTGTATCACTTTTACTTTTAATCAATAAAAAAAAAAACCCATTTTAATTGACAAAATCTAAAACACACTCATAATAGTAACTGAAGTTGTTGAACTGCATTTGAATGTATTTTTAAATAAATCAATAGATATGGTGAGAGAAAGAAATATCATCGACCCTGCTTCTAAACATTTCAGCAATTGATTTAAAGCAGAAACATACAGGTGTCCCATCTTTGCTCCATTCTGATAACCAAAGGCTTTTGTTGTGCCTGAGGACTGAGACAAGCTTGTACATGTTGCTGTGATAGAGAGACAAAACTGGACAGGCAATTAGTCATGATTAATCCTTAGCAACCGGCAATTAATTATCGGGTGACATTCATAGGCCTGCTTCAAGAGGTAAGAAAACTTTTTAAGACCAGAGCAAGCAACATTTGACACTGCATTGAGAGCATGGATACCCAAATACTGCAACACATAGATACATTAAACACGACATGCAGAGGAATACAATCTACATGATAAATTATCATGTCGAGACGACATTCTTTATTACAGCCGCTGAGGAACAAAAGCCCACTGCTGAGGTGAAAGGATCTGAAAGATATTACAGTAGACACATTACATAAAATAAATCACAAAATAATGTAAGATGATATATGTGGCTAGTTTATACAATTAAAGGTGAAGTGGGTTGCCAACTATGGGATTCATTTTGTTGAGTTTGCAGACTGTTCCAGTGACTAAAAAGCAATGACGAGGCCTCAAGGGACAAAGCTTTTCACGTAGCCGATGGTTCAGCAAATTTGTAACTGGTTCATTTTAAAGTCCTGTCAAAAGTTGCTTCCCTGAAATCGTTTGTGTGGTTCTTTCCTCTGATGAGGTGTTTGTTTCCCGAAGACAGAGATTATGTCAACATAAGCAGAGCTGTTTTTAGGAGAGGCAGACGAATGGGCCCATGGGAACCTATCAGAACATGGTGACAAAAAATAGCTGTTCTCTGGGGCCACACTTAGACTGAAGTGACATGATCTCCTGGTTTTCAAAACATGAGATCAGCTGCTTTCTTGAGCCAAATCTTTATCTCCACCATCTGCCAGTGCGATTCAGTTAATCCAAAATAAATGAGTGATGTAAAAGATTCAATTTTCAAGAAGAGGCTTCTTTTGTTTTTTGAGGCTTTGGCTATTATTTTTCCTGAGCTTATATAAATAAGTATCAAGCTGTACAATAGTAATAGAATGTATTTCTTAACTAACAATGGCTGCATGACAAATATACAGTAAATACAGGGGTGATGATGGCGCAGTGGATAAGACACATGCCTTTGGTGTGAGAGACCCGGGTTCGAATCCACTGTGAGACACCAATGTGTCCCTGAGCAAGACACTTAACCCCTAGTTGCTCCAGAGGCGTGCGACCTCTGACATATATAGCAATTGTAAGTCGTTTTGGATAAAAGCGTCAGCTAAATGAATAAATGTAAATAACTGAAATATTGTGATGTTTTACTTTTTTCTGGCAAAATTGATAATTACATGCTCATTCTTGTTTTAAAAGAATAGTTCAAGCAAGGTTCGTTGTGTTTCTTCTCTGGAACTCAACAAGACTCAACAATTAAAAAACAAAAAAAAAAAAAAACCTAGTTGCTCTTTTACATATAATGAATAAGACTGGAAACTGGGGTAATCCAGCTCTAGAATGACAAAAATGCACCATAAAACTATCATAAAATTGGCCCTTGTGTGTTGTATCCAAAGTCTTCTGAAACCATAAAAGAAACAATCTAGATCATGTCATAATTCACAAAAAATCTTCTTGATATCTGCCTTAGCTTTTTGGCACCTTCATTAGAGCAGAAGAAATGTTTTATTATTATTTCTTTTTAACAAATCAGCTGATTCACAAAGCCGGTTTGAATGATTCATTCTCAGATTGGACTCACCGAGTTAAAGGGATCGTTCACCCAAAAATGAAATTGTCATCATTTACTTACGCTCAAGTTGTTCAAAAATGTAAGTTTCTTTCTTTTGTTGTGCACAAAAGAATATTTTTTTGAAGAATGTTGGTAACCGCTGGTTGGAAAAAATACTATGGAAGTCAATGGCTACCGTCAGCTCTTTAGTTTGACCTATCCCTTTAAGAATCCATTTGAATGCATTAGAATTTGTATTCTGGTCTGTTTTGTGTGTTTTTCACACACAAAAAAAACTTACACTTACACTTACTTCAAAAGACTTGAAATATAATGCATGTCAGGCCACTTTTATGATTTTTGTATGGTGATTTTGCCTGCTTTTTGAAGCTTGAAATCTTCAGTCTTCATTCATTGTAACTGCATATTAAAAGCGCAACCAGTACATTACTCAACATTTTTCCTTTTGTGTTCCATGGAAGGAGGTCATAGTCATAAGTTTGGGACGACATAAGTGTGAGTACACTAATGACAGAGGTATTGGGTGAACTGTTCCTTCAAGGCATTTCTAACAAACAAATACGAAGTGGAAGCAATGTGATTCAATA
Organism: Barbus barbus; assembly: GCF_936440315.1. Lineage (NCBI taxonomy): Eukaryota > Metazoa > Chordata > Actinopteri > Cypriniformes > Cyprinidae > Barbus > Barbus barbus. The sequence continues at coordinate 16,189,721 of NC_136753.1, forward strand.
TCACTATGACCTCCTGTCAAGAGATGTAAAATCAGGACATGTTAAATTAACACACACTAAGCTGTCCAGAACAGCTGTATGCTGTCCATGTAAATTAAGACAGGATTTGTTCAAGTGTTACTCCATCAGCTTTAATTTTAGTGCTTGAATGCAGATGTATGTTGCACAACCACACCATAGACTTGAGGCAGAAAATAATAAGGGAATGTTCTCATTAGTGAAGAGGTAGAGAAGGCCAGAAGGTGTCTCAATTATAATACCTACAATTGACACAAAAGTGAGAGACAGTACCGTTATGCACTTGAACTGGTCAAAGCTTTTGGGTCTGACTGCCTCTTAATCTTGGACTGTTTCTGTGGCAGTGCCTTATCCTTCCAATAGATCTTATTGCATCTTTTTCACTGTGATGCAGTGTAATATAATGCCATTAATGAAGAGACTCTTTTTGTTAGGTGTAGATCAGGCCCTGAGAACTGACCAATTATCTAAATTAACATCCAGTAATACTGATAAAATAATCCGAAAAATACTAATATGCATTAATAGCATAGTTCCCCACTCACTATTTGTTTTTTGGATTAAGGCCTCGACAGAAAAAAAAAGTCACATTTGATTAATTTTTGCAATTTGAGTGTAAGTGATCACTTGAACTCAGTTATGTCCTGATACTGATTTGCTCTTTGCCTGAATTAGTTTGACAAAGTACTGTAATGTTTTTATTAATTAATCAATAATATGGATACAAAATGATTAATCGTGATTAATTGCATTCAAAATAAAAGTTTATGTTTACATACTATATGTGTGCACTGTGTATATTTATTATGTATATATAAATACACACACATATGTATATTTAAAAAATATATATTTGTATGTACACTATATAATTTATATTATATATAAATATAAATTTTTAGATATAAATCTAAAATATTTTTCCTTAATATTTATGTATGTGTGTGTATTTATATATACATAAATATACGCAGCACACACACACATATGTAAATATAAACTTTTATTTTGAATGCGATTGTTTTGCAGCCCTAATAAATAAATGAAATAATTAATTGGTAATTTGTTAATAAGACTTGGTATTTAACAGGATTTGTGTATTAAACAAAACTGTGCTGACAGCTTTTAATGGCGTGATTTGGCATACAAGGTGGGATCCGATATTCAATATTATAAATTGTTCATATTTTCCAAAGTTAGTTCATAAAGACAATTATATGACTATATGAGTCAGTTGTCCAAATATTTGACCATGTCGTGTATGTATCTAAAAGAATATGTGTCCCTGTCCTGTTCAAGTAAACATTGTTGGTTATATTGGCAGTTACGAAGGTCAGTTCATCTAACCCTTACGATATCAACAGGAAAGAAATATAGAATGTTTGTTTGTGGTTTGTAATAATGTTCTATTTGAAATGATTCTGCTATAGCTAACCTTCTTTGGCTATAGCCTTATACAGCTGTGATGTGTATAAATTAATTAAGAAATAATAATAAATATGCAGTGAGATGTTATGTACAATCTTTGGTTAATGAAAAATACATTATTTTCTTCCTACAGTGGGTGGACGTCACAGCAATAACAAAGGACACTAGCTAAAGCACTAGATAAATGATTTATATCTACCATGTCAATATACTGAGAATGTAGCACAGTTTATTGTTTCATAACTAGTCTTTTAATATTTAGAAGACATCTGCAAGCTATGATCAGAAATGAACAATAGCAAGCTAATAAAGCTGCAAAAGCTTTCAGGCATTTGTAAAACATTAACGTTTTGAATGACATGAGAATGCAAATAATATGCGAGTAAATAATGAGAGAATTTTCATTTTGCAATGGACTAGCCCTTTAATGTGGTTTAAGACTTTTCATATCTTTTCAGTCGGAAAGGATATCAGGTCTTTTTGCAGTGTTCATGCATTACTGAAGGGTTCTGCACTGCCAACTATAAAAGTTAACCCACTTAACCTCCACAAATTGAATAAGCAGAGAATTATTGAAGTCTTCCTTCACACCTTCCCCTGTTATATGCATTATCCCATGTACTGTTTGCATTACTGTACTCTGTGAGCGGATGGTTTCTCATTCTTCTCCTTCAGTGACTCAGCATCACAAGCATAATTGGAATTATTGCACAACCAGTTGATCCTTTATTGCACAATCCATAAATTAGAATGCCGCACTGGGGTGAATGAGCATCCGCTTAATGCTAATTATGGTCAAGTTATGCCCCGACAAATCTCTAGTGCTTATCAGTCACCATTCCAGCTGACCTCACTGAACCCTTCAATCGGACCGCTTGGATCAAGCAAAGGGTTTTACTTGGTGTTGCAGAATAACACGGAGATTAAACTGATTGCATTTTGATTGCCTTTACTTGTTTTTCTAATTAGATTGAGTAGGTTCAGATGGTTTTGGGAATAGATAGAAGCCCTGCAGTAAGTATTGGATTTTGTAATGCAAAGTGTGCATCTTAAAATCTGTGATCCTCAACCAAGAAAAAGCTATAAATAGATATTTTATGTTTATAAATATATATTATAGCTTTAGTTTTAGTAATTAATTTCAAGTTGTCTTTTGTTTTTATCTTACAACAGCAAAAGCACAATTAATTCTTGACCACAAAGGTAAAATTGTGCATTCTTTTTTAACAAAAACTATTATTATTTCAATACATTATCTTGCTTAGCTCTGTTAAAGATGAGAATGTAAAATAGAAATCTTTTATATCAATGTATAGTTACAAAGAGATTTTCTCAATATTTGGATTTTTTTGCACCCTCAGATTCCTGATTTTCAAATAGTTGCCTCTTGGCCAAATATTGTCCTATCCTATCAAACCTCACATCAATGGAAAGTTTGTTTATTCAGATTTCAGTTGATGTGTAAATCTCAACATAAGAGACTTCTTTAAAAAAACAATAAAAAGCCCAGGCTCAACCAGCTCTGATTTTGCAGTGCCACCATGCAGTTAGAACAGACAAATGCCCACTGGCACAGCACTGAAATGGAAAACTGAAATAACTGAACAGATCATGGCTTCCCTTCAACATTAACCAAAATAATTAATTAATTGTCTTAACTATTATAGAATAAGGGGAACTTTGATGATATACACAGAGAAATGTGTTGTACAGCCTTAAAAAGAAAAGCACAGCAATTTTGCATACCTCTGCAGAGCTACAAAATCCATTTGAGGTTGTGTTTTCTGGAAGAGTCTCCATTTTAACTGAATGTAGGTTAAATAATTGAATCATTGTCTCTCTAGATTTTCAGCTTCAAGTTTATTCACAAATAATCTTCAGGCTGTTGTGTCTGAGATTTCTTTACATTTCTCAAAAGGCAAGAAGTATTAGATACTCTCTGCTGCTGGAGAGCATCGGGTTTGAGGTGCATGTCATATGATGCTCCTTCAAATCTAATTGCATGCATTCAGCTCTCTCTGAAGGAGTCTAAAGTTCCAGGAAGCATTTATGCACACGGGAACGGTCTATTATGAATATCCAAATGAAATTTTAGAGGTTTTGAAATACTAATTCTTAAGGCATCTAATGTAAGCATAGAAAAAGACTCCCTTAGCTTGAGCACACAGTGTCTTTAATTTCGTCCTCTTGTGAAGCTGATGTACTAGTTTTGATACAAATGTGTACACAACACAAGGATGCTTGGATGAAGCTCACACGAGTATACATAAAAAGCTTAATGTGATCTAAATGCCTCATGAATGTTTAATTTAGAAAAAATTATAAAATTTTCGGTTGCATCCAAATGCTTTTGCAGTTGGTTCTGTTCTCTGAGACTGCACTTTATGTGAACTTTTAGTGTTGTAATTCATCAAAAACCAATAAGCCATAATATGAAAACAGAAAGAGTTTATAAACCCACTGTCAATAGACCCTTCTCTAAAGACTTACAATTATATTGGGAGAAGCAGGCTCATGATTATTGTGCATAATAAAATTCAATTCAGTCGGGAGATCAAATTATGTATACAAAACAATAATCACATCAATATGTGCAGCATTTCATTCCCATAAAATGTCATAATAGAACCCATAAATCTGAACTAATCATATTGGCAACTGTGTTGTGTGTTATTTATTTCTACATGTAATGAGATTGAGTAATTGTTTTCCATCTCTAAGTTGAAGTATCCCATTTACATTTATATTGCCACTTATACTAATACTGCTTGGTGGGGTCAACCCTGAGTTTATAATGTGTCGTGGAGACTGCTTCACTGGCTTTTTGTGCCAATACGCCTCTGAGCCCTCATCTGTTCACCTCATGGCCTTTGGATTAAGCTCATGGCCTAAAGTAAAATCAGTTACCTTGGAACAGATTGAACAGCTGTACGTTTCTAAACTTATGTGTGATTAAACGGATAGTTCACCCAAAAATGAAAATTCTGTCATTAATTACTCACCCTCGTGTCGTTTCAAACCCGTTTCGTGTCGAGTCAAAAGTTTTCAAGAGTCAAATACTTTTTGTGTGCAAAGAAAACAAAAATACAACAATTTCTTCGTATGCATTATGGTATGAACGTGTGTTGAAGACTGACAGGGGAAAGAAAAAAATGTTGTATAAAGTCATTATTTTTGCTTTCTTTGCACACAAAAAGTATTCTCATAGCTTCATAAAATTAAGGTTGAACAGTTTTATCGATGTCCTTACTACCTTTATGGGCCTTGAACATGGTAGTTGTGGTGCTTTCAGGGTCAGAAAACTCTCAGATTTGATCAAAAATATCTTAATTTGGATGAAGGGTTTGGAACAACATGAGGATGCGTAATTGATAACAGAATTTTTATTTTTGGGTGAACTATCCCTTTAAGGTAGTAGAATAGTCTAAATAAATTATTTGTTCAGCCATAAAGATTTTTACGTGCTGTACTGAAACTTTGGTATTTGGTAAATGTAAGAAAAGGGGAGATGCACGACTAAACTGAACTTTTACCATTTAGACGAGGTCACAGTTGGAATTATAGATCTATTATATTGGCATTACACCATGGAGCTCCACAATGTCTAAATGAACAGATCTTTCTGACAGTGACCTTTTATTATTCGTGGGATTGTTTCCAAGTTTAACTGTATTTGCTGCAGATATGTTCATTGCACACACAACAATGAGCTTTAAAGGAAAAGTGAATTATTTCATTTTTAAAATGTCTATACATTATAACTTTCGAATTGTAATTGGTTTCCTACCAATCATGTCTTTTTCTCTTTCATTTATTTATTTTTTAACAGAACAATTAAGTCTGACAAGCTCTTTTCAGTTGAGAATAATTCTCTCCTCTAAGTAATGCTGATATTGAATTTATGATCCATATTGTTAGAGTTTTAAATTATTAGTTGTGTTTAAGCATAAACGTCCAATTTTTCAACAAATGGAAGAGGCACATTAAATCTAAACTCATTTGTGTATTTCTACCCAGATGCTGTCACCTCTCACAACCCTGATCATCTCCAGAGAGAAACTGCCACTCAGAATACACATGTAACGCTGGACTTAAAGGCATCATAGAGTATTGTGAAGATATTTCACTGGAACTTGACTGTATCGTCTTTATTGCATCTATTTTGTGTTTTATTTCTTTGTGTATTTATTCATGCTCAGTGTCAATTATCGTTTATTAATGTATTCAGCTAATAACTGTTGTCAGAGCACATATCACATATGAATGAAATCAAATTATGTGCAGTGCAAGAGAAGAAACTAGAAACACTGTACACCAAAATCTTGACATATATCTGGATATCAACTTACCTTTGATTATTCGTGGGACACCAGTGTGTCCTGAATCTGAAATGTTATTGGTTGATTGATTTGTTTTGTTTTTGTTGCATTATTGGGAACTATTTATGAAAATCAAAACATAAGAATAATTTTAATTTTCATGTCTAGGCATAAATGTTTGGCTTGTCACAAACTGCTTTGAGAACATTCCATTTGAAAAGTAAAAGTTCAGTTTTTGTGGGTGTGTTTGTGCCACTGATTTACATAATTTCAAAATTTAGTTGGTGCTAAAACAATACAAGCAGTGTGTGCAAATAAATAAGAGGGGAGCAATTAATTCTTAGGGAATTCCGTCTTTGATCTTTCAAGCAAACTTTCTTTAGGCGTTTAAATTGATTTGTGTGAATGTGTGAAATAGCTATCCAACTTGCTTTCATGCAAGGCTGTAATGATTTGTAACTCTCAAAGCATCAAATAGGCTGTATTGATTATAACCTTACTCCAGAAACCTGTGGTTTTCAGCTTGATCATAATTTCTGAATTTCCACTCAGGCATGCCTTCGGAATCAAGATGTTCTGTGAAAAACAGCCATAACAGTGTGTTGCATGCACATTATCACAACCGTGGGTAGATGTTTTCTTAAAACTCCTGCTGAACCTTTCAAGGTCTCATGAGTTGCATAAATAGTGTGCCTGCTATTGTGACTGTAGTGCTTTCCAATTTCAGAAGAGAGCTTTTTTAGTTGAGTTCAGTTTGAATTGGTGAGTAGTTTAGAATGCCTTCAAAATATCTTATATAATTTGAAGGCAAAAAATGAAATTGTGATGAAACAGTAATTGTGATCTTAAAATGTGACTTTATATTTTTCAATTCCAACTTAATTTCTCATAATTACAACCTACTTCTTGCAATTATGACATTATATTTCACAATTGTTATTTTACAGTATGCAATTTTATTTCTCACAATGTGATTGTTTGTATTAACATCTTATATGATCACAATTAAGTGTTTTATTACTCTGAGAACAAGCTTAACATCAGTTGAAGGTGAGCCAAATAAGCACTCCAGGGGTCTTTCTTCCACTGTTAATTCTTCACTGTCACTTTAAGTTTTTCATGTTTTTTTTTTTTTATTATTATATTCATATAGATGGATCACATGCCATCTTGTCTTTTTTCAGTTTTTGTTAAACTTGACTTGACAGATAGTCGTAATATTTCACCTTTGATTTTAAAAGATATCAATGAATGCACAAAATGTGTGGTTAGTGCCCTCGCAGTAAAACCGTTTTGGCCTCTCATAATTCCTTTAGGATAACACCTGCCATTACTTTGCTGGCAAAGTTCTGGTATGTTTTATCATGGCAGAGGTAAAGCAATGAATAGTTCAGCTCAGCCAAGAATGGGCTAGTGTGGTCATGCAGAACAGCATATTCAGAGACTGATGGGGATTTTAAAGAATTGCCTGGGGGACAGACAGGGTCGCACCCCCATTTCCTTTAACTGAGGTGGATATGTGTACAAAGATTGCCTGTCTGTAATGCTGCCTCTTCATTTTATAAGTGCCATTGGTCATAAATGAAAAGTAGGAAATACAAAGTATGTGCCACGTGTTGGTTTCCGTTTAGTTCCTGCTTGTCCTTATTTGGTTTTTCCTGTCCTAGTTTAGTTAATCATCGTTTATTCCATTCACCTGTTTTGTATTAATCATCTTGCTTGCTCTTTTGTTCTTGTTCCTTTATAAGTCCTCAGTTCTCCCTTTGTCTTTGCCTGAGTTTAATGTTATTTAACGTTCATTAAAGGAAAGAGTGTGTTGATGCTACTTCGTTCTCGTGATCCTTGTTTATTTTTACTACAACCACTAAGTCCCGTAACAGTATAAACACGATAAATGTCCCAACTGGTTAAAGATGAACAATATTACTGAATCACTTGCAGCCTGATTAAAACAGTTACTGTTTTGTAACTTAAATGACCAAGTTCATAATAATAATAATGAGAAAGTGATGCTGAATCATTTTTATGGCTGGCTTTCTTCTATGCTGACACATTTGCGTATGTGAATCAATCATATTATGTACTTTATATTCCTGCCAAAGGTCAGAGAATATTTCAATAACATCACATTCATAATATACATTCATCTTTATATACAAGCCAAGAAACTTTTGTCTGAGGATGTCTTGAGAAATATAACAATAGACCTAGCTGTGATTTTAATATAGCTAATGTTTTCAAAGCACACAATATATTTTTATAATATATACAACAATTCGTCATCAGTACATCTTAAATTTGAATGAAACTTCCTGACCCTTGGTTGGTTGACTTTTTCTAATCTTTGACTTTTCAGCTAATTTTAATTTGGTGAACAATTTCTTTAATATGTTTGCTGTTGAACATTTTCATATTTCTCCTAGACACTAAAACAAAGAAAAACCCTGGCCCTTAGTTGATTTTTCCTAATCTTATTAGATTTGTGAATTTTATTAGATCTGTAAATTTGGTAATATGTGTTCTCTCTAAAAAATAAAAAAAAAAGTATTATAATAATTTTAAAATGCAATTCTCTGATGGGTGAACATATAGTATAGTCTTACTAGTTTAAGTCAGATTTTTGTTCTCTCTTATTTTTCAAACTGACCTTAAATATAAGCAACGTTACATATTGGATATTAATCAGTGCTAAAAAATAGTGAATATGGTCCGACAGAGGTAAGAGCTTACATGTATATAATAGGTTTCTAGTGGGTCTTGAATAGGTCCTCATACTGGGATCTCTAGGACCTCAAATTTAAATAATGTATACATATAGATGAGCATAAAATATCCAACAGCCCAAACCGTCCTTATGAGCAAAACAGAAAAAAGCAGTCTCAGCAACCCTAAGCAGCATAAGCTTTAACCAGATGTTGACCCCTAAGTACAAAATTCATTTGGGATGAGACTTTAGCCAAACTACAGGCTCTTTTTAATCTTTCATGAGTTCTGTACCTGCTGAAGAGTGGCGAGACATTGCAAGCTGCATTGCATAAACTGTTGTGTAATGCCTTGAAAGGTTGAACCCTACATGTCTTCTTGTGATCCTTTTTAAGGGCACAGAGCCTTTTTTCTTACAGGTTTATAACTGCATTTGTGCTTCCTCTAAAGCACGTCCTTGTTCATGTCTCCCAAGTGTCCATTAAATAACCCAGACTTTTGGCAAAAATGCTGAGTAATGGGCTTTTCAGGCTTGAATTTGTTGCAGGTGGCAGAGAGAACTCAAAGCGCTGCAACTTCAGAAAACTCATGCAAACAGAAAAAGCACCAGCAAATAAAGAAAACATCTCCGTCAATTTGACAGCAGGTGCTGCAAATGCTCACAACACAACCAAATAAAGAAACGCACTGCAAATGCTCACAACACAACCAAATAAATAATTTTATTTGCAGCGCCTTTCTTTTTTTGGTTGTGTTGTGAGTATTTGCAGTGATTTTCTTTATTTGTTGGTGTTGTGAGCATTTGCAGTGCGTTTCTTTATTTGGTTGTGTTGTGAGCATTTGCAGTGCATGTGTTGTCAAATTGACAAAGTTGTTTTCTTAATTTGCAGGTGTTTTTTTCTATTTGCAGCGCGTTGAGCTCTCTCGGCCTCCGTATGCAGGCCCTATTGAAACTATAAACTTAATCCCAGACGTATTATTCCACTGTTCATACAGACAGCTTTCAATATTTTACATTATACATGTGTAAATGTAAATAAGAGTGCAAACAGCTGAAAAAAACTAACCACTGAAATGTGTGGAACATCCATTAAGATGCTATAGATATTTCAAGAAAAAGTCTCATTAGCACTTTGACCATTTAACAACAAAAGACAAAGACCAGAGAGTACAGAAAAGTGCAGCAATTATTATATTTCACCTGAGTCTTTGTGTTTTGCACTCTACCCTTCTCAAATGTAAATTAAAATGAATTAAAACCACTCTAAATCCACTGGTGGAGTTCTTCTTTCAGCGATCACTGTTTCAGCCCGCTTAGTATTAGAGGCCTCTTGCAAGGGCTTGCTATTAAAAGGACAATTTCAAGATAATTTCAACAAAGCCAAATCAGCAGAGGATGTTCAGGAAGATCTCTCAGCTCACACAAACAAGGGATTTGCACCTGTTGCCTTTGTCTCCATGGATACATTTAATGCACCCTCAACAGGCACTGAATGTGTGCAGACTGAGAAACACTAATGCTAGAAATTATTCACATCTGCACCTAATCATTTGCCTCTGTAGTACCATGGAAACGCAATTGAATTGCAAGAAAGCAGAGCACAACCATGAAATTTAGCAGATCTGTGGTAATTTAGTATGGCTTAACCTGTCAGATCACAGCGAGTGAGTGAGATTATTCTGTCATTTAAAACAAGATCCAGGTCCATTGCATGTGTTTTAGCTTCAGGCAGACAGGAGTTGAATAAACTATATAAAATGTAGACTAGTATTATCTGGTTTCGGGTAGACAGAAAAAAATGCCATAGACACATCAGATCATTGTGAAATGCACTGCAGTTTTTTTTTTCTTCAAGTCATCCTAGTAGGCTATTGTGAATCATGTAAGGAGCCATTCACATGTTTCATTCCTGAATAAATCAGCACCCCTGAAGGAATCGTCTGCATATAAAGTCACACCAGAGGTGTTCAGCTGGGATCAGGACTTGGCTTCATGCAGACCAGTCAAGTTCTTCCAGACTGACTGAATCAATCACGTCTTTTTGAACCGTGCCTTATACACAGATATATGTAGTACTCTCTTCACAGTGAAATGAGAGAGACAGAGACAAGACTTAGCGGTCATTAGCCACTTTAAATCACAGTAGTCATTAACACATATAAATACTTAAATCAAATCACAGTAAACAAATAAATAGATAATCATATATACAGAAATGTTGCAGATCTTCCACACATCTGGATTTACTCATAAATATCTCAGATCAACTACTCAGGTAAGTATTTCAGGTATGTAAAACAACACAAATGACTTGGATAAACTTCTCTAACAGGTATTAAAATTACACAATTACAAACAAATTATTAACACATTAATAAATTTAACTAACCCTGTCAGTGAATGAGAGAGACAGAGACAAGAGTTAGTGGTTGCCCAGGCGGTCCTCTTTTGTTGTCTGAGGATGCGCTGCAGTTGTCACAGTAACTCTACTCTTTCTCAACTGCCACCAGGAATTCGGAAAATGCAGCTGGACTGTCCAGTGCAAACTCATTATAACACATGAAAGTAATTTAAATTAAACTTATATACACATGTAAATAGAAACAGACATACATAAATACATAAAATATATACAAATAATTTAATATTTTTATGACACAAACTCTATGCAGCAGGGTGGTCACACACACACACACACACACACATATATACAGGCCTATACATTTACATTTACATTTATTCATTTAGCTGACGCTTTTATCCAAAGCGACTTACAATTGCTATATATGTCAGAGGTCGCACGCCTCTGGAGCAACTAGGGGTTAAGTGTCTTGCTCAGGGACACATTGGTGTCTCACAGTGGATTTGAACCCGGGTCTCTCACACCAAAGGCATGTGTCTTATCCACTGTGTCATCACCACCCACTGTGCCATATACAAAGCCACTCTTGAAAAAAAAAGAAGTCTGACCCTTTTATGTAGGCTAAATAAAATTGTAATTAAAAGTCTTACAAGAATCATTACCAGCAACTGACAATTGACTTTAAAGGAACACTCCACTTTTTTTGAAAATTGGCTAATTTTCTAACTCCCGAAGAGTTAAACAGTTGAGTTTTACCGTTTTCGATTCCATTTAGCCGATCTCCGTGTCTGGCGGTAGCACTTTAGTGTAGCTTAGCATAGATCATTGAATCTGATTAGACCGTTAGCATCTCGCTCAAAAATGACCAAAGAGAAGGAATGATACTCTCATTCCGGCGTAATAATCAAGGAACTTTGCTGCTGTACCACGGGTCCAGCAGGCGCAATGATATCACACAGCGCCTAAAAGTAGTCCCCAGCCAGGTAACTAGTTAGGATATACGATATACACTATATTGCCAAAAGTCATTTGACAGCACTAATATATATATATATATATATATATATGTCTTTTCCAAAAGATAAATTGACTTCACCTGCAATCTATGAGATTTGATCTATGAGAACTGATCTTGCTTTGGTCATTTATTAAAGGAACATTTAACCACGCTCAAAGCAGCTGAGGGAGATACCGCCATCTTACTTGCCCACTTCTTGCATGGTGATACTCCAATTTGCAAATACAACCTTTACAAGGTTTTTAGACATGAAAGAATTGGTGGTAAATTTTAAATTAACAATCAGGTGAATGTTGCTCCTTATTTGAGGTATACTGATATAACTGAGCAAGATTAATCTAATCTTCTAGCACATTGGTGTTTTGTAATCTTAGACTTTTTCATTACTTGCAAATGTTTAGGAGGTTTAAACTGTTGTTTTTCATCTTTGTCGCCTTTCTGCATCATCTGGGTCAAAGACGACAACCACCTTCTAGCCATGAGGAGAAGTCGAAAAAACTGTCAAGGACTGCAAAGCTACTGATCTCATTTGATGATACCCTGGCAAAACTTTATTCTAAAGCATACTTTTTATTAAATACAAGGTACATTATCCTGCTATTATTATTAAGAAGCTCCTTTACATTAAAAAATCAAATAAAAAAAAAGAAACACAGCGACATTACACAACCGGAGGATTTATAATTCACTTGTTCTCTCTTAATAGTATCAGTTGTTTTGCTAGCACTTTACATCTCAATACAAATAAACATTTACCCCTTCCGTCTATAAACGCTTGATAGCACTGAATATAGAATAGTTGATGTAGGGAATAGGATGTTCTTGTATTTAAACATTTATAAACTTTTAAATGCCTATAGCCTTTGTGAACATGACCAAATGACATGTTTTGTCCTCTTCATTTTTTTAGAATGATTTTTTCAGTGATAATTGTTGCCTTTTAATATTTAAGCTTTTTTTATTTTAGAATATTAAAAATCTCATTAGAAATATAAAATGTTAAAAGTGTACTGTTTTGTGTGCACCTGCTCTGGTCAGGCTGAACTGGCCTTAGAAAAATCTGGAGCCATTTGAAATGAGAGGCAACCACTACATTTTAACAAAGACTGAGGATACCAAGACATGTCACTCGTATTGTTTTGAATGGGGAAAATGCAACGCTCAACTCACCTTATTTTGCAACGCGGAAGTAAATACGATGACGTACTTCCTTATAATGTGTTAGACTTCCGTTTCGCTACCTTGTAGGTAAGGACTAAGGAGCGATGTGGGGAGAACACACAGAGAACACTGTTAAACGCCGTGATGGTAAATATTTACCACACCCGCGGTGTATAACACAGTGGGAGGATGAAATGAAAAAGTGGCCTGCCATAACTTATGAGGACATTTTCAATTATTTTGTGTTGTCGCTCGGAGTAGACGGGTTTTCGATGCGGAATTATAAAAGCACTGAGGCATATCAGTACCTGCACAGCGGAAAAGTCGGTCGAGTGCTGGTACATGAAATAGACAGCGATTTCGTGTTTTTAAAAGCAGACGTGAATGCAAGTCAAAGTGGCGCAAATGTGCATTCAGCTTGCAAATGATGACATGTTTTATCTCTTTCATCTGTGAAAGCACTTGTTGATAGTTTTAAATTAGTAATGAAATTTTTTGGCCCTTATCCGTAAACTGATTACTGTACTGTGCAGCATTAGGTCGGATTAATAGCATCCAAAATAAGTTATAAAATAACTTAAATATGTGTTTACTTTTGTTCCATGAGTTTTGAAAAAGTGACGAATTTGTGTTTATTTACCTAGCACTGCTAAACTGTATCATTTTCAGTGTGTGTGTGGGGGGGAATCAAAATAAATTGCACCTTGACATTATGATTTGTGTTTGTGTGTGTGCATATACAGGGAGAAAAAAGTAATATAAGATCTTGAAAATATTTGTGTACAAATAGTATAATGGTCTGTGCATTGAGGAAAGCACACTGAATAATTCAAAACAACTACACAATGTATCAAATTAAATTAGTAGTGATTAAATTACTAAATTAGCAGCAGTGAATTTGTGGTTTTATATACACAATACTGTACAATAATAATGTACAACTGATTATTTCTAGAACCACTGTCAAATCAGTGGAGTTCAACATATGGAAATTTCAGTGGTTTCTTTAAGTGTAAGGCTTTTAACCAAAGCCGACGAGCTTCCTCGCCCTTCGGAGGTGCGTGCAAATCATAGGGTGCCCCACATCCACATTCAGCTCTTGTGCGTGGATTATGATCAAAACAAATGTCTTGCAGGTATTTTTTACGTTTGAACCAGCTATTATGACACCCCCTAACTGCGCAAAGTACGCCAGTATTTCTGTAGTCCAAAACTACGTAATCACAAGACAAAGTGCTTTACCGGAAATCTGACACATTATAGTTCGAAAATGGCGGCGTCCGCGTTTACATGAAAAATAAGGTGAATAACATGGCCGCTCAATCGCAGGAAGCCCCGCCTTCTGAATGAAAGAGCCAATCGCTAATCAGTAAAGTCAGCGCGTCACTGCAGCTGCAGTTAGAAGCCCCGGTTGCTATAGAAACAGTTAGAGCTCTGAGACACGCTCAGGACTGAGCATGCGCACTGGCTGATCTAGCCTGAAAAATAAGCTTTTTATATCACTATTTGAGCAAAAGAAAACATTTATGACCCAGCTGTTCTCCGATTTCATTGGTGATTTCAAATAGGAAATTTAATCGTAAATTTATTAAACAGTTTTGGAGAATTTGATGTTTCCCCACACAAAGTGATAGGAGCTGCACTTGGATGCCCAAGATGCGTTTCAAAGATGGCCACCGAGTGACAGGACTTGTCTTAAAGAGACTTTGATTTTAATCACAATCCAAACAAAGAGGCACGAGCATTTTTTCTCTCTGTTTTTTTTTTTAAATTATTATTATCAATTCAATCGTACTGTTTAAAGCAAACAGAATGGTCTGACTTTTGCTTTCTGAAATTATGCTAAAAATTTAAATTCACTCTCTGCCAGTAGGTGGTGCTAGGAACAGCAGCTATAGGCCTAAATAGCATTTCCATGGTTACTGCTGTAAACAAAGCAGGGCTGCGTTTATAAACACTATTTTAATATGATATAATCCCGTCTCTAGCCTCTGTTAATGCCCTTTTTATAGATTTTGTAATATTTCCATATACTTCCAGAGTTGAAGCAATGCAATAAAAAAACCAAGGGCCGCTGTACCTGAATGATGGACCCAAAAACAATTTCCTAAATAAATAAAATTATAGGCTATGCCAGATTGCCAATCCAGCCCCGCATGATCCAGCACCTCTTCCTGTGAAATGTTTTGCTTGAAAAGTGTATTTGAGATCTATCTTGGGTCAATATGCATTTTTAGTTCAAATGCATTTAGACTGTTAACAAGACAGCATTAGGCTATATGTCGTGACGTCGGCGGCCCATTATAACATGCCATTCTTTAGATGCGCACTGGCTGATCTAGCCTGAGGAATAAGCTTTTTATAACGCTATTTGAGCAAAAGAAACAACATTTATGATACAGTTGTTTTCCGATTTCATTGGTGATTTCAAATAGGAAATTTAATCGTAAATTTATTAAACAGTTTTGGAGAATTTGATGTTTCCCCACACAAAGTGATAGGAGCTGCTCTTGGATGCCTGAGAGGCGTTTCAAAGATGGCCGCCGTGTGACAGGACTTGTCTTAAAGAGACTTTGGTTAAAATGCGAGCGCAAACTAGATTGCAATTAAGCGAGTCGGCGATTGATTGTGAGTACACTCTTCACCTTGGATTTGAGGATCTTCTTTTAATCAGTATTTTTCGTGACAGTTTATGCAGGGGAAATTATTGTCTCATGCGTGTACGGTACAATGAGAAAATAAATACGCATTCACAGTCTGTTTTAAGTTTGCTAATACATAAATCAACAATGATCGGGTCTGAATTTTATATATTTTCTGACGGTTATGTTCCACTACACAAGTGATATCCTCCGACATCTTAACTGATTAATAAATAATACGTTATCACCAATACTACTCCGATCACCAACACAACTTTTCAGTTTAATTAGTCCAGAAATCTATAACTGTCTAATTGTGCATGCATTAGCCTTACTTACTTACTTTGTTATGTTTAAAATATAACAACAACAACAATAATATTAAGAATAATAAATAAAAATGGCTATGGAAAACCATATGTATTAGGAAAAAACTACATTTACGCTCCGTTTCCAAACAGTTAAAATTACAATTTCTGAAAGCGCTCCACAAGACATGTATGATTGTATTACTGGATGCTCGAAATTGAACGGGAGAATGCACGTTTTAAACATCTTATTGTACAGGTAAGTTAATTGCCGTTCTAATCTAGTGTGTTGCTGCACTGTAAAACACACATAGGCTACAGACAGTAGTGCAAACAATACATCACGCGCAGATCGCGAGCACAGAATCATTCAGCGCGAAAATGTATTGTCAACACTGTTCTGTGATTTCTCAATAAAATAGCTTAGAAACTGAAAAGTTCACGCATATATTTCTTAACAACTAAATCCCACAGCTTCACGTTCACTAATAGTAAGAGAGACGCTGCCAGGTAGAATTAATTCACACACGCAATCGTTCTCACTAATGCATTCATTCATATGAATGTAATCTTTACTGTGCTACTTATCTGTATCTGATTTAGAACGAGCAGAAATCTGTGAGAAATATAACGAACCAAAGACGAAAGAACTGATAAAAAATAAGCTGTTATAGGAACTATGTGTTCATTAATGACGTCATCAGCGACTAGTCGACTTCGACTCAACTAGGAATGTAACGGTATGAAAGTTTCTTATCACAATTATCGTGACCAAAATTATCACGGTTATCAGTATCACGGTATTGTTAAAATGTGCTGGAGATGTTCAAAAAGTACCGACACATAAATCACTTCACGTTTTATATTTAAAAATCAACAAACAACAAATAAAATGACGTTTTGTTTGCATAATCACTAAAACAATAACATGACCAATGATGTTTGGATTTTAAATGACAATTAGACTGACAACAGTTTAATAGCATGTTCAAATATCAAATGTAAATGTTCAAATAAAGCTAAAAATGTAAACCTAACATTTCAGCCTTTAAATAATTAATAATAATTAATAATTTAAATAATTTATTTTTGTTTACTGTGTTGAGAGGTGCTGAAATCGCGTTTTGTCTCCTACTGTATCGCGTATCTTGTCAGTGTGTGCACTGTGTGCCATTTTTAGTTGATAAACAGGAAAGTGGGTTCAAGCGCCAGCAGAAGGCAGTGTAATGAAATAGTCTTTAAGAGAAGCAGTCTATCAGCGGAAGTTTAAAATCAGCTGGTAAGTGTATTTACTTGTCTCAGTGTTTAGCGCATTTGCCGTTGCTAGGAAAACGCTTATTTTGTTTACTGTGCTGAAATCGCGTTTGGTCTCGTACTGTATCGCGTATCTTGTCAGTGTGTGCACTTGCTTGGCCATTTTTAGTTGATAAACAGGAAAGTGGGTCCAGCTGAATTGAAATGGTGATTTGTTGGATTGGTATAAAAAAGGTTATTATACCGCGGCAGCGGTCGCGGCAGTCGTCGTGTGAAGCCCTCTTAGTGTGAAGACCATCAACTCTACCGTGCGACTCCACCGGGCAGGGACACCGGCAAGGGATAGATACATTTATATAATCAATTCATTCATAAATTCATTTGTATAATTCCCTTAGCACTCCCAGCTGTTCCGCCCTATTTTCACTAAAAACTAAACTACTCTGCGCGCTGTGCGCACGTGTTACTTAAAACTGCGCTTTAGTATTCATTTGTCATGAGTTGTTCAAATCGTGGTAATTCAATTCGGTTTTAATGATAATTTAAAAATTAAACGTAATACTAACCGTGGGGAATTTTATCATGATTTATTGTCAAACCGGTAATCGGTACATCCTTAGACTCGACTTTCATCACATAAAAGTCGACTTTAAAAAATCAGAAGTCGTTCAACCCCAAGTGTGGGCGTATTGTAAAAACAATAGGCCTAACAATAAACAAATAAAAGAAAGAAAGAAAAAAACTCAATATTAGTCAAATAAATCAACCAGCACTTAGGCTTTTATGTGTTTACTCAACTAATTTCTTCCCTTTTTCTCTTACAGAGTGTCACAGATAGTTTACTGTTGCAGACAACTGTGTAGCAAATTAGCTCAAAGTGAGATAAACATAATTAATCATAACGGGTTGTTATCAATTATGTTTTCATCTTCAGGAATTAACTGTAGCATTAATAGTACAATAAAATGATTTGTTCGTCCGCAGTACGGACAGTTTCAATCGTCTATTGACTATAAGGAAAATTATTTCTCTGCTCACGAAAAATAATTTCCTCACTAATACACCTCACTAATAGCATGTAACGAAACCGGAACGTTAAAGTGACCTTCTGTGAGCCGCAGACACAGACAACCAAGCGTGAAAACATATGGATGTTTATTAAACTACATTACAGGGGAACATGTAACATTGAACTAGACACAAACATACACACATTAAACATAGATGCCAACGCACGGAAGGCATGGGGAGAGAGAGAGAGAGAGAGAGAGAGAGAGAGAGAGAGAGAGCGCTCGCGAGCAAGAGAGAGCATAATGGCAGGATTAGCACATCAGCTAAACACAACCTGTTAGAGCCATCAAAGAATTACATCACCTTAATCAAAAGGGGTAGAAGCCTAGAAGTGCATCTAAATAGTTAACAAGCGGTTACTTGCATATTGGTTTTGTTGGTGCTGAGTAAAGTGACCTGGTGCATGTATAATGCGTAGATTCTTGATGAATTCCTTTAGGAGTGAAAGCTTCGTCATTCCAGCCATGGGTTGATTGGTCCGAAGTTAAATCGCCACCGTTACTGAACTCAAAACTGCCAGAAGTTCGGACTCCCCCCGAAAGGGGAGTCGCGAGGTTTCCATGGTGATGTGTGTCTCCAGGGCACCGAAGGTAAAGAGAAGAACTCGCTTTTTGGGAGTGGGAGAAGTTTTATCTGGTTTCCCTGTAACACCCATTTTGGTCAGTTTGACCAATAACAAGGCACAAACTTTCAGCGGGAAAGTGTTTCTTTGTCTCACTTGACACCTCATTTGCATGTTTTATGACTGTTCTGCTAAATCAATTCTTCCCACAGTACCGTAAGAATAGTATGATGCATTTCACGATGTCACAGTGTCCATCATTGTTTGAGAAATAAAGAACAGATCATTTTGATATCAAGAAAGAGACATCTAAAGGATATTAAACCAGAGATACATTCATACACCTGAATATGAGTGTTTAGAGCTTACTAATACAAATAACGAGTGGTCACTAGGCTAATATAATAAAAGAAACATACAAACAACACATGCCTTTACCAGAACTTTGTAACTGATGAATTATGGTCTAAATAAAGGAAATGTCTCTATGCGTGTGTGTTATGTGTGTTGTACTCGTGGAGGTAGTCCACTGGTCAGCCAGGCCATTGGTGTCTGGTATCAGGGTCATTTAGTTCTCTGGAATGTGTTTGAAGTCCAATGGAGAGAACAGATAGTAGTCTGTCTAGCATCTTTTTGACAGTGGGGGGACAACCACTGGCAATTTAGCACCCATATAAAGGTAGAATGTGGGGCCAGGCTGTGAATTATATGCAAATGTCAAAAGGCTAAAAGGGTCTCTTAAGACATGAAGTCCCAATGACCATCAAGGATCATAAGCAGATGCTATAACTGTTCAAAATTATACAACTTGTTTTGGATAACCTGTCTTACCATCATCACTTATCCAAGAATCTAAGCATGTCAGCCATGCCTAAAGAAGCCTTCATCCCCACTGATGAGCACGATGAACTCATTACAGCCCTCCTCGCGGGCGGTAATGGAGGTTGAAGACTTTTTACGCTCCTCATCTGGAAAGGGTGAGTGTGAGCATCTCCCTTCGGCCCAGTGGTGGGGAATAGTGGAGGAAGCACCTGTGCCCTCTGCATTCCATGAGGAAGCTCCTGATCCGACCAAGTCTCCTGAGGGGGAACCTGTGCCCACTGCATCTCCTAAGGAAGCACCTGCTCCAGCCAGGTCACCTAAAGGAGCACTTGGGCCCAGCCTTGGGAAGCAGCTGTGCCCATCAGGTCCCTTAAAAGAGCACCCAAACCCACTGCACCCCAATGAGGAGTACCTTGGAAAAGGCTTTGCCCATGGAGTAAGTCCCTCCTATCTCTCATTTTTACTTTTCACATTTATTCAGAAAATGTTCTTAGTTTTAAATTTTGGTAGAAGTTATATGTTTTTACATTTGGTCTACGAGGCACTCATTAAAACTGCTTGTGCATTAAATGATGATGTCTGTTCTTTCAACAGGACAGTGTAGATGTTGATCAGCCGCCTCCACATAAAAAACGGTGTGTGGAAGAAGGTCCCATGGCCTCTCCAAGTTCCCAGCACACTCTGAAGAGACTGTGCCCATGGACCACTGAAGATGCGGTAAATCCCTCCTATCTGTTACTTTTACTATTCAGATGTATTCAAAAAATGCAGTATTTATTTTTATTTAACAATATGTAGCGATATGTCTTGATTTTGTCTGCAAATCTTTCATGCCCATGCATTATGATGATGTCGGTTATTTCAACAGGACAATGTAGATGTGGTTCAGCCACCTCCACACAAAAAACAATGTGTGAGAAAAGACCCCAAAGCCTCTGCAAGATCCCAGCACACTTTGAGTAGAGGCAGTGCCTAAAGAGCACATGACCAAAGGTTTGTCCTTCCTGTTTCTCATTTTTAATTTTAGATTTATATCAAAAAATGAAAGACTGTCTTCAACTAAGCTACTGTTTTTTCAGTACATAGGCCTACTTGAGTCTGTGTTGAGTATCACACACTTTTCAATTCATAGACCCTCATGTTAAAACAGTAGAAGTATTATGCCTTCCAACTCATTAAACCTGAATTTGTCTGTTTTCATAACAGGACAATGTACTGTACATCTATGTCAACGACGTCCACATAAAAAGCGGCGCATGCCTGAGGATACCATCAATTCACCCACAAAATCTCCACCTCATAAAAGTGTTATATTTATCATGAGATCAGCCAATAGCGTTTTTTTAACTCTCATGACAAATGTAAAGAAAAAGAGTAAATTTACAAACATAAAAAAAAAATTAAATCTATTAATTTATTTTATATTAACTTATTTATTTCGATTGTCGTGTTAAATCATAAATTGTATAGATAAATAAAATAAAATTGTCATTTTATTTTTTAAATGTCACTCTTATTCCTCCATAAAGGTGGCAAAGAAATAACAAGTGTGTCTGCATAGTGGGAAAAAACAGTTGGTTAAATGAATGGGCAATTTATTTTCTATCATGGTGTGTGATTCAGTGTAGATGATATAGACCATTGGTTTAATGATATACTCAATGCCCTCTTTATCAAATTCCCAAATTAATTTTACGCATCACTTGCAAATTGAAAGTAATTACATTATGGCATATTTCACCCAACAGTATTGTGTTAGTTCTTAAAAAGATTCTGTTCCATCAAATGTTGTGAAATATAAATGACTCATAAAAGAGTTTTGATTTAATACTGTATATTTAGACAAAATAAACCAGGGAGTTATTGCTCCCTGCTCCTGTTCTTATCTCTCTCAATACTGATTTCACAGTGTCAACAATTCTACAAAACTTTTGTGAGGTTATTAAAGACAAAAATTGATACGTTTCACTACATGAGCCGAGGAGAATCAACATGATTGTTTTCTCAAATTAAATTAGCATTTTTGCTGCGGTCACATTTTTGATGGTAATTACACAGGTATCAGGAATGTGGAGCTGATTTGTTATCTTCGGTTCTCATTTACTTCATCTGGATCACAGCATGTGCTCTTTCCACTCAAAAGACAGGTGGATGTACTTAAGACTCAAGCAATTCTCCAAAGTGACTCATTGTAACTGTAATTCTTCTTCTTGCTGTCATGACAGGAATGGTTCACCACTCTAACAAATTACACAGCAAAATAAACTGCACTTGAGCGGCAGTTCCTTAAAGTTCACTGCAGTATGTTCAGTATGAAGTGGAAAATAATTTTAGAATAAATTAATAATTAGATTCCCTGTGTTTTAATATTCTATGAAATTGTATGATGATTCTATGATCATAGAATTTAAAATCCATTTATGTTCAATTAAAAAAAACAATTATATGAATGGAGTAAGTGTCAGAGAAAATGCATCTTATATATTTATGTTTTAAGTTGCTGTGTTTAAATATTCATGGTATGAGTGCATGTTGTAGTCAAATATCATAAGAGAAGCTCTACGCATACAAATAATATGCAAAAGAGAGTCAACCTGAAAAACTTACAAACCTCCCATAATGTGTGCATGATCTCAGTTAACATCATGAAAGGTAATGATAACTGACTCTTTGAAGTGAATGAGCACTTCTTCCATTATTGTTCCATTACAGGAAATTATACATACTTCAAGTGGATTGCACCTTTATCAAACTAAGCGTGGCTGGCAGGGGCAAAGATGAATGAGAATGTAACATAATTTAGTAAATGACTCTTAAAGCAAGCTATTGCCATGACAGTGAGAGATGTACAACGGCTCTCATGGTTAAGATTTCTTCCACATTAAGGCCAAGGCCTTTTAGTTTCAATATAAAAACAGGCCAGCAACTCACAAAATCTTAAGATTAAAAGAAACTGCACATTTTGCTCTGCATATTTGATGTGTTTCACTGAAAGACTGTGCACTGTCACAATCAGATTTCCATTTACCTCTGCATTTCAAATGTAGCTGTGAGAGTTGATCTCCATATATACGTAACGCATGTAAAACATTAAGAAACGGATTGCATTATCCCATCTCATTCCTCTGAGAA
This sequence comes from Barbus barbus, assembly GCF_936440315.1. NCBI lineage: Eukaryota > Metazoa > Chordata > Actinopteri > Cypriniformes > Cyprinidae > Barbus > Barbus barbus. Next base: position 16,212,522 of record NC_136753.1, read on the forward strand.
GATTTGTTGCCTTCCAGTGTGGTTCTACATGCTTGCATGATTCCATGCTATTGCTATGGCGATATGGCGATGTTATTATTTAATTTTCATTAAAAAGGATTTAATGATAACAACGGCCACGTGAATTAAGGGATAGTTCTCCCAAAAATTTGATCTCTCATCAACATGTATGACTATCTTTCTTGTGTTGACCACAAATAGAATATATTTTTTTAGTATGTTGGTAATTATACAGTTTTGGTTCCCAATGATTCCTATCAAAAGACAAGAGACATTCTCATCTTTTATCTTTGTAGTCACACATGAACGACATGTTGAAATTGTTGAAGTGGGTTTTAAATTACACTAAAACCCTAATCTCAAATACCTTGTGTAGTGGAAACCTAGACTCTAAAATCGGGTTAAAACAACCCAATTTAGGTTGGGTAAATATAAAAAAGAACACATACTGGGCTAAACTGACCCAGCAAGTTGGGTTGTTCATTTAACCCAGTATAATGGGTTGGTTTCATCAATTAATTTCTACAGTATATAGCTTTTTTTATGTTTCACACATAAATAAGTACTTACAGGTTAACTTAATTCTCTAAATATTTGTAAAATACATGACTCACAACCACTAGTTTAATCTTTCTTTATGTTCAGAGACTTTTATTGTATTATTTTTTATTTTATAATAAAGCTTTTTTTAACGCGTATACAATATTGCCTACATTTAAACTTGTTTAACTAATATTTTAGAAGTAAATATAAACATTTACAAGCAAAAATCAACCGGTCTCTGTTATCCCGTTTCCGCCGTAACGGTGCTGGATCTCTTGCCCGAGCTGGGCTCGTGTTCGCCGGGGGAACTGCGAATCTCAGGCCGCCACCCAGTGTTTCACTCCGAAAGATACTGTGACTGACTCCATAACCTGCCCAACAGTGCACAGCTCTGAGAATCCATTTTAACGTCCAATGTAATTAAATCCAGCGTTTTAGGAATACAATTATTTTTGTTATGCAATCCATCAGACGTTTCCTGCACGCGAAAAGACAGACAGATGCAACACTGGTTGAGGTGACTGACATCGCGTCCCTGTACTTGTGTTCCAAAAAAAATAAAGCGCAACAGCACAGTTGCGATTAAATAAAACCAACGTATAACCTGTATTTCACCGAAGAAATTCACAAATTCGGCTAACTTACTTTCTCCTGAAGAGAATGGAAAAATCACGCGCTTTAACGCAACCGCTGGGGGAAGGGTGCATTTACTCAGCCACTGGATAACACAAAAACTACCCAACACTGAAAGAGCGAAAGAATATATAGCTCAGCTTTATTTAGTGTAATGTAACAATTCAGTAAAAGCAATAAAATTTGATTTGTCCAATTAATTTCTTGCAGCTAACTAGCTAGCAGCAATTATTTGTATGCTAAATATGCTAACTTTATTTAAGCAACATGGTGTTTGCAACATAAACTCTGTTTTTGAAAAAGACAAACGGCAACAGACATCTTCGTCGCTTTTACCAGTGCTTTTTTTTTACAGTCTATGGTGCTACCTCTGTGACTTTGGTCTGCACTTGTTTGTCGGTTCTTGGAATCTCTGCAGAGCAACATACTGTAACATACGGTGACTGTCTGCAGTGTGAACTGGCCTATAAACCCCAATTTAACAAAACAGTAACACTTCTATTTTCGATCTTCTTTAAAAAAAATGGTTTGCATAGACCCTTACAAAATTACAAAGTGGGATTCGCGAACCCCTGGTGGTTCGTGAGTTGGTACAGGGTGTGCCTACGAGTGTATACCATCAGGGAAAAAAATAATTAATTAAAACGTTTTTGCAAATAAATGTTACCGGTTTATACAATTGTCATGTAAATGTAACATCTTAAATGTATAAAAAAATATATATTTTTTTTTGGAAAACACTGTATTTAAACAATTGCTGTGGAAAAAAATGTAATAAATTGTAAATTAAAGTAATATGAATTTTTATAAATTTCTGAGTGTAATAATAACAATAGCTATATAAATATTTGCTGAAATTTTAAACTGATAAAAATATATGTTTTTAAAATTAAACATACAAATGTGACATTAAATTATTGAAATATTTACTTAAAATCTCAGGGAGTACTTTAAGTAAATAATTTATGTCAAAGGGGTTCTGCTGACAAAAAAGTTTGAAAACCCCTGGATTAGTGTAACAAAACCATGACAAAAACCATGGTTAATTTGTGATTCTCATGGGTTAACTATCTATCTATCTAGCTATCTATCTATCTATAAGATATATATATATATTGTTTTTTTAACCATGGTAAATTTTCATAAGGGCAATAAAATTAAGCTGTGGCCAAATGTTTGTGTTATATTAACTCATTTGAATTACGTAAAACTGAGCAAGAAGTAAAAACTGTTTTGTGTGTATGTGACTGTGATGTATGAACAATCATTAAAACCCACCAACTTCCTCTTCATTCTTTGCCCATTATAGACAGATACTCATTTTCACAAAGGCTTTTCAGTGACCTTTATCAAAGCTACTGTTGAAAGTCTGAAGACATATGTTAAATACAGCAGTTCTCGAAGCTCAGTCCTGACTCTGCTGACCTTTTAATTAGAATGTGTTTGAAAACCCTCCAGCACTCATTTCTAAATGGCCTGTTCACCCATATTTGACAATAGCTTTGACTAGGAAATACTGTCCTTGTTCGTATGTATGATTAGGTCCTTAAAATAACCTCACATTAACCCAGATGTGAGGTTGTCTGGCAAACAGCGTTCTGTGTTCCTGTCAAAGTAATGTTCAGAGCCATACCTCTCATTCACTGCTGATAAATTACCATGCCTGCGTTTGAAGTATAAAGGCATCAAAAGCAATCTGTGTGATTAAATTGCAAGGCTTAGAGGATACAAAACACACACAAACAAAAACGTCTGAATGCTGATGATGTGATCCAGAGCTATATCTGTAATTCACAGCACCATGCATCTGTTTCTGTTATTTCCCACCAGGATCGGATACAGGCCTGGTGGCTGGCTGAAATTTGAACATAAAACAAACATTAGGTGGATTTTTGCTGATAAAGCAGATTTTCAGATGCTTTTTCTCGTCCAACCCTTCCACAGAAATTGTAGGTACACACAGCCATTAAGAACGCTATTTGCATTAGTGGTTTCCTTATAGAACAATCTTGCATTATAAAACTGCATGATAAAACTATGAATGTTGCCACATTTTCATTGTACAACAATGAAATGCATTCACATTATTTATTTATACTCTAGTCATATTCTCTCATACAGAAATGTGTTTCCATTTTGACAACTTCCTGGAGGCCTATTGAGACTCCTCTCTACTGCAAGAGCTAACATTAGAAGCGGATGCTAAATGTGGATGACTGGGTTCTTTGGGTTTTTAAAGCCATCCCCTTTGTGTAACAAAACATACAGACTAATTATAACTGCAGCATAATGATATTAAAGCTTATAATTTTCAGACTAAAAATTCTAACACTAGCTCAAAATGAAGCTTTCATGAATTCAAACTGAGACTCAGTATACTTTTTCTTTTCTAAATGGTCAGCATAACAATTTCCTGTAATCAAACACTTAGATACCATAGATTTTCTTTGAAAATTTCTGACTGTAACAGCATCTACAGTCTATTTTTCTATCTGTCTGTTACTTTTAAAGGCTTTTTTCACACTTTTAAAGTTATAATATGTTGAGATTATACATGCAAATGGCTTAGATTAGGAGCACCCGGAGAAGTTGCCAGGCCACCGGAATTGATTTGAATGAATGTGGGATTATTAGCAGAAATCATACCAACTGTCACAGGGAAAATATGCTTGGCAATAATATTTCACGTCTTCGATTGCATTCGTTATTTGTTGTGCGCCAGCCACCCAATAATTTGTACATTTTGGTACTTTTAATATAAACAAAGTCATCTTTCAAAATATGTCAGTTTTATAGCGAAATGCAAACAATTTTGAGAAGGTACAATGTGTTTTTCAAACTCTTCCATGTGGTGTGACAGATCACTGTATTCATATGAATCAGTTCTTTAAATTATACTGTTTTCTTTTTGAAAATTCTAATACTCTGCAAAAAATATCTGTGGCAACCAACTTTCTGGGGCTTCAACTTAGTGTTGTCTTTTTTGAAGTATATAACATTAAGTGACTATTCACAAGCTGTTTTATTCATAGTATAATACAGTAAATGATTGGAAATAGGCTTAATATTTTACCTCTTCAAATGCATTCATTGTAGCTCGCCAGTAGCCAAATTGCAATAAGCTTTGAGCATTGTTGCTTTTAATATAACACAGCTCAGCTTTCAAATTCTGTCAGTTTTATCACAAAATACAAATTATAAATGTTTTTCCTCTTTATTTCAAGTTATAGCATGATATAAACATGAAGGCACATCAAAAGGTATGGAAAAAAAAGGCTTATTTAATGAAACAAATGTCTCATTGTAATCGTAAAGATGATTGATTCACATGATGCTTAAACTGAGGCGAATACAGCGATCTGTCAAGCCACATTAAAGAGCTTGAAAAACACATTATATTGTATGACATATTGTTCGTATTTCGCTATGAAACTGACAGAATTTGAAGGCTGAGGCTTTGGAAATTCTCCCAGTGCTTCCAATCCGGGCCATTTGCACGCGCAATAGGCTATACTCTAAAAATGTAATAACTTTATTCTCGTTATTTTGACTATTCTTGATATATTTTGACTTTATTCTCGAAGTAATTCGACTTTATTCTCCAAATATTTTTTAATATTAAATACTTTAATCTAAGATTTTTTTATGGCACTAAAACGCCATCATACTATTGCATGTCAACAAAATGTGATGTATGTACACACAAAATGTAACTCATCCAAACCATTTATTTCATGATTCAAAACCTATAGTTAGTTAGTTATTGTGTCAGTAAATTGGCCAATTATGCCAAAAAGTTTTTTTTTTGTTTTTTTTCACCATGGCAGTCTATTTTATAAAAGTTTTCTGTGAAATACTATTGTACTACTGTAACAATGTGTTATATAAACAAAACATTCCATGTCACAGATATTAATGGAATATACATATCTGACAGATTTTGATAGTCGAAAGGATCATTTTGCATGTGATGGCTCATACAATTAAATAATGTTTAGAAGCCATGAAAAGTATGACAGTTTCACTGAGAATCAACCTGTCAGTATTGATCAGCAAACCTCTTTTGCACACGCGTTTTAAAAAATTTCATTCGAGAATTGAGCCAAAGCAATTGGGAAAAACTGTAATATTTTTGTATCTTTGTAAAGAAAAATGGTGAAGTTTGGCAACACAGTTTGCTTGAGAGCTCAATGTCACTGTAATGCTCAGTGAAGATTGAACTAAGAATTTCTTTCCACTGGCAGAATCAGGAATAATATACCAGCTAATGTCGTCTGAGCGACTGGAAACAAGACAATAATTATAACTGTAACACTGGATGGGACTTACATGGGGAAAGAGGACAAAAATAGTTCTGATGAAAAATCAATGTGCCTATTTTGATGAAAAAGCTTTCTGTTCTGATTAGTAACAGTTAGCTGCCTGACAAATGGGGGGGGGGGGGGGGGGTTTATCAATTTTACTGTTATCACAGTGGACAGATCTAAATGTAAATCAGCAAATAACATTTCAGAGTTTCACAGATCAGATGCAATGCTTCATGCTAGCAAATGTCTTGATGATAAAGTGGCAGAATACAATATGCTGAATGTGTGGATATGTCTAAAAACTTTAATAATTTCTCTGTTTCACACAAGTCTCTGAGGACACTAATCTATCTTCTATTTTAGACTATAGCTGCATGCAATATGATTGGTCTTTGCTGCTCGATAACTCCAGGTAACGAGCTGTCTAATAGAGAAGTCACAGTCTGCTTATCTTCCAGCTGCAACACTCTCTTTTAATGAGCTTTACCTAATTTCCTGCCTTTTTTATGCGCTCTCCCATTTAGCCACTGCAAGCCCTTTTCACACACTCTATTTCCTGTTCAGCTCCATTTCCAGTCAACATTAGAGCTAATTCTAGCATCATTTCTCCCTGGAAGAGAGAAGTTTAAATGATAATGGATAATTTGGTCATTTTGTCGGTGATAACTAACCCAAATTGATATAATAAGTTGTGTGCTAAAGATACATACTGGAAAAACTTTGAATTGTTGATGTGACACCCGGACCTTCTGCTCAGGATTCTAAGAGTTACAGTGGACTCACACTGGTCATGCGAGAGCTGTTATTCAGCTCTAGCATTCCCTCATACAGTATATGAATAGTCTTTATTCTCCATTTGCTCAAAAAGAAAATGATTTCATGGGGTGAACAGCAAAAAGGCACACGTGTGGCCGAAAACACTGAGTGCAATCGACTGGCTGATTTCTCATTAAAATCTCCATATTTCTTTGGTGTTCTTCTGAAAGCCAGTCATGGCAGTCAAAGAGTATAACAGTTATGTTTAACTAGATTTTGCTAGGGGCTTCGGGTGAGGGGTGAGGGCATTGCTAAGGTTTCTGAGTGGTTGCTAGGAAGTTTTCTGTGGTTGTGAGGGCATTGCCAGGCATGTTCTATCTAGGGTCTTCTGGTTTATTAGGGTGGATGGATGTTTATTAGGGTGCTCTGGGTGCTTGCTAGGTAATTGCTAGGGTATTCTGGTTGGTTTCTATGTAGTTGCTTTGGTGTTCTCTGAAGTAGTGATTTCATAGTTTGGTAGGGTGTTCTGGGTGGTTGTGAGGTCATAGTTATTTAGCGCAGTGTTCTGGGTGGTTTCTAAGTGGTTGTTAGGGTGATCTGTGTGGTTGTGAGGTCATAGTTGTTTGGTGTGGTGTTCTGGGTGGTTGCTAAGTGGTTGTTAGGGTGTTCTGTGTGGTTGTGAGGGTGTAGCCATTTGACATGGTGTTCTGGGTGCTTGCTAAGTGGTAGTTAGGGTGTTCTGTGTGGTTGGTAAGTCATTGTTTAGGTGTTCTGTGTTGCTGTGAGGTCATAGTCAATTGGTGGTGTGTTCTGGGTGGTTGCTAAGTTGTTGTTAGGGTGTTCTGTGTGGTTGTGAGGGCGTAGCCATTTGACACGGTGTTCTGGGTGGTTGCTAAGTGGTAGTTAGGGTGTTCTGTGTGGTTGTGAGGTCATAGCCATTTGGCACGGTGTTCTGGGTGGTTGATAAGTGGTTGTTAGGGTGTTCTGTGTAGTTGCTGGGGTGTAGCCATTTGGCACAGTGTTCTGGGTGGTTGCTAAGTGGTAGTTAGGGTGTTCTGTGTGGTTGTGAGGTCATAGCTATTTGGCAGGGTGTTCTGGGTGGTTGCTAAGTGCTTTTTAGGGTGTTTTGTGTGGTTGAGAGGGTGTAGCCATTTGGAGGGGCATTCTGAGTGGTTGCTAAGTGGTTGCTAGGGTGTTCTGTCTATGCTGTTGTTATGCATTATTGCTAGACAGTTGTTGTGATGCAGTTGTTTTGATTCAGTGTTTCTCTGTGTTCTGGATAGTTGCTAGGGTTTATGTCATTTTAGGCAGATTCTAGGGTGTTTCTGGTTGTTTGCCAGGGTGTTCCCATGCTATTGCTAGAGTGTTCTGGGCTCGGCAGATGTTAGAGTGTTGCTATGCAGTTGCTATGGCATTCTGTCAGGTTGCTTGGCGGTTGCTAGGGTATTGCTTTGTACTTGCTCAGGTATTTCTAGTATGTTCTGGGGTGGTTGTTAGGGTGTTCTGGGCAGTTGATAGACTGTTCTGGGTGGTTGCTATGGTGTTCTGAATGGTAGCTAGGTTGTTGATAGGGTGTCCTGGGTGCTTGCTAGATAGTTGCAGAAAAGAGAGATAGATTCTCTTCAATCTTGCATGTTTTAAAATATCCCAAAAGCAATTACATTTTTTGATGTGATATGATTTTAAAGAGATTACCACACTAAACAACAGGGTGCAAAATATTGCAGTTTCCTGGGAACTGGTAATGCGATTTTTGTCTTTTGTCTACTTTTATGTTGTTTTTCTAAGAAATTATTTGAACAGCTGCAGCTCTGACATCATAAAACAGCATTACATGTGTGAGGCTGTATTCAGCACTGTCTTTTATGTAATGGCCTCACTGCTCTGAACTGTCACAATAATAACCACAAAAGCTGGAATAACACTTTAAAATGAAACGTATTTATTGAAAACAGCAGATGATGAAATTCACTGAATGTAATTCTTAAAAGAGTATTGCTTAAAAATAGATCAGTTAATCCATGTAAATATGTAAAACACGCCCTGCTTATTTTATATAAAGTGTATAGAGGTTGAAAGAGGCCTTAAGAAAATAGAGAGGGACTATGGGGCATATACGTCAAGATGATTGTCTTAATTTCATACCACCTTTGATATGAGACCTAATCATGCATTAAAGATGAGGTGAAAGGTGTAATTATTAATTGAACAGCTCAAGTCTAAGTTTGTCTCCTCTCTGGAAGGGTAATTTGAAGTGATGAGTTTGTGGCGTAGAGGATCTCTGCTCCTGCCTTTCATATGACATCATTCTCCATCATTGAGCCAACTGACACTGACCAGAACAACATTTGACACTTGACAGAATTTGAGTAACAGTATTTATTAAAATAATAAAAAATTATTCTGGCATAATGTCTCATTGGAAGAAATGCCTTGTTTTTTAACCTATCAATCAGGAACTTTATAGTGTTTGTGTAATATTTATGCCAGTTTGCAAGTCTAAGAACATGCATAGATCTCCTGTTTTAAATGCAGTGTACAGTGCTATTTGTGGTTGAGCAGTCTGACTGAAAGATGCAATGTCAAATTTAGTATTTGTAAGCGAAAAAATGAAATCCATGCACAAGTATATTTCAAGTTGCTGGGAGACACAGAGACAGCAATTTCTGTAATAGATTGCATGGGATTTTGCAAACCACTGCAGAGACGTAAGATTTACTGTTAATATAAGGGCTTTCTCCTCCCAGTTTCTCATCCTTTCACTCTTGGCTGGGATATCTCCGAAATAGCAGAGCTGTGTTTGATGAAGGATCATATATCTCCATTGTATAAGCTGTAGAATATGTAGATTTTTTTATTTTTTCTTTGTGGTAATTTTAATGAATGATTAAGTGTCCATGAACTTTACTTCTATATTCTGTTACTTACTTTCTTTCTTTCTTCTTCAGTGCAAACTACTACTATTTGTAAACTAAAATCATGTATTCATTTCAAATGAGTAGAATGAGTAGGTGAAATTAATGTTTTGAAAAGGTAGAGGTCAAGGCTCTGCAAGAAGTGGTTATTTTCTTTGCTTGTATTATCGCACCATCCCCTGGTCACACTCTGCCATTACAGGTCCTCTCTGTAAATAAAATAAATAATAAAATAGATTGTTTATAATATAAACATGTATCTTAATTTAGGCTAAAATTCGTTCTTGTAGTGTAATGTTGAGTAGAGCAGAGACATGTGGAGAACTATATGAACATGTGTTCATAAATTGCACAAATATAGCCATCATTATTCCCTGTGCTGGTTTTTGCTTAGCCGCAGGGTTTCTTTTAGACATAATTTGCAGGAACAGAGCTTTCATAATAATGTAAACTGCTAAACTGCTTTTATAGACTACATGAGAGAAACTATATATATATGTGTGTGTGTGTGTGTGTGTGTGTGTGTGTGTGTGCATGTGTGTCCGTTACAATGAATGTTGCCACATTTTTCTGGGTAAATATTACATAAACAAATATAATTCTATTTTGTATTTTATTCATATTATTTTTTATTTCATATTTTTAATACTAATTTTATATTTCATAGTGTTTTTATACATTTTTATATTTATTCCAAAATAATAACTAAAGGCAGTAACAATTTGAACAATATTCTGGAAATAATTTACAATAAGGTTTCATTAGTTAACATTAGTTAACTACTTTAGTTAACATGAACTAAGAATAAACAATAGCCTACTTCTACAGCATTTATTAATCTTAGTTAATATTAATTTCAACATTTACTAATGCATTATTAAAATCAAAAGTTGTGTTTGTTAACATTCGTTTATGCACTGTGAACTATCATGAACTAACAACGAGAAACTGTATTGTTGGATAGTTCACCCAAAAATTCTGAGAGCTCTCTGACCCTCCATAAACAGCAAGGGGCCTTACATGATCAAGGTCCAGAAACGTAGCAAAGATATCTGTAACATTATCCATGTGATATCAGGAGTTCAACCATAATTTTACGAAGCTACGAGATTATTTTTTGTGTGCAAAAATTCCATCAAAAATATCTTAATTTGTGTTCCGAAGATGAACAGAGGTCTTATGAGTTTGGAACAACATGAGGGTGAGTAATTAATGACAGAATTTTAATTTTTTGGGTGAACTAGCCCTTTAACTAATGTAAACAAAGATTAATAAATACCAATATTTTTATTTGTGAACTGATGTTCTTTTTAATAGTCAACTTATTTTCAGGTCATCGTCATAAAAGCTCTGTAAGCACTGCCACGGACACAAAGATATATCTTTCATTTCATCAAGCTGAATGCTCACTAAAAACTGATGCAGTCGCCACGTTTTCAGACCATTTCAAGTTTTATTTTGAGTGACACAAAGTAGTTTGTTTACTTGTTTTATAATCAGTCAATAATGCCTTAATTTCCTTCATTCAGGCGAGAGTTCGCACGAAAACAAGAGGCGGGATTTATCACACGAATCAAACACTTTCCCCCAGAAAAGTGACGGCACACTATGGGCTCTCTGCTGAAAGTCTATGGACTGAAGGGAGGCAAGCCTTTGCTGTAATTTTACCTGCGGGTGTCGCTGTTTGACAGTGTTACTAAAAACGAGTGACTTTCATATTTAATAATATTTGAGATTTATTTTTGGAATATCGATTATTTTCTCATCCAATTTGTTGAGGAGACACTGCCTCCCTTGCCCCTTGCCTCCTCAGAGGATATATATACATACACACACACACACACACACACACACACACATATATATATATATATATATATATATATATATATATATATATATATATATATATATATAATTAATTTATTTAAATGTTTTGATGGAAAACGAATTCATGAATTTACATAAAGCACCTCTACACTGCACTACACTAAAGCATGCTGTTTACATTAGGATGAGCCTTTCTATTATAATTGTTATAATACATGTTATTCATTTGTTAATAATTAGAAAAACATAAAACTTTTAAAAAATATATTTTTTTATTTTATGCTATTTTGAAATCTATCGTAAAGAATCAAATGGAGTACATACAAAGATGGTTAACCCATTGATTGCTCCAGCATATTTTTGTCTGAAATATTTTGGCATGTTTGTTAACGACAATTCGTGACATCAAAATGTTTTACATAAAAAGGACAATCTGTTCGTACATTGGGCCGTTATTCATCTGAACTGTATTTATATGTTATCCCCTGAAGCGCCTTATTTATTCCATAGCAAATAATGTACAGATAACTTTTTGTCTCACACGCGCTTCCGTTATGCTGCGTTCGAAGGACGTTTGAGGGGTTGCCATCGGTGACGCGTCCCTACGCAACCAAACCCCGCCCTGGTTCTTGCACCTCCGCTACGATTGGCGCATTTAATCCAGGCCTTCGAAAACTCGCAAGGTGATTGGTCGAACCAGCTATCAGTCTCCCACAAAAATCTATTTACAGTAGGTTGTGAGCGGATCAAGTGTATCCGTTCAGATTAAAGCTGGATCTCGCTGTAACTAAAAGCTTTTTCGAGGTGGATTTTTAAGATATTTTGTCCAATATATTCCTCGGCTGAACGTTTTAATTCGTCTCGTTTCATCTGCTGAAGCTGAAGATCCAGGAAAAAGATGTCTTCGGATGAAGACAGAGCGAAGGAGATTCTGAAGGGGTTTAAACTGTATCCTTAAGTGATGATGGGACAGATTAGCCTGTTAGCTACAAACCTCAAACTCACACAACTTTGCATTATAGCTAGCTATGTTTATTCAGGTGTAAATCTGGATTAGGTCATTCATTTATCAGTTATGAAACCAGGACTTCAGTATTATTGATGCTGTAAGAGATGCTGATAATAACAGTTAGCAGGACAAACTGGGAGGTGAACTCTTTTAATTTTATGTTATGCTTTCCTAGTTATTATGTTCGATACCAGATTTCAGTTTCAACAATATCCATCTATAAATAGAAAAGCCTTTCATTTTAACCAACAAACTAGTGCTATATTTGCGTCTGTGGTGTCAGACTGTCAGTCGGCTGATTTTGGATGTATTAAAACTTTTAAACGTCCAGCTGAGTTTTTAAACGGTTTATGAAATTTTGGATTTCATCCTGTTAAGTTTTTAGGCGGTATATATAAGCAGTTTGTTTATGTAGTGTGTGAACGAATAGATGGTGTAATTTCTCTAATCCAGATTACGTCTGTTATTCTATAAATTGTATAAATATGCTTGCTTTTGTTAATATGCATACCTAGTTACTGGCATGTGAATTGAAATTTACTGGTGAAGTTAATTAGATTGAAGAAAGTCATTTCAAAGCAGTCTTGTAGTGCTTATAAGATTATAGGCACTTCCAGGTAAAATTCCCAATAAATTTGTCATTTATTTGAGCATATCAGCATCAGCAACTAACTGTGGGATGTTGTTCTTTCCTTCAGATAAAAGTTTGGTTAATGTTCACATGGGCTTCAGAATACTATGAGACTGATTCTTGGGATCAGGTGCATTAGACAGGTGAAATCTCCTCACACAGTTTGTGCCTGCCATCACGATTGCATAACATTGGCTAGTGTTTCTATAATAGGCTCTGTAAATCTGACGAGAATAATCACACAAGCATCAGAACCTTCTGATGGGGTGAAAATGGCCATGTCTGGAACATTTAGACTGCCCTGTCAGTCCTGATGTACACTGTTTTCCAAATATGTCTTCAAGTAGACATTGGTCTACCCTGTGTGACCTTCTCTGGGAAAGCAAGGGTTTGTCTTACAGGCTGGTAATTCTTAAATCCTTGATTTGAAAGGACAGGGATTTGCTGCCTTATGCTCCTCACATTCAGCTGTGTGCTGCTTTGAAGCAAAGCTGTGGAAAATGATTAAAACTTATGCAAATGTTTATCTTTCAGTGAAAGGTTTGTGGACGACAGTGTTGATCGTCTGTAAGGAAATGTTTTGCATTTACACTATTGTTCAAAAGTTTGGGGTCATGTCTTTTGTTTTATATAAATTTACACTTCTATTCAGCTATAAATTACAAACATTTTAATACAAATTACAAAGCAAAGTATTACATTTCTCAAAAGTGACAATGTTACAAAATAACTTTTTTTGAACTTTTTTGAACTTTCTATTTATCAAGAAATCCTGAAGAAATTAATTTCTGTTTCCGCAGGAATATTAAGCAGCACAACTGTTTTCAACATTGATGATAATAAGAAATATTTCTTTAGCACCAAATCAACATATTAGGATGATTTCTGAAGGTGTTCATCATGTGATACTGAAGACTGGAATAATGGCTGCTCAAAATTCAAAAGTTCAAATAAATGCAGCCTTGTTGAACCTAAGAGATGTCTTTCCAAAACATTAAAAATCTTACCAACCCCTAACTTTTGAAAGGTAATGTCTGTTAGAGTTTCTGGATAAAACATTCAGGTATCATTTTATACATAATATTGAAACTTTATGCCGTAGTTGTTCATAGTAAACTGGAGAATGGGCTGGTATGCCATAGATATCACTACTATTTAGAAACATCTTTTTATGCATAATGTCTATTATTACATTGGCCCTGAACATCATTTTAGAGCACAGCTTCTTTTCTTTTTTTTAAACCAAATATGTGTCATCATAGTATAGCACAGTTCTTTATAGCAGCGTGAATCTGGCACAATGTAGTTACGCAGACAATTTTCAAAGGCTATTTTATGCAATTTTATTTCCAGGCTTCATCATATTTGCTCTGTGTAGTTTTTTTACCCCAGTGTGCCCCAGAGGTGACTACTGTGTGCAAAGCACCATCCCCTTGAGTGCCTACAAAAAACACTGTGCTAAATAATGAAAAAGACAGATATTGTATTATGTGCTAAATTATGTATTTAGAGATTTTGAAGGCATGTGGATTTTGTGTGCTTTCAAGGCTAGTTTTATGTTCCTCTTCCAGGTACACAGTACTGTGTGTATTTTTGGTAAAGGTTTAGAACTAACATAGCCTCCACTGCCACAATTTTTAATAAGGCAAAATGTTATGCGTTTGATGTACTGATTTATTTATTTTTTATTTTTTAAACTACACCGTTACTGTAGCTTTTTTGCACCAGTAACAAGAGACTGGAAATGCCAACAATATGCAGCAATGGATGACTTTATAAAAACGAAAGTGGCTTCCATGAAAGCACAGGCGCCAAAGGGACTAATTACCTCGACAGTGACAGTGTTTGTGAGTAAAAGGGTCTCTCCCCTGCGACTCTCTCGGTGTGCTCAGCAGGTGAGATCCCACAGACATCTGTCACCAATAATCTCAAATGCAGTCGCCTGGCACAGATCATCAGATACAGAGCCTGGCACTTTAAGGGAGTAGTTATTCATTTTTAGTGACTTCAGCTGCTAGCATCTAAATTCAGGATGAAATATATCACAGGATATAGCACATAAAATTAATTGGAAAACGAGAATCTCTTAACCTTTCATAAAGTTGGAATTTGCCAAATTGATGTTTAAGCACATTAATATAAGTGGGAAACATCTAAAACGTAGTTGTTGTTTTTTTGTAGTCTATACATTGTGCATGAAAATATGGGATCTATTCAGTAAAGCTACCACTAAATGGTTTCATTTGGTTCAGTTTGATCATTTTGAGAATGAATCCTGGCTCATGCTTCTGGTTATTTGGGTCTCAGGATTCATTTCAAGTATTTTAATGCCTCAGAATAGTTCCATATAAATTTGAGTCTCCATAAGAATGAGTAGAACCAAATAATAATAGTAATAGTAATAATAATAATTAAAAAAATATGTATATATATATATATATGTATGCATATATGTGTGTGTTTGTGTGTGTGCGTGCACCTACTTAACCATAAAGGGAGGTAAACCTGACAAAATCTTCAAAAACCTCCCTTTGGGGACGTCCTCATTTGTAAAACAGGTTTAAAAATAAACTAAACAAAGTTTTTTTGAAATTGTAAAAATGCAGTGAGGGCTAAGTTTAGGTGTAGGGTTGGTGTAGGGCAATAGCACATACAGTTTGTACAGTATAAAAACCGTTAAGCCTATGGAATGTCCCCATTTAGATAAGTAAACGTGTGTGTGTGTATATATATATATAATTGCTGTAGTGTCAGTAATATCAACTTTTTAATGAAGGATTTTTATGATGAGCCCTTTTTATTCATACAGGAACAACTTGGGGATTTGAATTTGTTAAGCATTTATGTGTCGCTATTAATGCTTGAAAGATATATTAGGATTTGTGATACATTTAGCACACTTATGCAGCCCTGACTGAGGTCTCACGGGGTTGGTAACTAGGGCCTGTGCTATGCACCTGTAATGACACATGCAGCCTTGTGTGAGTGTGCTTTACTAGCCTGAGAGGCTCATACAGGTGGTCTGAAGACGAAGAGGTCAGATGTCATTGACAGAGAGTACAGGACATTGTCACAATCCATTATTTAGCTGACAGATCATGCTGTTTTTGGACTTCAAGTGTGGTCTGTTTCAGTTAGCCCTGCTGGGCTTGTTTGCATTTGCGATTTTATGACTAATTGCTGCTAAATGTAATGATTAGATGCTCTTGAATTTAGACATAATTTTAGGGAATATTTACCTCATCGTGCCTTTTGAGAGTTACTCACTTTTCTCTGTGGAACACAAAAAACAAGCAAAATATTAAAGTGTGTTCCTCACAGAAATCAGAAGAGTTGGAATACAGTGCAAGTGTATTATGGACTGCTTTTATAGTGCTTTTTTGTTCTTTTTGGAGGTTGATGGCTATTGAACATTCTGCTAACCATCTCTTTTGATGAAAGAAAGTCATACAAGTTTGAAATGACATGAGGTAAAAGATGACACAATCTTCATGTTTATGTGAACTGTTAATTGAGGCCCAATTAGCCTGACACAAAACTCCAGTTATTGATTTGGAGAAGTTTTATCTACCGTTGACATCATGCAAATTTATCTTCTTGTCAAATGCCATTTTCTAGAAAATTGGCCCTGATATTGGGAGATATTTTCATTGCCAGTCTGTTCAGCATGCCTTAACTTGTCTTCAGAAACTGGATGAATCTTAGAGATGCTGAGACAGGGAAGGTTCTCTGGCAGGGAACTGAAGACCTCTCTCTTCCTGGGGTAGAACATGAAGGTTTGTGGTTCTCAGCATTACCTTGCATTAAAGATTTAAACTATTGACTCGATTAAGCTATGCCAATTCTTCTCTTATGTCCACTACTTCACTGCTTTTTTTAGTGATGTCAGTGAAAGGTCAAGATCAGTTTTCAGATCTGAATTTGGTACAGAATGGGCCATGTCTGGTAACTAATAGATTTGATTTTGTTTTTCAGCTCGAGTTCCTAAGAAGATCCTGAAATGTAAAGCTGTCTCCAGAGAGCTGAATTTCTCTTCAATAGAAAAACTGGAAAAATTCCGACTGGAGCAAAAAGTTTTCTTTAAAGGCCAGTGTCTAGAAGGTTGTTCTAATTCTTTCTTGCACATTGCACTTTAGTCATAAGGAATAGCCGTGATGATAGTAGTGTAAAATTAGAGCTCTCTTTTGTAAAGTGACTGGTTCTGACACATCATTAAAATCTAACACAGAGATGTCTTCTTGAGCAAGGAGCTCCATATAAATGACTTCACTCATTGTCCATTGATAAAAAAGGACATAATCCACTTTAACAGCATCACCACTGAAATCCTGTTAAAACTGAATGTCACAAGACTAGTGTTAAAAAAAGGGTTAAAGGGGTAGGTTCACCCAAAAATTTAAAATCTGTCATCATTTACTCACCCTCAAGTAGTTCCAAACCTGCATGAATGTCTTTGTTCTGCTGAACACAAAGGAAGATATTCTGAAGAATGTGGGAAATATAGCAGTTCTGGGGCACCATTGACTTTCATAGTATTTTTTTTTTCCTACAATGGAAGTCAGTGGTGCCCCAAAACAGCCTGGTTACAAACTTTCTTCAAAATATCTTCCCTTGTGTTCGGCAGAACAAAGAAATTCATACAGGTTTGGAACTATTTGAGGGTGAGTAAATGATGACAAAATTTTTGGGTGAACTATCCTTTTAAGACACCACTTTTATTTCCTTGAGCAAATTTGGAATAATGAATACTAACCATACATTCTCATCTTTTTGGTTTTAAAAACATACATAAACATTTTAACTAAACACTGCTAAAATTTGTGTCATATATCAAATGTGCTAAAGCTAATTTGATCACAATATTGCTTTCATGTGACCTTTTTATCATGGTCATAGTCTAGTTAGATTTAGATTTAGTGCAGTCCAAATCACAGGTAGAGGTAACTTGTGAAATATTTAAACGTTTATGCATATATACTATTCCAAATATGCTTGAATAACCTGAACAGTATAGTTTAAATGCAATATTCGAAGATTTCTTTCAATAAGTCATTTAAGGCTGGAATACACTACACGACTTTTAAAATCTGAACAGATTTTTAAAACACTAGGCATCATACACTTACAGACTTTGTAAACCGTGACCAAGGAAAACTGGGCATCATGCATTACGCGACCAAGGATCATACACTACCAGACTTTAAAGTTGTTCCGATCACAACGAACTCGTGCAGAAACGTGCACCTTGTTGCTAGGAGACGCATGACAAATGAAAAAATATGTGTTCTAAAATCAGCTGAAAATATCAAACATGTTTGATATCCTTCGACTGGATAGAATCAAAGTCTGAAGTTAAAAAATTGGAGTCTGTGACCATCATACACTACGAGATTTTCTGTGGAATCTGTAATCTGCAGACTGGCTCTGACTTTCCTCAACTAGCGTCAACTTGTTCAAACTGTAAAATCGGGGCCAAAATCGTGTAGTGTATTCCAGGCTTTACACATTCACCACTAATTCACAATGTAACAGTCGGCTATTTAAATTTTGTCTTCATAGTTTTGTGGAATTAGACTGATATTATATTAAATATTAATTTTCAGACTTTACTTGTAAGGTTACTTTATCTGTGTAATTTGAAAACCTTTTGCATTTTGACTTTCAAAAATCTTTTCAATTATATTGTTAAAACTTTATTGTGAAAAAAAGCACTTACACGTGTACCTTGTCTTTTTTTCAGAGTGGTTTTTTGAGTTTGGCTTTGTGATTCCTAACTCTACAAACACATGGCAGTCTTTGATAGAAGCTGCACCAGAGTCACAGATGATGCCTGCAAATGTCTTAACGTAAGAGTTTTCTTAGGGAAAAAAAGTAATTCTGATATTCTAATTATTAGATATTAGTAAAAGTTGCAATATTAATCGCACATTAAATTTCTTCTCTTGCAGTGGTAATGTTGTTATAGAGACCAAGTTTTATGATGACGATCTTCATGTCAGCACATCCCGGGTACGACTCTTCTACGTCTGAGACATGGAATCTTTCAATTTTTCTTTTTTTCTTTTTTACTGTCACTCCAGAGGATGGACCCAACACTACAAGTTTGAATAGCCAGAGGAGACACTACATTCTGAGTATTTCTTCTGAGGCGCTGTGACAACAGCATTAAGTTTCAAGACAAATGGTCACACCAGTTTTATGGCAGATAAGGACTTGTACATAAGAGCTATCATGCTCATGACAACCTGGTTGTGTAAATTACCTGTTTGTATATTTTTCTTCTTCTCCTTCTAGAATTCAATCCTGCGATGTACACTGCTTCCTTATCAGCTGTTTTTAAAAGGTTTGCTCCCAGTCTGTGTGGTTATTCATGGTCTCGTTGTTTTGTTTTTTTTAGTTAAACTGTAAGATAGGCTGTGTTTTAAGATAAATGATATAATTATGGATTAAAATATTCATATTAATACTTTCTCTCTGGCATTTCTCGGCAGAATGAGTGATCTTATAAATGTTTTGTGGCCAGTTTTAATGTCACACATTGTATGTCCATGAGCATGACATAAAATAAGTAGAAAATAAGAACAAATAAAAAACAGCTTGTCCAGTTTAGATTTTTACATTAATCACATAGAATTGACTAGAGCGCAAATCTTTATCCATTTAAAATATCTTAATGGCTGTCATTTGGGCCCAGTTACATCAAATTTGTTTAAAATTAAATATATAGACTTGGATATGACTTAGCATATAGCTGCCCTTTAAAGATTAGCCGTTCTCTATGTAGTAATGTCCAAAACGTGTATTTAACCGAGAGAACTACATTACCCAGAATTCCTTCCGGTTTGAGCGGAAGTTGTTCTTGACGACCTTGGGTAGTTCTTGCAAGCATGGCGAATAAAGACCCTAACGTGAGTATACTATCTTATATCTGAATAAATTTTATTTATAACATAATTTTATAAATACTCAGTAATGAAAGGGGCAACTTTTTATGCAATGCCACTTTCAGCTTGGCAACAGAAATCGGAAAAGAGATACAGTACATGATCAGTAACCCTGATCTGCTCATACACTAAACCACATCTTAAGATTAAACGTGCTGTCAGAGATATAAACTAAAATTAGACTTATTCATATGGATTTAAATATGAATAGTTTCTGAATAACATGTTTTGACTTTGAATATCTGTACTGAAGTCCTGCCTCCTGATACCGGCTGCTCCAAAAGCCACCTCGGCCTTTGACGTTTAATATGAACTGGAACAACTAGGTTGTATTACATACACATACTAGGTAGTTGGTGTAGACTCACAATTAATTTTAATATTTTAATGCAAGGTTTCCTAATTTGTTTATCACAGTTCCTGCGCTTGCATGATCTGAATCAGAATGTCTGCTAATAAAGTCATTTTCCCAGACAATGGTTATTTATATTAATACTTTAATAGAGCAACGTTAAATATAAAACTGGAAAATTCTAGACATGATTATTATACCCATTAAGTGTCAAATGATGGCGCTGTCCTAACATTTAACCCTTTTGGTAAGACCCTGTCTGAAGATTTTCCTATTGATATAACTTAATGGTAATATTGTCAATGTAATTTCCACTGAAAATGAATATTATAATTTTATAATCTCACAGAGGTTGCTCCAGAACCTAAAGGATCTCGCCGGACGCATGTCCTCTGGCTCAAAGGGTGCTGGACTTGGCCTGAAGTTATTAATTGGAGCAGGTGCACTTGCTTATGGAGTCAAAGAGGCCACATATACAGGTAATTCAGTATTACCATAGTGTAAAGTATTACTTAAAGGTTTTAGAAATAGAGCTCAGAAGTCTAGTGCAGTATATTTATGCACTACTATTCAAAAGTTCCTGATCAAGGTTTTGTTTTTGAAAGAAATTACTTGAATTCAGCAAGGATGCATTAAATTGACAGTAAAATGTTTATTTTAAATGAATGCTGTTCTTTTGAACTTTCTGTTGATCAAAAAAATCTTTTATAAAAATCTTTTATATAAGTTGCAAAACTATTTTTTTTTTTTTACCTTAGTAAATTTGGCATATTAGAATAATTTCTGAAGAATTGTGTGACACTCAAGACTGGCGTAATGGCTGCTAAAATAATCTTTGCTTTTACAGGAATTTTGAACATTAAACTTTTGAAATGAATATAATAAATTTAGAGGACTGATAATGCCATCACTCACAAAAATCATCTTG
The DNA here is from genome assembly GCF_936440315.1 of Barbus barbus. Taxonomy (NCBI): domain Eukaryota; kingdom Metazoa; phylum Chordata; class Actinopteri; order Cypriniformes; family Cyprinidae; genus Barbus; species Barbus barbus. The sequence continues at coordinate 16,233,370 of NC_136753.1, forward strand.
TTTTTAGTGGAGGGTGGTCAGCGTGCAATTATCTTTAATAGAGTTGGAGGGATGCAGATGGATACAGTCCTCTCTGAGGGTCTCCACTTCAGGTACATTTTTTAATGACTTGTTGAACAGTTTTCTATACTTGTTCTCTTTGAAAGCAAAACCAAATCTCACCCAAATAAAAAAGGAAAGCTGTAGCTTTAAAAATCTAAAAAAATAAATAAATAACAACATTGTTCTTATAGGATACCATGGTTTCAATATCCAATCATATATGATATCAGAGCCAAACCAAGAAAAATAGCATCTTTAACAGGAAGCAAAGGTAAATTTTTGAATTTTATTTCATTGTCATAGTCATGCTTTTTTTTCAATATTTTATTTAAATGTGGTTACCAAATCTGTAAGTCATTAAGTTATTTCTTACATGAAAATGTAATGTGGTCAGACCTGCAGATGGTGAACATCGCATTGCGTGTGCTGTCACGACCTGTGGCTTCCAACCTTCCTGTAATGTACCAGCATCTGGGGAAGGACTACGATGAGCGTGTGCTGCCGTCCATTGTAAATGAAGTTCTGAAGAGTGTGGTCGCCAAATTTAACGCATCCCAACTAATTACACAAAGAGCCCAGGTTAGTATTTTCTCACAATCTGTTACTCAGTTTTGAAAGACATATTCTAGATATGAACCGTCCATATTCAAAAGGCGGCAAAACTCAATTACAGTCTAAAAATTATTATATTCTTAATCTATGTTCTCCACTGATTTCATTCAGGTCTCTCTGCTCATCCGACGAGAGCTCTTTGAACGTGCAAAGGACTTCAACATTATTCTCGACGACGTGGCCATCACGGAGTTGAGCTTCAGCAAGGAGTACACAGGAGCTGTGGAGGCCAAACAAGTTGGTAGGTAAAATTAGGCTCTGGTGTGTTGTAGCATAGAATATGTGGGCATAATTATTGTAATAAAATTGTTTATGGTCTTCCAGCCCAGCAGGAGGCGCAAAGAGCTCAGTTCTTTGTGGAGAAAGCAAAACAAGAACAGAGGCAGAAGATCATCCAAGCTGAAGGAGAGGCCGAGGCAGCCAAAATGGTTTGAGCTTCTTACATAAAAATATTTACTTTTGCCAAACACTCACAAGTCCACATGTCATGGGTAATTTAAACATTTTATTTTTAAAGGGGTCATATGATGCTATTTTAATCATCATTATTTTGTGTTATCATTATTTTGTGTATTTGGTGTAACAGAATATGTTGACAAGCTTTAATGTTCAAAAAACACTTTTTTTTTTTTCAAATTCTGTAGATTATTGTAGGTTCTCTATGCCCTGCCTCTCTCAAACGCTTCGTTTTCAACAAAGCTCCTCCTTCTGACAAGCGCAGTCTGCTCTGATTGGCCAGCTGACACAGTGCATTGTGATTGGCCGAAAACCACAAGCACACTTCGGAAATATAACGCCTCTTTCCATAATCGCGAGCTTTAGCTTTTAAAATAAATGTAAAGACGGTTAATAATGTCCTTAGTTTGACCATCAGTTCAAGCCCGAAAGGGGAACAAAGTCGCGTGACAGAAACCGTTATGATGCTCGTATGTGTTTGCCCACAAGCCACGGTTAAGACCGCTGATGTGCTATGATTTCTCACGGGCTGTACACTCCGCTGTGATGTGACCCTGTCTAGGGCTGCACGATTATGACAAAAATCATAATTGTTGATTTTTCCCTTGAAATTGTAATTGCGATTTATTAATTACGATCATCACAATTTACATTGAATGATGTTTATACCATTGTTTACAGCAACTGCATGCCATATGTTAAATGAAAATAAACAAGCTGAAAACACTCTAACTGAAAAACTTCTATATTAAGCCTCAAATGTGAACTATACATTGGATTGGTTTCTTCTTTAAATAAAAAAGTAAAAATATGTATGGTATTATAATGCTATACTAAAACTAAAATTAAAACAATGCAAAAACCCTTAAGATAACATGTAGAAAGAAAAGAAAACATCTTAAGCACACGGAGTAACATAAGTGGATTCTGAACGATTCATTGTTGCTTTGAACGATTACGTAATTGTGACATTCGTAATTGTAATTGCAATTAGAAATCCGATTAATTATGCAACCCGAACCCTGTCTCTCTCTCTCTCTTTCACACACACGACGCGTTACTCTACGCTGCGCAAATCTCCGCATTTGAACAGTCAATAGAAAATACTTAAACTAATAACAAAACATACTTGGTTGCTCATTCAGAAGCACCAGATTGTCATAGCAAATTTGGAATTGACCCTTTTTGCTTTTTGCATAGAAACACACAGCGTCTCCCAGACATGGCTGCATCAACACTACTGCGGTTACTGAAACCACACCGCCTTTCTTTGCGTGAACATTTGGGCTGCATTACGCAAATATTTCCACATCGTGACGTAGACTTGTGGGGGCGTGTTTTAATGAGGCGTTTTAGCCCGGTCTGGATCAGCCTTCTCTTTTAGATAAAATAAATCCTTTTGTGGGAGACTTTGCGCTTTGTAACTCTGCAGATCGTATACATGCACAAACAGCTACATAAAAGGTAAACATCATATGACCCCTTTCATTTTCTTATTTTGTTTATTATATCATATTATTAGTATATTGTTATTGTATTTACTGTTGTTATAATTATTAATAATAATTATTATATTAGAATAGTATTATATAATGTAAGTATTATTCATGTAAGAAATTAATAATATGAGAATGATTTTCTCTATAAATATGAGAACTTTAGTTTGATCTGATCTAATTCACAGTTAGGGGAGGCTGTCACAAAGAATCCTGGATACCTTAAACTCAGAAGAATCAGAGCAGCGCAGAATATCGCCAAAACGGTACGATGTTGTTATTCACTTCATTTTATTTATTCATCATTTTTAATGAGTTTTCTTGATGTAAATGGTACGCTTTGGAAAAAAGGTGTTTTTCGCCCATGTAAATATTTGATGTTCACTAGCTGTTCTGCCAAAGTTCAGCTGGTCTTGGATGGCTTTTTTTGGCTTAACATTTATTCAATTCCTTTTGGAAAAAGCTGAATGTTTTGATGTCCTTTCTCAAAGCCCTGACCAGATGAAGGTTGTTTTCCAGGTGGCAGCTTCACAGAACAGGGTTTACCTGAGCGCAGATAGTTTGGTTCTGAATCTACAGGACGACTCTTTTAACAAGTAAGAACTGTATGCCTCCTCAAAAGGAAAAAAGTGCATTTTTGTGATTTCTTAATTAATTACATTGGCTAAAAATATAGATGTTGACAAAAATCTTCTTTTTGCATTGCAGCTTGTCTCTCGGAAAGAAGTAACCCATTCAGAAGCCACTCTCATTCCAGTTGTCAGAGGTTATATTACAAGTAACTGTATGGGTGTCCTTTGAGATGATATTTTCTGATTGAGTCACAAACGAATATGTTAGTCCGGGGAAGACTCATTAAATATCTAATGGTGTAGTCCTGGTTCGTCAATTAAATTTGACTCCACAATTTGCTGGTTATCAAGACATTGCAGTTTTGTGTTCATCTTCAGCACAATGAATGAAGGCAACAGTGTACTGCACCAGATCATTTCATTCTTTTCAGCGGTGATTGTTGTAACAGGAAACGTGTCTTTAAATGATACATTAGATGAGCTCCATCCATTTTCTTAGGAATGATTTATGTCTCTCCTGAAAAATACCACAAACAATTGTATGCAGTATGTGACTCAAAATGACAGCTAATAAAAACTTTGCTATTTCCAATCAGTTGAAGTACATAAAGGCTTCATGTTTGACAATTGCCTTGTGTTTGGATTTACCTGGAAAATTTTAATCCTAAAAACACGTTTTCAGTTATAAGCATGAAAGCTTTTTGGTATTAAACTGGTCTGCCATATAAAAGCATGACTCCACCACCTGGTTCTGGTTACTTTAGCAGTCTAATTCTGCTCAGTCTACATCTCTACTTAACCTTTGAACTGCCTCTTTCTTCCCCCAAAACTCAGTAAAGTAGAGTGGGGCTTGTTTGGTTCTCTTATTGGCTCCTGCGTGTTTGCATTCTTTGAAAGGCACAAGTGAACAGATGCTGAGCCTTTGGCAGACTGCACAGGCAAATACATGTTACTGTTTTAATAAGGAAAAGTTACATCATAAATTCTTGCTTAATCTCTTAGGAAGTTTCATCGACAAATAGATAAATATGGTTGTTTTGCTCTAAGTTAATTGGCCAGGCAGCTGATTAATCAGATCATGTTTGGCTCTCAGCATTGACTGTTAACTCCGACTTCTTGGCTGTTTACTTTAGGTGTCCACTTCCCTCATTTCAGTTCCAAAATTGACAAATACCCTTGTCGTTTGAAAAGGCACACTTTTTAAAATAATTAAATATTTTGAAAAGTGTTAATTTAACTTCAGCATAATGTTTAATGGAGTATGTGCAGCAGTTTAATTCAATCTTATTCTTGTCGGACTTGCTTGCATTGGCACAGTGTACAGAGTCAAGTTTTTGAAATGTCTTTTTTTTTCTTTTCACAATTGCTGGATTAAAAACACATATGCAAGTCAAAATATGCAAGTCTTTTTAAGTAGTTCATCTAAATCACTGTTGAAATTCAAAACGGCTTTAAATTCAAACTTATAATTATATAGAGCTACAAATACATAAATTATACACATTTAAATATATAAATTAAATTATAAAGCTAAGATTAATATCTTCAGTTTTGTTTAAAAGACAAAAATGAATAAAATGCTGAATTTGTTAAACTTAGCATAGATTTGAGCATTTTCATTGGGTAATATCAGGAAGGATTACAGACAAAAACAACATATAGGCAGTTATACAGTGGTCAGAGGGGATTTGTCACTACAATATGTGATATGGTGGTGTGTATGATGATCATATTTTAAAGTACCTAAAAGTAAGGTTCCAGGTGTTCAGAGTGTCTGTATGATCTCTCCAGAAGAATATAATCTAGAACTGGGTGGTGCATTGGGTGGATATACATACAAGTGTGAAACATTTGTAGGCCAAGGCTGTCCACAAAATCCAATACATTGGGACAAGTGCAGTGAGTTTGAGCACTGCGATTTAGCTTTATTAAAGCTTTATGAGCAGTTATTATATAATAACTAGGGTGTTGATAGTACAAAGATTGCATGAATAATTAAAAGAAAAACAGGAACATCATAAAGTTCAACGACTGCAGCCTGTTATTTTGTTTACATCCCTTTATATTATTATGAAATTCTATATTTATATTATTGTTAGGATCTGGATTCTAAAATAAGTGGTTAAATATAATCAATTTCTTATAAATATTTGAAGGTATTCATTTGTCTTTTTAACTTTTATACACAGTTTAACCTGACCTCAGAGTAAGATTTTTGCAGGTAAACACGATAAGCAGATGAGAACTGAGAAGTCGCTGACTGCCTGCATGTTTCAGTGGATAATCAGGGGTTGTGTTAAAGCTCTTATATGACTCTGTGCTGTCTCAATATAATTAGATCATATTAAGCCCTTTGTGTACGTGTGTGGTTGCAACTACAGCCTATCAGTATCAGATTTGCTAAAGGGCCCCACTAGGTGGCACCCAACACCCAGTACTACACTACATGGTCTCACATTACATTCAGCTGTTGAGATTGTCTGCTAAATAAAACTACAAACGTTTGAGCTCGGGCTCAAGTCAAGTCTGTTCCTGTAGTTTTCATAACGCTGGGTTAAGCGTGACGCCACACGCGTGTTGCTTCAGGCTTTAAAGCTTGTATTCATCCTTAATGGGCCCCTACACAATGTCCCACTATAATGAAAAGCTCTGTTGAAGGAGAGGGGGTTTTGCGCCACATGCTTATTCATGAAGGTGGGCCGTAGGTCAGGCGTCGGAGAGAGAAACACAAACACAGCCCTCCCCAAAGCTCCAGTCCTCAAAACCCAACAACAACCATGTTTTTAGACCAAGACTTCTAGGTTCTGAGTGGAAATTGTCCAATTAAAAGTTGTTGGAATGTTGAAATACAGTTTACAGGGGTCGTAGCCTGCCTTTGTTATTTGTTTTTTGTTTTTTTGTTTTCACTGCTCTCTGAGGTCCATTTATAATGTTATCAAGTTTTTTGACATCAAAAAGCATCATAATTGAGAAGTAATAGACTATTTTCTGTCCTGTTTTGACCCCCCTCATTAGAATGCTCTATTTAAATAGGTGTGGCAGATTGTAGACTCGCAAGTAAACACCCACTGCTATGATTGGCTAATAGTTGTGTATATTTGACAGCCTACATCCTTCATAGATGGACGCTGATGTGATTTAGGTTAAAAATGCATAAATACTCATATCAGTTGATCTGTAATAACAGACAAATCAATAATGACCACGTAATAAAAACAGTTCTCTTTATTTACACTACATCAGATCCTTTTAAGGGTATTCTATAGTCTTTGGCCCCGTTTACACTAGTGCATTTTCATTTTAAAACGCATAACTTTTGCTACGGTTATGCCTATCGTTTACACTACTCCCACGTTTTCAAGGTCGAAAACGAAGACTTTTGAAAACGCTGCAGACCCCGTTTTAATTTGAAAACTCTGGGGTTGCGTTTCAGTTTAAACGGACCAAAACTGAGACTTTTGAAAACCATAGTGTGGCAGCCCACATTTGCACTGCGTATCCTTGACCTCATTGTTGTACCCGTAGATATGTATGGGTAGATCCCCCATTCGCATGTAGACGCGTCTGCCATCTAAATAATAGGGGATCTACTTATACATATCTATGGTTGTAACTGCATGAATGGTCACGTGACATGAGTTTTCGGTGGTGTGGTGTAGACGGACATCGTTTCTGAAACACAGCGGAAACACCAGTGTAAACGTTGATTGCTTTCATTCTAACGGTATTTTTAACGCAGTTTTAAAATGAAAACGCACTAGTGTAAACGGGGCCTTTGAGTACATGCTCGAATCAGTGGGTGGGGCTAAACAGGCAGTGATGTACAATCAATGGGTGGGGCTAAACAGGCAGTGATGTAGAATCGATGGGCGGGGGTTAACAGGTAGAAATGCAGAGGTGAGCATTGATCTTCTGCGGAGGTGGTGTTTAGCCACACTATTACGTCATAAAGTGGCACATTCGACAACCTGTCTTTTTGGCAGATTGGCTTCAATTTAAGCTGTTTTTAGATTAATGAGAAAGTTTTGAGTTCTGAAACTTACAGGATGTTTTTATAGTACAATGACCTCTTGTATGTCAAAGATCAAGGGAATTTTGATTTATCAGTTCATGACCCCTTTAAGTGGTTCAAATTGTTTGGAAGGGGGAATTTATATGTAAATACCAACTTTTTCTTTGTTGATCAAGATTTTAAGACTGTGATTCACTCCACTGGGCAAGAACAGTGAAACACCTGCGTGAATAAGCTGAATGTTAATTGGGGAAATGTGCTGGCTGTGGCGGTGCATTTTTTAACATGGCTTGTTTGCACCCTCCCTTCCTTACACACAAACTCTGCTAAAAAAGAAGGCAAGCCCATTGCTCAGTTGGTGTGTCTCCATGGCAACACTGACCTCATGCTGTGACAGGCAATCTGGGCTGGTTGCTATGGTGAGTCGTTGTGACATCAAACCTGAGCCCCAGTTGCCATGGCACCACACCTACTGATTCAGCAGCTATTTCTGTGTGATGTCTGGAGCCAACAGGCAACGGAGTTACAATGTCCCATTTCCATTCGAGATGCTTATTCCTTTGTTCTGCTGCTGTTTTATGCAATTGTGTACAATTCCGCCTTTGGATCTGCGATCTCAAGTAATTATACGTTCATTGTAAACATTTGAATGATTTTCTTCGCTATGACAGTCTTAGCTTAGTCTATCATAAAAAATCCTTCTGATGAAAATATTTATTTATGAGTTTGATGTCTTTGAGTAAGTCATGGCTTTCAAGGACAAATGAAAAATTATGAACGAGGTGTTTAATCTAAAGATGGCGCTCTAGGTCAACTAATCTCCATCTCCTGCGGCGCATCTGAATGAAGGCTTTGACACAATTTGCATACTTCTTACTAATAATTGCACTTGCATCATACACAAATTGAATTATGATAATTTTGAGGAATTCATTGGCAATGGGTGCCGCCCATGCTTGTTCGCTGTCTCGAGGCTCATTAAAGGTGTATGTAGGGTCCCTCATGGCAGCGGTGTTGGGTACTGCAAAGGCCCCTCACCCATCTTCATTATGGGTGATAAATGTGAACAAGGGCCCCCATAACAGCTCCGCCCAGCTTCCTTCTCCCCACCCTTCTCTTTTTTTCTTTCCACCCTTCCCCCCTTCATTCTCACTTTGTTCCTCTCGCCTTCCTGATTGTGTGTACTCACCAATAAGCCTTTGTTCTCTGATACAGTTGAGATTTTAGAGTTCCAGTTACTCTTGATCGTTCTTCGTCCTGATGTGTTCACCTCCTGTTAGAGTTCAACAGAAACCACATCTGTAAAGTGAGCCGTGGAGCCATGTGAAGAGTCAGGAGTGCTTCATAATATTTTACCGAGCAAACGCACTAACCTTCCCCCTCTCCTTGTGACATTGGGGAATTATGTCCTAGTTTGACATGCATCATGTGTAAGACAGTCTGCACACATCATCTGATGCCCTTCAGTTTGATAATGAAGCCGATAATGAACACCGCTGGGCCCAACCATTACCAGTGCTGGAAGGAAATCACAACTTATTAATAGAAAAAAAAAACAACGCTTATTGCTCTCATTTGTTAGTATTTGTTTCCATGTATGTAATGTTGTTGACCAAATTGCTAGTTGCTAGACAGTGATCTCTTTGACACTTTTGTAGGAAAGAAAGTGGTAAAGCCCTGTTTTCTGTTTTGCAGTCCAATTTTCCCTTCTCACACTAGTAAATGAATGCAGGATGTTTTGTGCATACATAAGGCTACAAACACGTCTGAAAAAGATACAGATGTCCATCTAGTTTACATGCATAAAAAAAATAAGAACTTAAAATCTTTTTGGTGTTTCACTATGTAAACATGCATTATACAGATGTCTTTGGCCACTGCGCTGTGACTCACTGTTTTTTCAGCATCTTGCGCATATGCACACGTTTAAGATGTAGAGTCAACTTAGAAGTTTCGCTTTTAATAGGTAGCACCACTCATCAAGATCCAGTTTCATAACAGCTTTGATTTTTTTTAACGCTAAAGGCATGGTCATATTAGCAAAAAAGGTATATTTCCCATTATCAATAGGGTAGCAACACATGAAACACTTACTCAAGAGGTCACTTCCTAACAAAGGAGCTTTATATTTGTCAACATGTCAAATTTACAAAATCGATGCAAAATCTGTGTGGGAAATGTTTCAACTCACACAAAAAATTACAGATCCTGCAAAATTCAGTTGAGAATTTCACCATATAAAGGTATAAATGCGACCACACAAAACACGTTTTGGACTGCTTTTCCATTCATTTTGGACGAATGTGCTTGACAGTGGCTTTTTGCATTGTCTCGCGCTCTGAAAATACAACTTTTAAACTTTTAAAAAATGTGCCTCTAGACCATTCCACTGTTTATATTATATATGTATTCTGCTGTTTATATATATATTATAATTTAGAGTATGACTTTCAAATGTATTATAGCTTATAACCCTATGTACACAAAAAGTCCTCCATCTGCCTTGAGTTTGGCACGGCTATTTTGAGGACTTCACCTATGCACAGTAGCTCTTTGATGTATTAGAGCAGTGGAGTTTCCTGTTTTTATGTGGCCGGACTTCCTGTGGTGGGGGTGAGGAAGTATACCTCAGGTGACCTGCTGCAAAGCCAGTATATGTTAAACCTTGTCACTTAATTTCTCCATTTCACCTTGATGGCCCCTTCATTGTCCCCAAGGGAGGATTTTGTTTACAACACCACATTAAAAGATGATAAACCTAAAACCCTAGACCCTCGCTTAAAATAATTTATCAAAGGGAATATGTTTACATTTATATGTACGTACATGTTACATGTAACATGAAACAGTAAATACTGTCTAAATCCATTAAAAAAACTTATTTTAGATATTATTTCATTACGTAAGATTGCATAACTACCCATTCATAGCAAGCAGACATTTTTTTACACTTATTACATGTGAGTTGGGTGGAGTGCGGCTTTGTTCATGGTTGTCCAGTTCATGTATAAATATTCTCCAGTTGATGGAAACCACTCAGCAAGAGTTGTGGTGTCTGTTGTGCTGGTCTGTGAGCATTTCTCCCATGAGAACTGGTTTAGTTTAGGCTTCTTCGTCATATTCAGAGGTTTACATCAATGTGTTCATTAATCATGCTGTCTGTAGGAGGTGCCGCTATCCTTTAGCATCGGCCCTAACGTGCCCACAGTTATCAGCAGAACTCACTCGTTCAGTCTTTCCCACTCTCCTCACCGCTGGCTTTTCTCAATCACACTTTTAAACCTTATTCTTATAGATGAGGTGTGCCTTTGTAGGTAATATGTATTTAAAATACATTAAATAACATGTTCATGGATAGTGAAATACACTATAAAAGCAGCTTTACAATTTCTAATCAGGCACTGAATAGAGTACCCATAAAGAGGCTTTACCCATAACTTTGTATGGCTGTTTTTGTGTCGTACACAATGATATTTATCTGCTTTCTGAGTATGTATTGCATTTGTTGAAGAACTTCTCAAATGACCTTCTCAAACTTCTCTATAAAATATACATGTGTGTAGTATAAATACAATCTGCATACATCCTTAGGCATTGTCATCTTTTACATATGATGTCTGCTTTATCCAGTGTAGTTACTATATCTAAAAATAAGGCTATTAAAATTAGTTTTTGGTCACTGAAATAAAGATAAAATAAAATAAAATATAAATATATTAAAAAACATTTAAAACATGAAGAAATGTTGCCTTGTCAGCTAAAATAGAAAAAAATATGTACAAATGACAAAATTATATAAAATTATGAAAACTCAAATTAAAACTGTAAAAAGTTTTTTTTAAATAAATAAATATAAATAAATACATTTTTGCATTTTAATTTTTCAAATTCAAAATATCAATGCATATTATAATACTATATAAATAATATCTGGCTTACTGTTTTATTGCTCAGACTTTACTCATTTGACATTTTGCTTACTTTTTAGTGCAGAAGTGGGCATATTGCAGATGTAAGGATTGTGTTTTAATATATGACAAATTTAAATGCGCCAAGTATTTTCTATTGTAGTGTAAAAATATGTAATTCTCTAAAAACACATCATTTTGAAAAACTTATTAATTTTATGTAATTTTATAATGAATAATTCTTGTTTTGAAATAAAAAGAAAAGTTGTTCCCTTTGCAATTTAGTAATTCATGCAAGGTTTCAAAGGGAAAAGAAAAAATGTGATTATTTGATGGCAAAGGAACATGTGAATTCCATTCTTCGAAGATTTTTAGTTGTTTTTGATCATTTGTAATCAATGTGAAAGAATTTGGACTGCATCAGCAGGAATGTTCTGTGCATGTTTGTAAATCTCACATTGCTGTTGACAGAAGAATGAGCCAGTCTGCCGCAAAACAGGACCAAGTGTGTATGATCAGTCAAAACCATTCAACATAGTGCTGAATCTGTCTGGAAAATGTCACAAGGACATTAACTGATTTCTAAAAGCCCTAAGCACTTCGGGCAGGGTTTAGATGTTCTAATATCTCTCATTCGGTGAGGACAAAAAACTCAAGTTTTTCTGCCAAGCAATTCATGCACAACAGCAGCAGATGTGGTTTAGATTTTCACCCTCTGGTTCTACTGACATTGTACCCTACAATCTGCAGCATTATGTATCATCAAAAGTCACCGAAATATGTCAGTGCTCTAAAACCTCTTTGTATCTAACAGACTAGAAAGAATCATTATTTAAGAGTCGCTCGTTTGTGACACATCTGAATAAACAATAACGGGCTGTTTCGATTTGCAAATACATTTTTCTGAGGACCTCCTGATCAGTGGAATCATTCTTTAGGCTTGTAAATGCTGTCATTCCTCCCCCTCTCTGTTCTGCATTGGTATCTCCCACTCACATTGCAAAAGGCTGGAAATTTTGCACACTGCAACCTTTCTGTCGGTGAACATGAATATTTATTCATTGTTTGCATTTGCCCTCTCGGCACCCTCCCTCTCTCCCCTCTCTGTCTGTCAAACTTCCCATTTTTTGCCTTTCTCATTCATCTTCCTCACCATTGTTATCTCGCCTTCTCATTTGTCAGGGTTTATATCTGTAACACATACTGTACAGAACAAGCAGGTATGATATTATCAGGCCCTCTGTCAATATGCACATCTTCAGCTCATTTGTTTCAGCTCATTGATGCTAAATGTTTTGGTCAAAGTTGAGGCTTGTTTGTCATTACATGCAAGTTCTAAAGTCCACCTTAAGCTGAGCATTATTGGGTTCTCGGGGGCGTTCTCTCAGTTTTATGTACCTGTCAGTGGATTTCTGCAGGGGAATTTCCACACGTTCCATTCTTCACCTCTGTTGCCTGAGAAAAAGTGGCAGCTCAGACAGACATCTGTAGTCATAACAAAGTCTTAGTCAGGACAAAAGAATTTTAATGGGGCAATGTGAGGTCGGATGGGCCTGTGTTATATATTAGAATAGAATCTTCAGTGAGGTAGAAGTGCACTACAAGCCCTATTTTTATAAGGATCTTATCACTAGCCACTGTGTGACGAGGAAACCTGATCATTTTTTGGCCCACTACACTCAGTGCTGGTGCCTCCAGGCAAACTGTATACTTAAAATAAAGGTTTTCCAGCTAATTTGGCTTCTGATGAATTGCTGTTGTAATAAATGGAGTATGGATTTCAATGCAATTTTGTAATTGTAATGTCTTGACACCTCAAATGATACATGTATTTCATGATGGATGTTATTTTGAAATTTCGAGTCTTAGATCCTACTTATTAGGGTGGAAATTAGATTTGAGGTTATACATGGATGTTAATCAATTTTTTTCCCTCTAAAATCTTGATGAGTGGCTCTCTTTCTGCCCTTCAGCATTATCTCTTTGATTTCTTTCACCAGCTTTATGTAGCTTCATCTTGCTGCATGCATAGGCTACAATCATTCGGTTTTTGAATTATCTCTTGACTAGATTATTGCTACTAATTCCTCATTGGTCTGCTGTCATTACCCCTTGAGTCCATCCATAATGGTGTGGCCCAATTTTGGCTCATATTGGCTTCTCACAGCTCCCCTAATCAGATTCACAATGCTGTTGTTGGGCTGCAAGGCCATCAACAACCTTGTCCCCTATACATTTCTTAATCCAGCAATAGCAAATGTCATCTGCTTGTTCACAAAAAAAAACTGTATGGGCTTGTATGGTGTAATATCCCAAATCTTCTGAGTAGCTGATGAACTCCCAAAAATGTGTTTTTTTGTTGTTGTTTTTTTTTCACAAGTGATCTACCAACTAGTAAAAACTACAGATCTAAGACACACGCTTGTGAAATCTTTCCTTGAATAAACTGTGGACAAAGCCAAGAAAAGCACTACTACGCCTATCTGACCACACCTTATAGCCAAACCTAACTTTATCCTATTCTAAATACATACTCTGGATTATAATAGATGTCATGTTCATACTGGCACCTCATGACTTTAGTTCGGTATCATTTGCTAATTGTTTTTTACGGTCATGTACTATTACTTAACTAGTACTAACTAGTCATTAATTTGTCATATATGACCTTAGTAAAGCATGTATGATTGTGAATATTTTCTAATTTTGTTTGTGAAGAAACATAAAACCATAAAACTAGCTTTAGAAATCTTAAAAATGAAAGGTATTTGGCTGATTAGACAGCAAGTTAGGGTGGTTTCACCATTAAAAAATGAGTTGACTTCAGCTGCTCTGTTGAATTATTACCTCCTTCTGCAATGCACGCAATAAAATGATAAATGCAGTGAGTGTGGGCAAGCCCATAAACACCCCCTTGCATTATTTTCTTTGGCCATTAACTAGAAAGCGCAAGTACAGAAATACAGGATTAATGTGATTACAGGTATTTAAAACATACTGAATGACATTTTTATATTTGTGCACAAACATCTAGAAATAGATAAAACAATGACTTTGCATAAGAATGTCTTATTGATGGCAAGAGGAAAAATATTTATTCTGCTGTTGTTGTCAGTCAGATCTACTGTGATTTATAACGGAAGGTGCATGCAGTGTTACTGTAACAGTCTTTTGTCCCCTGTACTATCCTGCTTCTCTTGTTGAACTGGTGCTCATCTTTCTGCTCTCTCACAGAAAGCATTAATGTTTTTCAGAGCATGAGTAATGTCAAGAATGAGTAGGCTTTCTGACTCAGGGGTGTTTTACTTGAAGGATGCTACTGTATAGTGAAATCTTGTCAGTTAAATGTCAGTCTGTTGCTCTAAAGGAATGGCTCACTCAAAAAAAACTTTAAAAAAGTCTCTCATCATTTACTCACCTTCATGTTGTTAATTTACTTTGTGAAACTGAATAGTGACTAGGGACTGTCAAGCTGTAAAAATGACACATACAACTAATTTAAATACATTGAAATAGAACTTTCATTGTCCTTTTTGAAAGCCCCTGATCACCATTCACTCCTTGTATGGAAAAGAGCAGTATTGACATTCTGCCAAATTTCTCCTTTTGGATTCAACAGAAATAAAAACTTGCTAGTTTAAAGTGAGTGAGTAAATGATCACAGAATTTAGATTTTTGGGTGAACTATCCCTTTAATATTACTCAAATAGACAGAGAATTAGGAGTGTGCTGGGATGATACAAGCCCTTTTAAATCAGATGTATGGGACTGAGAGAATCCATGAGGAATAGCTGGAGAAATAAAGAGGCAGAAAAGTGCAGCGAGAGCCAGAAAAGCAGGAAGTGGCTTGATAATAATCATTTTATCAGTATTTAGTGTTATTGTTCCTGATATTTGTGGTTGTTCACTGGGTTGATCGTCCATTTATTCGTTCATCAGTTTACATTATTTATAAGGCAATAAGGCGTAACACATTTACACTTTACACAGCTAAAAAGTTGAAATGTTTGTGAGTTTTACATTTTTTTTTTAATGAATTATTATTCCAAAACTTTTTAACTATTTTTTTAATCAAATTCAAACTCATTTTAAAAAGTTCGAAAAACGTATAATTAATTGCATATTTTAAATTCTTTGAATAATGCCTGTTTTCAAACCTTTTTATAATATGTAATATATTTATTGGATTCAGCATTTTTTTCATATGTAACTAATAATCTGTTGCGTGTATATGGTGGGATTTAATTTCACTATGGACGAACAGAACTGAAACTTGCTAACCTTTAAATTCCTATTTTGTACATTGTGGGCTATATGAATGTGAAAGCAGAAATACGTTCCACTTCTGTCACAAAAAAAATCTGTACATTTGCCCTGTTTGTACAGACAGATTTGAGCATTTGATAGTGAGAGATAAACAGAAAACCAGACAGATAAGGACCCTAAATAATCATGGTTCATGGCACTCATGTTATTAAAAAAAACTTCCTGTTTCAATAAGAAATAGATGAACACAGGACACTGCTGTGCTCATAAAGCGATTTCATAGAGTCTTTAAGAGTCAGGAGTGTTAAATTCCATGCAGTGTGTCATACAATCTGTGCAGAATGTAGGAAGGAAGGCTGTCTATCACTTCATTAGAATAACATAACAGGAATTATGTCATCATATCCCCCCCTTACAAACTCAAATGCCATCAAAAACACCTACTTCATGAATCAGACACAGTCCTTTTAATTGCTAAGGATACTTACCCTTTTTTCTGTTTTTCAAATCCTAGATATCATCCAGTATTTGAAGAACAGGTTTGTACATGCGTGAACCAGCATGCATCACAATTCTGAAACCAAACTATATTCAGTTATTGCTGATAAATTCCTGAAATGCACGTAAATGCTGTAGTCTCACTTTAGAGTTTTCAGAGTTAAATTTTGTTTATGAAGCTTATAATACATGACTCACCTGGTACCTGTAAGAGAAAGAGTATTTCAACATCCACACCCAGAAACACCTAGGCTATTTGTATCTTTTACTAAAAGGTCATTGAAGTCATTACAGGCTGAATGAAACATACAGTCTAGGTAAAGTTTCTGTTTCGCTGCTGTTAGTTCCTCATCCATTTTTAGCTCTTACACTATTACAGTGTAAATTGTTGCGGTGGGGGAGTAACATGGCAAGCACTATACAGAGTCCTCCCTTTCACACACAGGCTTGTTTGAGCGGCAGATCACTTCTTCCTACAGCTCTCTTGGCCTGCTGCTTTCTTCAACTAAGACCATGTATGGTCAGGGACCAATTCGAGAGTGGATGAGAGGAGGGACAGCTGGGAACAGTCAAGGCCCCAGTGGTAAAATTAACTTGAGAAGAAGTATTTATTTTGAGGACCTGCATAATCAGAGCTGGAAAATAATGAAAAACAGTGAGGGCAGAGTAATATTTAAGACTCATAGACTTCCTAACTGAACAAAGAGGTCAGCAGGCTATTGTTGTAATAGTAACCTTATGAAGATGTCCAAAAACGTATTCTTCTTGATAGAGTAAGCAACATTCAGATGACGTACTAGAAACATTGACATTCTAAATACATAGAGCTATGAGCCATTTTTTAAATGTAAGTGTTATTGGTAACACAAAAGTTGTCACTGATGATTAAACTGTCTTTAACAACCAAAAAAAAAACACACAAGTCAACTTAGGCTATATGCCTTGGAATATATTTATACATCTGAATATACCTAAATAACATACTTAACCAAAAATTTGAGAAGTAGCCTAAGTTCTTGATCAAATCCAGTATAGGCCTACATAAGGTATTTGTATTCAGGCACAGCTTTAGTCATATTTTTCTGCATAGGAACTAAATGCACTTCATTTCTTCACAAATTACTTGCAAGGACATGTATGATCGTGATGGATTCCTTTTTTTAGTCATAACTGGTTTAAATAGATAAGTTCAAGTATTCTCCTGAGCCCTTGCTAATTGAGTTGTGTAGGCTACCCTTGATGCCACAGTTAGGCTATTTATCAAATCTAGCATATTTACATGTATATTTATATAATATTATTTAAATAGGCCTAAATGATTTAATGTTTAATGTAGTATTTAATTTAATTATTATTTAAATAATAATAAAAGTATCTAATACAATGCCTGATGGAGTGCAGTAAATAAATAAAGTTGTCATTAATAGGTATCAACCTTGCTGCCAAGACTGGCTCACTGCATGTTTGACTAGAAGTGTTTGCAGCTTCCTCGATGATAATGGAGCGTTCTAGTAGTTTGTGGCTCTTGCAGCGTAGATGATTCAGACTGATGTAGAAATCCACTCCGGGTTTTCTGTTTCGCTCATTGGTTCAGTGCAGTGGCGCTGTACTGTATCATGTTTCCGTCCTTGCCTCCTCCTCTTGCCGCCATTTCACATAATCGAGATTTTCGCTTACCGTGTCATGGTGGAACTGAGTCCCTCTGCAATAATGAGATATGGGCTACTAATGCAAGTGTATTATTATGTCGACGTTCCGCCTGCTGCTACATTGCTTACCGAGTTTTTTTCTCTCTCTTTAATATTAGAGATATGTTAGGCTCTTTATATGAATATCTTTATTATAATATTATTATCTTTAAATATAATTCTAATATGTATCATTATTTTTGTTTTGTTTGTTTGTTTTGTCAATAGTTATGCTAACCCCGCGGATTACGCTCAAATATTGCATAAAATCATTGCATTTTTTAAACCTACATGTTACCATAGTATCTGCTAAATCATAACCATACTATTTTTTCGCACATCCTGTTAACCACCACTTTCATTAAACAAAGGAATTAACAAAATGGCTAAAGATTCTAAAAGTTCTTTACACTGTTTGAAGGTTACATAGGCTATTATGTTGGCTATTTAACAGTAACAAATTACTGTGATATATTGTTGGAAAATGTGCTTACCGTTGTAAGCAAGCATATTGTTGTTGCTGTAAATGATCTTAGCATCACTAGTTCTTGTAAGCATTTTCTTTTATTTTTTTCTTATTTATTACTGCAATTTGATAGGCATAATAACTTGTTTCATGAAGATTATTCTATACAAATATACCTTTTGCACTTTTATGTAGCCTATTTACATAGCCAAAAGTAATTGACATTCCAGAATACAAATTTGCACTGATGCAAAAAAAAACAAAATCTGTCTTAAACACGTCTTCATTAAATGTTTTATGTAGGCTATCAAATTAGGTTTCCATAAACATTGGATGCTAAGTCAGATATTCCTTTATATAAAGAAGGACAATGCTGAAGTACCATGGTAGAACTAGCTACTTATTTTGTGGACTAGGCTACAACATAATAGCTGTCAGATTAAACCGAGGCTCTATTTAGTCCCTCTAGAGGCCATGAAGGCACCTGCAGACACTTTTTTTTTTTTTTTTTTTTTTAATAGCTAATGCTCATCTACATCGAACATATTTGGCATATATTGGCCATTTACAAGTCCAGATAGGGCCTAATTTGGATGAGAATCATGGTTCATGGCTGTCATGTTATTTAAAGAAAAACTTCATATTTCAATAAGAAATACATGAACACAGGTCTCTGCTGTGCTTTTTTATTATTATTATTTTTAAGTAAAGCTCATCAACATAGAACATATTTGGCATGTACAGTTCCTCTGAAAATAGTATCTGGACAATTTCCAGTACTTCTGCAGAGCAGTGTTACAAAACAGTGCTTTAACTGTGAAGTGTGTTTAGGAAACACTTTCCAGACAGATGATGCAGCAAAGCATGCTGGTTACAGTATTTTCTAGTTTTGCTGCAGTAGTAGAAGCATTTTATGCATCAACACTTTGTATTTAATCTTTGTATTTTTCAGAAATAAAAAAAATACGTAAAATAGGAAATCATGTCTTCACAAATAATATGCCAAAACAATGAAATTTCCAAGAATTTATTTGGTGATGTTTTACTACACGGGGCGTTGCATTTGAATTGTACCTCTATGGATTGTGAACCAGTGGTTTCTGACTATTTGTTATATTATTTTACTATTATATCTTAAAATATTATTTAATCTTCTATTTATAATGACACAATTGCTGTCACATAATGAGGGATAGAGCACTTCATGGATTTGGGAAATAATTTTCATTGTATTTTTACCCAATGCAGTTTGTAAAAGTGTCCACTAGATGGCAGCAAATACCTTTGGTTTCTTCCAACTCTTCCATTGCATCATATATAGGTCTAAGCAAGGTACTTAAATGGAAAGCTATTGTTATGCTAAAAATATATTAGCCATGACACTTAAAATGGAGACTGAATTTATACTTATATCTGTAATTACATATGCATTTATATTGTATAACTACACACCTTTAGTCTGTTTCTGAAGTATCCTGAAATTGAAGTCGGCCTATTCATTGTTTTCCTATTTGTTTATAGCCTTTTGCACATCAGCACAATCCATCACATTTTGTTGATTGGTTTAAACTGTCATTGACCAGCTGTGTGTTTTATGCAAAGGTATTCTGTTATGTGTAATGTTAACATGTATCAGTTACACAGAATGTAAATTTTGCATGACATTTTATAGAAGTGAATGAATAGTTAAAGCAAACCTTTCGGTATTTATGTCAGATTATGGGAATGGCACAGCTGTGGACACCATGTGGTGTATGAATTATTAATTTACTTCCGATGTTTCATGCATTTTTAGAGACTTCCCCCACACTTTAAATGTTCTATGGGAACAAAGATGACACTGAATTTGAGAATGAAATGATTTGTAAGTACCAGAGGTAATAGGAATTTCATATCAAATTCTTACATTCGGTCAAATAAATGCATATATAGCTGCATTTATTGACTAAATTCAAGAATTCTATTCAAGATAACTGTTTTATATATATAGTCATATATACAGTCATTGCTCCAGTCTTATGTGTCACGTGATCCTTCGGAAATCATTCTAATATGCTGATTTGGTGCTCAATAAACATTTCTTATTATTATCAATGTTGAAAATGGTTGTGCTGCTTGTTATTCGAAACTGGGATACTTTTTTTGTATTTATTTTTCTGTTTTGTTCATTTATAAATAAATAAATAAATAATAACGGTAATGTATTTTTTAACAAAATTCAAAAATACCTAATAAATTAGCCTGATTTGCTGCTCAATAAACATTTATGTTTCATAAATGTTGCAAACTGTTGTGCTTCTTAATATTTTTTATAGAAAGTGTGATATATTTCTTTTCAGGATTCTTTGATAAATAGAGTGTTTTAAAAAAAGAAACATTTAAATAAATAGAAATATTTTTGTTTCTATTTATATGCTTCACAAATCCTGTCCATGCACCAGGTCACTCGTTCGCCTCCTTGACTCTTGCACCACACTAACTGTTGCACATCACCCCTGAACTGCATTTCCCATCATCCATTGCACTGATCACAGCTGTCACCAATCTCACACTGCACTGATTACACAGCTGATCTCATCAGACACGCTTTATAAGCCTTGGACTTCCTCTCTGTCATTGCTGAGTGTTGTATAGCGTTTATCACTCTCCTAGCGATAGCTACTCTACGGAGCCCACATAGTTGTCATAGCCTTGCCTTGCCTTGCGTGTTTTCTCATGTTTTGATTCCTGCCCGTGTTTCCTGGATTAACCCTTTGCCTTGCCGTTCGGATTCTGTTTGCACCTCGCTTGGACTATTGCTCTTGTACCTGGATTATCTCTCTGCCTTACCCTGTTGGATATTGTTCGCAGATCGTCGACCCACGCTTGTCCTAGGAATACCTTTTTTCTTGCCTCATTCATGTCTGTTTGCTGTTTCCTGAACCATGCCTTTTTGTGACCATGCCTTTGAATAAAGCTTGCACATGGTCCGCACAGACTTTATGGACTATGCTCTGCTGCGTGCTGACTCTTTGTTTACTGTGGGTGTCGCGGAAGAGGAACATGACATCGCGTCTGTGGCTGAAATGGCGGACGCACCAGAGCGCGCTCACAAAATGGCGGCGACAGCAGAGTCTGTTCACAAAATGGTGGCCACAACAACACCCCGTCATGTCATTGCTGCCAGTCATGAGTCAATTCAAGTCACAGCTGATCTTAAAGAGCCAAGTCAAGTCACAGTTGAAGTTAAAGAGCCAAGTCAAGTCACAGTTGATGTTAAAGAGCCAAGTCAAGCCACAGTTGATGTTAAAGAGCCAAGTCAAGTTATAGTTGATCGTCGTGAGTTCAGCCAAGTCACGGTTGATCGTCGTGAGTCCAGCCAAGTCACGGTTGATCGTCGTGAGTCCAGCCAAGTCACGGTTGATCGTCGTGAGTTCAGCCAAGTCACGGTTGATCGTCGTGAGTTCAGCCAAGTCACGGTTGATCGTCGTGAGTCCAGCCAAGTCACGGTTGATCGTCGTGAGTCCAGCCAAGTCACGGTTGGTCGTCGTGAGTCCAGCCAAGTCACGGTTGATCGGCGTGAGTCCAGCCAAGTCACGGTTGATTGTCGTGAGTCCAGCCAAGTCACGGTTGGGTTGATGTTAAAGAGCCAAGTCAAGCCACAGTTGATGTTAAAGAGCCAAGTCAAGTTATAGTTGATCGTCGTGAATCAAGCCACCTCACCGTTGATCGTCATGAATCAAGCCACCTCACCACTGACCTTCCAGAGTCTCTTCACATCACAGCTGATCAGCCATAGTCTTGTCACATTCTGTCTTCCACACCCAGATATTCAAGGTCAGTCCTTCAGTATCTTTGTCTGGTATCCAGTGTGAAGAATGCACCACTGGTGTCTGCATGTGCAGCTGGTATCCCCAAACCAGTTCACTTTAACCCTCCTGTTCCTGCACTAATTCCCCTGTCCGAAGCGCTTCCCATGATGGGGATCGTGTTATGTTGCGTTTGGGCTGCGTACACCACTTCAGAACTGCCCCAGGCGATGGCACCCACTGCAGCTTCTCCAGAGGTAGCGACACATGCTGCAGAACCTCCCGAAGAGGCGGGGCTCGCTTCAGCTCCTTGTATGGTGGTGGCGCCCAGCAATGCATATCCAGCCCGTCATATCACTGTCGAAGGAACCGTAGATGAGCACTGTACCTGTCCTGTTAATGAACTCTACCTGTTTCCTGATGCTACCACTGTACAACCTTCTAAGGTGGCGGTGTCTGCTGCAGAACCTTCAGACGTGTCAGTGGTAACCATCTATGAATCCTCGTCCTGCCCTGTCACGGCTATGGAGGCCGTCTTTGAATCCTTGTCCTGCCCTGTCACGGCTATGTAGGCCATCTGTGAACTCTTGCCTTGCTTTGAACTGGCCACGAAGGCCAATAATGAACCTTCCTTTGCTCATATCCCAGCCTATGAACTGTTGTCCTGCCCTGAGTCAGCCGAGGAGGCTGGTTGCGAACCAATTTCCTGTCCTGACCCAGCGGAAGAGGCTGCCTTTGAACTAGCAGTCCCGTCAGTCACAGCTGCGGAGGTTATGGGTGAACTTCCTGACTGTTGTGTTGCACCTATAGGGGCCATTCGTGAATTCTTACCCCTACCTATCGCTGCCATGGAAGCCTGAAATGAGCTTTCTGTACGCCCTGTTAACCCTGTCATTGCCAAAGAGACATTTAGTGACCAGTCGGTCTGTCCCTTTCCAGGCAATGTGTTCAGTTTCTACCAATAAGCCTGAGAATGAGCCATCTGTCTGTTCTATTCCAAATATGACTGATTGCGAACTTCTTGTCAGCCTAGTGTCTGTCCATGAACTTCCTGTCCGTCCAGTTCCCACCGAGGAGTCTGAGTATGAGCAGTTTGATTATATTATTTCTGTCAATGTGTTCGATTCCCAGGTATCTGTCTGTCCTGTTTCAAGGAATGCGTCTGACTGCAAATTGTTTGCCAGTTTAGTTTTACTCACAGAAATGTCAACCAGTCCAGTATCAGTTGATGCACGTGCTTATGAACAATCTGTCTATACTAATGTAGTTGTAAGATCTGACATAAACTGTCTGCTGATCTGGTTTCTGTTAACACCAAGTCTAATTTTGCACCATCCATCTGTCCAGTTTCCCTTAATGAGCGATTATGAACTGCCTATCTGTTCAGACTCAGTCAGTCAGCCTGTCTTTAAACTGTCTTCCTGTTCAGTTCCAGTCAATGAGTCTGATTTTAAACTCTCTGTTGATATAAATTCTGCAGTCAAATCTGATGCTGACTTATCCTTTTGTCCAGTCTCTTCTAAGGAGCCAGAATGTGAAGTGTCAATCTGTCTAGTTTCAGTCTATGATCCTGATTTTGAATTGTCTGCCTGTTTGGTTTGTCAATGGACCTGATCATGAACTGTCTACCTGTCCAGTCTCAGTCAGTGAGCCTTGTTGTGATCTGTCTGCTTGTTCAGTGGGCTCCAGGGAAACTGTCGATGAACTTCTTGTATTCCCTGCCTCGGTCTTTGAGACCGGAAATATTATGTCTGTCTCTTGTGTCTCAGTTTTCCCTAGGCTCCAATCTCTGCTGTGGGCCCCTGATCTGTCTACTCCGCCGTGGAGGTCTCCTGCCCTGTCTGCTCCACTCTGGTGGGCTCCTGATACGTCTGCTCTGCCTTGGTGGGTCCCTGCTCTGTCGGCCCTGCCTTGGCCTCTGGCTCCGCCCTGGCTTCCTGCTCTGCCTCGGTCCCTGGCCACTTCACTTCCACGTGGACCTGGCCCTTCGTCCCTCCCCCTGTTCCGCCTTTGCTCCACCGCCCTCCTGGATTGTATAGGAGCGACTGGAAGCCACTCCTTGGGGGGAGCTATGTCACGAATCCTGTCCATGCACTTCCGTTCACTCACCACCAGAGGTCACTCGTTCGCCACATTGACTCTTCAATGGCGCGTGGTGACTAACTGTTGCACGTCACCCCTGAACTAAATTTCCCATCATCCATTGCACTGATCACAGCTGTCACCAATCTCACATTGCACTTACACAGCTGATCTCATCAGACACGCTTTATAAGCCTTGGACTTCCTCTCTGTCATCGCAGAGTATTGTATAGTGTTTATCACTCTCCTAGCGATAGCTACTCTACGGAGCCCACGTAGTTGTCATAGTCTTGCTTTGCCTTGTGTGTTTTCTCGTGTTTTGATTCCTGCCCGTGTTTCCTGGATTAACCCTTTGCCTTGCCGTTCGGACTCTGTTTGCACCTCGCTTGGACTATTGCTCTTGTACCTAGATTATCTCTCTACCTTATCCTGTTGGATATTGTTCGCCGATTGTTGACCCACGCTTGTCCTAGGAATACCCTTTGTCTTGCCTCATTCATGTCTGTTTACTGTATACCGAACCATGCCTGTTTGTTACCACACCTTGCACATGGATTTGCACGTCTCACATCTTGTTCGTCCCATTACAGAATATATATATATATATATATATATATATATACACACAGTTGGAAAAAATTTATTTGATCCCCTGCTGATTTTGTACGTTTGCCCACTGACAAAGAAATGATCAGTCTATAATTTTAATGGTAGGTTTATTTGAACCGTGAGAGACAGAATAACAACAAAAAAATCAAACAAACATGTCAAAAAAGTTATAAATTGATTTGCATTTTAATGAGTCAAATAAAGATCATTTTAAAGATCACAAAAATAATTTTTAATGATCAGGTAATCGTCGTTCTTCAACAGGTAAGTGTTGTTCAGGTAAGCAGTGTTCTCCAGCAGGTAAGTTAACATGTTCCATTACATCTTGTTCCTGTTCAGCCAGTTGTGGCAACACTGTCAACTCAAGTATTTGTTCTGACTGAACTGATGATTTCTCACTAGTATGTAACAGGTGTGACATACTCATAGGTCCTTTTCCATCTGATCATGACTATTCGGCTGTGTTCTGAACTGGTAGGTTCAACTTGCACATAGTACTCGTCATCACTTTCACTGTCATTCTCTGGTTCATGTTCCTTCCCTCTCTCAGCGGGTAAAGCTGTGCTTTTCTGTTGGTGTTTTCGCTTCAGTGTGGCATTGAGTCTGTGTGGTAACCTGAGGTAACTGATCAGGGGAGAAGATTATTACCATGCAAGGCTGCTGAAGATACTCCAATCTATGAAGTGAAACCAGAGCAGGGCTTGATCTGCCTTTGCCCTGCTCTGGTTTCACTTCATAGATTGGAGTATCTTCAGCAGCCTGGCGAATGACAATATGGACTTCATCCTCCCAGAAATTTCAAAGTTTTCCTGGACCCCCTTTTTGAGCCAGATGTTTCACCAGAACTCTGCTACCAGAATATAAATTAGTACAGCTTACTTTAAGGTCATTATTTCTTTTGTTTCTCTCAGTACACTTCTTTGCATGCTCACTGGCAATTTCATAAGCCTCTTGCATACCCTTTGTCTACCTCTCCACATATTCACTGTGGTCGACGGAACCTTTATCTGGATTGAGGCAAAACAATGCATCAACTGGAAGTCTTGAAGAGCGACCGAACATGAGGTAGAAAGGTGAAAATCCAGTCACTTCGCTTTTAGTACAATTGCAGGCAAACACTAGCTTATTCAATTCCTCTTTCCAATTCAATTTCTGTTTTTCTGTGAGAGTTTTGAGCATCTGCAGAATGGTCCGATTGAATCTTTCTACTTGTCCATTTCCTTGTGGGTGGTATGGGGTTGTTCTAGAGGCTGTGATGTCGTATTTTTGGAGCTGATCGCAGAGTTGATTTTCGAATTCCCTGCCTTGGTCATGGTGAATTTGCGAGGGGAACCCAAACCTTAGGGCAAAATCTTTGAACAATCTGCTACAGTTTTTCCAGATTTCGAAGTTGTAGCATATGCTTGCACAAATTGAGTGAAATGGTCGATGATCACCAGGATATACTCGTAACCCACACTGCACTTGTCTAAGTGAAGTCAATGGATACCAACTCAAATGGATGTGTAGTCTTGATGCTCTTGAGGGGTGCCCTAATCTCTCTGCATGGTTTTTTCTGCTTTATGCATGAACAGGTTCTCAGCACATAGTGTTCGATATCCTTTTTCATGTAGGGCCAGAAAAAGTGATCTCTGATGAGACTGGTTGTGCGATCAAGACCTTGGTGACCCATCTCATCATGCAGTTCCCTCAAGACAATACTCTTAAACTGGGCAGGCAAGACTAGTTGCATTCATTGTGATGTTTTGCAGTGTAGTATCTTGTACTCGTCCAACACCAGATTGTCCCAGTCACGTATAAGACCTCTATCAGTAGGATTGGCTGACTGCCATTGCTTTGAAGAAGGGCTACTTTCCGACTGTAAGTAGTTTATGACTTCTTTGACATTCGTGTCATCTCTTTGTGCTTGCCAGATCTCCTCTTTTGATAATGATTTGTAGGGTTCATCACCAATCTCCATGCATGCTGGCGCACACTGACAGACTAACGTAAGGGGTGGATCTGGGTCGTGCTGAACCTCCTCAGCTTGTATTGTGACTCCCACACATTCTAATGAAAGCTCCTCTGTAAATTCTCTCATTGCTGTTTCTATATCAACTGGTATTCTGGATAGTGAATCAGCATCCACATTCTCTTTACCTGGGCGATAGTGAATGGTGAAATGTAAGTTTGCAAGTTCAGCAACCCATCTGCATCCAGTGGCATTTAACTTTGCAGTGGACAAGACATAAGTGAGGGGATTGTTATCACTGTACATGGTGAAGGTAGGTGCATAATATAAGTAGTCTCGGAACTTTTCTGTTATAGCCCATTTGAGGGCTAGAATCTCCAGCATTCCACTGTGCAGGTGATAGTTTCTCTCTGCATTGGTCAATGTTCTTGAACCATAGGCTACCACTCTTAGCTTTCTGTTCTGGTTTTGATACAAGACCACTCCTAGACCTTGGTTGGATGCATCTGTGTGAAGTACGAATGCTTTTGAAAAGTCTGGAAATCCCAATATTGGAGGTCGAACGAGACAATCAATCAGCTTTGACGATGTTTCTTGATGGTACTGTGTCCATTCAATCAGATTACTGGATGGTACCACATGACTTTTTCTGTTGGTTACTACTCTGCAGTTTCTTTTCTTTGTGCTCTCATTTTTCTTGTTGCTCTTCAGAAGGTCGTAAAGGGGTTTAGCAATTCGTGAAAAGTCTTTGATGTACTGGCGATAGTAACTCAGTAGACCTAAAATTTTCTGTAGCTCTCCCACAGTGCTTGGTCTTTTCTCTTTAAGTGCTGTTACAGCAACAGTGTCTGCAGGGTCCATTCTACTGCCTTCTGCGGAAACAATTCAGCCTAAGTAGCGAACCTCATTCTTGAACATATCACACTTTCGTGGTTTCAGCTTTACTCCATGGGCTTGTAAACGTTGCAAAACTTTTCTCATCACTTCAAGATGCCCATCAAATGTCTTGCTGAAAACCAGGATGTTATCCAAGTAGGGCACACAAATTTCATCTCTAAGTCCTTCTAAGCACTCTTCCATGAAATGCTTAAATGCTGCAGGTGCATTCATGAGGCCAAAAGGGAATACGAACCCACTCATTTAAGCCCCATGGTGTACTGAATGCTGTCAATGGTCTGCTCTCTGGAGACATAAAACCTTGATGGTAAGCTTTGCCCTGATCTAATACAGAAAACCATGCATTACCTCCTAAACTGTCTAGAATGTATTGTACTCTCGAGATAGGCTGGTGATCAGGTAGTGTCTTCCTCTTGAGGTCTCTATAGTCAATGCACAACCTAAGGCTGTCATCTTTCTTACGAACACATACGATTGGTGAAGAGTAAGGAGAATGGGTTTTCTCAATCCAGCCTTGGGCAATTAAGTCATGCAGGTAGTCCTTAATTTCCTGATACAGTGGCTTGGGGACTGAAGTGTACATGTGGACAACAGGTGTATCATCAGTCAGAGAGATACTTAGCTGAAGATCTTTGATGCACCCAATATCGTAATCTGACGTTGAAAATGAATGGCACTCTTCTCGTAGTAGCTGTTTTACTTTATTTTGCTGGTGCAGAGGTACGTGGCTTACATCGGCAGGTGGGTCCCACAATTCTTCACTGTTACTTTCATTAGCAATGGTGGTTTTTTGAACCCCACTGATCATGGCTGTTGTTGCACAATGTGATACTGCAGTTGGAAGTACAGATTTTATTTATTGCATTGTCCCAAGCTCAGTTTTCCCTGCAAGCCTCATATCATGGTCTGTAATGTTCTGTATGCTGATTTTGACCACTGGACGACTTCTTTTCTGAAGAGTTACTAGGGTTTCCAGAGGTTCTAGACCATCTGTACACTGTGTGTTTACATGTGGTTCAAACAAGAAGAGAGTGTCTTGCTTCATATATGGCATTTTAACTTGACACTGTATCTGCATAATCGTGCGTTTTGGTATGTTCACAGGATCTTTCATTGTTTTCACCAAATATTCACCCGGATTCTCAGTAGTCACAAGATTAATGAGGTCTGTATCTTATTTTACTTCATGCCAGGGAAGGCATACTTGACAATCTTGCGCAAACGTCCTTTACTCACTTCATTATCATCACTTGCTTCACTCTGTCTCATCACTTGTTCAATCACATTGAAGCCGATGATTGGTTTGGATAATCTTTTAAGACGAGGACAGGAATGACTAACTCTTTTACACTATCAACAGGGGAAGCCAATTTGAAAGTTATCTCTACCCATCCAACATAAGGCATACTGGTCACATTAGCTGCCACAAGCTGCAGGCCATCTGGAGCTTCTGTTGCCTCAGAAATGTCCTTCAATTTCACTTCAGGTATGTACTTGTTTCTCCATTGTTCGTCTACAATACATACTTGGGAACCTGTGTCCCATAACGCCTCAGTTTTGTGTCCTTGTAAGTAGCAGGTTACCAGACATTGTTTGCCAAAGAGAGAAGTGGCAGGTGAGTATTTGTTAACTTGACATGAAGCAGCTAAAATGTGATCAATTGGAGACAACTCAAACTGTTCTACATCTAGATTTTCACAGTGCTGCTTTGAACGTTGGTGGGACATTCTTGCAGTTCGGGTCACTCCCTGTCCCGTGGAGGCAACCCATTTCAGTTTAAAGGCGTTCTACTTTGAAATCTTGCACCTCTGGTTCTGCAGTCTGCTGAAAAGTGCTCACTCCTACCACAACAGTAACAATGGGTGCATAGTTCCTCTGGTCCCCTTTGCTAGCAGTAAAAACACTGTGTTGTCCTTGAGGTACGTGGCTGTCGAAACTGCTGTGGGTACTGTGGTAGTGGCGATGTTGCTGTATACTGTCAGGTGCTGTATTAAACTGTGGTGGGCGAGGCTGTGGGGGGACAGCATATCTTGATGGCTGCGTTGCATACTGTGTTGATGTTGGATGTAGCAGGAGCTGCTGTAATGGCAGACTGTGAGGCTGTGATGTCATATACTGTTGTTGCGAAACTGAGTTCTGTTGTGATTTAGGGTGGTGGGGCTGCAGTGGACACTGATGCTGTTCATACGTTGGGTGACTTATTCCCCATGTTTGATTTGGCAGCTCTTTATTCCACTCTGCTACCGGCTGGTAACTTTGTGAGAAATCTTGTAGCGGCTGATGAGTCGTCGTCATCACTGGATACTTGTTACTGACCGCAAAACACTGAGAAGCAGGTGAGGGCTGTTGGATTGTTTCTTTAATTTGCATTACTCACTGCTTAAGCTTTGCAGTTGCAACATCAGGTCAACTTTTATCTGTTTTGATTGATGTTTTGATTCATTCTGTGTGACATGCACAGCAACACTGCATTCAGACTTCTGTTTGTTTTGTCTTTCTGTCTCATGGGAACATGCAACATTTAATCTCTCCAGCAACACTTCATCTGAAATTGTGGGGTCAGATAGGAATGGCTGGAGGTCACTTTGAACTCAGTCTTTCTGTAAGCCAGTCAACACGGTATGGAGGAACATGTTTTGAACTAAAGCTGGGTCATATTTTAAGCCAGACTCATCTTATTGTGAAGCAAACAGAATTTTCTGTCTCAGATCAAGAACACGAATGAGAAAGCTTTGGTGCGTTTCTTTAGCACGCTGGGTCTCTACAGTGAGCTGGAGAAGCGTCTCGCTGCAGCCTACAAGATCCAGGGGGCGTGGTTGGATCCAGATCCAACTCCTCCCACCTGCCTATACCTAAACCTACCCATCTCCACCCCCTAATTCCTAAACCCACCCCATCTCCACCCCTAAACCTACCAATCTCCACCCCCTAGATGTGGATCCAACCACGCCCCCTGGATGTTGTGGACTGCAGCGAGCCCTACTTGGTGAGCTGTTTGTATAGTTCTGTTGCATTTTTCTCTTGATAGTGAGAGCGGAGAATTCTTCTTAATGTTGGAAGCTTGAGGTCTGCTTTGCCTTCAAGATAACTACGCAACTGAAGCCCAGGCGTGATCGCTCGGATGACCGCATCAATAATATCTTGCTCAAGGTATCCTTTATTTAACCCACTTTCTATTTGACGTGCAAGACTTGAAAATGACAATCTGTCCTTCTGACCTGGCTCACCAATGAGGCCTGAAATTTTAAAGTCTTTGTGCCACATTGCTGTTGTGATTTGTCCCTGAAACACAGATGCAGAATCACCACGTGCATTGTCAGTCATTATCTGTCTTCTTGTCACACTCTATGACACAGCAGGACTTATATACATGGCAGACAATGATTCACATGCTTTGCCAAGTTGTCTCAATTGTCTTTGAGCTACCCTTTCTCCTCTTTCATGCAATTTTAACTCTGTCCTCTGCTCAGTTCCATTTATATCAGTCATCATCAAATCGCTTAATTTCTCATTGATGCTGAGAAGCTCGGCCATGCCTCCCTCCTCCAGCTCTTCTAATTCTTTTCTTAAGAGATGATTACTGAGGAGGTTTACTCAAGACAGGCGATTTGTGCTTTCAATGTCCTCTGCAGAGATTTTTAAGAATTGGCAGAGTTCTATGAGCTTTCCTTGTGTTAGTGGACATAGTCGTTCACCTATTTCTTCGTGAAGGCTCTGAAGTGTATCCATCTTTATCTGCAGTGGCTGACAGTATGATGAAAGTGGATGTTTACCTCACTGACTTGACTTTGCTGCCTCTAGTAGTCACTGTACCTCAGGCGTATGCACAGCTCAATCAGTTTTGCAGTACCACTTCACTCAGCTGCTCCACACTGCTGCTTGTAGGTAAGTATGAATGTTACAGGGTGGGGCTCTGCTGATCAAGATGATGAACCACGCAATAAACATCCCACCGGTGCCTCCAAAATTTGTAGTACTCTCTTGACCGTGAATGAGAGAGACAGGGACAAGAGTTAGTGGTTGCCCAGGCGGTCCTCTTTTGTTGTCTGAGGATGCGCTGCAGTTGTCACAGTAACTCTACTCTTTCTCAACTGCCACCAGGAATTCGGAAAATGCAGCTGGACTGTCCAGTGCAAACTCATTATAACACATGAAAGTAATTTAAATTAAACTTATATACACATGTAAATAGAAACAGACATACATAAATACATAACAAAATATATACAAATAATTTAATATTTTTATGACACAAACTCTACACAGCAGGGTGGTCACATATATATAATTTGATATATGTTTATATATGTATATATGTATATATTGTATAATTTTATATATTATATATTATAATTTTAAGTAAAGTACATGTGATAACATTTAATTTCAGTATAACACAAAAATTTAAATAAATATTGTAGTCACTTTCTTTCTTTCTTTCTTTCTTTCTTTCTTTCTTTCTTCAGGAAAGCCCATAAAAATAATTATTGCACTTCTTGGCCAAGTTTGAGATTTTGCTTTAGTGGTCACATCACAAAGGTAATAACTTAAGCAAGACAGACAATTAGTGAGAGGAAGGTGCTCTAGTCAGCCGAGTAAACTCAGTCAGCTGAACTCCCTTTTGTTAACCAGAGCAGAAAAGTGCTGGGGTTGTGCTGAGAGGAGCGACTTCCTGGTTGAGTGGAGTTTTTTGGGGGGGTTATGTTAAGGTTAATGGATCCAAATTGCCTTTTCTAAATTTCACTCTTGTGTCAGATTTCATAGTTTTTATAGTTCAATGGCATCACAGAACATATGGCAGAATGAGGAATATTACAGCTCTCACCACTAGGTGTTGCCAGAGCACTTTAAATAAAAAAGCTGCCATGGTTACTGTGTGCTTCTGTGTCCTGCTACCATTGCCATCATGTGTTTCGAAAAGTAGATGTCTTACCACAGACAGGTCGCCCTTCCCATACATAAGTTTAGCAGACATCAAATACAGGCGCACCATACAGCCTCGGCAGCACCTGAAGCTCAGAGAGTCTGTCTTTTTTTGTCCATGGTTCAAGTAAAGGTCATTAAGCAATGCAGGCTTTTGATACTTCAGTAGATGTAATTTCTGGTTTGTATGAGGTGAGGTCAGTCAGTCCTGTAGATGAATTAATGTTACCAGCCATTCTGGGAAGGTGGGCAGGCTGGTATCTGACCCGATCACTGCAGAAATTTCAGCACTGCACACTTTTTTCTCCATGAAAGCTTTCAATTGGTCTATGTGGAAAAATAGTAATAATTGTCTTACATTTGAGTCTGCCTTCATAGGTTGCTGTGATGTTTAAAGCTTGTGAGAGGGATTCTTTCATCGAGACAGATGCGTCCACACAAAGGCACCATCGACAACTCAGTCCCTGAGGACCTCTTGTGTGTTGACATGTCTTAACTCCTTTCATGTGCGGAGATATGTGTTAAGACAAGGCCCACACGGGCATTCCTGAAGCATAAGTATGA
Source organism: Barbus barbus (assembly GCF_936440315.1). Lineage (NCBI taxonomy): Eukaryota > Metazoa > Chordata > Actinopteri > Cypriniformes > Cyprinidae > Barbus > Barbus barbus. The sequence continues at coordinate 16,266,200 of NC_136753.1, forward strand.
TTATATATAGTACATCAGTTTAAAGTGAAAAGGGCATGTTTCTGCAGCTCTTGACAAGTCTTTAAAACTAATCAAGGTAAGTAGATGTAAATATTTTTCTGGTCAAGTAAAATTATATAATTAAATCCAAATACTTTTCTGGTCAAGTAAAATTATATTGTTAGACGCATATACTTTTCTGGTCAAGTAAAATTATATAGATGTAATGTTGATATGATATAGAATTTATTGTAATACTTTATTTTAGGGTCTCTTAACTAGTTATTAGCATGCATATTACTAGAATATTAGCCATTCCATATTAGCCTGGGTCAAGGTGATATGTATATGATAGTTTCCTGTTTTATGTTTCTATTTGTTTCATTTTTACTTGGTTGACTTTGATCTGGCAGACAAAAGTATTTTTTAATAAAAGTTGCCAAACATCTTATAAGTTTTTCCTTGAAAAGAATTTCATCATTTAAAAGAGGCTTTTTCTTTGGAGGCTTGCTTATTTTTTGACTTTATGATGCTCAATTAATTTTAATGCATGATCTACCCACTTTAACTAGGACTTTACCAGTTAACACAGTGTGTTATGCTGCTGGGTCAACAGGCCTCTGCTCCACTATTTGTTTGTCTTTAGGGAAGTGAATTGTTTTTGTAAGTCCTCTCTGGGATTGGGTTACCTTTAGAGGTTGTGCTCAGCAGGGGATTGTGTAAACCATGAAAGTAACAGCCATGCAAAGAAATCAACACATATGGTCCACTACTAATTCATAAAATTTTTATACTGAAATCAAAGGATGCTTATGCTGTGCTAAAACACAGGTTTCCCTCAGCTTCCCTTTTAAAAACTGTGTTTTGCCTCACTAAAATGATCCATGTCCTGTTTCTCTGGCTTGGCAAAGATTGCTGCATTTTCCACTTAGCGGTGAGACACACATAACCATTCTGTGACGTCTGCTTGGCCAATGTTGCACACTTGTTTTACCTTATAAATTACCTACCAATGAGGGAACCACATAAAAGTTTAGAGTTGTTAAATGCTCCATTATGATTCATTAGCTGGATGTTGTTTTTCAGAAGATATCATCAGCTCATATGTAAACTTCAATGTTCCCATGTCTTCCCATAAAGCATGGGAGTTAATGGACCCATGTGAGTCCCAGTACAACATTTATTGTGACTCCATATCATCAAAATTAACTCAGAAAACTCTTCTGGTGATTGCTGTTACTCCTAAGTATATCAGTGTATTTGGTTGAGATATAATGTTATGAGTCTGTGGGGAAACAGGTCTAGCTTGAAGCACTGTATTGACCAGGATTTTTCACTGAGTGTAATCTTGTACAACCCCAATTCTGGAAATGTTGGGACGTTTTTTAAAATTTGAATAAAAATGAAAACTAAAAGAATTTCAAATCACATGGCCAATATTTTATTCACAATAAAAGATAACATAGCAAATGTTTAAACTAAGAAATTTTATAATTTTATGCACAAAATTTATACGCCAAATGTTCTCTATAGGACCGCAGGCAGGCCAATTCAGCACCCAGACGCTTCTACTACGAAGCCATGCTTTTATAATAGCTGCAGTATGCGGTTTTGCACTGTCCTGCTGAAATACACAAGGCTTTCCCTGAAATAGACGTCATCTGGAGGGGATCATTTTGCTCTAAAACCTTTATATACATTTCAGCATTCATAGTGCCTTCCAAAACATGAAAGCTGCCCATACTGTGTGCACTTATGCACCCCCACACCATCAGAGATGCTGGCTTTTGAACTGAACACTGATGACACGCTGGAAGGTCTCCCTCCTCTTTAGCCCGGAGGACACGGCTTCCCTGATTTCCAACAAGAATGTCAAATTTGGACTCATCTGTTCATAGTATACATTTACACTTTGAAACAGTCCATTTTAAATGTGCCTTGGCCCACAGGACACGACAATGCTTCTGGACCATGTTCACATATGGCTTCCTTTTTGCATGATAGAGATTTAGTTGGCATCTGCAGATGGCACGGTGGATTTTGTTTACCAACAGTGGTTTCTGGAAGTATTCCTGGGCCCATTTAGTAATGTCAATAACAGAATTGTGCAGATGAGTGATGCAGTGTCGTCTGAAGGCCCAAAGACCACGGGCATCCAACAAAGGTCTTCGGCCTTTTCCCTTACACACAGAGATTTCTCCAGCTTCTCTGAATCTTTTGATGATGTTATGCACTGTAGATGATGAGATTTGCAAAGCCTTTGTAATTTGACGTTGAGGAACGTTGTTTTTAAAGTATTCCACAATCTTTTTACACACTCTTTCACAGATTGGAGAGCTTCTGCCCAGCTTTACTTCTGAGAGACTCTGCCTCTCTAAGACATCCCTTTTATAGCTAATCATGTTACAGACCTGATGTCAATTCACTTAATTAGTTGCTAGATGTTCTCTCAACTGAATCTTTTAAAAATGTCATGCTTTTTCAGCCCTTTGTTGCCCCCGTACCAACTTTTTTGAGACCTTTAGCAGGCATCAAATTTGAAATGAGCTAATTAATGGATAAAAGTGTAAAATTTCTATTCTGTTCTATTGTGAATAACATATTGGCTCATTTGATTTGAAAGTCTTTTAGTTTTCATTTCCGGAATTTGGATTGTAAAAGGATTTTATTTTCATATTTAGGAGTAATGCAACAGGTAAAATAGTGATAAAACAATACCTTTTTTTGTTTCTAAACCACTTACGCAAATATTGTACTTGTACAATACTTGTATAATAGGATGCTTGTCCCTATAAAGCTCCCAAAAGTACATGGTGATGGAAAAACATGAGATGGGAGTTTTTTACATACATTGAAAATGTTTTGCAGTCTAACAAGAAATGTGGGTTTCTCCTGTAAAATTGTGTGTTTTCTAGCAAAATTTTTGCTTTCCCCCTCAATTGCCCCCTATTGTGAGCAAACACAGAAGTTTGTGAGGAAAAGTGAAGGTTTTTGCTAGAGAAAGAAAGAGAATTGAAATATATTTTTCCTTCCCATCTATTTTTTTTTTTCAAATTCAGTAAATTTAGATTTTAGTTTATCAGTTATTATTATTATTATTAATCTGTTATTTATTGAAGATCTGCTTCACTGCAACATCTAGCTACATCACATATATATACAGCTCTAAAGTTTGTATTTGCAATTTAATGTAAATAGTAGTTTATACAGCCAAAGATTAATTCTCATTTATAATTAATTTAAACAGAAACAAAACAACAACAACACAAAACAGCTTTTTGGTAGAGCTATTTGTCAAATGTAATTTCTTTAATGTTTTAGAAAATTTCTTCTGCATTCTTCTGCATTCACTTTAACAAATAAAAATATATAAACCGTAATATTGTGAAATATTGTTACAAATATTAGTACAGTTTTTATTTTAGATTTTAACGTAATTTATTACAAAGCTGATTTTTCAACAGCCATTACTCCAGTCTTCAGTGTTACTTGATCCTTCAGAAGATTCTAATATGTTGATTTACAGGATGCTTTGCTAAATACAAAGTAAAATAATAAAAAAAGACTTTAACAATGCCTTTACTGTTACTTTGATCAATTAAATGTGCCCTTGCTGAAGAAAAGTGTTAAATAAAAATAAAAAACTGACTATAAACTTTCGAACGATGTATGTTTGATCGTTAAACCATCTATCTGACCCATAAGATCAATACTGTATGATATCTGCATTCATGTTATTGCAGTGTTATAAGTGTTTTAGCCATTTTGCAGTATTAGATCTATCCATTTATATTTCTAAGATTTATTAGTTTTCGATAGGTGTTTATCCTTGTTTCTTAGTAAATATACTTTCTCCTCTCTTGAATGTGTCTGTTAGGTCAGATCCACAAAGGGCAACTCAGTTTCCCTTCAAATGAGCAAATACTATAACACAGGAACAATGTTCTAGTCATGTACCAGAGAGGAGGAAGTGAAGAAAACAAAGCACCTTTATCTGGTCCAAATGAGCTGCCCTCCCGCTGAAACTGGCTCTGAGCTCACTCTGTTGCCTTACATCATCTGTGCCTGTGATGTCACACTGGACACATGACCTCAGGCTAAAACGAATGACCTTTTAATGTACACTCACAGAGTTTCAATCCACTGATACATTCAATCAACAATATGTGTTGGATCACATCTAGTTGGTTCATATCGCAATAACAAAATAACAAAATAAAATATATACAAATAAATCTTAAAAAATCATTAAACAACTGTTTCAGACAGCATATGCATATTCAATTAAATTCAAGTTTATTTGTATTTGTATATGCTTTTTACAATACATATTAGCAGCTTTACAGAAAATACTTCTTTCAATGCAACAGCTAAAACAAAAAAAACTCTCATCAGCCAGAGATGAGTGTGTGAAAATATCCATATAACATGATTATACACCTAAGAAAATACATATTATGTGGTTAGTTAACATCATGTGTTCATTGCAATTACAGCTTGTGCATGTAATGATTACAATATAAGGATAACATAACAGTTTTGTATGTCAATCCAAAGCTGACTTTTCACAAGTGTTAGCATCATCTGAAATATCAGTTATTTGCTGTTAAGTATATATTGGTGTTATATTAATATGCAATCAGTTGTAGTATTGCAGCTTTGACCTGAAATGCCCTCATTCACTTCACTAAGAATAAAAGCATGCAGTGAGGTCTGAGCTCAGCGTGTGTGTGTGTGTGTGTGTGAGAGAGATTTAGGGGCATTGCATGGGTTAGTCACAACCTGTCAGTGAGGTTGTGATCACACTGATTTAGAGAGTCTCTGTTGTCAGGCTAGAAATAAACTCTGGCCCTCTTGTTGTGTGGCTGGATAGCACTTCTACACAGTATTTCTTACCTCTTACAATTCTGTTGGTAGTGTTAGCCAGTCGATGTGCTGGTGCATCAGGTAATGTGTTGAGGGAAAGAGGATTATGGCACCGGATATTCCTCTGCCATTCCACTTTTCCAGTCAGGAGTGTCCTTGGTGAATTCTGGCTTGCTTGAAATATGCCCAGGGGCCCACAGGCTTTGTTAGGAAGCTACAGCTGCTGATATGGATAAGCTGTAATCCAATTCTCAGGCCTTAGCACTCATACAGGGTCAGGTGGGACCCCCAACGCCATAGCAGAGAACTGCCCTATTATAATAGCACTGATGAGGTAATTGAAGATAAATTTAGAGCCGAATTATTTGGTGGGTGGAAGCAGAAGAGATGAGAGAGAGAAAAGAGAGAGAGAGAGATTTAGAAACATTTAGAAAGGACGCCGTGTCTTTTGTCATGCCACAGATGGTGGGATAACCTGAATAACACTACTAACACTGCATCATTTTTTGTACCTGACAGTTTCTGTAGCTAATTTTGAGGATGAACTAGGTTGAGGTGAAATCTTACATCTTTTATTAATAGTGTTTTTTGTTGTAATTGTGATGTTCTGTCCGATATGGATCTGTTGCTAGTAGAAACCTTTTAAAAATCTAACCTGTATGACTTAAAAGATGTTGTGAGAATACATAATTTTTTTATTATATTTTTATATATTATATAATCATATATTTTTATTTAATAAGAAAGTCTATATATATATATATATATATATATATATATATATATTTGTATACACGCACACACACACACACACACACACATATATATGTGTGTGGGTGTGTGTGTGTGTGTCTATATATACACACATACATACATACATACATACATACATACATACATACACACACACAAATATATATATATATATATATATATATATATATGGACTACATTATGGATCAGTTCATTTCCCAATTATCTGTTCAATTTCTTTGAAGTTTAATTCAGTAAATTCCTCCTGTCACATCAATTCAAATTCCATTTCAGCTTCCTGTGGGGAATACTCAAAACATTTCAACTTTCAGACTAATGAAGTGAAAGGGAGCCAATTCCTTAATTCTGAATTTTGTCCAATCTCAGTCACTATGGCTGCATCCTCAAACAAACACGACTTCTGTTCACAAATATCCATTTTGTGCTCTGAGTCTGACTCTAATCTAAATTCTATGGTTACTGAAATTATAAAATGTTTGTTAAATATATCAACTGATCACATCAGTTGTTCTACAGACACTATTGTGATGAAGCTGTTAGCACTGGTTACTGTGGCAGCAGTCAGCATCAATTCCCTACTGAACACTAGCCATGCGTACAATCCTCCTCCTGGGCTTTATTATACCATCATTAGTTCTGAAATTTGAAAAGTATGATGTAATATAAGCTAATAGTCACAAAACCCATATTGTTGAGCTCTTGAAAATACAATTTGTTGGAGTGCACATACAGATAAAGGAAGAACTGGATTTCAGTTCATATTAAAACCTGACACACTTCCAGTCCTTGTGCTTTTAATATCGACAAACCCTGTCGATCAATCAGTGTTACATCCAGCTATTTGACCTTAAAGGGACAGTTCACCAAAAAAATGAAAATTCTGTCATCATTTACTCACCCTCAAGTTGTTCCAACCCTATATGAGTTTCTTTCATCTGTTAAACACAAAATAAGATATTTTGAAGAATGTTGGTAACCAAAGAGTTGACGGTAGCCATTGACTTCCATAGTATTTTTCCCATACAATGGAAGTTAATGGCTACAATCAGCTGTGAGTAAATGATGACAAAATTTTAATTTTTGTGTGAAATATCCCTTTAAACTGTGCTTGTATCTTTTGATTCTCTTTATGAGTGGATATAATATGAATTATGTGAGAACATGCCTTCATAATCTGCTTCCGCCGCTCAAGCATAATTCTTCTTCTTTTTTTCTGGCTGAATAGCCACATGCCGTTAGGTTAAGTGCAATCTGCTGTTTGCTCACACTCCTTTCTGGGTCAGGAGAGCAAGCCCTGTTAGAATCACTCCATATAACTGCTCAGACACACCATCACACATGTAGGCTAGTGCAAACATGTGGTTTATCTCCTCTAGAGAGAATGCCTGCTCAACGAGCAAGTGAGTACAAGTGATTGTGTGCACATTTTCTAGCACCTTGCACCCTGAGTTACCAAGGAGACAAGGAGGTAGTGTTCACAGACATTTAAATCGTGCAGCCATATCATCAACCACACATATCAACTGTTTACTTGTCATTGATACTAATGTATGTATGTACATAATCTCCAATCATGTGACCTGAGCAATCTGATTTTGATTATACAATATATAGTAACAGTGTTGGGAATATTTCTTTGGAAATGTAATAGGTTACAGATTACAAGTTACCCTATTGAGTGGTGTAACTAATTCAATAACTCAATAATATAAATGAATGTAACTGATTGCATTTGATTATTTTTAGATCGTTTTTAAATTTATGACAAATGGTTTTCAACTGTTAATCATTTTTAAACATTTAAAGCAGTACACACAACATTGAATTTCAAAATTCTTAATTCTTGAATCAAGATTATATTAATTTAATTTTAATGCAATTTAATAAAAAAATAATTTAAATTAAATTAATATAATCTTGATTCAAAAATCTACATTTATTTTGTAATTAAATTATGTAAGACTGTTACATGTACAGTTAACTAGATGCTCCCCAACACTGAGCAATAGTAATATTTAAGCATTTTTGAGTAATACCACACTTGGAGCTATTCATCTGGTTTGACCCTGAAAAAATAATTGCATTGCTGTATGTATAGGCTGATTCAATCTTATGAAGCAATATACTTGATTTAAACCTTAAAACCACATAAAGCTTTGTATCATAAATAAATAAAAAATACTTATTTTGTGCATTTTTATATGTCCAAGAAAAATATTATTTTGTAAAAAAGTATCAGATTTGAACTGATACATTAAAGGTTATTTTAGAATTTTTTTATTCTTTTCATTATTTACTTTTGCAATATGGACTTAGAGGCAGTGCACTGAAGCATTAAAGCTGCTTGTATTACAGGAGTTACCGTGTGTGTGTGTGTGTGTGTGTGTCTACTTAACCATACTTTGGGGACAAATTTGTACCCAAAAGTGAGGTAAACCTGACAAAATCTCCAAAACCTCCCTTTGGGGACGTCCTCATTTGTAAAACGGGTTTAAAAATAAACTAAATAAAGTTTTTTTGAAATTGTAAAAATGCAGAAAGTTTCCTGTGAGGGCTAAGTTTAGGTGTAGGGTAGGTGTAGGGCAATAGCACATACAGTTTGTACAGTATAAAAACCATTACGCCTATGGGATGTCCCCATTTAGCTTAGATAGCTAAGTAAACGTGTGTGTGTGTGTGTGTGTGTGTGCATGTTTATGTGGTTTATGAGGACACAAATTTGTATAATGACATGGGTATGACCGAGGTATTACAATATGAAGGTGGTTTATGAGGACACTGCCTATGTCCCCGTAATTCAAAAGACTTAAAAAACATACTAAATGGTGTGTTTTTTATCTAAAAATGCACAAAGTCTCCTGTGAGGGCTAAGTTTAGGTGTAGGGTTGGTGTAGGGCAATAGCACACACAGTTTGTTCAGTATAAAAACCATTACGCCTATGGAGAGTCCCCATAAACCACAAAAACCAACATGTGTGTGTGTGTGTGTGTGTGTGTGTGTGTGTGTGTGTGTGTGTTGTGTGTGTGTGAAGATTACTCTGGCCTATTGCCAGCTCTCTCAGCTGAGCGCATGTCTATTATAAGGCGAGTGAAAGGCTTAGAAATAAATAAGGAGGTAAGTGGGTATCACTGAGTGATGAAGCCATGCAGCATGTTTTTTTTCCCATTATCCACTGCTCTTTCTTTTATCTGTGTCTATGCATGTAGGCTAAGGCTCTGTCTATCTCAAGACAGCAGGGTCAGCTATGTATGCCAGCGATAGTGTGTTTGGAATTTGAAGAGGAGATTGTAGAGAGATTAAATGAGGCAAAAAAAAGTTTTGGTTGGCAATTACAAAAAAAAAAAAAAGACAGTTTCTGACAGCTTATTATTTTTATTTTTTTAATAAAGTTCATTCATTTTTTATATTTAAACATTATGCATAATCACAAGAAATGTGGCATTCTAGTAGTACACATTTTCTTAAATTATGTTGAATTAGTAAAAACAATTCATGTTTTATACTGAACCTGTACTAATAATATGAATACTAAAATTGTATGTGACAATACTGTTAGATAAGCCCTTTGCATTTATTTAATGATAAGGTAAGTTTACGTTTATTGCTTACATTATGCCTTACATTGCATGGAGAAATATAAAAACTAAATAACTGTAACAACTGCTTTTGAAATGCTAATGTTTTGCTAGATGATCAATCTTCGATATGGAGAGGTAAAGGCATTTTTCAAATAGACATTCATTTTAGTATTTCATCATCCAATCATGTCATTGTGTCTTTTTCATTCACATTTCACACTAGTAATTTGGTATTTTTACTTTTATATAATCAAATCTCTTTTTTTTGTTTTGCAACCAGCAATATTCTTACGTTAAATGTGCCATATATTTTATTGACAAATTTTAACCACACCCTTTAAACAAGCTCTGTCTAGATTTAGTCTTTTTTAGATTAGATTCATAACACTGACTTTTTTATAAAACCAGAGATATGCCACATGTTATACTGGGTACAAAAGGATTCATCTGTTGCAGTCATATGCATCTAATGCGTCTTTAGTCAGCAGAAGTAAAATTAAAACCAGATATATGTCAGTAGTGCACTGTTATTTTAGATAGAATGACTGCTGTGAAAGTTCACTTACCATGACCAAATAGCTGGGAATGATGTAGTGGGATTCCAGTTCTTAACTTGTATAATGTAGCCTCTTCCTGTAAAGCCAGAATGTGAGAATTCATCGGTGAGCTCTGCAGCTTTATAGGTCTTGACTGCACATCAGTGCCACCTAGGCTTTAACACAAGTAGATCTGGTTGGTTCTTGCTGTGTAGGAGGGGCTCCTCTACCATGACTCAAAGATTGAATCTAAATTAAATAATAATCATTAAAATTCAAATAAATAATTATGTAATAAATATGAATCATTTTCATTACAATTTCATATTGTTATCAATTAAAATTCATTCAAATTTGAGATGCTGTGTGCTAGACTTTGATAAAGAGTATATAAATAGTAACATTTATGTAGGTGTCAGAAAAGCAACATGAGCACAAAAGCTGAAGAAATTGCTGGGTTTCAAAGAACCACCGGCCCAGTTTTCCTGTTCAAGTACAAGAGTCAGATGACAGGCTCTAATATAACAAACCAAATGCTTCAAGTAAATCCAGCACAGAAGGTGCAAGCGCTTCGCCAATCAGATTGCCAGACTCCAGCGCTCACATGAGGAAAGTGTGCCAGCAAATGACAGGCCTACTGTTGCTGTTTTGCAGTCATGCAAAGCATCAGAAAGGAAGGAAGTGAGGCTCACATTTACCAAAGTTGAGCCAATGAAAATTCATCTCATAACTGCCATCAGATTGTAAACAAAAACCACTGATGTTCATAACCCAATTACCTGCTTAGCAGTGATAATACTTTTGCTTGAAAAACATGTTAGGTAAAAGGTATTCATTAAAATATATCCTTTTTTACATTTATGGCAATGATTTCTTAAAAAATCCAGCTTGTCGTAACATGCATTAAAGTAATAGTTTACCTAAAAAATTTAATTTTCTGAAAATGTACTCACCTTCAGGCCATCCAGAATTTAGATGTGTTTGTTTCTTCATCAGAACAAGTTTGGAAAATGTTTACATTATGTCAGTTGCTCACCAATGGATCCTCTGCAGTGAATGGGTGCCGTCAGAATGAGTGTTCAAACAACTGATTACATTAATCACAACATGACTTCAGTCAATCTATTAATGTGTTGTGAAAAAAATGCATGTTTGTAATAAACATGCATGAAAACGTTGCCATCTAAAATGTGAGTCCTCTATTAAAAATGCCTTAATGATGGATTTGTTTATTACAAATGTAGCTTTTCATTTGACAATCTATTAATTTGATGGACTGGAGTTAAGTGGATTATTGTGATTATCGTTTAATCAATGTTTAAACTCTCATTCTGACGGCACCCATTCACTGATGAGCAAGTACTGTAATGCTAGAATTCTCCAAATCTATTCTGATGAAACAAACTCATTTACTCCTTGGATGGCCTGAATAAATTTTCAACAAATTTCTGGGTGAACTTTCCCTTCAAGCATGTAATAAACTGCTGAAATAAGCCTTTAACATGCTCAATTACACATAAACCACACAGAGACACACCGCAGAGCTCAGGGTCACGGGGTCACATGCTGCATGCATCAGCTGCATTGATTTCTGCCTCATTGACTGCAGTCTCCTGGACAGAATTCCTAATTTGTGATTTCATGACGCTGAGCACCCAGAGACGAGAAGTAGCAGTCATGTCGTTCTCGCTTCCATTTTGGTCATCCTTCCAAATGCTTAAAAAAAGGCTGATATTAGATCTGCAAAGGTTGGTTTCCAAAAGTTCTCAGGAGAAAGAAAGAGGAAAAGGAGAGTTGAGTGTAAGAACACCTAGCGTGTGGCTGCTCTGAATTAAAGCACTGGCCTCATGCTTCAGCCCAGCTGTGGGAAAACTGTGGAACCAGCTGCTGCAGGACGAGTGAAGGCTATATTTAAATAAAAATGAAAAATGAGAGAGGGGGAAACGCTGCAGGTTGTGCGTCTGCAGTCCTGCCCCTACTACATCAGGACAAGGAAGAATCCCAGATCAAATGAACTCTTCCCTTTGAAAGCTCTTTGCTGCCCACAAGGGTTTGAGGAAGCTTTGCTTATATATTCAAAGAACACATTTTCCTAAATGTAATTTTTCTAACATATGGAAATTCTTGGTGCGTTACAGTAACTCATGAACAAACCCTCACGTTGTGTACGTTGTGTTATGTTAATGACTATAGTGTAACATAACACCTGACCAGCACATTTTTTGGGGAAGTTCCTTTTTTTTCTTCTGTGTCCCTGAACAGTAACATTAAAATGTGTAGATGGACAGTAAATGAACAGACAAACACATAAAATAGATCTTAACTTTCAATGCAACTGGGTTAGATGTTTATTTGACAGATTACTTTTAGTTTAAGACAATTAAATTAGCAGCTGGTAAATGTAGTAATTTTTAGTATAGATAATTGTATTATTTAATAATGAAGAACTTTAAAAAAAAAACATCAAATAAAATATAATAAAATATAACATCTTTAATGGTATAATACTGAACTAATCCAATTTCTCTCCCACATAGTTTGTGCTATTAGATGACCAGCATTATAATACACAGCGGGTGTCCATGCTTCGGTGTCAAGGCCATTTGTGAATTCTTAACAGTAATAAGATTGTGTAAGTAAACAGGACCATCCAAGAGACCAGGGCAAGTAGGGCTCTGGGCCCCTGGGACTGTGCAAGGCCACGTGATCAACCATACCAGACGGCAGCAAAGCAGGGGGATTTCCAGATTGGTTATTATTGTTGCAGACAGGAAAAGACTCCATTTAGATGCCAGAGATCACTAAGAAAGCCCTCTCACTGTTTGTGGAGGAGCAGCTTTATAGCAGAGGGAATGGAGAATGATCTGCTAGTTAGAGCGAGAGAGAGAGAGAGAATGAGGAGAGGATGTGAGAAGGGGAGACGCAGTCGAAGATCATTTCACTGATCCAGGGGGCGGTCACAAACATTTCACCGATCTTCATATTGATGAGACTTCTGACTGATGCAAAATGTGCTGGATTTCTTTAGTAGTAAATAATTTGTGTGTTTGAGAGTGTCTAACTGAACAAACAAACAAACAATAAATAAATAATGGCTTGTGCATCCATAATCTGTAAATAAATAAATAACATTTACTGTTGTTTTAGGTCACAGGGTGTTTTACAACAAATCTTTTGAAAAAGGTCAAATAAAAATAACAATATTTGCCACACTCTAAAACATGCTGGGTTAAATACAACTCAGCGCTGGGTAAAATATGGATGAACTCAGCGATTGGGTTGTTTAGACCCAGTGGTTGGGTTACTGCCCAGAAGGTTGGGTTAAACATTTAACCCAACTGTTGGTTGAAAACAACCCAGCATGTGTTCTGTCCCATATTTACCCAGCACTGGGTTGTATTTAACCCACCATTTTTTAGAGTGCATGCTGACTGACATATTTATGTATATGCTGTATCTCTTGTTTATTTTATTTCTCTCTCTCTCTTTATTTTTTTAACAAATCTCAAATTTGTACTGTTAAAAATAAGTAGTAGGTTATAGTTTATGGTCATTTTTAAATAGTACTACTATGGTTGCAAAAATATTCTATATTATAATTGTTCAAAATAAATTTAAATGTGTCTCAGTGTTGTTTTTAAGAAGAGACATGTTCCTGCTATGAACCACAGTCCCTGGGCTATAAACTAGTGCAGCAGCATCCTATTACATATAATCGATTGATGGATGTAATTTGACACCATCAAACATTCATTCAATCAATCAGTCTCTGAAGGAGTAGACAAAATCTAACATTTGTGTTTTGTGTAATGACATATTATAGACACATTAGTCTTTTGGTGCTGTTTTGATGGTTAAGCGTATGGGCTGCTAACACAAAGGTTGCAGGTCTAATTCCAAGCAGTAGTGACCCAGGAACTGATGTTAGTGAGATCATAGTCTGCTCTATCATTTTGCCCTTGAGCGAGGCACTTAACTTCAGTTTGGTCCATATAGGCTATGCAATTACTGCAGTTAATGTAAATGGATTTGGATGAAAAGTGCCTACTAAAAGACAGACATACAGTAGGCTACACTGATAAGGATGCTGAGATGAAAGTTATAAATGTGACCTAAAATTGCATTTCCAAAATGATTAATTACCATAGCAAATAAATAAATGTGATTCAAGATTAAAAGTTTATACTTTCAATAAATAAACTTAATAGTTAAAAAAGTAACCTATTTTGTACATTTTCATTTTTTCAATAACTTATGTACTATAACTTGCTCTCTTTAAACTTGGCAATGCGGTACTGGGACTTATGTTATGGCTTGTGATGTTTCTCATTTGCAAGTCGCTTTACATAAAAGCGTCTGCTAAATAATCACAAGTGTGACAATGAATAACCTGTTTGTAATTACCCCATATAAAACCTTGTGCAATCCAATCCTGAACGTGGATTTGCTAACACCTTTTATGTGTCCTTGACACAGAATGGGAGGAATAAAATGGATAAGACGGTTAAATCCAGTTCCGTGTTTTGTTTAGCACCTTAAACGACGCCCTTCAATTGATTGACGTTGGCAACATCCAATCAGCGCTCGCAAAGCGTCAAGTCTGTGTTCGTTCGGCCCAATCAGCCAATAAGAAGACTCTAAGACGCCATACGGTATTTCAATCGGCCATGTTGGTGAGGTAGAGAGGTACACCATTATATTTTCCCCGCATCGTGCAGATTTTAAATCGCATGAAATATAAGAACATCACTGGTAATGTTTACAAAACACATCGTTCGATGAGTATATCCGTTATCCTTCACTAGCCCGCCAAATCATCCGTGTTTGCGAATGAGAGCAATCTCGGTTAAGTTAAACATCTTAAAAAAATCGCGACTGTGATTTTTGTCTTACTCAAATTACTAGAACTGACTGCATGTTGTTTTTCGCTCTTCCTTCCTATGTTATGTCTATAAGACGGTCTAAATAAATCACTCAGGGTGATATTTTTACATACCCAGTGGAAATATCGGTAAAGGGGCGGGGTTTGAGAGCTGTCAATCAAACGTTGAGCAGGTTTCACCAGAGGGGCGTCCACTAACTGCCGCAATATTATACTCGTTGAGCGTGACCTTTCTTTCAATAGAGCTGAAGTTTACGCGCCGCCTAAAAAACAGTAATCTACGCCCCTGTGTAAATTAAACACGCTTATCACTGCTGGATAGTTTGCAAGACACATCTAAAAGAAATTAACAAAAGATTGTTAATGATGAGGTGAAGTAACAACGTGGTCAGTGACATGTAAGTGTCACCATGATATGGAAAAACATATATTTGGAAAAATATAAATAGCTGTTACATACAAACTCCATGCTTGTTTGGTTTTCTGTGAGAAAAATAAATGTTTGAGATGGGTTGAACCATTATATATCGTTCGTTTTTCGTACGCAAGGTTTTTTTAATTTTAAGGAAAGGATGATGAGCCCATCTAGGCCATCCATCAAGGGGAGGTTGACCAGGATAGTATGGATCCACAGTTATTCCACACATAAATGAGTCAGAGGTTGGTTTGGAGGCGGAGTCTAAATTAGTAGAAATACTGTCCATTGTTCCATCTTGACCAATCAGAGGAGCGGAGTTTTTGCAACACTGACCAATCACTGAAAACCGCCCGCCTTGAAGCTCCGCCCAGTCTTCTATATTAACCGCTCTGCCTCCGCGCGAGCTCGCTACAGACGCTTAATAGCCTTTTTTTTAATTATACACATCTCGTATTTCTCTTTATATTATTTTGTTCCGAGATCCCATTATATTCTTAACATTTAGGAAAAATGTCTGACACAAAAGTCGATACCAGCTCGGAAGTCTCCGCCAAGGTAATGCAACTTCAGTTATACACTGATTTGTAAAGATGCTGCGTTTTATTAATTTGAATAAACGAACTATATGAAATATGGGATTTGGCATGGAAATAGGCATACAGCATCACTGGAACACTGTTTGCAAATTTTGTCGGTGTTATGACCTCTCACTGTCACTTTGAAGACTTTGGATGGTATAATGTTAGGTGTGCTGAAGTTGAGCTTCTTTACAGAGACATTTGCAACTAAAAGCTGTTTAGTTCGGATTCTACGCGGGTTCTTTGTTTATTCAAGCGGTTTCTCGGTTCCTCTTTAAAAAGTATAGTGCGAGAGATGGACGCAGATGGTCGTAAGCATAATCTCTACTCGGTGTATATGGTTTGTTGCACGAGTTTCTTTGACTTCTTATAGGCTCGATGATTGAAGGCAGTGCGCGAGACGCGGTGATTCTGTCACAAGTTACTGCAGCCTTCACGGTTCACGATGCCACTCGGAATAAAGCATGTTTCCTGGTTTTTTAAATGTGGCTACTTCATGTTTGACCGATATTTCAAGTGTAATAAAAACGTAATTTTATTTTAGGAGTAGCTTGTGAGTTGTGAGCCAACCTGCCTCGGATTTACGGTTTAACGGGAGCGTTAGGTCGCGTTGCCTTTTAAGTTCTGTCAAGTTCAGGTTACACTTCACTTTTCTTGGTGAAAATGAGTTCACCATACATTGACTAAACTACTTAAGATATGAGCTTTATTGGGCTATAGTCTACCTATAGTCCGGCTCTGTGGGGATGGCTGATAATTTCTTAAATGAAAGAAAAGAGGTCTCTTTTTTTTCTTTCACTTTGGATTAGCGAGTATCGAAATATGTAATTATTTGTATCTGCGATGTCTGTGCGTAAACTTGTCCCGCTGCGGATGCAGCAATCTGTCTGAATGAGTTCCTTTTGTAGCGCGCGGTCTGCTCCGGAGGTGAACGCGAACACCGAAGTTAAGGGACCTCCGTAAATGATGCTTTCTCGCTTCCAGCTGTTGTATTTTTTATTATTTGCAAAGATAAACCTATTCTAGACCGACGTCTTTGAGCGTAGTGATGCGTCTCGCGGTTATTCTATCGTTTCGTGCATGCGTGCCGCGTTTTTAAGACGCAGCGGCTCCGTTTAACTTTTAAAAACGCGTCTCGAGACCCCTTGTTCCGTTCCGTTCCGTTTCATTCCGTTGCGCTCCGTCCAGCTGCTTGTGAGCGTCCTCTGTGAACAGCCCCGCAGTCTATCAATGTAAGCGATCGTTTTCCACCGGACTTATCAAGCGTGGGGTGCTCAATCTCTGCTGATGACACATAAAGATCACTGGACTCGTCTACCGGTTGTGGGCACAACATTTATGACCCGTTTGTCCTTTATTAAGGTTTTTTTTTTTTTTTTTTTGCAGCGTCCCGGTTTTTATAAGCCTAACGTTACGTATCTTAAGTGTGCCTATGAAATACGGAGATGATTTCGCATCAGGTTAAAGGGTTGTTGCCCACGCTGTTTGTTTGATCAATATATGGGTCAGTATTATTCTGTAGATCGTGGCATATGCTCATTATTCATCTATGGCTCACTGACGCTCAGTGGTGGTACAGCGCGGCATGTAAATGGTGACGGTGTGAGAAGGCGTTGCAGGCGTGATGTAGACGCTAACCGGCTTAAAAACTGAGGATTATGACCTAAATTTATTAATACGACCGAGCTGCTGAATGGAGGCACATCCTGTGGTATTCAGAGCGATGAAAGTCTGCGTTTTCAAACCATGAAGATGCAGCGTGTTAAACAATTTGATAAATAAAACGGCTTCGCTTGAGAATAATGATCATTCTCGAGGGAACAACAATATAGTGCTTGAAAAAAACGAATTGTTAAAGGCCCAATAGCACAACGCTATTGTTCCCCCCTTCTGTCTCTTTCTCTTTCTCTCACTCCCTCTCTTTCTCTGAGGTTTGTCGGTCCTGCCTCTCTTTGGTCGAGTTCGCCTCTTATTGGCTGAGTTAAAATATTCACTAATTGTGATCTGGGAGTTGTAGTTTTTTAGCGGGCGTGTCTATATCAAGCGCAATCATGTGCATTATAAACTGAACTACAGCGCGCATTGGCGCTAACGCCATCGACGTATCAAATTACAACACCTCAATATGGTATTTAAACCAGGCGGGGATGGAAGAGAGACGTCCAATGAATAAAGAGTGTGGAAGTGTCGCGTTTCAAATGTGTAATGGAAGCACGTCCCACAAATAAGAGGATGCGAATTCAGTATGGGTCTAGTTTAATTTCCTACATCAGATAAGTAACTGAAGCAATTACAGAGCCATATTTTTTTCTTCATTTAGGACCTTAAAGAAAAGAAGCAGGTTGAGGAGGCAGAAAACGGAAAGGATGCCCCTGCTAATGGAAATGCTGTAAGTTTCCACAACTTTTCTCTTTTCATTGCCCAGTACTGCTTGTAATAGTTTCCAAATGACCTCAGGTGTTACCCATGATAACTCATAATGTTATATTTTTAGGAAAATGAGGAGAACGGCGATCCAGAAAATGAAGTAGATGAGGAAGATGATGATGTGGCTGAAGAAGATGAGGAAGATGATGGAGAAGGCAAGGCCTTAAATAAATCAATTGAATGATTAAAAAAAACATCCTGCTGTAGCTCCACCTTTGTGTTGACAACCAAGACATATAAACAAAGATGCAATACTAAGAATGAATAACTACATTACAGGTGGTGGTGATGATGATGATGATGAAGATGATGAGGCTGAGGGTGGCACAGGAAAAAGAGCGGCCGAGGATGATGATGATGATGATGATGAGGTAATTTCCACTATGCAGTGAAATCCTTAGATAAGTGTGCAAGTCTGACCTTACAAACTGTATTAACTCTGTTTGGCTACCATTTTTAGGATGATGTTGAACCCAAGAAGCAAAAGACTGATGTGTAAGAAGCTACTCTGCTGGAAATCTTCTCATCCCTCCTTTCCTTAACTCGTCCACTGGGGGAGGAAAAACATGGTCATCATCAAGTAGAGTCCAGCATCCGTGTACACACCTAACTGCAGATTTTGTAGAAACAACCAAGACTTCAAAGCTCTACCTTCTTACAAAAATACTTTAAAAGGAAAAATTTGTTTGTATTTTTATTTACATTTTATATTTTTGTACATATTGTTAGGAGGTCAGCCATTTTTGACAGTGATCTCTGGTTACCAAACGGTGCTTTGAAGTTGATGCTTCTCTATGAAATAGATTTTACTTGTGGTTTGACCATGTCATGTTATCTCAAAAGAAACTTGTAAAAAAACTAAGCAAAAAAAGAAATGAAAAATTGCAGAAAACCATGAAAAAAAAACATTAATTCAAAGCATTCCAGTAACTTTGTGTATGTACATCAGTTGTATCATACGTAGTTGGATTGTATGAGAGGGCAAGGCCAAAAGAAAAGAATTTTCTTCTTTTCTTTCTTGTCTATTAAATTGCTATCTATTTGTGGCCTGTTTGATGTATGTGTGAAATTTGTTGTGCGACAATAAACCAAAATTTATTTTGGGAGTTCTTCATTTTTTTTCCTCCTTTTTTTTTGTTGTGACTTCTCGTGAGTTTTTAATGTTGGAGCTGTACGGGAAAGAATAATTGAACCAGCATTATCTTCAGATGCAGTTCATGTTTTTCATCAGCCTGTCAAAAGTAAATGTACATCAATGTAAATTATTCAGGCCTTTAAGACTCCAAGATCTGGTATAAATTATATTGCGTTAAATAAAGTTGACTGTGTGAATTCTTTCATTTATATTCACATTTTTTAGGTCACATTGCCCACATTTATGTGTGTGTGTGTGTGTGTGCATACAAGTTTATTTGGAAATTAATTCATGTACATTGCATTAACACTACTTTAGTAACAAGTAGGCAAATTGGTAAATCAGCTATATGTTAGTGTTCAATGTAGCATTTATGATAAGGGTTCTGTAGAACAGATCAAAATCACAAAGTCCTCTTAGAAATGAAATCACGAGCTCAAGTGATACTGAACTTTGAAGTTTAAATATTGAAAGCTATTGTTAGCTATCAGCTGAATATAGTCATTTCAACATACCATTTCAAAAAGTGATCTGATTGTATGATAAAAGATGATTCATTTTTAAACATTTCAGTTTCAAATCTAGACATTTTAAAGACTACAAAAGTATTTCATAAATTGCATTTGTAATAGTTAGAAGTCTGACAAAAATGTCACAATGTGCACAAAACCAAAAGAGTTCTAGGACTCGAAATAGTGAAAGTGTTTTGGTTTAAACTCTCAGAAAGGAGCACTTAGGGACGAGCTGATGTTGCACAACTGCTGTCAGGTCTTTGACTGTTGCCAGAGGTAGAGCTGACAATCCTGAGCACCAGAGACAAACTCAAAAGAAGAACTGAGACACTGACTCGCTGGCCATTCAAGTCCTGATCTGGTCTCATGTGTTCATTTAACCATTCTATGCATATTGTATATATAGGGAAACCCCATTCAGCCTGTTTACCCAAGACATGGGTGTGTGCTAAATTACTTCCAAACAAGCTGGTTTTAATGAGCGGGCAGCAAATCAAAATCTTGTGAGAAGTAGGGAGTGGGAGTATCAATGCCACAAGTAGGTGGACACACCGCCAGAGGAAACAGCAGAAGGGCAGGGTTCTGAGCCATCATGCTTTCAACAACAAAGGGAAAAAAGCACATGTGAAGAAAGTAGAAGATCAAGGCTAGTTTGGGAACTTAGAGTGGAATTAGAATGAGGGAGTATAAGTGAAATGGATCCATCTAGGAGATCACGGAGATATAAGGAAGTTGGATCAATTCCAGATTTTTTTCTGCTGTGGTCTATGAATGATTATTTTCCAACAAGCAATAACTTGCATAAAGGTGGACCCTCTGTATACAATGTGGTGAGAAAGACGCCATGACCACATTTTAGCAGCATACAAGATGACTCTTGCCTAATGAACTGCTAAAAATGCCTGTTGACAGTACTTGTTAAAAACAGCATCTTTGAAAAGAACGGAAGAGAACAAAAGACTAAATGAAACTGTTGATCTCATTCATTCAACTTACCACAAGCTCAGGTAATTATAATGCTTGAATTGTCTAGTTTAGCTAGAGGTGTCTACATTTTTTACTACGAAGGGCCAAAAAGCTAGTCTGACTGCATGCATTCACATGCATCTAAATGCTGCATTATAAGTGGTCAAATTTATGTTGGTTCAAGGGGCTTTTTCATGAATTTAATGAGGTTAGGGCATAAGGGTGTCACTCAAAGAATGATAAACTAATTGGATTCTAATGAAAAAAGACAGGACTTCAAAGGTTCATCACATCTAAATGATTTTGCTGGCTAATGATTCTGAATGTACATTTGTCTTACGTAATGTCTTAATAAATGGCAGTCCTGTGCATTAGATGTCAGTGTTATTGAAGCTGTAACTATCACACAACATCTAAACCAAGAATAGCAGATGTGTTACCCACGGTTTTTGTGTGAGCAAACATTTGGAGCACATTGATTTTGCATGCAAGTCATTGTTGACTGTGTTCAATGGGGTTTAGAGATCAATACGGGTTCAGAAAGTCTAAATGAATTCCACCATTTGCACACACAATATGTGTCCACAAGCAGATATGAAGGGACTGTGACAGGTAGCAACAAAATGAATCATTAATTGCATTCTAAAGAGCATCACTTAAAAATAGTTACAGGTTCTTTAGTATGACTACAGTCAGAGCAACTGTAAGGATCAACAGGACTGCAGCTTTAAAAATGCACATCTTTGTGCTAACAAGTCTTTAAATTGACTTATCTTTAGATGTTTCACCCTTGGGATTGTCTCTGATCTTGTTAGAAACATTTTATCACTGTTCTGTCAGCGGGCTATAGTAACACTTCTCTTTTATGATTATGTCTATGGGAAACAGACTGAAAAGCGTGTGTTTGAGAGAAAGCAATATTTGATACGCAAGGGTCATTGTGTAGGTAGGTCTTGGTTTGGGTTTAACAGAATTGTTTTGGTTTCCTTTTTGTTCCAAACTCACATTTTACCCCAAAATAAAAACAATATGAATGATAATATTTATTATATTTAGTACTATATAATTAATACAATTATAATACATTATATACATATATTCAAATATAATTATATTAATATTACATACATTAAATATAATCTCAACAGTTATTATTAAGCATTTAAATTTGATTAAAATTATAAAAACATTGCTACACTGGAGACTTTTAATGTAACTTACAATTTGTTTATCAAATTGATTAAATTTGGATGTAATCATTTAAATGTAACTTTCTGACATCACTCACATATCTTCTCAATAAGACATTGAACGTCTCTCTGTTGCTTGGTGGTATGAAAATCCAGAAGTCTCTAGTCCAGTAGAATCCATGTCGAACAGAAATGCTTCTGTTCAAGTGCTGCTCTAAATCTTTGTTGCCTCCTTATGGTTCCAGTCATGCAATGCATCATCCCAAGGCCAAGCGTAAGCATCCTGGTTCAAATGTGTATTGGTAAGTCATCTCTCTGTTCATCTCTATATTTTAGCAATCCATGGAAGAAGAATAGTGAGAGTGAGTGTGTCAGCTCTGGGTCTTTCTCTCTGTGTGAATTTCTCAGTCCAGTTAGTGATCTGGCTGCTCCTGGATAAACATAGCAAGAATCACAGTATCAGAGGCTGTGGGTGGGAACTCCTCTGAAGTCTCTCATGCCACCGTGTGGAGTTTTCAATAACGTGTTTTATATTTTTGCAGTCACCAATCAGAACCAATATAAATGTTTTTATTTAGCAATTTATAGCAATGACAAATGTGTGAGAACTTTATTCAGAAATAAGGGAGGGTGTAGGGAGGTTGTAATACTGATTCAGTTTGAGTATGAGTTTCTGGAGTTTTGGTGTTGGAATTTGGTCCTATTCTTGCCTGATATAGGTTTCTAGATGCTGAAGAGTTTGTGGTCATCTTTGACGTATTTTTCATTTAATGATGCGCCGAAAGTTCTAAAGTTCTCTATAGGTGAAAGATCTGGACTGCAGGCACACCAATTCAGCACCCAGACTCTTCTACTACGAAGCCCTGCTGTTGTAACAGCTGTAGTATGTGGTTTTGCATTGTCCTACACTAAGCCTTCCCTCAAATAGACATCGTCTGGAGGGGAGCATATGTTGCTTTAAAACCTTTACCTTTCAGCATTGATAGTGCCTTCCAAAACATGCAAGCTGCCCATACTGTATGTACTTATGCACCTCCATACCATCATAACATGCTGGAAGGTCTCCCTCCTCTTTAGCCCGGAGGGCACGGCGTCCGTGATTTCCAACAAAATTTGGACTCGTCTGACCATAGAACACTTTTCCACTTTGAAACGCATGCCCACAGGACATGACGGCGCTTTTGGACCATGTTCACATATGGCTTCCTTTTTGCATGATAGAGCTTTAGTTGGCATCTGCAGATGGCACGGAGAATTGTGTTTACCAACAGTGGTTTCTGGAAGTATTCCTGGGCCCATTTAGTAATGTCAGTGACAGAATCATGCCAATGAGTATTGCCAGTGTTGTCTGAGGGCCGAAGACCATGGGCATCCAACAAAGGTCTTCAGCCTTGTCCCTTACGCACAGAGATTTCTCCAGTTTCTCTAAATCTTTTGATGATGTTATGCACTGTAGATGATGAGATTTGAAAAGCCTTTGCAGTTTGACGTTGTGGAACATTGTTTGTAAAGAATTCCACAATCTTTTTACGCACTCTTTCACAGATTGGAGATGCTCTGCCCATCTTTACTTCTGATAGACTCTGCCTCTCTAAGACATCCCTTTCATAGCTAATCATGTTACAGACCTGATGTCAATTAACTTAATTAGTTGCTAGATGTTCTCCCAGCTGAATCTATTCAAAATGAATTTTTGAGACCTGTAGAAGACATCAAATTTGAAATGAGCTTATGTAGTGGATAAAAGTGTAAAATTTCTCTGTTTAAACATTTGCTATGTTCTCTATGTTCTATTGTGAATAAAATATTAGCTCATGTGATTTGAAAGTCTTTTAGTTTTCATATTATTCAAATTTTAAAAACGTCCCAACATTTCCGGAATTCGGGTTGTATATACATATTTATATATGCCAACATTTTTGATAAAAGTAAAATAATTTTTTTTTTATGTAAACACAAATGATAGATAAATGAGCTGAATACACTGAATATAAATTTAAATTATGCAGGTGAGACTTTAACTAAATGTCACTTTTACTCTTTTTTTAGAATGGGATTGTTTTTTACCTGTTATTTCTCCGGAATAAGATTAACTGAACACATGTTGACATTGTGTATACATTATAAGACACACATTGTAACATATTGGGTCGTAAAGTACTTGCCACAAAGGGAAAATGCTTTTTTGGACACTAACCTTAATAATAATAATAATAATAATTTTACAATAAATGTAATGGATTTTCAGCAATAATTTAAACAATAGACAATTATTTTACTTTAAGAAAGAAAGAGAAAAGAAAAGAACTTTGATGCTTAGTTGTTGTGCTTCTTACAATTAAAGGCTATTATCTCCATCTAGTGGACAATAATTGTTGCTACACAACTAAAATCAGTGTGGTTGATTTTGTGAGTGCAGGTGTTGAGCATCACCTAGAAACTCAGTGTAATCTGAAAAGGTGGATATATTAGTACATATTAATACCTTTTGAAAGGGTACAGTCCCAGTTTGTTTCTTTTGTTGAACATAAAAGAAGATATTTTTTGAAGAATACTACTACAACTGTTTGGTTTTTCAAAATTCTTTAAAATATCTTCTTTTGTGTTCAACATAAGAAAGAAACTTATACAGTTAGTGATCTGGCTGCTCCTGGATAAACATAGCAAGAATCACAGTATCAGAGGCTGTGGGTGGGAACTCCTCTGAAGTCTCTCATGCCACCGTGTGGAGTTTTCAATAACGTGTTTTATATTTTTGCAGTCACCAATCAGAACCAATATAAATGTTTTTATTTAGCAATTTATAGCAATGACAAATGTGTGAGAACTTTATTCAGAAATAAGGGAGGGTGTAGGGAGGTTGTAATACTGATTCAGTTTGAGTATGAGTTTCTGGAGTTTTGGTGTTGGAATTTGGTCCTATTCTTGCCTGATATAGGTTTCTAGATGCTGAAGAGTTTGTGGTCATCTTTGACGTATTTTTCATTTAATGATGCGCTGAAAGTTCTAAAGTTCTCTATAGGTGAAAGATCTGGACTGCAGGCACACCAATTCAGCACCCAGACTCTTCTACTACGAAGCCCTGCTGTTGTAACAGCTGTAGTATGTGGTTTTGCATTGTCCTACACTAAGCCTTCCCTCAAATAGACATCGTCTGGAGGGGAGCATATGTTGCTTTAAAACCTTTACCTTTCAGCATTGATAGTGCCTTCCAAAACATGCAAGCTGCCCATACTGTATGTACTTATGCACCTCCATACCATCATAACATGCTGGAAGGTCTCCCTCCTCTTTAGCCCGGAGGGCACGGCGTCCGTGATTTCCAACAAAATTTGGACTCGTCTGACCATAGAACACTTTTCCACTTTGAAACACATGCCCACAGGACATGACGGCGCTTTTGGACCATGTTCACATATGGCTTCCTTTTTGCATGATAGAGCTTTAGTTGGCATCTGCAGATGGCACGGAGAATTGTGTTTACCAACAGTGGTTTCTGGAAGTATTCCTGGGCCCATTTAGTAATGTCAGTGACAGAATCATGCCAATGAGTATTGCCAGTGTTGTCTGAGGGCCGAAGACCATGGGCATCCAACAAAGGTCTTCAGCCTTGTCCCTTACGCACAGAGATTTCTCCAGTTTCTCTAAATCTTTTGATGATGTTATGCACTGTAGATGATGAGATTTGAAAAGCCTTTGCAGTTTGACGTTGTGGAACATTGTTTGTAAAGAATTCCACAATCTTTTTACGCACTCTTTCACAGATTGGAGATGCTCTGCCCATCTTTACTTCTGATAGACTCTGCCTCTCTAAGACATCCCTTTCATAGCTAATCATGTTACAGACCTGATGTCAATTAACTTAATTAGTTGCTAGATGTTCTCCCAGCTGAATCTATTCAAAATGAATTTTTGAGACCTGTAGAAGACATCAAATTTGAAATGAGCTCATGTAGTGGATAAAAGTGTAAAATTTCTCTGTTTAAACATTTGCTATGTTCTCTATGTTCTATTGTGAATAAAATATTAGCTCATGTGATTTGAAAGTCTTTTAGTTTTCATATTATTCAAATTTTAAAAACGTCCCAACATTTCCGGAATTCGGGTTGTATATACATATTTATATATGCCAACATTTTTGATAAAAGTAAAATAATTTTTTTTTTTTATGTAAACACAAATGATAGATAAATGAGCTGAATACACTGAATATAAATTTAAATTATGCAGGTGAGACTTTAACTAAATGTCACTTTTACTCTTTTTTTAGAATGGGA
This sequence comes from Barbus barbus, assembly GCF_936440315.1. Lineage (NCBI taxonomy): Eukaryota > Metazoa > Chordata > Actinopteri > Cypriniformes > Cyprinidae > Barbus > Barbus barbus. Next base: position 16,292,319 of record NC_136753.1, read on the forward strand.
TTGTTTTTTACCTGTTATTTCTCCGGAATAAGATTAACTGAACACATGTTGACATTGTGTATACATTATAAGACACACATTGTAACATATTGGGTCGTAAAGTACTTGCCACAAAGGGAAAATGCTTTTTTGGACACTAACCTTAATAATAATAATAATAATAATTTTACAATAAAGTAATGGATTTTCAGCAATAATTTAAACAATAGACAATTATTTTACTTTAAGAAAGAAAGAGAAAAGAACTTTGATGCTTAGTTGTTGTGCTTCTTACAATTAAAGGCTATTATCTCCATCTAGTGGACAATAATTGTTGCTACACAACTAAAACCAGTGTGGTTGATTTTGTGAGTGCAGGTGTTGAGCATCACCTAGAAACTCAGTGTAATCTGAAAAGGTGGATATATAATATTAGTACATATTAATACCTTTTGAAAGGGTACAGTCCCAGTTTGTTTCTTTTGTTGAACATAAAAGAAGATATTTTTTGAAGAATACTACTACAACTGTTTGGTTTTTCAAAATTCTTTAAAATATCTTCTTTTGTGTTCAACATAAGAAAGAAACTTATACAGGTTTGAAACGACATGAGGGTGAGTAAATTATGACAGAATTTTTGGGTGAACTATTCTTTTAATATATTGGCTATAGTGAAATGCAGGAATTTCATACAATATATATATAAGGTTCATTCTACAGAAATGTCCACTTTTGGTATTGTTTTTTCCCTCTCTCTAACATTTAAACTTAGACCACATTATTAGATTACCTTTTGACTTTATAAATACACTTAAATGGCAGCTTAATGATTTTTTTAAATATTTTTTGTGCATTTATTTAGAGACCACATGTACCATTTTTTGACACTGGTGTTACCTTAATTCTTTGGCAATATTAAAGATTTTTATGAAATATTATTTCTCAATTTTTTTCAGCACATGTAGTCAGAGTTACAGAAAAATATGATAATGCAACAAATAAGGAGATTACGTTTGATGTATTTTAATCAGGTTTGTTAAAAGTGTGATTGAATGATGTTAGTTCATTTGTGCAACCATGTATTTGCTATAACAATGAAAAAAAACAAAGTTATAAACCAGTAATGATGCAATCCTTTAAATCTTAACTCTTGAGCAGAATTCAATGGATGTACAATTATTATCATATAACATGTGGCACATTTTATTTAATGTGACAGGAAAAAAACACAGTAACGCCAGTGACATACATTAGACCAAAGATTCTTATTCTTCAACTATAATTAATAGGTCTAAATCGTTACATTTGGAATTAATTTGGCAATTAGTGAAAGCACTCAGTAAAAGAACATAAACATGAACTGATCTTCACTGTGTTACCCATCAGGAAGGTGACACCAGCGACAGTGACAACAGTGACAATTTTCATAAAAACTGTATTTTACAAAATGGCTACTGCAAGGTTTAAAACCACATGTTGTTGTCAGTCATGGTATACTCACTAAATTAAGTAGTTTAATCCATTTGTATTCTAGTGTGTTACAATTCCCTAAACAATAATCATAGCAGTCATACCACTGAGTTCAACTAAAAGCTTCATATGAAATCATGAGATAAAAAAAAAAAAGAAATTCTGATAACCGTAAAGAGAAAGTGGTCTTAACATGGGCCTTTCTTCATAGATCTTCAGGAAAAAGAAGAAGGAAGTCAAGTGATGTCAACAGTGTGATTTTTATTTCAAAATAAACGATTTTTGTTAAACGGTAACACCAGTGACACAACTCCAGGGGACCACTACTTTCGTTATATATTTTATAATATTTATTTGGCTTTTTTGCTTGTTTTTATGTCATTTAAATCATATATTTTATAGTTATGAATACATTATTGTTTTTGACCTCAAAATAAAGTACTTTCCCTCTGTACATGGCTGTAGGGATGAGCAGTTTTGTGGTGCTTGACATTTTTTATAATTAATTTAAAACAATAAATAAATATTGCCACATTGATGGCTCAAGAAGGTGTAAATTTTAACCCTAAAATATTTTTCAAGAGTAATATTTCTGTAAAGGCTAGGGACATAAAAATGGACTATATATATATATATATATATAGTTCACCCAACAATTAAACATGTCGTCATTTACTTACCCTCAAGTTGTTCCAAAACTGTATGACTGTATTTTTATTATTATTATTATTTGTTTTTTACTGCTGAACCGAAAGAAGACCATTTGAAGGATGTAGTCCCTACTGATTTCCATAGTATTCAAAAACCAATTCATAATGATTGACCAACTGATCCACAACAACACTATAACATATTACCTCATGTTCCTTCTGTTGTCATATTTTGAGTTATTACATGACATGACATTACATTACATGAAAGCATGTAACACTAATATGACAAACTTTAGAGCTTTGGAACAAATCGTACCTTCCTATTCATCATCATATATACCATAAAGAACAGGCAAAGAACGGTTTTTGCTCACATTTTTGACACTGCATCAATATATCCACAAGGTGTCAGTATATACACATCAACTAACAATTCAATATTTTCTTCCAGGCTCCTACAGCCAAACAAGCGGTTTAAAAAATTATAATTTTATAAATTATAAAAATATTTTTAAAATATTATAATTTTTGGACAGTGTAATTAAATTATAATTATATATAGTTTTACATTTTAGATTTTACAAATAACAGAGAGACACAAAGACACCCTTACACAACGAATGCTAAAAATTGTTACAATATAGACTAAAGTATTTATAGAAATAGAATACATCTTACCTTTTATTATTTAATGAAAATGTCCAACTGAGCTTCTGTTTCATGTTCGGCTACACTATGCTTCACAGTTATTGTTCCAACATCCACAAAGTCGCTACTAAAAACCAAATTACCTTTTTTGAGTGTTATTCATTCATTTCTAATAATGAAAACCCATAACAGGTGCAGACATTGTATGTGCTTTTATGAGACAGTTTGTCAGTGCTGCTGATCTGCAGCTTAACTGCTGGATCTCTGCTTTCTCACTAATGAGATCTGCTCTGAGTGATGCTGCAATACCGCTGCTTAAGGAAATCAAACACAATTTTTATACATATTACTTGATTATTATTATTCCTGAGTCTGCAATATAGCATTCAAACCTTGCCAGCTTCAGACACACAAAATATATGCATTTTTAAATGAATGTCTAAAATTGGCGTTAAACAGACACCATGAAGGTGAAAGTTTATTAACTGATACAATATAAACTATTAATCTAATGAAGAAAATCACAAATTTATTATTATTATATGAACCCAGTATACAATGTGGCCTATCTGATAATAACCATCAGGGTGATGGTTTGTTGAAATCATATCAGATATATTCAGAGAGCAGAAAATCTGAAAGTGCCTCTAATGGAAATTGATTACAGGGCATTACTGGCTTTGACTGGGTGCAGATATGACACTATTTGTAGCTGTTAACAATTTTCCATGGCAAGGTGAGATGAGAAATGAGATGACAATAATTTCTTGGCATTCTTTGACTGGGATCATTAGTGTTGTGTGATTAATTGCTTCCAGGATGCCAAGAATCATTTTAGCCTGCCTACAATTCATTGATACAGTTACATATGATGATTGCTGTTTACTTTATAACAGTGGTTCTCAATCAGGGGTCCGGGGCCCAAATAGCAAACTTCTGAGGAGACCACATGACAACTTAAAATGATTTAAATTATATTAAAATAATATAACTTAATTAAAATGGTTTAAAAAGCACACACACACAAAATCACGGCGCAAACTGAATATTTCTTGTTTTTTCTTTTGTGCTTTTCATTTTCCACCTCAACAACTATTGTTTTATTAAAGAAACATCTGGAATCACAAAAAATAATTGTGGTTAGTTAATCTAATACATTCATACTCCCAGTTTTTGTCAATAAACATTACATTACAGTAGAACATACTGGAAGAAATAGCTGATATGAGGGGACTATGAATTGTATTGGACAATCCAGTGCTTTATAGCACTGTTATGGTTAGCTTTGCCACACACTCCCCTTGTTGATGTGCTATTTACATACAACATTTATGTTTAAAAGTATACCTAAGTTAGCTGCTTCTAATCTCACATAGCCAGACTTTTGAATATAATTATAAAGTCTGGGTCACTTTGCATCATATTCTGGTCAAGAACAAGCTACAGAAACAGTTTGTCTGACTGACATGAAAAACAACCAATCACAGGGGCGGATTCATCTGATATCTGGAGTAGAGAAGTATTGCATGGCATTGTTGGTCCAGCTGAGCTGTAAAGAAACCAGCATGCTATAATAAAATTAAATCATTTTTTTGGCATTCGGATTCAGCAAATCCAGATGATTTCACACACACATACTCAAAATACAATCTGATCTGGGATATACACTTTACTTAATAAGCAATTTAACATGAAGCTCAGAACACCAAATACAGAAATTAGTTATTTCTCAAAAGTGCTTATTGCATCAATCCAAAGTTGTATAACACCAGCCATCAGATTAAATCTTTCAATATAAGCCATCTCTAGTCAATTTTGTTTGCAGTATGCATCTGGAGATCAGTGAACAGACTGTGGGTGGTCTTTAGCCTGAAATTTATGTTCTGGATCTATGTATGAATCTTATACATACCCTTGATGTATATCCCAATAGTGTTTTAAAATTCTCTTTATTATTAGACAATCCATGTGATGTGTTATGTAAACCCTACTGCTTCAATATAAAGGGTAAGAAGTGCTCAGGTCCGGTTACAGCCGCATGCATTCCATGTCAAGGCTCTTCACTAACATGCCTCCAAAGAAAGCATAGGGTACATAGTCAGCAAAGGATGAAAGCTTTATTTATTTAAAGCAACAGAGAATCAAGAAGCAACTTTCCATAAATCATTAAGAAATGGAAAGGAAATTGTACATACATGCATATTAGAGGTGAACAATAATTAACTGATGTTATTATTAAATTAAATTTCATGTGCAGTGGGTCATTCAGTAGTATACAAGAAAATGGGAATCAGGTTCTGGGATATACAACATAGAATTAGAATGTGTATAGTAAGAATACTTTCACTAGGCATAACCAGACACTACAACAAGTTAAGACTAGACTTGTCAAACAGTGTGGGCGGCAGAAGTATCTGTCACAACTGTTGAAATACTCCTCAGTCATAGTATTCAGTTGGCTTTCAATTTGTACACATTTTTCATCAATGAATCATTGTAAATCTGTGAATATTTTCTGCTTGTACATCATTCATAGCATAGTTCTTTGTGTCTGAAATGCTCTGGAAAATAACCTCTGACTCTAATGGGCGTTTAAAAAAGACACCACTGTTTTTTTTTATGTGTAACAGCCTTCACCCCACCCAAGCTGTGTGACAGCACCCTGTGACTCGACATCCACCCTTCACAAGATTCAAATGACAAAAGCCATTTCAAACATCAAAACAACTAACAAAAGCCAATCTTAGCCATGCTTTGTCTTTGCTGGTAACAGTATGCCTTTGATAGGATAACACAAAGCAAAAGTTGCCTCGTCTGAAACAAACTTACAAAACCAAACAATATGCTAATTATTTTCACTAAACACTAAACAGTTGTGAATGAATGCATAATGTGTGCAGTGAAAACAATGAAACAGACATCTCTGTGAACATGTTATTCAAAGAGGCTATTCTGGGGTTTATTTATTTAGTATTAATATCAAATGACTTTCAAATTAATTTCCAATTGATGAGTTAGGTCATATATTATTGTTAGGTCAAATTGATGAGTTAGGTCAAAGCATCAAGCATTGAAATGCAAACTGTACAGTTGTAAAATGTCCCATTATTATTTACAAAATATCAGCACTCTTGAAACGCCACTCACTAACTGGTGTGTAATAAAATGACAAAAAATTATTTAATTTTTATACTTCTGGATGATAGTACTGAAGGCAATCAGTAAGTAAAGCAGGATTTTGATCATTCCAGCTGGCCATTCAAGAGACTATAAACCTCAATCATATTTCATCAGCAAAAACAGGCTGATGGATTATGAGTCTTGATTAGATGTCATGAGAGAGTAGTATCTACTGACAGGTAAATAAATAAAGACATAGCCTATAGTCTCCACATATAAAAACTGCATGCATGTTTTAAAATAAATTTAAACAAAAATATATAGGGCTATATTCTGCTGTATTAGCACAGCAAGCTCATATACTTTGAACAACTCTGGTGTTCTGTGGTTCTTATATCATTTCCACAGATTTCATTACTTAAAGTGAGGATAAACTTAATAAAGAGCTCTTTCACCGGCTGCTCTCTCGCAGCAGCTGAGTGAAGAAACCTGAGCGCGGAGGGAAGGCAGTAGATCAGTAGATCATGTGATCTGTTTGCATATCAAGGTCGCCATTTTGCAGGAAAGTTTGGGAATTTCGGGAACGCTAGAAGAAGGAGGAAGTGTTGCTCTGAAGAAGTTTCGATTACGAACGTGTGCGGATCCAAGACTCCAGTCAGGAGGGAACGGGAGACATGTGTGAACGGGAACCCGTCTGCGAGTGAACTTTACTTGCACTTCAGCAGGGATTATTAGCATTTCTACCACTTCCATTGCAACAGATCGGAAGCAGTTTTTCCAAATGTTTGTAATGCACTCTGCGCTTTGTTGATTTACTCCATGCACTCGTCTGCAGAAAGTTTAGCAAAGTTGTATGAAAGTGTCCACGGGGTCGTGCCGCGATTGACAGGGTTATGAGTGAAGTGGTCGCTTACAGTTTTTATTGGATTGGAGGACTATTGATATTGAGCTTTCACGTGTCAGCCTGACCCGGTCAGTGATCGCCGGTGATTGTTGATCACTACGAAATCAAAGTGACGCGACTGAACGTGAAAGCGATCAGTCATTCATTACAATGGTTTACAGCAGTCGCCCTTTAACAGTTGTGAGACTTTGAATCTTTGAGCCTTGATCATGCCAGTTAGAAAGAAAGGTAAGGTTTAAAAAATAAAATAAAAATGGGTACATGTTTAAAATGCTTTGTTTTTTAAATTTTAATATATAACTTATAGCCTAAGTTATGAAAAAAAATGTATTTTCTAAATATATTTTTATATATTGTGTTTCTCAGTAGGGGTTTTAAAATGTGTTTTTCAGATGCTCAGAGGGCACTGCTGCTTCTGGACGAATACCGAACTAAACTCAGTCATACCGGAGACCCTCATCTCAGACATTCAATTGAGAGAGTCATCAATATTTTTCAGAGTCAGCTCTTCCTGGCTCTTATAGGTACGTTGCTGCTACTAGAACAAACAATGTTTCCCTCGAGGAAGTTTCTTAACACTTGTCTTGTTGTGCTAAGATGGTGGAACAGGTTTGACTTCACCAGTTTTTGACATGTTTGACATTTTCAATGATGTATTAGAGCAACGGTGGTGTTTTTCTTATTCAACTGCAAATAAAGGTGTTTGCCAGTTGTTTTGCTCCTAAAAGACTCTGAGAAAATTGTTAGATTTACATTCTCATGGAAAGCATTATAAAATCCCCAAAAAAGTTTTTCGAGTGGAACATCTGTTTGCTTTTGTTTAGTTGTAAAATATTTTATCTACTTTACCGTTTTCTTTTTAATCTGTTTCATCATTTGTTTTTATTCAGTATTTCATTTGTTAGGCATAGTTGCTATATCATTTTTTTTAAAGACCTTATCACAAAACATTGTAAAGTAATGGATTTCCATTTGTCAGAAAGTGTCTTGGCTTGTATTTTCTGGGAATGTAGTCTAAACATTTTGTATGCAGTAATTTCAAGCAAATTGTCAATTTGAGAAAATCCTTTGAGTTTGCCTTTTAATCAGGCTCTTTTAGGAGTTTATGCAATTAAGATAAAATGGAAAGGAAATTGGTGGTGATAAGCATTTTACTATTGAAAAGTCCAACAGAACATATCCAGAAATAGCTATAACTATAACTTGGAATGTTTTGTATATTTGTTTTATACTGGCTCGGCTGCTATGTGGACCGATTTAGTGGGCATCTTCAAAAAATGTTGTGGTGAGATATTTGATTTTGTAGTTAATTTTTGTAGTTAATCTGTTTACAGTACACGGTGGAAAATTACTAGTACATTTTCCATTTTCAAAGACATTATCCATTGATTTTACAGACATTTCTGTTAACTCTAAAACAATTCAGTGCAAAATTAAAAATATAGATAAAACACTTCATATTGACAAAAAATCAATATGCATCATATTAATACTGTACATTGTGCCCTGTTTTAAATTAGAGTGTAGCATGACCTACCCTGTTGTAATTTAGAACATCTTTATATTCTCCACTGGACAAATCAAAGCACAGTGATGCATACTTAGAGTCTTTCAGTACTTAATTAAGAGGCATTTGAAATGCATCATTGCTTTGTTCAATTTCCAGTAATGCTGTGCTCAGACGGTAAAACTTAGTGCAACCCTACTATTATGTTTCCATGATTTGAACTCCCCTCATTTAGATTGGCCTGGACTCTGCATGAATCCAGGGAAGTGCTGTTTAAAACTATAAAGGGTATTCATGTTTCATGGTGTTATTATTTGTCCATCCGAGTGTTTTAGACCGAAAACATTTATGGAGACTCCAGTATCTCTGAAAAGTCAAAAGAATGTTATTGCTTTTAATCATGACTTAATCAGAAACTCAATGTGCTGCACACAGAAGTCCTCAGTATGTTACATGTTGGCTGCTATGTGTGGGTAAATATGGCATGCATTACAGCCTACTTTTAAAAAAGGTAAAGATTAATGCAGTATGCTTTTTCAATTAAATTGTGTACTGTCGTATTGAAGGAAGCATAATGGTCAATAGATGGCTCCTTCTTGGTGTAGCCATTATTTTTGGTGTAAAATTGAGTAGCAGTATGTAGTCATTTATCCAAAATGACATGTAAAAATTTTATTTTATTGTACTTTTATAATTAATTTTATCATTGTTACTTCAGAGAAGTGTCAGGCTACAACAAATTCTGGTCTTTAAAAGCAATGTTCTGGCTTGAAACCATATACAGGTTGTAATTTTTAGGTTAAACATCATTAATGTAGTTGGTCATGTTTTTAATGATAGGATTGTTATCGATTTACACTTGGCCATGTAAATGCGTTTTCATAAAAGTTTCTTATCTTTGATTCTGTGTTTGATTCTGTGAACATTTGTAGGGATTATAGTTCTGTTGGTGGCTTATTAATCACATGTATTTGACTATGCAACCTCATAATTCTTTCAGATATTCAGGAATTTTATGAAGTGAGCCTCCAGGATAATGAGAATAAGCCCACAGAGCCATCAAGCCTTAAAACCAGAGAACATTTTCCTCCTGTTAATGAATGGAATCTCACTGGACCAACTGTAACTGTGCCCAGCGGCAATGCCCAAAGCGAAGAGGTAAGCAGAATATTGATGTGTATGTTGCTTCTCAGAACTGCATCTTTGCTCTACGCATTATGTGGATCTTGAATGTCATTATTGATTTTAGAATAATTGCTGGTGTTTGACACAATTATTGGTGCATTCTTTATTCTGTGGAAGCAGGTGTTGTTCATGCAATGATTCATTCAAAAACGGATTAATTCTGAAACGAAACTGAACTACCGTGTGTATGTCAAGACATGCAATAGTTGCTGCTACTTCAGTTATGTAGGAACTTTTTTCATTTGCAGATCAGTGCTATATGTGAAATGTTATATTGCTTATAACTTGAATTGTAGTTGGTGTCTATATTTGTACAAAAGTTCTGTATAAGACCATTCAGAGACATTCTTTTGTCATGTCATATAATGTCAGTTTCAAAAGTCATACTAATGATTCAGCTCTGATGAACCTACTTCAGAACATCCAGTACTTGTTAAACTTGTGCTTGAAAGATAATTGAGGATGTAATTGAAGTTCATGATGCTGAGCGTGTGAAGTGTTAAAGTTCTGACCGATTTAAATGTGTTACTCTAAAATAGTACGTAGGAGTTCTGTGCCACTAAATGCAGAACATTAGACTCTATCTAAAGAGTTATCTTGTTATTTAATAATGTTAATTTCTCATTTAAATCTGATAAGGGTTGGTCATGCATTTTTCATTTAAATTGTTCACATTCTAGAGAGTGGGAAGATTTTACTTCTGTTGGGATTGGAAGTAATCTGCCACGCTGTGGATAGAGAGTGTTTTAACAATGCATAAAACTCTCATTTCTATGAAGTCTCCGATGAATCAGATGAGTGTTTGAACGTAGATGAATTTCATGTCTCTACTGGCATAGAGGATGTAGCTTTGTGGTGTTTTATTATTTCTTAACTTATGTTTCTCCACTGTGATTTTGAGCGCATGTAAGAAACAGGAGTTGGGTATAACATGCCTTGACAAATATTTCTGAGTTTAATGCAATGGCACACTCTTTAACTTATAAAATGAAATTTATTTTTTGAATCAATTTAGGATTTTATATTATATAACCTAATATTTGTAATATTGCAGAACCATGCTTTTCTTAAAAATATTTATCTCTCTCTCTCTCTCTTTCTGTATAGCCTACTTGGTATTTTTGCGTTTTCTAAAGGTTCATATTTGCCTTTTTTTTGGGAAAATATCAGATACATTATTTCTTAGTTAGCATAACATGATCAAAAACAAATCTGCTAACTTGATTAGTAGATATCCAGTGTTGTGCAAGTTACTTACTAACTGTAATACATTACAGCTTACTTGTTACTGTTATTTAAAAGTAATTCCTTATCGTACAATATTACTGTCTCAGAATTGTAATGCGTTACATGACTCCTGTATTGCTTTTGAGTTACTTTCACCAAAATATCTACAGAAGTAGAACTTAACATTCTAAAATGACAAAATGTACTATAGCCCTGCCCTAATGGCAAAGTGTTTATATTTCGTTCCGGATTTTTATTAAGTTCATTTAGAAAAAACGTTTGGAGCATTTTTTGTTCATTAAGTTTTTTTCTTTTCTTAAAGTAACGACCAAGCGGCAGGCTGATCATAGCTTATGTTTGATCAATTCAGCCTTCTCAAATCATCATGACTTGCCTAAAATAAAATCTATAGATATACTAAAACAGTTCAAGCATATAACAATGTTTAAACGTTAAACCTAGATAAATGTGCGCTGCATCAGTAGTTTGTGCGGAGAGTGGAAGCTAAAGCGCAGGACATGGAGGCACCAGCGCAATCAATTGCAATTTTGTTTCAATAGAAACAACTTGCGCCGTAATTTTTGCTCATAAAGGTAAGAGTAATACATCATTTGTAACTGTAAAGGGTCTACTTTTATTTGTGTGCACTCGCAATATCAACAAAACGTTGTGCTTTTATCTTGAACAGGAGCGCTTCACAAAAATTAACCGAAAGTCAGTGAATACATGCCTCACAGACATAAATATATTTATAGCAAGCTTTAAATTACTACTTAACGATATAAATAAAAACGAAAACAAAAACTATTTAATACAATCGTTATCCGTGAAGATGCACTTCTCTCTAAAGGCACGTCTAACGAGGAGATGGCGAATCTTTACTATTTCCCCCGGACACATTCATGGTAGTTACTTTTGCTGGGCTTTTGCTTTATTGTGTGTATTTGAACGCAGAACTCTTCAGCTGTGCTGACGGCTCGCTGCTGCTGCGTGACACTAAACACAGAGCCGCTCTTGACAGTCGCAGTAGCACGGACTCGTGTTATTTCCCCCAGCACGGCAATTTTTGATATTGATGGATGTCTAAAATATATAAAGATAAGGAGAAGCCTAAAACAGGCCCGAGGACCGGCCCGCGTCTGAACTATGACGTGAATATTGGCCCGAAGCCCGGGCCTGGGACATAAAGTCAGAGCCCGACTTTAAATTTAAATAAAAAAATAAATACAAATATTGGGGACTAAAAGTGTAAAACATGTACCGAGTAAAATATTACTGAAAATTGATTACACTGTAAAAAATGAATCATGGGTCTTGTAATTTTCATTAAAAAAATTAAGGTGATACTTTAAAATAGTGTGTATATTTCATTAAAGAAATTGTGATTCAGTGTTGTGTAGAAAATATTGAAGACTTTTTAGTAATAAAACCAAGAGATGTGTTTTTCCTCATTTTTTTAAAGGAATCTTCAGCAGTTTTGAGGCTTGAATTGAGGAACAAAAAAAAGGAAAGGCTACCTGTTTATTTTAAGAGAATTAGCTCAATTTTTCAGTTTTATTTTAGAGGTGATTGTTAGTTCCCAGCATGCTTTGCATATAGCTGGATGGAGAGTGAATTTTGAAATTAAATGCTATTTTATGTGTTTTTGAGTGAAGGGAAACATCTATTATTGTTTAATGTTCAGTTATGTTTGACATTTGAAAGAGTTTCTGTTACATTGAAGATTCCATTGTACAGTGCAATAGTTACCATTGTGCAGAAGAGTAGAGCATATGGTTCTGGATACTACACCTCTAAGGCATCAAACCTTGTTCAATGAGCAGTAGCTTTGCTAGTGCTAGTGCAGTATTTCTCAAGTATTTTCCTACTTGAGCTGTTTGGCTGTATACAGTCTTTTAAATGTACAAAATAACTGTCAACAACTCAAATTTTGAGAATCAACTTAAAATAAATGAGCACATTTCACTAATTATAATAAATTCATTGTGTCATAGATTAATTAATTTAGGAGAAGTAAATAGCCCATTCCATTTTTTACAGTGGATTGGTAATGCCTTACACTATGCCTTACATCAAAAAGTAATACGTTACTGTAATGCATTACTTTTGTAACGCGTTACTCCCAACACTGTAGATATCACCGTCATTCCGTTTCCATCCAAAGATTCGAATTTAACTTGCGCGCAAAACTGGAATATCGCATAAAAACATTTGCGAATAAAGCACTGTTTCCATCCAGCGAGTCAAAAAAGAGAATAAAATCGACACTTCCTGATAAACTGGCACTATATATCACTATGAAAAGTAGGAGAAGCCACTAAATATAATCATTTTCATATATGATCAATTACTTGCGCCTCAGAGCGAGCAGAAGAAACACAATAAATTGCATTCAGAGGTGGATGCCTGATGTTTGGGAACGGAGTCGTGTAAGGCAATTATACAGAATGACAGACTTTGCTCAGGCATTTCAGAATGGCCAAAACAACATTTTAGATGCTGTGCAACGAGATTGGTCCGTGGTTTAGTCAAGTTATCCCGTCCCATCGTGCAAAGTCACATGATTTATAAACATCTTGTTTGTAAACGATTTGTGGGTTGAATTTTAAGCACCCTGTGTGCGGAGTTGGAACCAAACATTTAGCGAAGTTTTATTGTAAAACGTAAAGTCCACTGGTTGATGTTGAAACGGCAGGGCAGAGGCGTTTTACGCACTCGGTTTCCCACTCAGTGACGTGCTGTTGGAGCGCGCGGAGCACATTATGCTGCTCGGTCTCCCGGTGGTGCTCCGATCAACTCTGCACGCGCGTCAATATGCAGGCGTCCTCCTCCTCAGCATCCCAGACACACTGCCGCGGAAAGGAAACATGAGGTGATGCAGACTTGACTTCTGAGTAAATGGACGCGTACGTTTGCTCAACTGAGAGTAAGTTCCTGTCGTGCGCGCAATGCTTTTATGCATTAACATATTTTAGCGACAGGTTTAGAACAGCTGGAATGAGATGCTGAGAGGTCGCGCTCTGAAGAATGGACTGTTTATGTATCGTTAGCACAAAGGTAAGACATCCGTATGCGTGTTTGCAATGCTCCCCGTGCTGTTTGTCCAGATTATGTTTCATATACAGATCATTATGATAATATAGCCTATTGACTGTAAGATTAATATGTGCAACTTTAATAATCAGAGGTTACAGTACTATACATATTCAAATGAGTATTCACAAAGTTTGTTTATGCTCCATCCATCTATCTATCTCTTGTTCTAAACATTTTACATAATAGTAGGAAACCACCACATAATTACTAACTCCATAAAATGATTACTTTGATAAGAAGTAATTCTGTGAAAGGTGATCACACTGTGCAGTGTGCACTGATTAGGCTGTTAAGTTAGAATGTGGTATTTGAGCTTAATTGTTGAATATTTAGGAGGTGTCGTTACTATAGGAAAGAGTTACACAACCACATTTTATAACCAACTGACTCCCTTAAGTTTTCAGATCTCATAAAGGAATTGAATCGAAAGAGGTTGATACATGCTATGAACAAAGGAGCAGTCAACAACCGGTTGTCCATCACATCTTTAACATGCATATTTGGAGATCCTTGCTGTCAGTCACTTGTGTTAGAACGGTCATCCTCTTTCAGATTAAGAAAAATGGTACACTGCAAAACCTAAAGGCCAAATTTATTAATCTAAATGAGTTTGTTTTACTCAAATATTACTCAGTTCTTTGCATTTAATAGTTATGTGAACTCAATAAATGATTGTATTAAGCAGAACTCAAACTTAATCACAGTATATTTCTAGCCTCCAGCATGCTTTGCTTGAGATTAAAAAGGAAAGTAAATTATATAAATTAACGGTACTCATAACTATTGGTTTCTAAACTTAAATGAATCGAGGCAATCGGTTTTCTCAATTGAAATGAGTTATCACAAACTCGTTGGGTTTTACAGTGTTGTGTGTTGGAGAGAAAAATGAATCCAAACTCTTCTTGAGTGACCGAGTGAAGGAGAAAGGGGAAAACTAGACCGCATTTTTTGGCTGCACATCTGAGAGCATGACATCAGCAGGAGCTGCCTTACACTTTGGAATAAAAATCATATTAAAAAGTGATTTATTAAAGATGCATTACAAAATCTTGATCTATACCACTTATCTTTCACAACAAGGCTAATATCAGTTCGAGATGGGAAGCTGTTACTTGTTGATACAGACATTATTTAATGTTTTTCTATGTGTTGCTGCATATTTAGGATAATATTTCGTTCTGTCTACTTATTTATATGAAGAATATTTAAGGATGAGGGCTCCCATTTCAACCTGGCACAAATGTGTGTCACTCTAGAACTGTGATCGTTGGATTCATTCCATGGTGTTCTTTTCTGAATGTGATCGGAGTACCCTTCAGTGGGTGAAATTTGTAAAAGGTATTTAAAAGGTAAAGCTGTTTATCATTCAATGCCAATTATGATCACTCATCACCATAACAGAATGCTGAAGGGTTTTTAAGACCCAGCCATCTGGAAGTACTGAAAGAAATTTGCATAATGAGATCATAGTCTACTGATTTTATCCGTCACCAGAATTTATTTAACTGGCTAAGTGTGTTTAAGCGCGCACCTGTGTCAAAGAGTCTTCTAGAATTCTAGGTTTGCAAGTAAAGAGGATATTTTCTGAGTGTGGTGCACTTACAGTGTCTGAACACTAGCATTTACAGGCATTCACTTAAAATGTGCTAAAATTATGGTTATATAATCTGTGGAGTGCATTATATTTGTCGGTAGTGGCAAAAGCACAACATCTGTGCTGCTGTAAATGCACAGCCATGACCAACCCTCCACCTGATAGCAAGACCCAAGGGTCTCTTTTAAAGCCTTGCATGCTTGCGCTTCTATAGACTTTCCCATGTTCTCAAATAGGCAACTAAGTGGCCATCTCCAGTACTATACTATACCATGGGAGTCATGAGTTAAATTTGTGATTTGCTCATTTTTTTTCTTAATTGAGGCTAGAGTTCCTTTCTAGATTAATCTTGACATTTAAAATCCAGTGCTTGTTCTTGCACATGCATATTGTTTTAACATGAATGTCATACAGTGTTCAGTGTAAGGGTTTTTAGTATGTATTTTACTCTCCCTCTTTTATTGGTTTGCTTTTTACTGAGTGGTTTGCCCTTTTCAAGAGCCTCTCTTTGAAGAACATAATAAGCATGGTTTGCAGAGGGCAGCACACTGTCAGTTGTATGTGACTGGTGAATGTGACTAAACTTAAAATATGTTTTTAAGTGCCCCTGGTTTCAACCATAGAAAGATACAGTCAATTAGCCTTTCTTTTCAGGTGTTGTATTCTGATTACTTAAAGGGGCAATAATTTGTACCTGCATGTCATAATCACATCCCCCCCCCCCCCCCCCCCCCCCACCCAGAGCCAATTTATAGTTTGTCAAGGCGCCTTGCACCAAAGCATTATTTTGTTCGATGTGACCAGTGTTATCCCTTCTCTTTAACTAAAACATTAGGTGTTTAGTCCTGGTCCATAACCAAAAAACATTTAAAAAGCATTTAAGTATTCAAATCTTAAGTTTATTAAGATCCTTCTGTTATATATTAAACCCCACAATCATATTTAAAATATTAGTAAGCTTAATATATATAAAATCATCATTTGTGTACTTTCAGTTGGGAGGTGCCTGTCCTGAACCCTAACCCCTAAATTTCAACTTATCAAAATATTGAGATAATTTGTATTATTTTCCATTGTTGTTTTTAAAAGTATCTTAAATAGACCTAAAACAGTGTATGTTTTAGTCTATTGGCTGAGACTGATTTTAACTAAACCTATAAATTTATGATCAGGAAATATTTCGGTGTCCCCCCTCTCATAGCTACAATGTGTGAGTAGATAGGTCTCATCATTTTGAGGTAAATGTGTTTAAAAGTCTGGAAAATCTATGTGAAACTTTTAAGGAACATCACTACCGAACACCACTTTTTTTTTTTTTTTTTTTTTTTCTTTCTGCAATTAAGCACACTTTTTTTGGGAGTTATTCCATAACATTTAGTTTTTATGTGTACCAATGTTCAGAACTGTGCTAGCTAACCATGTGATGATTAGCATTTTTGAGCTAGGTTCAAAAGTATCTAAAATTGTCACTACCGAAACATTTGGTGGAGTTTTGATAGTGACATCTTTGTTTTTTTTGGGGCATTATCCCATATAGAATTGTCACTACCGAAACATGTCATCATTGTTTCATAGTGACAAAAGGGAACACCTCTTATTTGGGAGAAATGAACAAGATTTTAGTACAGTTTTTTTTTTTTTTTTTTTTTTTTTTTTTTTTTTTTTTTTTTTTTTTATTTTAGTGTGTTTTAGTGGTGTGTTAGTATGGGAGTTAAAATTCTACAAATTCTGTCACTACTGAAAATATGCTGTCACTACCAAAACATGGGATGTTTTGTCAAAAATAAAGTATTCTTAACTTTGAAAAACAGTATGATCAACTTTTTGCCTTTTTATAAAGAAAAGATGGATTCAAAACAACTAATCTAATTAAAAATAATTTAAATTTACCTCTGAAGAAAATTTAATAAAACAGCAAAAAATATGTTTACAATGTAAATGCAAGCAAAATCTTGATAGGTCAATAAAACCCTTCTAGTTAAATTGTTATACTGTTTCGGTAGTGACAAATATGGGGAGACGACAAATATTCCAGGACTCTGAAAATACAATATGAGAATTAACTGCACAAATGTATACCTTGGATATTATACAGTTTGCATGCATACAAATGTATTGGGGAGAAACTTTTTTTTCTTTTTTTTTTTTTTCCTCCAAGATGTTTCCAACTCTGATTTTGGACCAGTTCTGTAGAATATATTGACACTTTTAATTATCAGCATCAGCTGATAAGTGTCTGATGCAGGACGTTTTTTTTTTTTTTTTTTTTTTGACAATGCTGAGCATGCACAATTAGTATTAGCAGATCTTTTCGGAAAAAGTTTTAACAATTTCTTAAATATTATAATACAATTTCAAAATGTTTATTACAGGTTAATTTTTTTTGTTTGTATTTTCATATTGATTAATTTTGAAATGTTTTCTTTCTAATTTAGTAAATATTAAATAAAAATATACATTTTATTGCAGCATGTGTTATGTACTATCTTTTGAATTAGATGGTGTGATCATATCGGCTTTAAATCGGCCATCAGCCAGTCTGCTGTCTAAAATATCAGCACTGGCATCAGCTGTCAAAAAGTTCATATTAGTCGATCACTAGTTCCAAGAGTTTTCTTGAACACAATACAAAGCATGAGCATGGTTGGTCTGGGAAGGGAGTTTTCAGTTAGAGTATGTTTACACAGTAAATCACTTTCATTTTAAACTCTTATCACCCCCCAGATTCATAACTGAGTAAATAAACCCGTTTTGTCAAACTACTGCTTCAATTCTATTTTTAGCTAATGTGTTCACTCACTGGACAGATTCCTGCAGTAGTTGTGGACCTGCACAAATGCAATCATTACAGATAACCATCAGAGCTCACAATGTCCTGGGATTGTGGATTTTAAGAGGTTCTTTTTAGAGCTCTGCCTGGGTTCATTTGTGTCCGCTTGCTTTGCAGGTTTGTGCGCAGCAGATGTGCTCTGAATTTACACTTCGTGTTTTTTCCCCTACCACCTCAGAAGCAAAAACTTGCTGTTAGCATTTAACTTTTGGCGCTTTTATAAATATTATGTGTGTGAAGGCCCAGAGATGTTCTTATGTTATTAGTGGTCCTCCACAGCTACTTAGGGGGTTTTAAGAGTTCTGTTGACAAGCTTGTCTTAACTTGTTAATTACATGTTTCGAATTAGATTAAGCAGAACTTTTTGATACAAATTAAATGCATGTATGAAATTACAGTTTATGAGGTAAATACTTTATTATTGTGTCTAGAAGTTTTTTTGAGTGGAGTAAAAGTTTCCTTGGCTTACCTTTTAAGCTTTAAGTAGCTTAGCATTTATCCCTTAATTGTCTTTGGAAAGACCTATTTTTGACTAAGAGAATTTGATCTTTGTCTTGGTCAGCTGAAATACACTTGAGTAGTTACAAGAATAAGCTGTGGAAGTGTTAATGAGCAGTTGCATTACTCGGGGCCATTGCGTGGTGTCATTCGCTGAAGACTGAAGAGGACAACCCAGGCTAAATGGAGGATTCAGATGGGGAACTGCATGTAAAGTATCTTGCTTTTAAAATAATTGCTCATGTGTCACGCTGTGGTGCCTTCTGTCTTTGAGTGCCATTTATAGAGAGAAATATCACTTGGTTATCCTGTTTTCTGTATTAGTTTGGTCCGAGTAAATGTGAATGCTGTTTCTATGGCATATTACAAATAATTTATGAAACGAAAAGATTTAAAGCCTCTTTGGACATTCATATTTCTTAGGATCCATTATGATTGTAATAATGGAATAAAGTGGAGAATCCTTTGATTAATGAAGGCTGGAGTAATGCAAATCTTGTTAAAATTGTGTTTTATTAACCAGATATGTTTAACTATAAATTAAAATTGGCAGAGTAGGAATATTAGTGGTTTTTAGTGATATTTCACGAGAATTGGTTGAGTGACACCATGTAGAGGAAGTGATGTCGCTGTTTGTTCCAGTTTGAAGCTGTGTTTCTCTTTCTTCTGAATATAGGTCTTGTTAGAAGTATGATCAGAGGTTTTACATGAATCCTGCCTCTCACAACCTGTTTCTTTCTGTCAGCTGAAAATATAGCACAAACTGGCATTCTTATGTTATGCATTTGCATTTCAAACAAACAGTTATGGTGATTTTAAATGTTAAATATTGTCCTATTTTCATAACTAGTGCTATATCACCTGAGAAATTGCTGTTAGAATAATTAGTTAAATCAAGTGTCTTGTGTGTTCTTTCCTGAATATGATAATTTGGCAGTAGTTTGTTGTGGCTGAATGACTGTCACTACTCAGAGATTTTATGCTCTCTTATAGAGCGATATCACAAAAATATCATATCCCTGATGTGAACTATCCGTTTAATGAAAACGGCAGCATGTTTAGTACTATTAGTCTGCTGTTACTTTAAGACCTGCACACATTACATATACAGGCACATTTGTTTTTCTCTCAAATCTTTACTTTCAGTTTAGACATAATCGACTGTTAAGTGTTAACCTTGTGTGTTTTTGACAGTATTAGCACAATCATGAAAGATGACTTAGTTCAGTAATCAGCCGCTGTCTGACAGGCTTTTTAGTGTGCGACTGCGTGTTTCAGGTGTACGCACTCGGCATACAAATAAAATGTTTAACATGCGCTTTTTCTGTTCTAACAGGCAAGACTTTAAAGCACATGCAAGTAATGTACTTTTGTGATTACGAATAAGCGCAGTGCCCCGTGAGTGTAACTCTACTGCATTTAATGTCAATGTATGTTGCGTTGTACAGTATATTGATATGGAGGTGCCAGAACTGCAACTGATAGAATGTGCGCTGTAGCGCAATACTACGATATTTCTTCAAAAGTAGATCTTGAGACATTTTAAGCATCCACAATTAAAAATCATGATATCGCACACCCCTCCCTACAGTACAGTGTGGTTGTACTGCTGTGTTGATGTCAGCAGGGGTTGCAGAGGTCAATGAGGTGAGGTACGTGTGTCGGCATCTAGAGCTATTGGGGTGACAGCAGGTGGGAGCTGGTGGGCGCTGTGGCCCAGTTCTGCACCCGCACTTCCACGCTTACGGAGTCACTTCCCGTTCACTTACTCACTCCCCCCACATGCACACTTTAGTGCTGGACATTGTAGATAAAGCATTATATCGCTCTCTTTCAGATTTTTTTTCAGATAAAAAAAAAACAAACAAACATTTACTTCATTTTTTTTAAAGGGTTAATTCACCCAAAAATGTATATTCTGTCATTACTCACCCTCATGTCGTTCCAAACCCGTAAGACCTTCGTTCTTCTTCGTAACACAAGTTAAGAGATTTTTGAAATCTGAGAGCTCTCTGACCCTGCATAGACGGCAACACAACTGAAATGTTCCCAGACCCAGAAACATGGTAAGGACATCAATAAAACAGTCCATGTGACATCAGTGGGTCAACTTCAGTTTTGCGAAGCTAAAATTGTGAAGTTCAATTTTACAAGAATACTTTGTGTGCAAAGAAAACAAAAATAACATAATTTATTCAACAGTTCTTCTCCCCAAGTTGCCGTCTTCCAGCAGTTTGGAGAGTACCACGACGCCTGTGTGCATTTTTCCCAGAACATAATCAACGTATTCAGCATTGTTTACATTCAGCATGCGCACACTTTCTCCTGAACGTAAAAAATGCAGATTACGTTCTAGGGAAAGCGTGCACATGCGTCGTGGTACTCCCCAAAATGCCTGAACACGGTAACTCGGGAAGAAGAATTGTTGAATAAATTATTTTTGTTTTCTTTGCGTACAAATGGTATTCTCGTGGCTTTGTAAAATTGAAGCTTAGCCACTGATGTCACATGGACTTTTTAGCGATATCATTACTACGCTTCTGGGTCTAGGAACATTTTGGTTCCCTTGCTGTCTATGCAGGGTCAGAGAGCTCTCAGATTTCATCAAAAAATATCTTAATTTGTGTTTTGAAGATGAACAGAGGTCTTACGGGTTTGGAACAACATGAGGGTGAGTAATTAATGACAGAATTTTCATTTTTGGGTAAACTAAACCTTTATATATCAATGAAATATCTTACAATATGTGATTTGACTGTGCAGTGGTTTGACAGCCATAGTCTTTGCATTCTGACTTCATCTCACTCTTTAGACTTTGTGTGGGACTCCGTGTCCCCATTCTGGCTCTCTCTCTTTCTGTCTGTGTGGGTGACGTGTGCGGGGACATCCAGTCTGGTGCAGTGAGACCCCCAGCTGTTATGTCTTGACTATTATGCTGTTGGCTGTCTGTTTGAATTTAGCGCGAGGATACACTTCAGTATTGATTGCTATTGTGTTCTAAGGCCTAAAGTCTGTGTTTCAGTTTCAAAATGTCCCTTCCAAAAAAATAGTGGATGTACAGAGATGATCAAACCCTGCGACATATACCTCAGGCTGTCAGACAGAAGCTGCATCTGAATTACAGTATTGTACACTCAAAAAAATCATTCAAAAGTTTGGGTTTAAAAAGGTTTTACTTCAAAAGAAAAAAAAGAAATTAACTTTTCAGCAAGGATGCATTGTTGATAAAAAGTGACAGTAAAGACATACACGTTGTTGCTTTTTTTTTTATCCTATAAATGCTGTTCTCTTCAACTTTGTACTCATCAAGAATCCTGAAAAATATATTAAGCAGCACTTTTTTTTTTTTTTCTTTTTTTTTTTTACACACTGAAAATGATAAGAAATTATCCTTGACCACCAAATCTGCATATTGGAATGATTTCTGAAGGATCAGTAACACCGAAGACACAAGAAATGGCTTCTGAAATTTCAGATGTGCCATCATAGGAATAAAAAGGCGATAGTATTACCCTGTATTTTTTTGTTTTTACGGTTTTTCAAAAGCATTAACACATCTTACAGACTCCAAACTTTTGAACAGCAGTGAATGTACTGAATTCACTGAAGATCATGCTTCTTGATTGTTGGTGAGGTGCATTCTTTAGGTATGAATGGAATGTAGTGTGCACATTAATATCCTTTTTAATGAGATGTTGCATAAGGCTTTGCATGCTAGCTTAGCATACCGATTAGCCTGTTAGCTTAGCCAAAACCCTACACTAAATGAGAACAGCTTTATTGGGAATTTGGGTGTAAAATGCAGTATCTGAGCTAGGAGAGAAGAAAACAAACATAAAGGGCTGATTAGGCAGAATGCAAATTTGACATAATTATGTCATATGCTAATTAGTGCATACTGTCATCTAGTCTTGGATAATAATTTCTCATTTTGTCACCTCACAGCTTACCGCTTTTACAGTAAAGTAGGATTGTTTTATTGTAGAGACTGTCAGATGTAAATATTTACCGCTGCTCTTTTTGCAGTGAGATGTTTTTAGGTCTGAAAATTACAGTTTGTTTTCATAGACCTCTTATTTGGAAAAATGAAAAAGTGATTCCTTATGTTATGACCCCTTTAAATGTTAAACTGGTACTTGGTGCAATCAATCGGTTTCTGTTACACCTAAGGCAAGAAAAAGACATGTCCAGATGAAACCCGTACTTGGTTGGTGTAGAAAAAAAAAAAAGACCCAGACCTGTGTAGTCTGTGTTGTGCTGTAGCTGCACTCTTATAGTTTAACTCCAGTGGAGTTGACAGGGCTGTGCAGGCAATCTAATGAGACACCTGCGGTGGAGCTGGAGGCGGCCGCCCACCCCTGAGTATGACCCCGCCGGTCTGAGAGGAATAAATTACCTGCCAGTGTATGAGTATGTTGAGTAAGACTGTCAGCTTGTTTTATGCTGCTGGCCATTGTGGATTGCATATTTTAAGCATTACCACAGTCCTTGAAGTCACTCTCAGGGGACTTCAAACTAAAATCTCCTGAAATCCAGCTGCACAGGGGTGATGTACTGTGCCGAAAATGCATTTGCATTACTGAATATGTGAGTATACATTACACAGCACTTTGTCTTGATGTTCATTTCATTGTTTTTATAGGTGGAGTGTTTTTTTATTTTTTTTATATGTATATGTATGTATGTTTGTGGACTGGAGATTGAAATTTTGTTCTGAAAACTACAGTATATTTTCATTGTACAATATATTCTTCTTTTCAAAAAATGTCCTCTTCTTTCAAAAGATTAAGGATTTTTGGTGCTGATGGCTTCGAGGGCAACGCACCGTCATATGGTGCAGTTGCGCTTCGGATGTCCCAAGTTCAAATCCTGCCTCGTGGACCCCGATCCCCCCCCCCCCCCTCTCTCTCTCTCTTCCACTTGCTTCCTGTCATATCTCCACTGTCCAATCATGAAAAAATGCTAAAATGGCGCAAAAAAACAATTTTCTTTTATCTGATTCCTCATATGGTTGTTGTTAAATGCAGTTTATTGTGCGAAGACGAATAAATTATGGAAAATTAGAATTTAGTAGAACGTGGTTTGTTTGGTGGTTTGAGTGTTGAGGGAAAGCTGTTGTAGCATTCCAAAGTTTTTTTTTGGTTTATTTTTATTGATCAAAGGATGCATTAAATTTATCAGAAGTGACAGCAAATACATTTATAATGTTAAAAAAGGTTTCTGTTTTAAAAACTTTTCATCAAAAAATCCTCAAATGTAAGCAGCACCTTTTTGCTTGTTTGGTGATGTTTTGTATTTGTTATTGTAGAATTTAATGATTTTAAATTTTATGTCTTAATGCTTTTTTTTATTTTTTTTGATTGCTAATTCTGAAGTTTTGGCTGTGCTGCATCTTGGTCAGCACTCAGTTGCTTTTAAGGTGCCATATAAATAAACTTGACCTTGACTATTGTTTTTGACTTAATAAGAATAATAATAATAAATGTTTCCTGAGCACTAAATCTGAATTTCATAATATTTTATAATATAATAATTATTATGTGACCAAAAAGACTGATGTAGCTGAAAATTCAGCTTTGCCATCATGGAATGAATTGCATTTTAAAATATATCAAAATGGAAAACAGTCATTTTAATTTGAAATTGTATTATTATTTCACAATATTACTGTTTTTACTGTATTTTTAATCTAATAAACAACCTTGGTGAGAATAAGAGACTTCTTTTAAAAAGCATTTAATAAAAAATCTTACCACCTCCAATCATTTGAATGTAGTGTACCTTAGAAAATTGACTGGCCCGTTATGTATATTTTTTTGTTGTAGCTTGGCCACTGAGATACCAGGGTCTATTTGAAGATATAAAGCAGAGATTCATCTCTGTGTCCTTTTTGCTCAACCAGGTCAGGCTAAACACATCCCTGCGGTGATCTCCAGTCCAGATGCTCTGGTTTCCTTTGAGTCAGTGAGTAATGCACCCAACAAGGGCACTGATTCTGGCAGGAGGATCATTATGTGCAGCCATTCAGATTTTATTTTGCAGTCCTCACATCTGTAGCTTAAATGACTAGTCATTGGCACATTAAAATTCTTTATTAGTTCCTTTATTAGCTTTAAGACAAAGTTTCAAATGTACAGCTTATAAAAGAGACTGCTGTCTGCATTCTGTTCCACTCCGTCCAGTTGATTTTAACATCTGGTCAGAGTGCAGTGCAGGGTTGTTATTGTTAGCTAAAATTCTAAAACTCAAACCCTAAAAAAAATCCAAAAGAAAACTTAAATTTAAAAAACCTAAATTACTAAATATACTGAACCTAAAAACTAGATGTATACAGCCAAAATTACTAGTATTTTCACTAGATAAACAATTGTTGTAAGTCAGTTATTTCTATCCTTTGCTGTAGTGTGTCAGGAGGACATATCAGTTTACATTTCCAAACATTCATTTTGCCATTAATTGTAATAATCTAGTGAGATTTTATTTTTGTTTGCACAAGGAGTCTGACAACAGCCAGTGCTCCACACAGAGATCTGATCTGATCATCATCCAGTTTGTCTGGAATGACATGAAGAAACAGAACAAACTCAGACAGACTAAATCCAGAAGAACTGTGGCGACATCTCCAAGATACTTCAGGAAACCTACCTTCATAGCTACAGTATACTGTTAAAAGTTTTAGGCACTTGTGTATAAATGCTGTAAAATGAGGGTGCTGTCAAAAATGTATAATAATTACAATTAATGGCAAAATGAATGTTTGGAAATGTAAACTGATATTTCCTACTGACACTGCAGGAAAAGAGAGAAATAACTGACATGAAACATTTTTTTCGCTGGTGAGAATACTAGTGTTCTATTAATTTTGGCCACCACTGTAAAAAAATGACAAACACACAATTTATAAAACTTTTACTGAAATAAAAATTAAAACTGAAAATAAAAAAAATTATTGTAATTCAGAATTTTAACACAAACACAACACTGTTTTAAACTAAAAATGGAAAACTTTTAATACGTTGTGGCTGTTTATTTACACGACAATGGCATTTTGAGGGAAAAACGATGAAAATGAAAAGTGCAAGTTTTTGACTCCATGTAAACTATAAACATTTTAATTTTGAAAACTGTGACATGCGCATATGTATTACAAAGTAACATCGCCAACTACTGGCCTGGCATGCATAATATAAGTGCGTTAGTCATTTTAGCAGATCTGTGAAAACCGGATTGTTTTGACAATGTGTTTTTGGAAAGGTTCGCATACACAGATGACAACAAAGGAAAACGTATCTGTTTTTAGTACAATCATTGTCATGTAAACTTATTCTAAAATAACACTGGTAAGGTGGATGCTAAATCAATCTCATAAAGAGCTTTAAAAACAACAAGTGGTCCAGACAACACGCTGACGAAAATGTGTAGATTTGCACATCCCTTCTTGGAAATTCCTATGCCTAGACCAACCCAAATCCTTCAACTAGCTGTCTTATTGGTAGCTTTATCTGTCCTGTGGTTTACTGTGTGTTATTGCAGTGTTGCTGTCAGCAGCTCCATGGCCTCCCAGTGTCACATGTCAGGGTGTGTTTCCCTGGGTCTTGCCCAGCTCTGCAACTAGTTCAGCTGGAAAGAAACCATTCATCATCATTTTGATATGTCATAAGCGTTTGTTGTATTGAAGATGAGGAATTTGTTACAAATCGGATGGTTCATATATTTACACACCTAAAGTAAGCAGATTATGAACTGAATATCACTTTTGATACTCAAAAGTACATTTAATAAAGGGACTGTTCAAATCAAGCATTTAGTTTCATGACATTCAGAATAGTTTTCTGTTTTTCAGAAGGTGTGATGAAATGTCACTTCCTCTTAAATATGACATCTCACTCACTCGCTGCTGCTTTGGTATGTGTGAAAATATAAATGGTTTCAAAATATATATATTAGGGGTGTGCACGAATAGTCGAACATTCGAATATTCGGTCTTGTATTTATTATTCGAACAATAAAAGCACTATTCGAATTTTACTATGTTAATTTGTTGGCCGTAAATGCAGGAAATCCGTGATAAGTCCTAAGCAGTTAACTACATGCACTGGGTGGCGCGTGTTAAGTTGATAGCATTTGATTACAGAACGTCGTCATCTACTTCGCGAAGTTTGGATTTACTTTGATCTAAATGATCTTACTAAATGATCTGATAAAATGTAATTACTTCTGATCAAATGAATTGGTGAAACTGATTTATCATACTAGCACCACCATAATGAGAAATCATGAAATCCAAACACAGTGGACTGAGGAAAGACAGCTGTCCATCACTGCATTCACGACTGCAGGTAAGCGCAGCTGTACTTGATTGAGCCGAGAAGAAAGCGCATCTGATAGTGAAATTATCTTCAGACATATATAAAGTTTTCTCGAGGGAGAGTGGTTTAACACAAAGCACTAAGAAACTGTTAGCACACAAATCTTTATCAGCGCGTTCTTATTGTTATCAGACTGAGGAAAAAACTTTCACCCGAGCATGTGGATATTATCGTTTCTCGAGAACATTGAGTAACGGCTAATCATAAGCTTCAGAAATCGTGAAAAAAAAAAAAGATAATTAAAAAATAACTTTTCTCATTAAACCTCATTTAAATAATCGAATATTCATTTTTTTGAGGGCCCGAATATTCAAATGCACATTTTTTGGAAAATGCCCATCCCTAATAAATATCTCACAGAAGTGAGTACACCCCTTACATTTTTGTAAATACTTTATTATATCTTTTCGTGTGACATCACTGAAGAAATAACACTTTGCAACAATGTAAACTAGTGAGTGTACAGCTTGTATAACAGTGTAAATTTGCTGTCCCCTCAAAATAACTCGACACACAGCCATTAATGTATAAACCGCTGGTCACAAAAGTGAGTACACCCCTGAGTGAAAATGTCCAAATTGGGCCCAAAGTGTCAATATTTTGTGTGGCCACCATTATTTTCCAGCACTGCTTTTAACCCTCTTGGGCATGGAGTTCACCAGAGCTTCACAGGTTGCCACTGGAATCCTCTTCCACTCCTCCATGACGACATCACTGAGCTGGTGGATGTTAGAGACCATGCGCTCCTCCACCTTCCACCTTCCATTTGAGGATGCCCCACATATGCTCAATAAGGTTTAGGTCTGGAGACATGCTTGGCCAGTCCATCACCTTTACCCTCAGCTTCTTGGAGGTGTGTTTGGAGTCGTTATCATGTTGGAATACTGCCCTGCAGCCCAGTCTCCGAAGGGACGGGATCATGCTCTGCTTCAGTATGTCACAGTACATGTTGGCATTCATGGTTCCCTCAATGAACTCTAGCTCCCCAGTGCCGGCAGCACTCATGCAGCCCCAGACCATGACACTCCAACCACCATGCTTGACTGTAGGCAAGACATACTTGTGTTTGTACGCCTCACCTGGTTGCCGCCGCACATGCTTGACAGCATCTGAACCAAATAATCTTGATCTCATCAGACCACAGGTTCCAGTAATCCATGTCCTTAGTCTGCTTGTCTTCAGCAAACTGTTTGCGGGCTTTCTTGTACATCTTCTTTAGAAGAGGCTTACTTCTGGGACGACATCCATGTAGACCAATTTGATACAGTGTGCGGCATATGGTCTAAGCACTGACAGGCTGACCCCCCCACCCCTTCAACCTCTGCAGCAATGCTGGCAACACTCATACGTCTATTTCCCAAACACAACTTCTGGATATGACGCTGAGCACGTGCACTCAACTTCTTTGGTCGACCATGGTGAGGCCTGTTCTGAGTGGAGCCTGTCCTGTTAAACCGCTGTATGGTCTTGGCCACCGTGCTGCAGCTCAGTTTCAGGGTCTTGGCAATAATTATAATAATCAGTATTATTTGTATAATGTTTATAAAAAAATATTTAGATTTTTATTTTAAATAATTGTAATAAAAATACTGCAATTTGGAAAAAATATGCACCCATAATATAGATCTCCATTAATCACTATCACAAGTCATTCATGCAATTTCAACATCCTCATCTATTAATTATCTGTAAAATTAGCTTGGTGACGCATTTAAATACAAAATTCATAGAAGCAATGTTCAGTACATTACATAAAATTAGCGTTTACATTAAAGAATGTAAGATGAGTATGCAGCACTGTCTGAAACTCTCACTGGCCCTCAGCCAACAGGCCATCCTGATGTTTGGGCTACATAATGTTTTAAGAAATGCTTGTGGTCTGCCTAAAAACATAAATTTGTGAGAATAGAAATATGTAGTGCTGCATTTTGACAGCTTTATTCGTTTTTAAAATTTATTCTCCCCATAAGGAGATGCTTTTGGGACACCAGCTTTCTAATTATTTTTTCCTTACAGTTTGAGGTCATCTCCACACCACATTATACGGGGATTCAGTATTTATTTTAGTCATCTGAAGCAGCTCTATTTAAAGGAGTTTCCTGTGTCAGTTTCCCCAAGATTTCTAAACTGTGATTATAGACCTATTACATTGTGGATTCAGTAAAACTATAAATGATGTTCAGCTGCATTTCTAACAGATTTGTAAAATTTATGAATAGGATCTAGAATCTCAGCAGTATGTCAAAGGCTACCTGGTCTCATGGCATAAATGTACCTGGGTGTATTTTTTAGCGAGACCGTTTTTACGTACCTTACTGCATGTTTCTCTGCAGTTTCAAAGAGAAATGTCCACGGAGTGGGGTTCAAACACGGGTTCAGTATGTAAACCCTGGCACGTTTTTATTACATTGATATAGGTACTGTAGGTATTGGTATGTTTTTATTACGTTGCTTCGGGTACATATTGCGGCGGTTCAGAATTCAAATATCTGGGGACCGTCGCTAAAAATGAATGCTCTATCGTGTTGGAAATATGCCCTACACCAAACCCAACCCTAAACCTGCCCGATAGTGTTGACAAATGCAAAACTGATATAAAAACGCATTTGTTGATGCATCCATGCTATTTTAACTTCCTTATATGCAGATTTTAACTGTTTTGTCGAATCGTAGTTACACGAGATTCGAACCGGAGCTCCTCACCTCTCAAAGTACGTCTCCGTACTCTGTGAGCTACCGTACAAACCTACTGTCTATGAAAACCCATAGATATTAAGCTGGTCATGTGATGCTAACGTTCAAAAGCATCAGTTTTCAAATCTCCCAGCATATTAATATTGTTTTGAAGTCATAACATGATATTCTTCAAGTAATTGTGCGAAAATTACGCTTTATTAATCGATGTGATGTGTACTTATTGGTACGTATTTCGCGTCTCGCTAAAAAGTGCACCCAGGTACATTTATGCCATGAGACCAGGTTGGTCAAAGGGAATATACAATCTTCAGGTTATTTTGCAATTAATTACCAGTTGGTGGTATATTATCCGACTTAATACACTGCTACTAACTGAATTAACTAAATAACTGAATGAATGAATGACTGACTAAATTAATAAAAGAATGACTTGAGGAATGAACAAATTAATAAATAAATGAATGAACGAATGAAAATAGCCTCGATGCTGGCATGGCGTTAAAAAGTTAATAAATAAATAAATAAATAAACGAAAGAATGAATGACTATATGAACAAACAAATGAATGAATAACTGAATGGATGAACAAATGAATAACTAAATGAAAAAATAACTAACTGAATGAACAAGTAACTGAATTAATGAATAATGCATTGAACGAATGAATGCATAATGCAATAAATGAATGACTGACTGAATGCATGAATAACACATTTATTCAATCAATGAATGCTTGACAAACTGAATAAATGCGTGGATAACAGATTGATTGAATGAATGAATGACACATTGAATGATTGAATGAATGAATGAATGAATGAAGGAATGAAGGAAGGAATGACTGATTGCATGCAGGAATGACACACTGAATGAATAAATGCATGAATGACTAACTGAATGAATGAATGCATGAATGACTAACTGAATGAATGAATGAATAATGCACGAAGAACGCAATGAATGGAATGAATGAATGAAGAATGCACGAATAACGCAATGAATGGAATGAATGAATGAAGAATGCACGAATAACGCAATGAATGGAATGAATGAATGAATGAATGCACGAATAACGCATTGAATGGAATGAATGAATGAATACACGACTAACTGAAAGAATGCATGAAAAATGCATTGAATGACTGAATGAACAAATTACTAACTGAGCAAAGATATGTCATGAAACTAGCACAGCTTAGGAAATTGGCTACATGGGTCATTTATGAAATTTATTGGCTGTACGTTCAGAGAAGATATGGATATCACTGCAGCACGTGTTCTGTTCGCAGTTCATTCAATGTCAAAGTCTGTGTTTGATGTGAGTGTGCTTGCAGAACGGTGAGGTGTCTCAGCCTGCTGTGAGCTCCTAGCTGTGGGCTGGACTGATGGAGTGGTGTCAGCGTGATTTTGCTCTGTGTGGGAGGCAGGAAGGGCTGGAGGTGATGTGAAGGAGCCATGAGTCAGCTTGAGCTTTCATAGGTCACCACCTGCAAGCCATACAATCTCTTCATGTTTACAGACAGAGACAGAGAGTCAGAGGTAAAGGATGGATAAAGATATTAATATTGGAATCATAAATTCAGAACTAAATCAAACAATCAAGGGATGGGATTCATGAAAATCTTCTCAAGACAGAAGAAATTTCTTAAGAAAACTTCGTCCAATTCGTAATGTGTTTTTTTTTTTTGTGTCATAATACATTCTTAACCCAGTTTATTGTTCATTGACAACCATGAATATGCCATTAATGGTTTTATCTACCTCAAAAGTGTAAACATTGAGCCTCCCAGACACCATTGAAACATTTAGATCAGTCTTCTGAGATCCGTTAGTCTCTTTCCAGCTCAACCTATAGCAAGAGTTTGGGGTGTGACTACTGCAACAGGCTGAGCAGAGGGTGTTTAGCTGGTGTGGGACCATATCATGCTTAATTATCATGACCAATCAATGTTTATGTTGTTGATCATTGCTATCACTTCAGAGTACTCATGCACATACCTAGTAGTTAGGCCTATGTATTATATGTAGCCAGTGCTACTGTATGTTGTAATGCTTAAACAACCCAAAAAATTAATTCAACATTTTACCTTTGGTCATTTAACAAAAGTTGGAGGAAATCCTAACTTTATTTTTAAGTTTTCTGCAATGATTTTCCAGATTAATTTTTAGTTTTGTCTTAAAAATCTTAAGAAAAAAAAGAAAGTATTGGAACAGTAAAGTCAAAATTGCTCCTTTGGCTGTGGAGTAAAGACATTTACAAATATTATTAAAAGATGAATATGAGACAAAACTACAGAATGTCACATTTTATTATTGGGTGATTCAACACACAGATGTTTTACCAGCTAAGAAGTTCAGCACTTTTAGAGTTTCATCCCCCTATCTGATGTGAGCATAAGTATTGGAACAGTTGCCTCACAGGTCTTTCTAAGTGATCAGCTGTGTCCTGTTGCATTAATTCTTCAGGTATTAAAAGCAGAGAATGTGTCGTATCAGTTATATCCATTACTTCTGCATTCTGAATCTTGCATTCGATGATGACACACACAAACCGGGATGAAGATGAAGGAGCTGACTTTGAGAGAATAGCAAGCAATTTGAATGCTAAAAGAAAAGAGGAAGTCAATTAGAGCTATAACAAAAACAAAGGGCATGGAGAAATCAAGAGTTTGGAAACCACCAGCGACAGCAGCAAGTAGCAACCAACAACTACCCGATTGGCTGAGAAAACAACATTAGTTGATGACAGACAAATCATAAAAGCTGTGAAAATGAACCCTAAAAGATGTGTCTGTAAAATCACCAACAACTTCCAGAAAGCTGGGGTGATGCTCTGACAATCTACTGTCCTCAGGAGACTTTGACACAGAATTACAGATGCTACACAGCAAGATGCAAACCTCTGACCAGCCCCAAAAATAGAAAGGCAAGATTAGAGTTTGCAAAAAAGCACAAAGGTTAGCTAGAAGAGTTTTGGAACTGTGTTTATGGACCGATGAGACCAAGATGAACCTTGATCTAAGTGATGGGAAAGCAAAAATGTGTAGAAAAAAAGGGAACTGCAAATGATCCCAAGCATACAGCCTCATCTGTAAAGCATGGTGGAGGTGGTGTCATGGGACAGGCCCTCTCAACTTTACTGATGGCTTAATGTATGATGACAGTAGCAGAATGAATTTGGAAGGGTACAAAACCATCTTGCCTACTAATATTCAAGAAAATGCCACCAGATTCATTGGGAAGTGCTTCATATTGCATCAGGACAATGACCCAAAACACCCTGCCAGTTCAGTCAAGGAATTTATAAAGGCAAAGAAATGGAAAGTCTTAGATTGCCCAAGTCAATCTCCAGATTTAAATCCGATTGAACATGAATTTCACCAGCTGGAGAGAAGAGTAAAGGCAGAAACTCCCCAAAACAAGCAAGAATTGGGATTGGCTGCATTAAAGGCTGGGAAAAGTATTTCAAAGGATGAGACCAAGAGTCTGGTGATGTCTATGGTAGGGCTGTATACCTTGGAGAACCTGACGATACGATACATACCTCGATACACAGGTCACGATTCGATACGTACCTCGATACAGAGCTGTCTCGATACGATTTGATACAATGTGACACGATTCGATACGATTCAATAAAAATACATGGGCCAGAGCCAATTAGTTAATGCTGAACACATTTACTCAACAAACAGAACTCTGCATTTTTCTTCAATTTATTGAAGACAAAAGTGCATTATAACAAAGTGCATTTTGCTTAAATATTTGCAACTTTAAGTGCTCTGATTAATTGTACACAAATTGTATTAATCTGGAAATTACCACAAGTCAACATTTAACTTTCCAAGGGTACAGTCTGAGCTCACACAAGCACAAAATCATCATCTTCTTCTTATTATTCTTAACTTCTTATTAAATCTTCTTATAATTCTTTTTTGTGACACCATGTACTGCCATTACATATTTCACTATGAAATCACTTAAATGCTACATCTTTCTTTAACATTTTCCATGAGTTTTTTGAAACTCGCGGGCGCCGCTGCGCCCCCTAATGGCTGGGCGGAGTATCAATACTAAGGGCTAGAATATCGATACTGTATCTTTTTTTTATTATATCGGTATGCATCTAAGAATCGATATTTTGAGCACACCCCTAGTCTATGGGTCACAGACTCACTGCTGTGATTGTGTGCAAGGGATCTATAACTAAATAATAGCTTTTAATCTTTTATATCTGCCTTTTGTTCAACTGTCCCAATACTTATGCTCACATCAATGAGTGCGATGAGCTCTAAAAGTGCTGTTCTTTTTATTTGGTAAAACATGTATGTGTTGAAACGGCTAATAATAAAATGTGACATTCTGTAGTTTTGTCTCATATTCATCTCTTAATCATATTTTCAAATGTCTTGACTCCACAGCCAACAGATAAATTTTGTCTTTACTGTTCCAATACTTATGGAGGGCACTATATAGATAGATAGATAGATAGATAGTGCCCTCTATAAAAATCTAGTCTCCTCTTGGCTTATACTGAAATCCTCCAACATTTTTCTTTACAATTCCTCATTTTGTACTTCTAATTCTAGACCGGTGTTTTATTTTGCTCTCTCCTCTGTGCCTCCACGTTAGTCAATTCTCACCAGAGCTTTCGCTACACCTACGTTCAATTTCTTGTGAAAGAGTACAACAGTTAACGGAAGCTATGGATTACGGTTTATAGAGTTTTAAATATGGATATTTTTTGTACAAAAATGCATCGATTCACTTCAGGGCCTTTATTAATGGAGCCGTGTGGCGCACTTTATTGGACTTCTCTTGGACTACTGAATATCAACAGCTATTCGCAGTATGAAGCTTGGTATAAAAATATTTTTTTAATATTAACTCCGATTGTATTCATTTGAAAGAAGAAAGTCATATACATCCAGGATGGTTTGAGAGTGAGTAAATCATGAGGCAACTTTAATTTTGGGTGAACTATCCCTTTAAGAATGTTCGTATCTTTCTTCTTAAGAAAAGAAAAAAGAAAACGGCAGTTAGGGACAATGCTATTCTTGAAAATACTTAATGAATCCAGCCCCAAACTTTTTTCAGGTCGTTTTAAAATGTGTAAGGTACCTCTCAAGTCTTTCCTGTGAACCATAACTCCCAAATCCCACTTTTTTTTTTTTTTTTTTCCAGTGGCGAGTTGCAGTCACATCCTTGAGTGTCAGAAAGTAATTTAACACTGCCCTCTACTGTATTGCGCAGAACCAGGAAATGGTTTGTGTGGGAGGAAAAACCGGGTGATCACAATGTTCTGGTCTGGTGTACCGCAAACTGGAACCCCCCTCAGTATGTGTTTTTGAATAAATTATTATTACTACAAAGTATGGCACATGTTTTTCAAAATTGTTTGTTAAAACAAAGCATTTAACAAGATTCATTGCATTTCCCTGAGAGAAACAAGTTATAGTTGTCAAAATGATTCTGTGCTTCACGTTTTGACCACAGAGGGGAGTTCCTCATCTTCCAGAAGTGCTGGAACTGAAGCTCTCTGTGCATTGTATGAAAGAAAGAGGCCTTTATATGTCATTGATACCTCCAGAGCTGTCGCCATAGGTTGCCAGGGCTGTCCCAGAGAGCTCCCACGTGGCTGTGCAAGAGCAACAGTTCATCTGTGTGAGGCAGTGTGACAGATTGCAGATCGGGGAGGGCGGGACCATCTGTGTGGAAGAGTCAGTCATGCAGACAGAGCCTAAACATACTCTATACCTTGCTGTGGGCTGGAAATCAAAGAAGATGGAACATGAGAAGCAAGATACTTGCTGGACTGAATAATCTAATTCTTAACATGAAAGACGGACCACTGCTTCCGTTTAAAATTTTAAGTGATGTTTCCAGTTACAGCTGTCTAGATGGCCGTAAATGAACCTGTGAGGTATTTCCCCTGCGAGGTATATCCCGTACTGGAGTGTTAACAGGCTTACGTGTGGCTCAATAAATCTAAGTAGCCTGACGAGCTGTCAATCCTAATGATTTCCTGCTGAGAACTCATCCCTGCAGCCAGTGTCAAATGCCATGCCGGTGCCATCGAACTACCTATTTTTAACAGGCCTATATATTCATTCTGGGTCTTCTAAGTAGAGACGTGTCATTATTTGCCTTGTATTTATTTTTTATTTTTTTCCAGCAAGGTATGTTAACGGGGTATTTCTGTTGTTTTGTGGGTGTTTTGAAGAGTTGGTTTCTAGCTGCTTGCTGAGCTGCAGTCTTTTTTTGATTGTAGTTAACAGATGGTCTACCCTTGAGGTTAATAATCAGACTGTTGAGTTGGTACAAATGTTCTTCATGGTCCATTTTTTGCGTCTTTATGCTTTTCTAGCACAGTTTTTATTTTTAATTTTTTGTCTGCTGCTACATTTTCCTGAGACATCTCACCAATGCATTATAATATTTTACATAATTCTTTTTTGGTAACAATTTACAAAGAGTTTGAATTAACTATTTTTGTATCATTGATACTATTATAGATGCTATTGTAGTTATTATTGATATTTTGAATTGGTTTACACTTATACACTGTAAAAAAAAAGCCAACATTTTTACATTTTGTAAAAAAAATCAACAATGCACAATGCACACTGCTACTAAACTGTTACGTACCTTTAACATAAATTGACAACCACCATAATGCAGGTGGTGAAGGAGTAAGCCATATTATGAATCAGAGTTTATCAGAAGTAGCTTTTCCACAAGCTGAAGTAAATAGTAATATACAGAAGGTGCACAAGTCATTCACGCGAACACACAACACCATCATGGTTACACACAACACTTAAACATTCATTATACAACAGAGGATGTAACATAAAACCCTAATGTACATAACTGATAACAAAAAATAAATAAACATGATTATTTAAACACAATGTGTTCTACAAATATCAGTTTTAAGTCAGTTTAATTATAAGTTAGTTTGTTCTTTTTACTTATAAAATGGTACAATTAACAGCATTTTAGTGTAAAATTACCTGACATGTTTGGTTAGACCTTTTACAGTTTAGTATGGGAACTTACTGTTAACCTATTAAGTTTTTTTTTTTTTTTTTTTCTGTAGCATTTTTGCAGTATTTTACAGGTATAATTACACTCATTTATTTAAAAGTGTATTTTCTGTTTTCGTTTTCATTTGAAAGATTTTGTTAGTATAAATTGTCAGTTGAAAGTATAAATATGTCTACATTGTTTTATTTCAGTTTTAATTTTTGTTATTCTAGTAAATCAAGTTAAACTAAATGAAAATAAGAAATGAAGTTGAAATAAAATAAATGTGTTTTTATAATCAAATTTTATTTCAGTTAACATTATTTTATTTCAAGTAATGGAAATAGTTTTTCATTTTATTTCTATTGAACTAAAATAACCCTGTAGTAAACATTTATTAATCTAATATAAAATAAATGTTCAGTTAGAAGTATACTTTTATAAGTATGTTAATTCATAAAACTTGGAATGTTAAATTTTAATCTACATTAATAAATACTGTGAAAGTAGGCCTATTGTTTGTCAATTTTAAAAATATATATTTAAGTAATATTGCATCCACTAATCATGCATACAAAATCTTTTTGTAAAATGTTACCGTTTTTATGTCTGTTTTTGTAATTGCATATGGTCATGGTCAACAAGTTGTCCAAATAGTCTAATATTGAGTTTTTGATGTTGCCTAGGTGACCTACCTTGACTGTTATGTCTAAGATGGTGTCAACTCATTTATAAAAGAGTCTCGAGACTCTGTTCTGTTCTATTCCATTTCGTTGCACCCCATCTAGGTCTTTTTGATTGCAATAAACATCTTATGTAAATGGTCCGTAAGAAACTGGTCAGATCAGTCAGGTGAACCCAACATCAGCCTAATTATACAGAGCCTCCTTAAGACCGATTAATCACCTATTCGTTCACACAAATCACTTACTGATTGATTTTGAAAATATGTAATTCTGCACATCCCTACTTTTGTCATGGATATTCACATGCTCCTTCACCACCTTAATGTTATATAAATTATTTATGAGAACTGTTGAATTAAATCTGTCTTCTGTTTCATTAATGTCAAAGCTGTGACATAATTGGATTGTTTCACACCTAGTCTCATCACTTCAGTTCCTCCAGTCATTCTCTGTCAGGATATGATGGAGAAGATAAATGGCCCGACTCACCTGGATCCCTTACATAAAAAAAAGTAATATGACAGTGTGGTTGACTGAGTAGATAGAAATACAGTGGAACTGTGAAGTACCACCTAAATACCATGATACTTGGATATACAGTGTTTGAATGCATTTCTGTTCTTCCTCAGAATGAGCTTTGATTTCTGTGTCTGACAGTAACATCTGACCACTGTGTGTCATCATAGCACTTTAGTCCAGTGAGTGCAGATCCATATTTCAGAGCTCATTGGAAGTTTCACACACAACCGTAAAGATCCACACATGGAAACTAAACCAATCCTAAATAAAAACATGATTAAGAATTAACTCCCACTGTAATCAAAGTTAATCAGACTAATTAAACATAATCTAACTGCCCTATTCAGCTAATGCTGTGTTAATGCTGGCATCATTTATACACGATGGACTAGGGCTGGGTGGTATTGCTAAAGTATCATTACAATATATATATTTTTCCCTATCATACAATATCAATATTTGTCTTATTCATTTACCATTAATGGGAAAGGAAATGCTATCCACATGTTTGTTGTTATTATTATTATTATTATTATTATTATTATCATTATTTTCAGGATTATATTTTATTATACAATAGTAATATATTTCTGTCATAATTTCTGTAAGTTAAATTTAACTTTTTGTTTTGACAGTTTCAGTGTGTATTTAATGATAGATTTTTATTTATTTATTTATTTTTTTTCCTCACATGAAATGGTGGAAAACTGGTGAAATGACTCTCAGAGCAGCTCTGGAGATGAAGTTCCTCATATATTGAGACGCAGACGGTGAAAACACATTGAGCGTCACGTGTTTAAATTTGTGTAGTTGAGACAACCACACCAATCATTTATACACACCACAAGAGTAAACAAGTTGCCCCATATTATAGACTGATTATAATGATTATAACACTTCAGTCTCTGAAAATATTCTCTGAATCTCTGAATATATTCTGAGCTATGGGGCCATATACCATATGGCATATTACCATATCTGTCATCACCTTGATAACTTTTGTGTAGTTTGGTAACTTTTCTTTCCATGTCATCACACAGCCTTTTCTCCTTTATGGAAAAGATTGCATCCAGGTATTAAAAGACAAATTTCAGCAGAAATGAATGCTGGAACAAAGACTCATCTGGCCAATGAAAGACAAATTTCTCTCTGCACACACAGTTTCAGTCTAACTGGTATCTGATTCTTTGATGGTATCGTGGGAATTCAGCAGTATGCCATCTAGATATTCTCTGAGAGCTTCTGCAAGGCAGTCGAATGATTGGCATCAGCCTGCGTACACAATTTATTAGGAGAGAAGTCCTCATTGTTCTCAGAAACTGCTGAGCACACAGCAATACACAAACTTTTACTTGAAGAAATGCTTCAACACCAAGACAAGTTTATGGATCTACGCACAAATCGTCCTTTTCTCCTTGAAACTCTCAGTGGGAAGGATTGATTTAGACGTTAATAATGAGCTTCAGCTTTGGATGAATAATTTTTTTTTGGATCGAAACTTCTCCAAAAGACATTGTATATATCACCAATGTCACGCTGCCAGATTAAATCACTTTGTTGAAGATAGGATTGGATGATGGATGGTGTTCTGTTCTTAATGCGTTAAAACCACAGAAATATTTTTACCAGGGAAACTGTGGCTCTTATCTTAATATATTTTGGCCGTTAACAAGGAATTATCTTTCTCTATGTAGTCTTTTATTATGCTCATTCATCATAGCAATATTTAATCTAATTTAGTTGTATTTAGCAAAGAATATGGCTCTGAATGTGAATATTCTGAATATTTTGAAAAATGATTAATGCAAATTCTGTTTAGTTATTCCTAGATTTATGGTGGTCACATTGGAACAAAAATATAAAATTTTTGTATTTTATCATGTGAAATTTTGTTAAACATCATTGATGTAGTAGTACTATATGGAATAATCAACATGTTGCTGTATAATGAAGAGAGGTTGATTTTTCCTGATTTTCCTTCTGTGGCCTGATAAAGCTGGCATGTCCTGCGACAGATGCAGCTTTTGTTTCTAATAGTGAGGTTTATGTGCGTGTGTGTTTGTGCTGTAGTAGTTTGGGATCTGCATGCCTCCCTGCACTCTGATGATGTAACAGCTCAAATGATGTAGTGTGGCAGGGGGGCAGGAGGGAGGAGGGGCAGAGGAGAAATGATCACACTTGGATTTATTACAGGCTGCTTATAAACTCATGCTTCATAATTTAGGAGGACCTCCACAATGTCACCTGAAATACCAAAATTAACCTTTAATGGTCTCTGTAAAACTATTGCTGCATGTTTGAGAGGAAGCGCTGCACTGTGTTCTTTTACACACAGCAGCTCACGATAGGGTTTTTTCAGTAGCTCAGAGCAGCTCAGTTCTATGTAGGCCTGTCGTGATAGTCAATGTATCGACTTATCGCATGATAAAGGGAAATGAGCATTATCATTTTTGGTGCTGCGATATATTGCGACTGAATTTTTAAATTAAAAATAATGCTTATATTCATCTCTGTGGCGGATGTGGGGCTCAGATACTGTCTTCACATACACACAGGTGCGTTAGTCTATTAAGTGTTTCGTGATGACTACAGCCAGTTAGAAAGAACAAGTCCCAAGGACTTTGTTTTAAAGCCGCAATCTTCAGCTCCAGTGTGGGAACATTATGGATTCAAGCTGAATGGGAGAGGAGAGCCAATTAACTAGGGTGACCATACGTCCCCTTTTTCGTGGACATGTCTTCTTTTAGGACCTAAAAAAAAAAGTGTCCAGCCCGGATTTCTAAATAGCCCAAAATGTCCGGGATTCGGTTTTTGCTTTCTACAGTCGCCATGCATTGTGGGCATTTTTGTATAAAAGCCCTGGGTGAGACTGTTTCTTAATCCCGGTCCCCCTGAATTTCTGACCATTACTGCCCGCTCCCTCAAACTTTTGGGTTTGCAATCACGCGCACTCTGCGTAAAAGAAGCACATCTTACAATATATTTGTCAATGAACTCAGGATTGGTTGAGCAGCAAATCCTTCAGCATGATCTGTCAGTCATGCTCTCGACCCGTGGTCAGTCAAATCTGACTCCCACAGCTCATGTTGGATGCAGGTTTTTTTTTTTTCTTTTATGGAATTGGACTGCTTTTAAACTGTTGCCGTGCTCTTTGTTCTTTTAAAGAGTGAACTTGCATTATTATGCTATTATATTATAATGTCATACTGTCATTATATAAATCAGTGGCATAAAATGGTCTGAAATGACAATAAGATTTGAGATTCAAGATTTTTTTTATTTGTCACATACACAATTATACAGAGTATAACCAGCAGTGAAATGTAGGTATATTTTGAGTTTGTTTTAATTCAACCAAACATGACAAGTGTGAACACACCCTTAATGATTTCCTGTGGTTTTCAACCAAAATAAAAGTTCAATGGTTTAACATTTGAAAATGAAGAAATTATGACGGCCGTAAATATTTGTATAGTGATTTTACAGTTGTA
This sequence comes from Barbus barbus, assembly GCF_936440315.1. Classification (NCBI taxonomy): domain Eukaryota; kingdom Metazoa; phylum Chordata; class Actinopteri; order Cypriniformes; family Cyprinidae; genus Barbus; species Barbus barbus. The sequence continues at coordinate 16,333,821 of NC_136753.1, forward strand.
CGGTACAATAAAATTTGTATTCTTTTTCTTAAATACTCTCTTTATTTTTGCAGTGTTATTGTTTAATATTTTTATTTAATAATAACATGTATTATTTGATCATTTATTATTGTTTTATAATTATTGTTGTTAATAATAATAATAATAATAATAATAGTAGTTATTTTCCCCCAAATTGTGCAGGGTTTCTCTTATTCTCTTAGAGTCCAGAATAAACTCATGCACTTCAGTGATTCTTTGGTGAGTAAATAAAAACTTGATAGAGAGCAGCATTACATTGATTTGAGTTGCAAAATGATAGTCTGGCCCTTGCTGATGTAAGGGATAGCAGTAGAATATCTTTTATTTAAATTGTGCACAGGCCACTAACTAAAGAAAGTTATGACTCTCATCACTCTCTCTTATCACTCTTTTTTTTTTTTTTTTTTTTTTTTACCATAGTGGGGAAATTAGCATCAGAAATTCTTCTAGGATGCCTGAAGTATTTATTTATATATATTTCTCTAGAACGCCCCACAACAGAATTTAGTAATGAATATGTGAGAGATTTCTACTGTTAGGCTACAGAAAAGAAAATATGAAAACATTCACGATTTTATGTGCAGTTTTACCAGAGAAGCAGTATTGTAAACAAGTTACACATGACTTCGACTTTTTAGTTTCATGGCTGATTCATGGCTGAAAAAACTTTTACTCAAGAAAACAATAGGTTGGGCTGTTGAACTGACATGGGAAAGCATGACACATCCTTGTGTATCATAAACTAGGTAAACTTCACTGGCGTATTGCTCGTTGAGATCAGATTTCATAACTGCACATCAGAGGTCATACTAGCTGCTGTTTGATTCAATATCTTCCCTCCTCTGTTGTCCTTGTGATTGTAAATCTGTTGAAAGCATTCTCCGCTTCCCCCGGTTTCACCTCCGAAGTATCTGGATCATTTTTATCCCCTTCTCCCGGTCCACATGCTGCAACCTTTGGTTTAGAAACTCTCCAGCTTCTCTCTAGTGAACTGTGTAATAAGCTCAACGCTACTGCTCGCCCCTCCCCCTCCAGTCTGCTTACCTCTCCTCTCTCTCTCTCTCTATGCCGCTCGCCGCATCTTGTTTGGATAGTTGAGTAGGAGACCGTCCGAACCTGCTCCTCTTTTCTCCGAGTCATGGCAGCAGTTCCTCTGTAGCAAGTGGAAGCGCAGCAGCAATAATGGATCGCGCAGAGTCCTTTGCGTTGTGACACGAGACCCTGCGCACTCCGCTGCCCTCTAACCCTCCTCCTCCCACCGTTACACCCCCTGGTCACGGCAGGCAGCATGGCTTCTCCAGGGCTCCTTGAAGTGCAGCTCTCTTCAGGAGCGCTTTAATCTGTCGGGCCGATCGAGTCGAGTCAAGCCCAGAGATAGGACGGAAGAGCGGTGGACTCAACTGACAAGGGCTCGCTGGATGAAGGCATCACGTCGCCGCTTCTGCTCCCCCTGCCACGGACCAAGTCGAGAGATGAGGGTGCTCATCAAGAGCAGGCAGCGGCCAGCGCTCGTGGAAGCAATTGGCCGGCACCTCAATCTCTGATGGATTGAAGTGCCCGGGCGCAGAGAGAATGTCTCCCAGCATCAAAAACTTGGATTGCTTTTCACCAATGTTGTGCCACTGTAAAGTAGCATGCACCAACAGCACCATCTCACTTATGTTTGGATGCAAGGTAGGGGCTTGTTTGAATGCATGACTGACAGTTGCTTACCCTTAAGTTGCTTGAATGTTCCTTGGACTCTAATTGTTGGACTAATTGTCCTCACACTGTGGATAATTTTGCTGGTGACACCTTTAGTGCATTAAGATCTGAACATATGCTCCAGGTTACATCCTCATGGCAGTAATCCATTTCTTTGCATGTGATCCTAATATTCAGGTGTGGTTTAGGTGGGAAGTCTTACGGCGTTTCCATTTGTCTGGTTTTAGTCTGACAAAATGACAGGCTCAACAAGAGCTCTGACGTTGGCAGATTGAAGAGCCAAAGGTGATGTTTTCCAACTACTGTTGGATCTTAACAGGATGCACTTTAAATTTCAGACTGTACCTAGCTGTCTGCTCCATCCTGTCTTTAACTCCACCATTGTTGTGCACAAATCCTGAGGGACTTCTGGGCTTCTGTTTGCTCAAACGGACCGATTTTTAGCTAGAAGCCAAATGAACGCAGCCCAATCGAAGTTTTCATTCCTGATGAAAACTAAAGCTCAGGCCCAGATTCCTTTCGGAATCATTTTCTGCTCGTCTAGTTCAGAGCGGGGATGGCAAGTACTTTTAGTTACATAACTGCCTGGTCCTCTGGGTGTTTTAGCTTGCGTCCCAATTATATCTACTATGTGTGAACAGGAAGCTTGTTTTTCGGTATTTCATGACTGAACGGTTAGTCTTCGCTGTATGCGTCTCTGAGCGTTGCAACTTGCACAGAGTGCACAGGATTACGGCTTGTCACTTAGCGCCTGCACAGACTGATCAGTCCTAAAAAGCTTTGTCATTATAGCTGAACCTTCTTTTCTGCTAAGCGTGAGATCAGAGGGCTTGGGGAAGCCCTTGTTAACTCCTAATGACTGTCAATCCCTGGTAGTGTAGAGCAAGCACAGAGATGACCCCTTGCCATTTATGCTTTGCAGAAACACGGCAGTATGCATGTTCAGTAGCCACTTAAATAGTTTTGTGTGTAAATTAACATGATGATGTGAGAGTATTGAGTTTAATTTTCACCAAACATCTGTCTAAATAATAATGATGCTTAAGCTAAAGAGTCTTTTAAAATGCCTCATTGGCTGAATGTTTTACTATAGGTTTATGGATAGTGAATTGCACAATAAGTAAAACTAAAAGAGCTTATTCAAAGCAAAGCATTTCAAGAATTAACAGTAACACTTTACAATAAGATTCAATGCATTGAGTATCATGAACTAATGATGAACAACACCTACATCTGTTAATTCATGTCAAGTTGTATAAATGAATGTGTGTCAATGTATTGTATCACACACATGTAATAAAGAGCGATATTGTATATTTATAAATGAACCTAGATTAATGAATGTAGTAATAAATTGTTGTTCATTGTCAGCTCATAATACATGATGCAATAACTGATGTTGTCAAATGGTAAAGTGTTACTGATGAGTTTTTTTTAAATGTTTTTGAAAGATTCTCTAGATCTAGACATTTATTTGATCAAAAATATAGTCAACATAGTAATGTTTTGAAATAGTACAATTTAAAATAGGCCTAACTAAATATATTGATGTATATTAAAATAAAATGCAACTTTTTCTGCAATTTTCTGCCATTACTCTAATTTTCAGTGTCCTGATCATTCTGATGTTCATTTGGTGCTCAAGAAACACATTTTTGTGGAATCCTGATGTATTCAGGATTTCTTGATGAATAGAAAGTTTAAAAGAACAGCATTTATTTGAAATAGATTTGTAACAATGTAAAGGCCTTTACTGTCACTTCTGATAAATTTAATGCATCCTTGCTGAATAAAAATTAGAATTTCTTGAATGGTAGTGTATAACCAAATCCATTGCTCATTAATTTGAATGTATAATAATATGTAATTGCAAGAGTAAATTGGTTTAGTGGAAAAAAATAAACAGGCATTCAGGTGTTAATGCATATAGTTTAAACCTCAACAAGCCCTGATCATGAATTAGTATAATATCTTAAGCACAGGTCTTGAAATTAAATTTGAGTTAGCGGCATCTATTTTGAAAGTTGCATTAGCTTGCTGGTATCTGTTGGGTTCGTATAGTGCTGAGGAAATAAAAATTAGAGTAGGTTTGTGGGAAGGGGACTGAAGATTGTTTAAATAATACAGCACCTCTGTCCATGCTGTCATCCAGCTCCATAGATGCCTTACTGAAGTCAGCAATGTGACTGAAGCCTGTTGGATACACAAGATTCCACATTGATAATTAAAGCTCACATGCCTCCTTTCTCAGATGCTCCTTGGCTTAGCCTGGATCCTGTGCATTTTTCGGATGAAGTTCCTGTGCTAAGCTGTGCTCTGCATCGCACTGATTTAATCCTGCTGAGATGTGCTTGCCACAAAGAAAGTGGTGAATGAGTTCACAATATGCTGTTTTCATAAAATGGCAAATGTGAAAATGGCTTATGTAATCGATTTTGTTCTTACCATGAGTATGTTTATCACCCGTTGATTTGAGTATTTCATCGATCTTTCAGTTTTCTCAGCTGACATCTTGTCCTCGGTTATATGAACTTCTAAGCTTGTCTAATCCTTTGAAACGACACGTTTCAGCACAGATTGTTTTGTGAACCTAAACAAAAGTTTTGTGAAATTAAAAAATAGCACAGCTGAAAACTATATTTGACCTGCAGCAACCCTGTAACCTGAGAAGTGCATGATAGCACCATTTTCTCTTTTCACATGCAATGGACATGGGAAAAGGGCTTTGAAACTTGAATTCTTGATGCTTTTTATAACTTTGCTAACATTATAATTGGTCCTCAGGGGGAAAGAAATCTATATTAAGTGTTTAATTTAAATTCTAGCTTGCTTGCTTCTCACTTCATGTTATGCTTGGCTAAACTCTTTGAATTATTTTCCTATTTTTCTGCTTCCCAATTTTGTGTTGAAGTATAGTATTAAAATAGGATAAAATGGGTCTAATCCTTTTTAGTTGATGTTTTCCCATGAAAGTCCCATGAAAAACCAAGTTGGTTAGCCAGTTGATTTTGTGATTTATTTGAGGCTTCCAGTGTTCCAGCATTTGCAGTGTGATCAGTGAAATTTACAGTATAGCTCATCACTAATTGCGTAGCTCATGAAAAATGAAAAAATGCTGAGAATTTATTCACTCTCAGGCCATCCAAGATATAGATGAGTTTGTAAATGGGTCCAATGGATCCTCTGAATTGTATTGAATGCGTGCCATGAAAATGAGGGTCCAAACACCTAATGACATCACCACAATAAACTCCACATGACTCCAGTCCATCAATTATGTCTTGTGAAATGAAAAGCTGCAAAAAGTTATTTGTAATCAACAAATGCATCAGTGTGTTTTAACTTCAAACTGCCGCTTCTTGCCAAAAGTCCATAATTCCTAATAACACTTCCTCTAGTGAAAAAGTCATGAAATAAGAATAAATAAGCTTTCCATTGATGTACAGTATGGTTTGTTAGGATAGGACAATATTTGGCTAAGATACAACTATTTGAAAATTTGGAATCCGAGGGTGCAAAAAAATCGAAATATTGAGAAAATCGCCTTTTAAAGTTGTCCAAATGAAGTCATTAGCAATGCATATTACCAATCAAAATTTAAGTTATGATGGAACATGATCTTTACTTAATATCCTAATGATTTTTGCATAAAAGAAAAATCAGTAATTGTTGGCTATTGCTAAAAATAGACCCGTGCTACTTATGACTATTTTGTGGCCCAGGGTCACATATTTGTTTAGAACTGCTTTCTTTTCACTTGTGAGCTGTTCTTGATCTGTGCATATTTCTTTCCTGCTTCAGACAAGACAACTTTTTACTGGAGAAAACAAAATTATGGATATAGGACTATATATTTTAGCCAAGAACAGCAGTTTGGTTGTCTTATTACTTCTGGATTGTTGTGATGTTTTCATCAGCTGTTTGAACTCTCATTCTGACGGCACCCATTCACTGCAGAGGATCCATTGCTAAGCAAGTTCTGTAATGCTAAATGTCTTCAAATCTGTTCCGATGGAAAACAAACAAAACAAAAACAAACTCGCCTACATCTTGAATGGCCTGAGGGTGAGCAAAATATTAATTTTTGTGTCAACTATTAAGCTGTTTAAATTGTGTTCCTCCTCTTCTTCCCCCATTAATAAGCTTCAGAGCAGCTACAGGTCATCAGAGATACTTCGGTGTTCATTTCCGTGCTTATTAGCAAGTACAGAGGTTGGTAGACCTGATGTAAAGGTCAGCAGATGGATGTCTGATGTCAAACCAATTCCTTCTCTCTCAGGCATGTAGATTGTAAAGGAAGAGTGTTTGGTATGCTGCAGACAGCTTGTTTTCTCCTGGCCTGTGGAGCTGTTTATTAGGTTTTAGTGGCATCCCCATTCCTCTCACTTTGCCCACCTGCCGTTTTGTCATCAGCCGCTAATATGTCCTTAAATAGAAACCGCTGTGAAGATTAAAATGGCAAACTGTATGAAATTACGCCTTTTTACAACGGAGCTGTTCTTAACAGCTGTCACTTACTAATAAACTAAATTGTGAATATGACCTAGTGATAATACCATTAGAAAATTAAGTGAAATACATGATTTATCATCTCTATGTGACATTTTATTAGGAAAAATTCTGCTGGTCAACTCTGCTGGTAAAATTTCTACATGCCTTTTTGAGAAATAGCTTTTCTAGGCTGCTATTTTGACTAGCCTTCATTGTAAACATTTTTATTTATTTTTTCAATTTGTATAATCACATATAGGACTATTAAGTTGGATTTCCTGAAATGGAAATCACTGCTATTTAGCTCAAATATTTACTGTACAAGATGCCGTCTGATGTTTTATCCTGAAGATCTACATTGGACAGTGTGATCCTTTTACATATTGACTTACATAACTAGGCACTTTACATTTTAGTTGGTTAACCGTGAAGCTCCTTTTGTGACCAAATGATCTCACATGAGCATCATTCATTAGCAATTCATTACGTAAGGCATGTTAGAATTGATCACCCCCTATACGTCTTTGATGATAAGCCATTAGAGCAGCAGAGGGAATCCTACTGAAGGGTGTAAAACGTCTTACAATGCGGTTGCCCCGAGTGCATATGATGTAACGAGGGCATATACGAGGAAAGAAGGCAATGAAGGATGCGAAGGAAGACCAGGAAAAGAACAATCTCCGCTTTTGTTCGGAATTGTTTTTGCTCCAATCACAGTAGATTTTAAGCATGCAAAACTACACCACGATAAATATGAGCAACAGGATATGATGTCATGTTCCAGGGTGTCTGTTTTGAATAAAGCAGTAGTTCTCAAACTAGTTACGCCTATAACAGTGTTTTAGTTTTTTTTTTTTCCAAGTCCAAGCTTGAAGGAATATTTTACCCCAGAATGAATACTGTCGTCATTTACTTCCTCTCATGTTGTTTCAAACATGTATACATTTCTTTCTTCTGAAAAACCAGAGGAAACAAAAATGTCAAATATAATTTTTTTTAAAAAATGGGGTTAATGGTTCAGTGTTGTTGGAAGGACCCTAACAGATCAGAAAAAAACATGCATATGTAATATTTATAATGACATTTAGAAAGGATTACAGTGTATTTGTGTATATCCAGCGTTTCTGGTTCAAAAGCTACTCTAAATTCATGTTCAGAAAATTGACTTTGGGGGGAAATAGAATAATGTCCTGCTTTTAATGTTGATTGCCTAACAATTAGAATATAAATACTCTAATCAGCACAGCTATGTGAATACGTACTATAGCTAGAGGATGGTCAACACTTATTCCCGTCTCAAAATCCTGAAGAAAGTATGTGAGCGATGCAACAATCTTGTAAACATGAAATGAAACTTGTCAATAGATCAGAAATGAAAAATTATACTTACAAAAGAAATTTTTTTTGTAATTTTTCATGTCATGTACTTACAGGTATGCAATAATTAGGCTTTCAGTTGATTAAAAATGAAAAACAATTAATTACATGATATGCCACCTAATTGCAAATTATTTTATCTTATTGAAATATGATAAAACAGACAATTGAATGTGTGCCGTTCTGCTAATTTTGCTGCTTTTTCTCTGCTTCCATTTGAAGTCTGTAAACCCCATGTCTTCACCCAGCATTTGCTTATGGCCGTTATTCCCGTCTTGTCCAGTTTGAATCTTCACAGTAATGCAGAGCTTTCTCATAAAGGACCTACAGCTGGCTTCCTGCTAGTTAATTATAGTAATCTCAAGGGGGAGCTGCCAAGAAACAGACAGCTGTCGTCTTTTTTGATGTGTAACGAAAACACAATTTGTGCTTGGTTTGTTTTTTAGGATTTATGCTACCAGTTTGAGCAGTAAAACCTGTCCTTGTTTGTTTTGAACCAGTGCTTCATCATGAAAGATTAAATGGGGTTTCCCAACCTTTTTTTTTTTGTTTGTTTGTTTGTTGCATGTACCCCTAAAACTCCATTTAAAAAGGTTCAGCAAAACATTCATCAACACCAGACTAGAACCAGAAATGTGTTCGTGTTTAACTCAGTTGCTTATACTAAAAATGACTTTTAAACCTACTTTGATATTTAAAAAAATTATGTTTCTTTCTTCATTATAAATGTTTTTGTGTTTATCCGTTCCGGCACATCATTTTGAGGTCTTCAGACAAGTTTATTTCAGGGAACGTTTTGCAAGTGACCCATAGCACTTATTGTCATCTGGTGTTTGAGTGTAACAAAATTCAGCCTGCTTCAGTTTTGGATGAGCGGTAGCAATGCGCTTTGAAAGTTTAATTTTAGGTTTTGCAGTGGGGACAGCTGGGAGGAGGGAGGGCCATGATGTTTCCTAGAGAGACAAGAGGCAGAAACTATTTTAATTCTGCTCACAGCACACTGACTGTTTAGATGTCAGCTCTTTCTTCATCTCCCAGGTTGAAGCACGAGTCAAAGTGGATGTGGTGATCTCATGTCTCGTTCCTGTCTGCCCTGTGGATCGCAGCAGGAAAAGGGCAGACTGAGGAAGTACAGTACACTGCATTTATTAGGATGGCATATGAAGTTGTGATCAAATATGCACTCTATTTTGAATTTTACAATAGCCCTGCTAGAAAATATAGCTTAAGCTATTTTAGAACATCAAAGCTGGTTTGTTGCTGGTCCAAAATGATCTGTCAGCTTTGACCAGCTTGGACCATCTAGAAACCAGCATCAATGTTTCAGAAACTTTCAGATCAAATGGATAATTCACTCTAAAAATAATGTTTTGTAATAATTTACTCAACCTATATGTTATTTCATGCTTGTATGATTTTACACAAAAAAATGTTTTTGTTGTTTGATTGATTGTGACTGAAAGTCCAAAAGTTCCAAAAAGGACATAAATGTAGTTTAATAGTAATACATACAACTCTGGTTATGGAGTCGTTTTGTATGATGATCAGAGCATTTGAAACTGCATCAAGGTGAATAATTGATGACAGCATTTTAATTTTAGAGTGATCTACACCTTCATAATTGATATGCCAGTAGGATGAGAAGTGAAGTGCATCAGAATATACATTGCTCTTTAAAGGTTTGGGGTCAGAAAGGTTTTTTTGTTTATTTGTTAGAAATAAATTAATACTTTCATTAAACAAGGGCATCTTAAATTAACCAAAAGTGATATTTTACAAGTAAATTTCAAATAAATGCTATTCTTTTGAACTTTCTATTTATTAAATCATGCGTAAAATCACAATATCCACAAAAACATTAACCAGCACAACTATTTTAAACCTTGATGATAAGAAGAAATCAAATCAGCATATTAGAATGATTCCTGATGGATCATGTGACACTGAAGACTGGAGTAATGACTGCTGATGATTCAGCTTTGCCATCACAGAAATAAATAACATTTGATTTATTTGGGAAACCTGTAAGTTTTCACAATATTACTGATTTTATAGTATTTTTCATCAAATAAATGCGGCCTTGTTGAGCATAACATAAAAAAAACAATCTTACTGACCCCTAACATTTGCAGCTTATTTTGTATTTGACAATAATGCTCATCCAGACAAAAAGCTGGTAAATATAATGTAAAACCTCACTAGTGGTAAAATTAGGTCAAAGGCTCTCAAACAGGCCTGTGTTATCTGGCAAATATAGCAGTGTTTCACGTTAGTGTATTGATTTCAGTATTGACCCATTTTTTTGTCAAACAGAATGTTTGCCGTTTGTTTGAAGGGCCACACATATGGGCTTCCAGCAACACCTGCTCTGTGCGGTTCAGCCGAGGTGAATGTGCCAGGCTTCATAAACCCAAATTATGCTGATTACGCATTTATCATGCAAATGATGCTTAGTCTTGTGGAGTGAATATGGTTGTTTTGGCAGCTGTGGGATGTACAGCCGTGATACAGAGCTCTCCCGAAGGTATTCAAGGTGAAGCATCTATAATAAAGTGCTGTGTTTGCTGAGCTCTGGGCCTCGGTATGTTTTCTGCCAGATAAACAGACAAGAGCTGACAGCTTTATAGCAGCACGGCTAGACTTGAGACAGAAGGGGCATGAGGAGCAGGCGTGGGGCTCTTCCACTCCTTAAGATCCTATACAACATCCATCAAACTGCATTTCAAACAGTCGTGCACCTCTCAAGGTTCATCCCGCTCTAGGGCAGTGGCATTGTATTGTAGAGGACATCGCCTGTGTAAAACCTGTCTAGCATTCGTTTTTCACTGCTGTCAAGTTTTCCGAGACCTGTCCTCCTTGGTTGACTGGCTGTGTGAGTGATCTCTCTGCATTTATTAGGTTTTACTGACGTTAGCTCAGTTTGGATGGGCCAGCAGCACAGAGCGAGAGAGCGTTGAGCCAGTCGAGCAGCTCATTATCCAGGCAAGCTGGCCCCACAGTGGCAGCGGCTGCACGCCTGAAGCCGAGTCACTGAAGCAGTCAGCGGTGTAATAACATCTCCAGAACTGCTCCCCGTCTGTCCCTTTCTCTCCCAGCAGTGGCTCAGAGTTCAGACTCACCTTTCAATTTTACTGGCTCGGTGGCCCGCTGAGAGTTCAGTTTGAAATTTTGAGTTGTTCGGAACAAGGCAAAGGATTCTGTGCACAGTGTTTTTGCTAAAAACTGACTTCTTAGGATTTGGAGGTCATATGTTCCAAAGTGTCAGTACTAGTAGTAGCATACTCTTCTCTGTTTTTTAATATACTGCAGGGTTCAACAAAAAGGAACGGTGTTTTTTCAAAAAGGATTTTGTTTTGTTTTCTGCTATAGGCTGGTCGAATCAGCCATTCAGTTTTTCATTTAAATTTTTTTTTTTACTACTTTTCCCACCAGAAAGTCAGTTTTATTTTTTTTAAATAACTTTTATATGACTCAGAAATAAGTAGAGAAAATGTTTTTATTTATTAATAAAATATCGGTATATCTATTACTTTTATTTAGTGTTTTTGCTTTGTTTTGGAATTTTTGCAACTCATCTGTTGATCTATTTAGATAACAGTTCGGTATTATATTTCACTAGTCCCAATAAAATATAAGTTTAATGTTATTTCTTAGAGAGAAAAAAACGACTTTATATAGCTCAGAAAAATGTTTATTTATTAAAAGTGTAATATCTGTTACTTTTTGGTTTGTATGGGTTTGGTATTTGTATAACATTTGTGTGTGTGTGTGTTTGTTTATTTGATTGTTTATACGTTTATTTAATTTAATTTGTTTTATTTAATTTTTTCTTCCACTGGTCCCACCACAAAATAAGGTCAGCTTAATTTTTGTCTTAGAAACCAACTTTAAGTGGCATAAAAATATTAATTAACAATTAACTACTACTAATTAAGTATAGTTTTATTTTTGTTTTTATTTAATTACAAAAAATATCTATTACTATTATTTTATTTACTTTTTAATTTTTTGTTTTACTTAAATTGTTTGTTAAATTTTTATTTTGCTTTTAAGTTTAGTTTAGTTTTGTACTCAGCCCATCTGTTTTAAGCAGCTAGATAACATGATCTATTTCTATAATATATTTAAACAGATTTTTGCAGTATGGTTTAATGTTCCTGGGTGCCAAGATTCTTCTGTGTGCAAGTTTTACACTTTCATTTTCCATTTTCCAGTAGATTATCAGACTTAAATGCATCTTGCAAATGAGAAAAACAACATACATGATTCAACAGAGACAATGTTAATACTGCAGAACAGTTGTCAAGTTGGCCAGAAGTCTTCCACACTTTTGAGCTTAGTCCTTTTCAAGTCCTTAGCAAATCTTAATGTACTGTAGTATAGACAGGCTATCAGTTACCACATATTATATTTTTAACATGTATATATGTAAATACGCATAATTTGATTCCATGTAATTTGATTCAGTGTCTTTATGCTTATCTTCAGTCTGTTCTGTTGCATCAGTTGCAGCTTGTGATGTGCTTTTGATGTGGCAGTCTGAAGTTATTTCAAAAAGTTGTACGGACCAATTTTCAGTGCTAAAATAGGGCATGGGATTCTACCATGAATCCACTCAGTCCTCCCCCATGCTGCTGAGAGGCAGTGACGTTTCATTAAGCAACCAGCATAAGACCCCAACTGGAGTTTGTCCCACTTTTTTGGGCATCTGCCTTCCCTAAGAAACCTGCTCTCTTTTTCTTCCCTCTAGACTTGTGTTTGCATTTCCTAAGCCATATACCAGGAATGCCATAGAGGCAGGCATATGTATCAGGGTCAACAAGGCACCTGGACAAGATGGATGCCTGTGGATAAAAGGCACTGCTGAATAATTTGCCTTTCCAGTTAAGAAAGTTGTAGAACAATATTTCATATACATTCTTGGCAGATTGGGGTCGACTGTGATGACTGTGCAGCGGGTAGGATCCGGGGGTGCCTGGCTCATTTAAAAAGTGTTTCCCATCTCAGGAGTGTGGTCTAGAGAGAAATGAAGTTGAAATAGTTTCACAGTTCTGTATCAGTGCTGGATTTTAACTTCACGAGGTCTTGTTTTTCTTCAGATCACAAGTATTCTACATTGCAGTTTGAATTTCAATGCCCAAAGCTCCAAGTCATCCAGTTAAAAGTTATTAGATTTAAAAATGATTTGCCAGTGAGGAATGAAACTTTTGTTTACCTTAAAAGTTTCTTGTCAAGTTGAGCTTTATTGTCATTCTGCTACATGTGTGGACATATAGTGGAACGAAATGTCATGTCTGGCAGGACCACGGTGCTACATACTAGTTAAACATAAGATAAACATACAACAATGCAAGTATAAAAAAAACAAAAACAATAGAGCATCTGACTATACATGTACTATAAATACTATAACTACCTAGTTGCCAAGACATACACAAACTGAGACTGTACAAGAACTTTACATAAATACTGTACATGAAATTATGCAAAGGAGAGATTTGTACATGAATTTGTGAGGGAAAAAAAATTATATATATTTTGTACATTGTGCAAATGTACAAAATTTTGTGGGAAGCACAATTTTGTGGGAAGCAGCGCATATAGTGAAAAAAGATTTGTAGTGCAATGCTCAAGTAAACATTATTTTGTAGTGCAATGCTCAAGTAAACAGTGATTTCCTTGAGTTAGCGGTAAACTGACACTATTTAGAGACGAACAGACGACATTAAAAGACATAAAAGCACTGTCTTTGGGGCCCGGAGTAGCCGCTGCGTCTGACCGTGCTGCCATCTTGGATTAATCCAATTTTTCTTGCCTCACCTGAAAATCTTTTTTTTTTTTTTTCTTTTTTTTTTTTTTAAATCTTAAAACAAAAATACTTAAGATACTCTGTTTGGTATTCATTAAAAGCTTATAACATCAAATCATATATGAAAAATTCATTTTTGGGCCAGTGTAGTTACAAGCAATGTGTTTAAGATATTACTTCGTTATAACTATGCATTCTCTCTCTTTTTCTCCTCCTCAGAAATATAGATATCAGGATGAGGACACCACGTCGCCTCCAGAACACAGCTCTCCACACCTACCAGGGGATGTGCGTCCTCCTGAGCTGGTGCAGGTGTCGGAGAAGAACATCTCCCAGATTGAGAATGTACATGGCTATGTTTCCCATTCACACATCTCTCCTATGAAGGTAAAATCTCCCAGCATTCCTCTGGCTCCATGACACATTTTTGTACTGCATGGCATCTATTCTGTGTCTCTGTGCACTCTGTAAACATGCTTAAATGTTGTGTGTGATAGAATCTCCATCAGTGTCATGTTTACATGAGCACAAACATAGACACAAAATAAATCACATTCATACACACTCTATTAAAGACTCAGACTACAACTAATGATTATTTTGATAATCAAATGTGTTATTTCAGATGAGAGAGGGATGGATGTTTTCTGTGCATAGCTCACAAACACAATCTATAATCAAATTCAATGTTGATTATTTTCATTATTGATTACTGATTGTATCAATAAAAGCAGCCCTCTTAGGGAAACTTTAATATGATAAAACAGATGCATTCGTTAAAGTGTAGAATATCATAACTAGGATGAATATTTCGGTTCAGCGTTTTGTTGTGAAGTAGTTTCTGTCACTGGAATGGAAAAGATCATTTTTCTAGCCTAAGCTGGTTTGCTGGTTTCAAAGGGTTTTTGGAAAGCTGAGAGCCAAATTGCAAAACAGCCAAATCAACTTAACACTAGCTTGTCCAAGTTGAAAGACCAGCTTAAAGGGATAGTTCACCCAAAATTAAAATTACCCCATGATATACTCACCCTCAAGCCATCCTAGGTATATATGACTTTCTTCTTTCAAATACAGTCGGGATTATATTAAAACAATGTCCTGGCTCTTCCAAGATTTATAATGGCAGTGAATGGTGGTCGATATTTTGAAGCCCAAAAAAGTGTCCATCCATTAAAAAAGTACTCCACATGCCTCCAGAGTGGGGTGGGGGGGGGCCTTCTGAAGAGAAGCGATGCATTTGTGAAAGAAAAATATCTATATTTAAAACCTTATAAACTGTAATCTCGAACTTCTACTGTCGTACTCGCGTACTGAGAGAGAGTGGCTCTCCAGCAGAGGACGGAGGATGTAGGCGTATTGTAAGCTCCGGTGAGAAGTAACGAATGCGGAAGTGCAGAGAAGAGAGCAAAACAAAACAACAGTCACAAATTAGAAGTACAAAACGAGGATTTGTAAAGAAAAATGTTGGAGGATTTTGATAAAAGCCAAGAGGAAACTGGTTTTCCTTTGCTGTAAACAAAACTTGGTTCTTGAGAGACTAGCATATTCTCACTCGAACTTATGCTTCGCCTACATCCTATGTTCATCTGCTGGAAAGCCACTCTTTCGTGAACACGCATACGACAGTTAGTGGAAGATTACGGTTCATAAAGTTTTAAATATGGATATTTTTCTTACACAAACACATCAATTCACTTTAGAAGGACTTTATTAGCCCCCCGGAGCTGTGTTGGAGTACTTTCTATGAAGGATGGATGCACTTTTTTGGGCTTACAAAATGTCGACCACCATACACTGCCATTATAAAGCTTGGAAGAGCCAGAATTTTTTTTTAATGTAACTCCGATTGTATTCATCTGAAAAGAGTAAATCATAGGGTAATTTTAATTTTTTGGTGAGCTATCCCTTTAAACCAGCTAAGACCAGCAAAACACTGTGTTTAGGTTGCTTTTTTTCAGCCAGGTAGATGAAGTGAATTTCACCTGTAGTGCTGTTTGGAGGCTTTGAGCTCATAACAAAATAATGTTACCTAGCTGCTTTGTTGTATAAAGTTCAACAAAGCGTGTAATATATCATGTCCACTGCTGAGAAAACAGGTCAGTAGCAACCCTTGAAAATAATAGCTCTGTTCCAAATGCTAGTGCCTTGCTATCTACTTCCTTCATAAGAAACTGTTTCTAAACAAAAGGAACCTCGTACGACATTAATTTGAAGTTTTCTACTTGGACATTTCAAACTTTCTACTCACACATAACATAAATAGTGCTCATGAAGTGCATGTGAGATTAGACTCCCAGCTGATATAAAGTACAGTATGTCTTAGCACATTGATAAATAGTTCATTGTAGAAGCTCAATGCAAGTTGAGTGCCAGACGAGAAGATACGAAGCACAGACGCAAGAAAGAATTAGCAACATTATTTATTAAAAACTGGACTTCTACACTGTTAGCTTTGTTTATCTGGTCATCATTAATGCATTATAGCCAGTCCACAGAGACCGCTCTGCTGTACAGTGGCTCAGTTTTCTGCAGCAGTTGGATGGAACTCTTAAAATATGGATGCACAGTGAAACACTTGTCAGGAAAAGATTGTGCATAGGCTGATAATGTTTTCAGTATCTTGCGTTAGCAGTCACGCTAATTGTTTCAGCTGTAAATGATTCTGTTTACTGGCCAAATGAGAAACCTTTCAGGGTCAGGGGATATTTAGCTTTTCTTTTTTTTTTAAAGAAATTTATCATGATTAGGCCTAAACTGAATCTGCAGCTTGTTTCTTTATTTTTTTTATTGATTATGGGACACAATGTGCAGAATTTAGCAGAATGGATTTATAAAATGTTAAATTGTGTTAAGCTGACCTGGAAGTACTACAATTGGTAGCTAAAAGCAGTATCAAATTACCCACAATATTTAAGAATATATGTGACCTTGGACCACAAAACCAGTCTTAAGTTGCACAGGTATATTTGTAGCAATAGCCACATTGTATTGTAATACAATTGTATGGGACAAAATGATAGATTTTCCTTTTATGCCAAAAATCATTAGGATATTAAGTAAAGATTGTGTTCCATGAAGATATTTCGTAAATTCCCTACTGTAAATATACTAAAACTGAATTTTTCAGTAATTTGCAATGTGAAGGACTTTAATTGGAAAACTTTATAGCCGATTTTCTCAATATTTTGATTATTTTGCACCCCCTTAGATTCCATATATTCTAATTATTTATTCAGCTTTCAAATTATGTATAATGTACAAATGATGTATAAATCTCAATTTCAAAAATACACTCCTATGGCTGGTTTTGTGGTCCAGGGTCACATCACATTATATAATATCGCATAACATTACACAGTATCCTAACCAAATGTGATGCAATAAAGCAATTAGCAATACAAACTTTTCCACACACACACACACACACACACACACACATACATACATATATAGAGATAGATAGATAGATCTATGAGTCACTTGTCTCATTGTGTCTGGTTAGGACACTGTGTTATGAATGACAGGCATTGAAATTTTTTTTAATGGAGCTTTCTGTGCATTTCAGGCCTCTTAATGACCTAGTGTTCTCACTCACTGGTGTCTTGAACGGCTCTACCACTAAACTGCTATTATTCTTCATCGTTTGTAAAAAGCCAGGTGAACGTGGCGGTTTTAAAACCCTTAATTCCTAGCACTCACCGTAAGCAGTGCTGATGTTTGAGGAGCTGTGCTGGGCTCAGATCAGTGGAGCTCCCTGCATGCCGACAGAGCCCTGCCTGTCACCTCCTATCAGCCTCAGCTGCGCAGAGCACGAGCTAGTGCTCTCTGTCCCTGCACACACACAAAAACACACACGCTCTGTCATCACTATGAGCCTGCATTCCTCCTAAATCAGTCCATGTGCTCTAGGCTGATGGTGCTTTCTGGCTGCTGGCCCAGCTGACGCGCGGCGCTCTCTTTAACTCTCCCTCACAGCAATATGAGCTCTTGGAACGCGTGCGTCGCGCTACAAACACGCATCTTTGCAATTAGTTAATGAATCATGCTTTGTTTACCAAAACAGAATTGGATATTTCGATGATTGTGATTTAAGATGATGATTCAAAACCATTTCCTTATTAGACTGGCCATGGTCAGTTGCTATCTTTGTTAGTGACTGCAGTTGCCTTACGCCACCTTGTGACCGTTGTTTGTAATGAAAGGATCATTAGCAGTTTAAGTTAATTTTTTCACGTGCTAAAATACTATCCTGGCTTATCTTAATATGCACAGCCAGATGTATGTAGAGCAAGTTATAATTATGTTTAAAAAAATTATAAAATGCTATACAAAATTATAAATATTTATAGTTCTGTTTGGTGATGCTGGTGGCACAGTAAAATTATTTGTTTTATAAAGTTTACGTATTCATTTTTTGGATCCCATTTAAAACAGCGTCATATTTTAGCGATGCTATTGTCTCTGTATGGACCTTGCAAGTTGTGTCAAATTTCTGGCTCTTTGCTTTAATGGAGGATGTTAAATAATTTTGTCAGTTTTGATCAAACTTCCCATGAATCAGATCTCGCTTCACGCACTCTCTGCCCTGATAATGACGTGACTGCATGCTTTCTACAGAACACGACACATGAACCACATGCCCCTGGTCAGGTTTCTATTTACAGACCACTCTACTGGCAGTCAAGACACAGGGATGCTCCCATCCAGAGTAACGGATTGTTTAACCTTTCGCTTCAGTGGCACACAGCCTGAGTTCACCTCCTAAAGCAGATGCGCTTTGTTTAACGTCATATTGATTTAAAGTCATATTTTTGATGTTTGAGATTTTTGCTTTTTGCCTGATTATGGGATTGTGTTATGATTCCCTGTGTGCTTGGCTGGAACTGTCGGCACAGATGGAGATGACATCTTGTGGCTCCCCATGTCCCACAGTCGTAGCGTCCTGTGACTGGCCTGCGTACTTGTAAAGGCCTAATGATATCTGTGCTGAAGCACAGCAAAGCTCTGCTGTGATATTTTTATCAGGATGAATAAATAGTGTGTTTGTCACTTCACAACTAAGAGAAGTGGGTCACGGTATATTATATAATTTGGAAACACTGAGTGATAAATAGAGATTTTTTTTTTTTATTATTTTTGTCATTAATGTGACTCTTGCATGAATTTCCAGTTTTAAATTTGCAGAAATTTGTAAATATACACTACTGTTTGTAGTTTGTAAGATTTTGTAATATTTCTTTTTTTTTTTTTTTTTGCTTACCAAGGCTGCAGTTATTTGATCAAAAATACTGTAAAAACATAATATTGTAAAAGTTTATTACAATTTAACAGAACTGTTTTTTTTAATAAAAAAAATTAATTTCAGCAGCCATTACTCCAGTCTTCAGTGTCAAATGATCCTTCATAAATCATTATATGTATATTATCGGTGTTGTAAAACAGTGGCTGCTTATTTTTTTTATATATTTATTTACTGTCATACATATTTTCAGGATTCTTTGAATAAAATGTTCTAAAGGACAGTATTCATTTGAAATAGAATTTGTAGAAATGTAAAAGTCTTTACTGTTATTTTTGAACCATTTAATGCATCCTTAGTTTTATTTATTTAAAGAAAATCTTAAAGATCGCAAACATTCGAATGGTGTCAGAGTATCAGTGCTGATAATGAATCAGTATAAATAGGAACAAATCTAGACCAATACTTTTGGTTAAGTTTTTTACTTGTTTTTTTTATTATAATATTTAAATTCGAGACATAAATATGGCAGCTACAGTATGAGAACAATGCTGAAAAAATGATTAGGTATGTATAGAACTTTGAATTGTGTGGGTTACAATTATTAGTTTTTCCACCATCAGGCCAAATGGTTCTAGTTATGTTTCCACTTGAGCTTTATTATATGAGTAACTTTGCATAACTTTCTGTGGAGTTGAGTGGGTGCAATTCTATGTAGATCTGCCTATGAGTAATTATTCTGATTAATCCAAATACATATAGGATTTACATAATTTTACCTTTAGCTGTCCAAGATGCCAGTTATTTTCCCTGATTAATATCAAGTGTTTACTATAGGGAACACCTATTTCATGCTTTAAGATATACAGCTGACACGTGATCACATTGTGACCCATGTTTCCAAGCATTCTCAGAATGACTCCATGCTATGGAAATGCCATCAATTTCCTGCCGTCTTCTGCCACACAACTTCAAGTGTGTGCTTTTTATGAGTGCCTGCAGTTCATCATGATGATCCATGGTTTTAGAAAAGAGTGCTTTGTATGTGTGCTGCAGTATGACCGATCATCATTATGACATTATGGATGATTAGAGTTCAGTCATTAGACTAAACTCACCTCACACCGCCTGTTTCTCACTTGGTTTTGCGTTTGCCAGCTGTTTGTTGCTTAGTGAAGTTGTTGTGTTGTGTTATGTATGTCGTAGCTGCATGGGTTTCCGTGAAGGGCACGATGCTTTCACACACTCTCATTTTAAAGCTGCTTGTGGGCACATTGTTTGATATATTTGTGTGTGTGTTTCTGTCAGAGTGTGTTTGCTATTCATATTTATCACCTGAGCTGCGTGCCCCTCCTCAGGTAGAGTCTCTGGAGTGCGTTTTTGACGGGCCATCTACTTTAGGAGGTGAGGAGGTCCCAGCCCCCGCCTTTGCCACACTATACTCGCAAAGTGACGCACTGATGCAGGTAACCCAGCGCGATTCTATGGTTTTTATTCACATGTTTTTCATTATGATTTATCAATTATAAAACAGATGGCACAAGATTATAATTTAGAGAAATCTGTGTTGCAGTTTGCTTTGTAAGCACCAGGTGGCAGAGATGTCGCTGTTAGGTGGCATGTATGTATTTCTGTTGGATAACTTGCAGTTTGGATTATATAATTTATGTATTTTATATTTAAATATTTTATATTTTCTGACATCAGTTGCATTGTGTTAACCAATAGTTATTAAAGGGACAGTTTCTCAACCTCAAGTTTTTCAAAATCTGTGTTTATTTTTTCTGTTGAGCACAAAAAAATATATATATATCTTGAAGAATGTTGGTAACCAAACAGTTGATAGCAGCCATTGACTTCCATAGTATGAAAGAAAAATATTATGAAAGTATGTCTAGTAGAGATCGACCGGTATATCGATTTACTGATATTTTCCCGATATTTAAGCATTTTTCCATAATCGGATATCGGTTTTGTAATATCGGATTCACCGATAAACACTTGAGAATTGCGTACAGGATCGCAATTGCAGCGCATCTGAGGGGAGACGAGACAACAATGGCATGCAGGTACTTGATTTGCTGTAGTTAGTAAACTATTTAATATTACAGTCATTAATGCACAAATTAGATGTATTACATAAATGCCTGATATGTAGTTTATGCAACTTGGCTCTAAGAAATATGATAAATAAGATACTCTGTCAAGCCCTGTACCTATAAAGATATAACTTTGCCTGAAATAACACAGCCATGAATTAGAGCATGTTGGAAATAAAAGCGCTGAATTTAATTCTCTCTCTGTGGTCTATTAGTCTCGTGAAGTCGAGATAATCCGTCAAGTCCTCTCCCAATAAAGACGTAACTCTGCATGAATTAAATAATACAGCCATGAATGATTGAATGTTGGAAATAAAAGCATTGAATTTAATTCTCTCTCTGTTGTCTATATGCTCATCGTTAGTCTCGTGAAGCCGCTTTCATATTGCAGTTCACTCAGAGGTTGATGCTCAAGAAATGCTCAGCTCGGCCACCGCATGTAACTTTTAACAAGATCCACTTTTTTGAAGCACCCTAAATTGTATTAACACTTACTATATAACCATTATTTCGTTTATAAACATCTAAATTAATACAACTCTATGGAAATTAATTATTTATTATCTCTGCAATCGATCGCAGTTTGAGTAGCCTATAGTTCTGTGTAAAGGCATAGATAAACCGCGCTGTCAGCAGCATAATTTAGAGCATGCCAGTTGAGAAATGCAATAAAATACAATGCTTGTTATATTCCAATATTCCAGAGAATATTATTCCGTGAATTAACATTATCCAGTGAATTATTCTTCACTCTTTAGCATATTAAACAGCTTATAAACCTACTAAAACTGTAGTTAAAAATGAAGTTGATATGACTCCGGTCCTTTATTTTCTCCATTTGAAAACATTAGACATTCTATGTTTATTTTGCTTACTGCTAATATTAGTGTTGCTGCTAAAGCTTTTTATAAATAAAATGTTTTTTATTGTAATACGAAGATTAAATTTAACATGACAGGGCTCTAGACTGCGACCAAAATGGTAATTATTTGCGAGTTAAAATTTGACGTGGTCGCATTTGTACGAGTGCCTGGTCTGCGCTGCTCCAAAGCGTCTGCTTCATACAGCGCGCGCTGCCAGCCGCAGCACATCATAGCAGGAGTCAGATTTCACTGATCACGTGAAGAGAGGTGCTTTCAGCGCGAGCGCTTCGTGGGTAGTGCCTGGTTTATACTCGACGCGTCAGCACGAGCACGAAGGTGCGCATCACGGACGGAGCGCAACGGAGGATATTGTTTTCAAACTAAAGTAAAAGACCGCTTCTTAAACCAGAGAAGGTGAACATGGTGGTATTCTTGTAGAAAAAAACATGCAAGTCCTGTCAGCGACAGCCAGTTTAGCTTTACTTTTCTTTTTGTTTTCGTTTTGAGAAGCTTGTTATCTTTGCTGTTTACTTCACGTTATGCTATGGAGGCTTTCCTTAATTAAAAAAAAAAATATTCATCTATTTGCTTCCTCAGAGTTTGCTAAACATTCTGTAATATACTCTGTATATAAGACAGCATGTGATGCGTCCTGTGCCATGCCTCGTCTTATTCGTTTTTGTTGATAAATGTTATGTAAGAGTTTGTCATTGTCAACTTACTGTTTTATTGTTGTTGCGCTTTTTAATTAAGAATTCCTGTTCACAAAATTTAAATCACAAATAATACTGATGAAAAAGAACGAATTGAATGTTGAACACTTTCGTTACCATACCATGACTATAAACTATGATAAAAGTTCATCAGCATGCATTGATTAATCAAATGTTGTAGCAAAAACAAAAAACAAATTGCAACCAAATTATGTGCTAGTGCAACCAGCTGAGAAAGTTTGTGCAAAAGTGAGATCAGTGGGAAGAATGAGTCTAGAGCCCTGCATGAAAGACTGCAAATTCTCAAAACATTTTTTGTTAAGATGACTGAAAGGAGGAAACACCAAAGTGAAGTATGGACTTACTTCACACAGTCATTTATTTACTTTCTAACAGTAAATAAATATCGGTTCTGAATATCGGTTATCGGGCACAGAAACATGCAAATAATTGGTATCGGTATCGGTTATAAAAAAAATCAATATCGGTCAATCACTAATGTCTACCACAAACTATTTGGCTTCCAGCATTCCCCCCCCCCAAAAAATAATAATAATAATATGTATGTATGTATGTGTATGTGTATATATAATATATATATATATATATATATATATATATATATATATGTATGTATGTATATGTATATATATGTATATATGTTATGAGCCTCAATCATTACATGTTTGTACCTACAAACACACACGCGTATATGTGTGCGCGTGTGTACATGTGTGTGTATGTATGAGTGTGTGTGTATACATTTACATTTATTCATTTAGCTGACGCTTTTATCCAAAGCGACTTACAATTGCTATATATGTCAGAGGTCGCACGCCTCTGGAGCAACTAGGGGTTAAGTGTCTTGCTCAGGGACACATTGGTGTCTCACAGTGGATTCGAACCCGGGTCTCTCACACCAAAGGCATGTGTCTTATCCACTGCGCCATCACCACCTGTACACACACACACACACACTCACTCACTCACTCACTCACTCACTCACTCACTCACTCACTCACTCACTCACTCACTCACTCACTCACTCACTCACTCACTCACTCACTCACTCACTCACTCACTCACTCACTCACTCACTCACTCACTCACTCACTCACTCACTCACTCACTCACTCACTCACTCACTCACTCACTCACTCACTCACTCACTCACTCACTCACTCACTCACTCACTCACTCACTCACTCTCTCTCTCTCTCTCTCTCTCTCTCTCTCTCTCTCTCTCTCTCTCTCTCTCTCTCTCTCTCTCTCTCTCTCTCTCTCTCTCTCTCTCTCTCTCTCTCTCTCTCTCTCACTCACTCACTCACTCACTCACTCACTCACTCACTCACTCACTCACTCACTCACTCACTCACTCACTCACTCACTCACTCACTCACTCACTCACTCACTCACTCACTCACTCACTCACTCACTCACTCACTCACTCACTCACTCACTCACTCACTCACTCACTCACTCACTCACTCACTCACTCACTCACTCACTCACTCACTCACTCACTCACTCACTCACTCACTCACTCACTCACTCACTCACTCACTCACTCACTCACTCACTCACTCACTCACTCACTCACTCACTCACTCACACACACACACACACACACACACATGTGTGTGTGTGGAGAGGCACTGTCATGTAAGAATAGAAAAGGGTCCTGTCCAAACTGTTGCTATAAAATTAGAAGCACACAATTCCCTAGAATATCATTATATGCTGAAACATTAAGATTTGTACTCATGGAAATTACTAAAGTAGTCAAACCTGTTCATTAGAAGGGGGTGACCCAATATAGTGTCTATGTGTATATGTGTTTGTATATATGCATGTATATACAAATATACTGTGTGTGTGCGTAACCCCCCACCCCCAGACCCCCAAAAAAATTTCAAAATATTTTGTTCAACAGAAAAAAGAAACTTGTACAGGTCTGGAACAACTTGAGGGTGAGTAAATGATGACAGGATTTTCATTTTTGGGTGAACAGTCCCTTTAAGGTGTTATTTTAGCAGACTTCCATTCGATTCTGTTGTGCAGCAGGCACCAGCTTTTCAATAAAAATACTATTTCACCCAAAAAAAAAAAAAAAAAAAAAGTAAAATGTGTTGTAAACACCAGTTCACATTGACGTGAATATTTGGTGTTCAGATTTACGGTGTTATATACCTTGTAATAATTATTTTCCTTTAAAATCTTACATTTCGTAAACTGTGTAAGCTTATTTTTTAGATTTTATTTATATATTTTTGGAAATACGTTTTGTGTTTTTACAAAACTCATTAGAAACAACACCTGTGGGATAGGGATGCAACGATACCATTTTTTCAGATCTGATCCGATACCAAAAATTCTGAGTATCTGCCGATACCGCTCCAATCCGATACCAGCGCAGTTTTTTTTTTTTTTAAATAGATGTAGAATTTCTATACTTCTGTGTTGACCTGATTGTCACTTTTTGTGTGTTAAACACAATCTACTACATATAGATGACTTCATTTTAATGAAAAATAACAAATGAAAACATATATAATCATAATCTATGACAAAAGATACTCTAGTTTTATAAAACCTAGCGAAACATTTTTAACTATTTTAAAAAGTGAATAAGTGTAGGACTAAATCTGGTAAAATGGTACACATTGCTCTTTGTATTGCTGTAAAATACATTCATGAAAAAAACAAGCAAATACATTTATATATAAATATATTCTATAAAATTAAAATACATTTCTTTTAAATCTATAGCACAGTAATGAAGGCAGCAACATATGATAGATAGGACAGAACAAGAAAGACTATGAATCATCTTTCATTACGCAAACGTATTATAAAACGAAAGGCTCCAATACACAGCGGCACAAAGCGCGTATGTGCATCCCGTGCGCAGAATGATGCGCTTGAAGCGACACGGAGTCACAGCGCGCAGGCTGCGCAGCCCTCCGAGTCTGCACAGAAAAGTTCAAAGTACTAAGGGAAAAGATATTGATGCGTATTAAATATGTGTGTTAGTTTATTGATCCTTTTCTTTTAACAGTTTTAAACCTCAGTTACTGTGTGCTCTTGAAGAGAGTTTGGATCGATCTCTTCTGACCGATACCCGATCCGCAGAAAATGGCCGTATCGGCGCCGATACCGAGTATCGGATCGATGCATCCCTACTTTGGGACAAATACAAGTTCAGGTGCAAACCATTTTGTAGCTGAACACTGTTTCAGTTTTATCAGTGTGAAATGTTTGTTTCCAAGATGACCCTTTATGGTATTTGTAAAGAAATTACCTTATCTGTTTGTTGTTGGCGGTCTTGAAAAGGTAAGGCTTTCCAATAAACTGGGCTTGTGTCAGTTTCTGGGTCAAGGAGGATTAAATAATTCATGTTTAATTTGTCTGACTTGTTGCATAGCTACTCTAACAAACCATGTTCTTCAGTAGGTCAAAGCATTTGGTCTCTTTAGGGCAAAATGGTCAAACCAGCCTTGTGAGTCCAAATATGACAGGAAGTTTAAGAGAGATGGTTGCCATTTAATGAAATATCTTTTTGTATGAGTTTATGTTCAAGTTAGATTTTAAGTCTTTGTTTTTCTTATAGAAGCCTCCATGAAGCTGTTCAGGTATGCTGTTTGGTTTTTTGTACACTGTAAAAAGTGACAAGTTGACTTAACTTAATCGCTCCAAAAAGTGATGTTGACTTAACTTAACTTAAAAAAATTGAGGAAACACGTTGCCTTAAAATTACCAAGTAAATAATCATTTTAAAAAATACGTTGTGAATTGTCAAGTTCACTTAACTTTATTTTTTTTAATGATTATTTACTTTTAAAAAAATTAAGGCAACGGGTTTCCTCAATTTTTTTTAAGTTAAGTCAGCTTATCACTTTTTACAGTGAGAAAGCTTTGCTAGATTTTCTTCTGTGTATATGTGTTTGATGTATTTTCAAGAAGTGATGTGTGACTCTTCCCTTTCTCTGTTGACGCATTCAGAGAGTTGTGTCTTGTTCACTGAACAGAATGTCAGAACGCCTTTTTAAAGTGGGCATTTGGTGTTTATAAGGTTTGTGGCAACAACAATTTTCTGGGGGAGGTTGTGAAACAGGACCATGCCTCGTCCTTATATTAACCGGCATGCAGACTTTTACACAAACAGATGGTGCAAGCCTGTTTAAACCTCATCTACTTTATCTAATGTTGAAGTTGTCATGCTACGACAATTGTCGCAACATTTAGCTTGAACACAACTGAATTAAGTATATTTTTTTAATTCACATTTGGCTGCCATTCTTTGTATTAGGCTTTCCATGACTTTAAACATGAAGAATAATAAATTACTATTCTCCTGAAAGTCATATGAGGTCTTAACTCAAATCATTTTTAAGGAGTATTTAGAAGCATTAAAATGTGTCTTGTACATTTAGCCTACCATTTGTTTAGAAGGCTTCTTCAGTTCAGATTTTCAGCTGTTTTTTTTTTTGTTTTATTCTCAGCAAGACTACATTTACTTTATCAAAAATACAGTAAACACTGATATTGTCAAATATTGTTAATAATATAAATTACTGTTTTTTTATTTAATTTAATTTAATTTATTTGTGTAATGTCAAAGCTGAATTTTCAGCAGCCGTTATTCCAGTCTTCAGTGTCACATGATCATAAATGAGGCAATTGTTGGTATTCTGTTTATTATTTAATTTAGTTTTTAAAGGATAGGCCACCCAGTAGGGCTTTTTTTTTTTCTCACTTCACTGACCCTGTTATTGTTTGCCAAAGACTGCATAAAGATTTATAAAACATTTCTCCTTTTGTGTTCTATTGAAAAAGTTATACGAGCATAAGGGGTTTTTTTGGCAAGAGATGAGGTTGAGTTTTTAATTTTGGGTGACCTAATCTTTTCATATTCTCTGGTCCTGAGATTTTCCATCTTTCTATTGTATTCATGTCTTTAGTGCTTGTCATCGGTAGTGGAGAGTAATGTGGCTGGAGCTGCAGGGCAGTAAGTGCATTAGTTTTGTCCAGCCGTATAACGTAATGGGAGCTGCCTCACTCTGCCTTGAATTCAAATAAGGTGCTTTTCTGACTCAGGTACAATCAGTAGTTTTTTTTTTAGCCTGTAGCCTCTGTGGGGACATGTGGATCTGTGGTGGGGCACTAAGTGTACCGTGAGCATAAAGACTTCAAATCCCATGTGTTACCAAATAAAGTGATGCATAACAACGGTTGACAAGGAGACCAAATGGTTGCACGGCTGCCAATAATCTCAGACTCCACTTGATTTTCTTTTGAGTCATCTCTTTTTAATTTTTTTTTATAGTGGTTTACTTCTATCGCCAAGGTTCACTTAATGTATAATGTTAGTTGCTGAAAACTGAATATGCATCATTGATGTTAAAGTGAGGCTGGTTTTGTGTTGATTTCTTAATGTTCAAGCTGTTTTTTTGCAATTTAGTTTTAGTAAATGTTCCTTTCGGACAAAAGATGATATAGAATAACTATATAGGGATTATATAGGGCCTTGTGGATTTTAGTGACTCGCTTAAAAAGGTAATATTGCAATTACAACTTCTCCCAAGTTCACCCAAAAATTAAAATTTTGTCAGCATTTACTCACCCTCATATTGTTCCAAACCTGTGTGAAATTCTTTTTTGTTGAACATAACAGACGATATTTTGAGAAAAGCATTAGTGTTTTTGATCATTTTATTGAATCCTTGCTAAAATAATTTATTTATTTAAATCTTACTGTACCCCCCCCCCCCCCCCCCCCCCCCCCAAAACTGTTGGGTTACCAACATTCCTCAAAGCATGTTCTGTTTCTGGGTAACACTATAGAATTTAGTACTATAGAATTGGGACCAGTTCTCACTATGAACTATTTGCTTATTACATGCATATTAGCATATTGGCTGTTTATTAGTACTCATAAAGCACATATTCTACATGACCATATTCTACATTCTTAATCCTACCCAATACCTAAACTTAACAACTACTTCACTAACTATTAATAAGCAGTAATTAGGAGTTTGAGGCAAAAGTCACTGTTACTGTAGTTAATGGTGAGAACTGGACCTTAAAATAATGTGTGACCGTTTTCTGTAGTGTTTCAAAGAAGAAAGAAAGAGGGCAAGTAAATGACACAACTTTTTTATTTTTTGGTGATACTTTTTTACACAAAGACTGTATTAAGATTAACACCCCCACATTTATCGCAGATCAGCAGATCACTTTTTGATACCTAAATTGTGTGGCACTTTTTGTTTACCATTTTAGAAATAGCTAAAGTGTCTGATTAACCTCTTTTGGCCATGTCATTGTAGTCTTATCAGAGATTTGGCGTTTTGCCTCAGAGTTGGAAGAGGTGACCTCATTGAAGCTGCAGTGAATATTTGGAGCATTTACAGTAAATGTCATTACTTCCTTGCTAATGTTGCCAACTCTTCAGTGGATATTTTGGGCCTAAAGAGAGGATATCAACTGATGGACCAATATATCTACTGTATTAGCAGAACCCATACATTAGCATCTTTACACTTCTCCAAAAGCGTAAAGTAACAGACATGGGACAAAAGTTTGGGTTAGTTAAGCTTGTGAAATATAATTAGAATATTGTGAAATAATACAATTTAAAAGAACAGTTTTATGTAAGATGTCATTTATTCCTGTGATAGCAGAGCTGAATTTTCATCAGCAATTACTCTGTACTCTTAGGTGTTACATGACTCATTAAAAATCATTCTAATGTATTGACTTTGTTGCATTAGTAATATATTTTAATTATTTGGTTTCTTCTTATTAGCAATGTTGAAAACAGTTGTGCTGCTTAATATTTCCATGGAAACAGTGACAATTTGTCAGGATTATTTTGTGAATAGAAAGTTTTTATTTTAAATGAGCATATTTGTAGAATTATACATGTCTTTACTCTCACTGCTGAATTTAAGTATTTATTTATTTTTAAAAAATCAAATTTTTAGTTTTTCCTTGTGATTGATTTGATTGATTGATTGATTTGATTGATGCATTCACTCACTCACTCACTTACTTTTCCCTGTCTGCTGCCTTTAGCATCAGCTCAGGATAGTCACTGGTGAAAGTTTTGGAACTGTGATCAACCAATTAGCAATGTAATTTTCCTACATCTTCAGAGTGTTTAGTCACATGACATTTACAGCTCTAGTGATTGGCTTGAAAAGTGTGGCCCAGTAAGCAAAGATGTCAGCATAAACTTTGGTCCTGCTTTAGCTGAGCAACCTGTTAAGAAATGAAATCCTAACATATAGCTTACCTCATTGTGTGTAACTTTTGACACGATTTGGCTACTTGAGTAATAACACAACACAGGGTTATGCCTCTCTGTCTGTCTCTGATGTTCTTGGTGTTCCAGCCACGTTGCTGTCTCAGCTTTGTACCGCGTAGCGTTCCAGTCATCGCTCTGCTCTGAACCATGTTCTCCCTGCCTGTCTGAAAGCCTCCGTTAGTCTAGCTGAGAGCAAAGAGCAGGAACGCAGGGGAGGAGGGGAGAAGAGAGAGACAGCTTTACTGAAAAATGAGCTGTGTCATTCTTGGGGAATCTAACAGAGCACAGTTTAGAGTCCCGTAGCACCAGCATGCATGTCCACGTGTTCACTCGTGAAGCTCTCTAGCCCCCTTATCATGATCCTGTCCTGCATGCACTGCATCATGGTATCACCTTGACGCAGCTTCTTGGGGTGGGTGGGGAGTTCGGATCAGAGCCGAGGAGTACTTTGCTGTATCCTGTGGTCTGTCAAACCCTGGATTGCCACGCTGTGCCGGGTTTCACCTCAGGACTCGTAAGTGACATGCTGGCCTCTATTTGGTATGCCAAAAAGATGGGACGACGTCTGATCAGAAGCATTAGGAGGACCAAGAGATTGCAGCTGCAGTTGCTGGTGGGTAATAGTGTTATACGTGAAACAGGGTTGTGAAATGTATGTCCGCAGACAGAATGACTTTGAGCTGTGCATGTAAATCACAGGACAGACGAGGGGGGAAAATATTGCCTCCACAGTAACATCTTTTCTTTTTAAATGCAGAGCTACACAGACTTGGTTTTATAGATGCAAATTTATATTTTTGATTTTGGTAGAAGCAGCGTTTGCTTTGCGTTTTCATTCTGAATTACAAACAGATTTGGACTGCACAGTTTTCAGAAAGTAACTGCAGCACACTATATGTTTTGTTTGTTGTGAAGTTTTTTTGTTGTAGTTTTGTTGGTTAGTTTTAACAGTCTTTAAGGAAACATGGTGATGGGGAAAAAACATTAGATGGGAGGAAAAACATATATTTACTGTTTTTGCATTCTCTAGCAAAATTATTACGTTTTGTGAGCAAAATTTGTGTTAGCTCACAAAAATTTGTGCATTCGTAAGCACATTTGTGTTCTCTCTCAAAACTTTTGCATGCTCTTGCAAAAATATTGCATTCTTCTGAGAAACTTTGCATTTGCTCACAAAAGCACTGAAATGTAGTTTTTCCTCCGACCTCATATTATTTCCATCACAAAAATTTCTCGAGTGAATGTAAAAGTTTCTTGGGCGAACGTGAAGTTTCTCAGGGGAATGCAACAGCTTTGCAAGATAATATAAAAACGTTAAAGTGTATTTATTAGTATTATTAATTTCAATTACTTTTATAGTGTTTTTAGCGTTTTGTTTTTTTGTTTTGGTGGTAGTGAAAAGTTTTTACAAATGGCTGATTATTTTAACTTGCAAATATCGTAGGTTGCTTTTGTGAGACTAAATGAACAAGCAAGGCTTATTCATGCTGTGATGGTCATTCTTTAGTCTTTTAGCATGATAAAAATTGAATCCGCTATTGTCACTTCTTTAGTGACAGTTTACCCAAAATTATGTCATAATTTATGCTGTTTTTAACCCAATATTCATAGAAAGCAAAAGGATGAGTGTCAGTGCCGCTGTTTTATATACATGAAAAGATGTTTATTTATAATGTCAAGCTCCAAAATGACAAAAAAAATCACAGTGAAAGTAACTTTAAAAGTTGTTCATATGACTTTTTAAGATACTTTTATTATGCTTGTTTGTGTGAGTGTGTGTGTGTGTTTTATTTATTTGTTTGTTTGTTTGTTTTGGAGATTAGCATTATTTGAGAGCTAGTCTGACATTCTTCCTCCTACACTATATTTATTTCACAGAAGAAATATAAAGTAATATTTGTTTGAGTAAATGAAGAGTGTTTTCATCATTGGGTAAATTATTCAGTTAAACAACAGTTGTAGTACATTGTTAGTCTGAAAATATTTTCATGAACTAAGCAAGCTATCAAATTCTGTTTGTAAATTCAATAATCGCA
Organism: Barbus barbus; assembly: GCF_936440315.1. NCBI lineage: Eukaryota > Metazoa > Chordata > Actinopteri > Cypriniformes > Cyprinidae > Barbus > Barbus barbus. The sequence continues at coordinate 16,365,485 of NC_136753.1, forward strand.
ATATTGATTAAAGATACATGTTAAAATAATTTTTTAAAATTTACAAAACTTTTCATTTGTGTTAGCAGTATGAATAGATGAATAACTTAAGTTAATTACATGCCCCCCCCCCCCTGTAAATCCCCATGTGTATTTATTTTCATTAGATATGCTGCATTTTAAAAGTCTCTCAATGTTTCTCCATTTTTATACCTTTTATGTAAATGTGTCTCTGAGCATGAAAGGAAAATTTACAGCAAAGATGATAATGGAACAATCATGCGGTGTCTGCAGACAGAAGATATGCACGTTCACGTAGAGTAGCACCACATGCCATTTTTATTGTGACCCCAAGTGTTCGACACTCCATCTCTCAAATAACTGCTCATCTCTTTGCGTGTTTACTGCTGAAATTCATTTGGCCTTGAGACGGAGAGCCCTGAAGAAGAGGCAGGAGACGCTCCGGAGGATTTTGTCCTTGTATTGTGCTATCGATTGATTGCCCATAATGCTGGTGGTTGGGGAAAAGAAGAGGGGATGGCTCAGAGACTGTGAGGTGGTAAATAAAAGAGACAGCTGCTTATTAGAATGGAGAGGCCCCTTTAAAATGAGTCAAAGTATTTCAACAAACATGGCCACTTGTGAGAGCGAGCATATTGTATTTGTGAGTGTATTGAAGTAGGACAAAACGGGTTCTATTTTGTGACACAACAAAAGCAGTGTAAGGAATCATGCCCAAGATTTAATTTCATTTCATTTTTCATTTAAATTTTATGTAATGTTCTATTTCAATTTAATGTAATTTAATATTTCCTTTCAATTTAATTTATATTTCAATTTAATTTATTCCAAAATTCAAGACTGAAAATCTGGGAATCAAATTGTAATTTTAAACCTGGAAATAAATAATGATTTAAATTTCAAAACATTTAATACAAAGTAATGTTATAGCAAAAGGGGTCTTATCATCAGGTTTACTTTTTTTTTTTTTTTGGAAGTCAAGTGCTGCTGTCAAAGCAAAAGAGGAACATTTCAAACACATTTTTCAATTCAGCTTTTCACTTTAGTTGTTATGCTGATAATAAAGTCTTAAAAAGAAAAAAGAAAAGTCTAATGAACCTCCGTGTTGTATGCCTCACCAGTGTCATAAATGGTGTTTGTTAAGGCATGATTGTTTTATAACAGGAATTAATTAATATTAATTTTTAATCATTAATTTTCTGCACTTAAATTACATTCGGCAGGTGGACAATTAAATTTAAATTATCTAGGGCTATAATATCATATAGATTTGTGTGTGAGCTCCATTGACTTGAGCCTTCAAGCAACGTAGCAACCACAAGCAACTTAGTAACTGGCAACATCCCAGCATGTGACACCCTGAAAGTTTGATCACATGTATTTATATGTATACATGTTGGATGTGTATGTTTATTCCTTGCAATTGATTATATTAATGTATTTATGCATGTTATATCTATCTATCTTTGCTGATGATTTTCTTTATGATCGCTACAACTAACTTGTTAGATGAAATATCCTAGTGGACAGTTTGGGAGAGACAGTGCGTGGTCCAGGGTTTCTATGGTAACGGTGAGCTGCGAGAGACTGTCATTATTAGAGCGGATCAACTTTGAATAACAACTCAACTTTGTCCGTCTCATTATTTGTCAAATAGGTGGGTAAATCCTGTCACAATGTATATATAATGTCAAGATAACATGTTACTCAAGTGTATGTACCAGTTAAGCGAGGTAATGTGCGGTTTAAGAGTTATCCGCTCAGCATAACGGCCGTTAACGGCCTGGATGTTATATATTAAGGTCTATGTAACACAAATGCTCCAGCACGCTGAAATCTCATACTAATGTTACGTTTTTTTTTTGTACTAAAGTTTAAAAAGGGATATTACTAATGATTTCCTTTTGTATGATTACAGTATTGGTTAAAATGTTTGTTATACTCATCAAATGTAAATGTTTATTTTAAATTATTATTGCTGAATAGAGAGATTCATGAAGTTTCAAGACATTGTGATTAAAGGATTGTAATAAAGTCATTATTAGAGCGGCTCAACTTTGAATAACAACTCAACTTTGTCCGTCTAATTATGTCAAATAGATTTAACTGCAGTACTGCCAACTGGACAGTGGGCGTGCTACACATGCTCCCATATTGCATTGATTTTTGCACAGACAAGGAGCACCTTCATTTTGCTATTATTAATAACAATAATCTAAACTACACATGAACAAAAGAAGATAGTGGCAACAGAATAACTGTTGACATTCGTGATGCACCTCTGACACACTGATGTTTATGTGGTTTCCTTTTTCCTATTCTGTACTCTTATGTGGCATAATACAATCTGCAGAACCCACATTACCGCTTGCCTTGTCTTTTGCTCTGTAGGGAAATATATGAGCTGTAGAGTAATTAAATGATCACGCCTCTCTCTTACATGTCATAGGCTGAACTGAACATGTTGTGTTGGAACATTGACGTTCTGCTCTGGCAGTCACAAAAGTGCAATATCAATCCTCTGTCTATCAATGTGACAGAGATACTTTTTTATGGTTTTATGCTCTTAAATGTTTATGGTTTTATGCTCTTATTTATTATTAAATTGGTTTAACATGGTCTTGGTTTGTAGTTGTATGTTTATTAATTATTTTTGAGAATGAGTGTCCATTTGTCTAATACCAAGCTGAATGGATGAATTTGCTCTAAAATACTAAAATAGACTTTTATTGGATGCACACACTGATGTCAACAACTAGGAAGCATCTTTTAAATATTGATTAGCTTATCCGTTTTATTATCCTCATAGCTGTACTAGGGTAGGCAGCTAGTGTATTACATGGTTATCTGCATTTTATTATTTCCATTTCGCATAGTTTTTCCCTTAACTCCTGTGGCCCAATTTAGGGTGGCGACCCACCAGTAGAACTACATGTCTAGAGTGATCAGTGTTACAATTAGGTTTGGATAAAGTTTTAAACATCAAATTCAAATTCAAATTTTATTTGTCACATACATATACATACATAGTACGACATGTAGTGAAATGTATTGTACGACTGTCCAACAAATTGTCCAACAAAATTAAGAAAAACCTCAAGTTTACAAAAATACAAATAGAAAAAGTACAGTAAACATATATATATAGAAATAAACTAGCAATAAAATAAAATAACAAATAGATATGAGAAATAAAAATAGATATGAAGAATAAAAATAGAATATGATTCTATGTAGATTCTATAAAAAGTAAAGTGTATGTCAGTGATAAAGTGTCCGTGTGCTGTGCAGTGCAGTAAAGTGTATAAGTGAGTAAAAGGAATACTAAAGACAAATGGTATGTAAGTCCCACTCATTTATCCTTACGTGACCTTCTACAAATTAGTGCAGATTGTAATGAAAAGGTGCAAAGTGGAAGTGTGGGGTGATGTGCTTAGAGTGGAGAGAGTATCAACATACACTATTGTCCAGTTGTTGATTTAGGATGCTTTATTGGATCAGAGAGCAATCTAGTATCATTGTTACGAATATACAGCACCATAACGCTCAATGTCTTGTCGAGTCACTGTACGAGTTTAAACAGTGTCTTGAGCTGCCGTGATGTTGGGGGTCTGGATGTTGGAGGTGTCCGTTAAGTCGTTAAGCCATGGTGAGGGGTCCACAGCAACACTCATGAAAAATAAATGCACAGTGTTTTTATTTAATTGCTGATGAATTATTGATACACTTCAACATTTAGAAGGTCAAATTTAAATGAGAATGCTGGAAAGAATGTCTTGGGGCATTGTCTCAAGGCAGTGATCTGTTCCAATGTAATGTGTTGTTGTTGGGTTGCGTAGACTTTCAAATAGAACTGTAAAGTGTGCGTGTATGTGTGTGTGTGTGTGTGTGTGTGTGTGTGTATATATATATATATATATATATATATATATATATATGTATATGTATATATGTATATATATATATATATAATATAAATAAAAAAAAACACACATTAGGGCTGTCAACGTTAACGCATGTGATTAATCTAAAAATTTTAACACGTTAATATTTTTTTAACGCAACTTAATCGTTTGATGAGGTTTGAACCCAACTTTTTGCCGTCATCACAGCGCGGAAGGAAATCATTGCCTGCGTCCCAATGTGCACATTATCCATCCTAAATTCTATGTGATATTAGTAATTTTCAATACTAGGGCAGATAGGGTGTATAGTATGCACATTGGGACGCAGGGATTGTGTGATTTATAAGTGCTAATGTTAGCTCTAATGCACCTGCAGAACAGGTCCAATTCTTCTTCATAATGTATTTTGTCATAATACTTCATGTAAGGTAAGAAAGAAAATGTTTTGTTGTATTTATTTAGAAATACTTTTGATAATAGTTGGTTGGGTAAATGTGTACTGGGATTGAAGCGATGTGGCTTGGTAAACGTTTTATTGTCAGTATAAAGGCTGATAATGGCTGAATTAAAACAAAAGTATAATAAGTATTAGCCTATGTACCTGGCGGAGGTGTGAAAGGTTATGTTTCCTTAAACTAGTTTGTCATGCTTTCCTATTTCAACACATTTACAGGTAAGTCCTAGTATTTTAAATTTGCGATTAATCGTGATTAATCACAGTCCAGGACTGCGATTTAACGCGATTAAATTTTTAATCGATTGACAGCACTAATATACATACATATACACACGTATGTATGTATGTATGTATGTGTGTATGTGTGTATGTGTGTATGTGTGTATGTGTGTATGAAGAGTTCATTTGCAAAAAACAAATTTTTTCAGAAATCATGTTTTTTTTATTGTGCATTCCAAGTATTATCAATCAAACTGCAGTTGGGTTGTTTTGATTAAGTAATAATAACTTAAATAAATACAGGTAATTTACAAAATTAAAGTTCATTGAAAGTATCTTTTTTACATATTAAATGTTTGTTTTATAGCAAAAGCAGATAACTCCCATTTCATGTTTTATAGTTTAAAAAAAACACTAGATTAATCTTTGTAATCTCCTCAGATGACAATGTAGATGCCTGACAGGGCAGGGAGATCAACTAATTTTCTTGAAAGTGGCGTTTATTTGTGTGTATGTGATATATATATAAAAGAAGCTTTCAATATATTTTAATTTCATTTGAAATTTAGTAACTGGTTCAAAAGAAAATGTCTTGTAAATGTCCTGTAAATTCAGTTACAGTGAATATTTTTTAAAGCAGCTTTAATGCCATTATTTCCTTTAACCACAAAAGAATGTCATGGTTTTGTTCGTTTGTTTTTTTTTTCTTTCCTCCTTGTGCTAATTTGAAAATTGCCAGTATCACTGAAGACGGTTGCCAGTATCTCCGATCAGATGCTGTGCGGTAATAGGCCCATTGCATGTGGTTCTTTAATTTCTATTAAAGCCCTGTGAATATAAGCTATTTAGGTGGAGGAGAAGGCAGGGCTTGGGCTCTGTGGGGTTGCTTGCTTTATTTGATGTGGAAGCTGTTGCCATGGTTTTGGTCCTGGGGGAATAGAGGCACAAGCTGTGACAATGTCGGTTACCTCATTTGACACCTGTGGCACACCTTGGATAGTTTTCGCCAGCACGGAGCCGCCGTCAATAGGTTTGACTGCGTAGCGTTGCCGTGGTGGAGATCTGCAGGAATTCTAGTCTTATTAACAAAGACGAGGTTATTTTTGCAATCGCTTTTCTCTTTTTTTCTCTGCCTGTGAAGGCACAGCCTTTTGTCTCCTCCTCACTGAATCATGTGTGTGGAAAGAGACTGCAGCGTGTGAAATCCGATCTGTGTCAGAAGGAGCATCCAGACAGCATGGAATCGTCATCTTCTTCTGAACGCGTAACGCACGCACGCTTCCTGGATTTACCTTTACCTCTGGAGCTCACTGGATCTGTGCCTCTCTCTCCCGTTCGGAGCCGTGAGTATGTTTGCTAGCACAAAGTTTTATAATCATTAGGTAATCGTATCTTTTCCGACAATGAAGCTTTTAGCCTAAAGTGCAAGGAGGAGGGAAAAATCAATAGCTTTGCTGAAATAGTTTTTGTGGCTCGGCTGGCTCTAATGATCAGCCGGAAAACTGGAGTCCTCCGAGTGTGGCCATGCCTAAGAAAAAAGGACTACAACAACACCAATCGTTTCTTTTTTATCAGGGCACCGCCGTGAATGCCAGCATCTATATTTAATGCGCAGTGGAAGGCTTTCTTTTGCTTTTAAGAAAGTGATATGATTGATACCTGCTCGTGGACGATCTTGTAGCCCCGGTCCATTTAGATTAAGAATCCCTGGAGAACTGTGGGCTTTCGACTGCAACGCTTGCCAGTTAATTGAACCCATTTCCTGCTTCTTCAGGCTCTTAGGTTCTCCCCCATGCACAGAGAGCTCCTTGGTCCCTTCATTGATCCTCTCTCAGGTCTCAGCTCATCTGGAACTGGAGTCACAGCCCAGAGTAGCGTGCACCGCTTGTGGGCAGCTCGATCACCTCCTCCCTTCTTGCTGCCCACTCCACCTTCCAGCATGAGACTGCTGCACACTTGATCTCCCAGCTGGTGAGGACAGGAAGGTTGTGAGTTGGCCGACGAATGGATTTTGAGCTGACGGCTCCAACTTCGCGCTTGCATTATTCCACAGTCGGATCCGTGAGAGGATACTGTAACCTTATCCAGGTGCACCCTCCCTCTTCTGCCACGCTTCCACTTTCCGAACTGCCTCGGCGCTTGACAGCTGTTGCGGCTCTGTCCTGGCCCCAAGGGCTGTGATGAACTACATCTTCGGGAACAACACGTTGTACCCGCGAGGCGGTCGGGCCAACACTGCATCCGGACATGCCGCCCCAGGGTCCAAACAGAGGCAGTGGTCCAAGCGGAGCTCCAGTGAGGAACTGCCTTCATCTTCCTCTCGCTGGCAGCAGCTGCTGGCCTTCTTCACGCGGCGCGGTGCCTTCACCGACTGCATCACAGCAGGAGCGAGCCAGGTAACTCTTGCCACAGCACACCTGCTGCATGGGATACACATGTACTTGAGCCAAGTGTCACTGTAAACTAGTTGAACTCTCAAAAATGCTTGCTTTAGCCATTTAGGGTTTGGTTTTGTTGGGGTTCCTGGCTGGAGTGTGAGATCTACATCTTTTAGCATCTCCTAATCCTTGCAGAATTAAATGCGCAGTTTATTTGGTTAGTTTGTCCTTTCACTGTTTGCAAAGACAATTTTTTTCATATCTGGAGTGACACATCTACTGTACATCTATCAATGCATCTCAATGACTGGCATTTATTTACTTAGTTTGTCCTTTCATGTTTGCAGTGGTAACAACTTGTCACATGGTGTAACATGTCACCTATTATTAACACTTATGAGCAGTGTTCATAACAAATGGCTCACCCAGTTGACTGGATACTCACTTTGTTTGTAAGAAAGTGCAGCTAAAAGCTACTTATTTGTTCAGTGAATTTGCTTCTCATGATGGAATCGGTGGAGCTATTCAGTAAAGGCCCATTTAATTGAGAGTTACAAAACATAATCATACCGGACAGTTGAAGTATCTGCTTCCCATTGGTAGAGGAAAGCACTCAGTTGGTGAATGATAGTCCTCTTGAATCTAATCATATGAAGCGACTAAGTCAAAGCAGTTCTGCATCTTCCTGGCCATAAGTGACCTGAGGGAGTAGACCAAAAAAAGCAGTCCATCAGGCAGGCTGGTTCTCATCCCAAGGACAAACGGTTGCTCATTGTGTCAGGGTGGGGGGCGGTGGTGGTGGTGGTGTGTGTGTGTGTGTGTGTGGGGGGGGGGGGTCATACCCTGGAATGAAAGCGGGACAAGTAGGTCTGCAACAAAGGGCTTTACAGTCAGTCCTTTTATTCTTGCCATTGACTCTGTTACCACACTGTGATAACTTCATCTCTTTTTCATGAATGTTTTCAAAAGGCCAAACCAGCAATTCTTGCCAAGTTTACCTACATAACACCGTTTGTTCTTTTATTGGGATATAGTGAAAGTAGAGTCTGATAATATTGGGAACGCTTTAAACTTTCAGCTGAAGATTTGGGATTTATGTGTTGGGTAACAGTTAGAAACCATCCGTGAAGAGTACTGTGAAGTATAATTCTGTATAGTTTGTTGGATCATCTGCAGACAATCAAATATAATCATTTCAATCTAAGTGCAATTAATTCTTGCCTTACTGAGTCTGATACACTGCAGCAATTGGATATGAAGTGAGATAAGAGCAAAGCAATATATGCATAGGTAAGACCATGGGTTTGTGATGCAACCCAATGCAACTCACTAGATCATTGCGGAGTTGGACAGGCATTATGAGCACTGAAAGCTTTTTAGGAATGTACTATTGCAGCTCTCCAAACTATTGTCTTTCCAAACCCTTCTGTGGTTTTTGGTGGTCATTCTGAGTAATGTAATGGTTGTCCCTGTTGATGTTTGTTAAAAATGTTTAAAACTTCAAAAAGGATGCAAAACTGTGGTATATTCCAACTTCCAAGTCTTCTGGAGCCGTATGATAGGATTTTCTCATAAACAGACCAAAATTATAGTCATTATTGGTTGATAATCTTCCTCTCCATTGAGCTCTTAACTGCTGTGACCAGATCATTGAATCAGTGAGTTGTAATAAGCACATGAGCCATGTTCACCAATTTTATGATAATATTAGTGTGCCTTTTTTCATTGACTGCCCCAGTCCTCATTCACTTTGATTTACTTATGTCTTACTTAGTCATCAAGATATTGTTCAAAAATTCACCATTTGTGTTCCATGGATGAAATAGTCTCACAGATCTAGCTTAAAGTTTGCAACCATTGATCCATATATTGTCTATGCTATTAGCATATTGTAATCAATTTTTATTTGCTTCACCTTGCAGAGATGGACATGTTCATGGTCCTAAATTATGTTATGTCTGTCTGGAAACCTAGACATATTAATCCACCTTAAAAATTAACTTGCTATTTGCATGATATCTGGCATCTTCAATCAATCTTAACCATATTTATATGTCACAGCTGAATGTATCAAATGGCACATGCGGTGTAGCATAAAAAGTTTTTTTGGCTTTGTCGAGCTTAAAAGAAGGAAAATTATTGCAAAGGGTCCTAGGTAATCTGAAGCCACTGGCTGTTAGATTTATAGACCATTTGAAATCATGGATCGACTGATAAAGCGAAATGCATGCAGATCTGTGGTTTGAATCAAAAGCAATTTATGAGCATGAAACTAATTTTATACCGAAGGAGGGAAATGATTTAACTGGAAAAAAATTCAAAGCAGTTGATCACTTTTTCCACAAAAATTCTAGAGAGACAGGAAGAGAATGGCATCTGAAGAAGACAATAGTATTTCCTACAGGTCATGTGTTTTTGTTCCAGTGCTTGCACTTCTGGGCTGCCTAATTAATGATCATTTAATTAAAATATGGATAATTTTTGATGCAGCCAATGGAAAAAAAAGAAAGTATGATACAATAATGCCACTGACTCTGGCCTTTTTATATCTGGTGTAAACATTACATGCTGTATATGTACAATGTCATTTCAAAGTCTGTGTCCACTTTTGCATTTTTATTCATTTTAAACTATTTAATTATATTATATTATAAATAGTACTTTAAATCCCATATTTTTAGTGTGTACAGTATGCACTGTATGTATGTGTATATATACAATATGTGTCTGTGTGGCACATCTGTATAATATATATCCATGTTCTACCCGTTGCTGTTAATCTATTCCTGGTAAAGGCATCGCTGCAATGATGTGCCAGGCTTCCATCATCCACCCACCAAGATCTCGAGCACAGCTAAGCCCCCCCCCCCCCATTCATTTATCACCGTACTTTAATATGTGGCTGTGGCACAGGTGAAATTGATTAGAAAGGAAAAGAATTGATGTAGTTGCATTATCATTTGTGTAGCCAATTATGGGAACTCGGCTACAAATGCAATATGCATTTAGATGCATCACAAATCTCATAGTTGCGTTGTCATTAACTGAACTGTATGAAGTAATATGAATAAAAACATACAAATACTAAAGTTTCAATGCAATATTGGGAGAAAAGGATTCATAATCTAAAACCAAAAATCCCAACATGGGCTGCAAAATGACTTGTTAATTCAAGCAGTTTAAGATCGGTGGAGCTGCAGTCTTACTGAGAGCATGCATAGCCTCGCAGGTCTCACTGCAGCTTCAGCTGTTGCCATGGTGTTGCCATAGTGATCGTCAAGCAAGGACATTTCATCATGTGGCAGCACTTGTTTATTTATTTCTCATATCTGTTGAACATAGAGCTTTCATACAAAGCATCTCTTTCATCAGGGATGATGTGCAGGTGGAACTCTTGCTTTTGGGTAAACAGTAGATGAGGCGGTTGTCGCTTCATCAATCAACATCGTAACAGCCGCCCAATCACCCTCCGTGACCCTGTCCATTAAGCCTGTCCATTAACCCTATTAGATAAGCTTAGACAAAAGAGAGATCCTCCTTCCTGGCATAATTTATGGCTTCAGCAAGGTTGTAGTAGATTAAAATTTCTTCTTGAGGGAGCCGAGTGTTTCTCAGGCTGAGGAGATGCAATGTTCTTGTGCGTGCTGGCCGGGGGAGGTGGAGGAGAGCGATCTGTGGGCTGTGTGTGTGTAGGAGACATTCTCCACAATGAATCATGGCAACACGAATGAACATTTTTGCTTCCTCGTTTAAGACCATAAAGATCCTGTTTCGACGTCCTCTGGCTGCGGTTTGTACGGGAAGACGCATTAGAGGTGTTTTTGCAGAGGGCAAAGTGATTTGAGTGCTCATTAATTGATAATTTGTCATTAAGCTGGTGCTTTAATCCAAACAATGTGTTGTAGATCATTTGCAGTGGCAGCACCTCTTGACCGGATTGGTGTTAAGTGTGCTGTACAAGTGTATAATAGTGTCTCTGTGGTTACTGGCTCTTATAAGCGCAGGGTTGCCACCAATCACATAGAATCCAGTGGAAACTGGTTTAAAAATGTAGCTTTCTAAGTTATAAGCAACTCACCATGTAATGTTCAGCCTTTAGGAAAAGGAGTTAACTATCCTTACTAAAAAAAAAGTGGATACGTTTTAAAGCTATTTAAGAAGGTTGAACCTTTTTTAAAGCTGTTCAAGATTTAAAGGTATAGTTCACCCCAAAATTCAAATTGTCATTAATTACTCACCCTCATGTCGTTCTAAACCCGTAAGACCTTCGTTTATCTTTGGAACACACATGAAATCCGAGAGCTTTCTGACCCTGCATAGACAGCAATGCAGCTGTGACACTTTTAAGGCCCAGAAAGGTAGTAAAGCAAAAACCATCATTAAAATAGTCCATGTGACATCAGTGGTTTAACCGCAGTGTTGTGAAGCTACACTTTTTGTGTGCAAAGAAAACAAAAATAATGACTTTATTCAACAATTTCTTCTCTTCCGTGTCATTCATGATAGTACTATGAAGCATGTGTGTGTTCCTCTCCTTGTAAACAAACCACAGCGCATCTGGGTTCAACATCAGAACGCCGGCTCCTGTGTCTGCAGCACCACATGCATGCGTCGTGGTACTCTCCGGAACACACTTCGAAGACTGACTCTTCTTTGTGCACAAAGTGTTCTCGTAGCTTCATAAAATTACGGTTGAGCCACTGATGCCACATGGACTATTTTAACAATGTCCTTACTACCGATCTGGGCCTTGAACGTTGCGTTGCGTTGCTATCTATGGAGGGTCAGAAAGCTCTCAGATTTCATCAAAAATGTCTTAATTTGTGTTCCAAAGATGAACAAAGATCTTACAGGTTTGAAACGACATGAGGGTGAGTAATTAATGATAGATTATAAATTTTTTTGGTGAACTATCCCATTAACCATTTAAAACTGTACAAGAGGATAAATGATTATGACTGATGATTGATTGAATAATACTACTAATACGATCATATAGATGATGATGAGTATTACATATTTTAAGTTGATCATTGTGTAAATATTTATAAATAAGTTAATATATTGTTAATAGTTACAACAACAACAATAATAGTAATAATAAATTTAAATTTTTATAATTACTACTACTACTGGTAATAAATAATCGTATCAAATTATTTGATTGTATAAATAATATGAATAAGAAAAAAATACTATTATTATTAATTTAATAATAGTAATTATTCTTATTCTTATTGTGGCCTTGCTTGAGCATTTCTGACTTCCCAATGTTTTCTATTTAAATGCAGATTTCCGAGATATTTATCTTTTAAGCTCAGTTTATGTTTTAGAAGACAATATATTAACAGTTAATGCTGTCTTTCAGTATTAATGAAAGACAGAATTTCACTATACACATTTCATCATTAAAGGGAGAATTGCAAAAATGATGACAGCTTTCAAAAGTGTCAGACTGTGTCAGACTGGTCAGGATTTTTGAAACAGAGAAATGTTCTGATAGCACCACAAAGTGTGAGAGGAAAAGGTGTTTTAAAACACATTTATGGCATCTTGTGGTTCTTCAAGTTGTTATTCTCTTTACATTTATTCATTTAGCTGACGCTTTTATCCAAAGCGACTTACAATTGCTATATATGTCAGAGGTTGCACGCCTCTGGAGCAACTAGGGGTTAAGTGTCTTGCTCAGGGACACATTGGATGTTAATATTGGCTCACAGTGGATTCGAACCCGGGTCTCTCACACCAAAGGCATGTGTCTTATCCACTGCGCCATCACCACCCTCTTTACAGATAAATAAAATAGTCATTGGAATTATTGGTAGAGTCTTGTGTTGTGGTTTAGAGATGATGTTGAAGTGCAGTTTTGCGTAGTGGTTTTACATCATATTATGAAAAAGATTGACCTCAGATGTGAATGCATCTCAATGGCTTCTGTTGAGTCCCATATAGTGGAAACCTTTTGATTGTAATGTATCCATTTACTATTAAAGATTGTGCTTTTTGGCCATAAATATGTGAAAGGAGTAAAATTCCCTGTTCTTTTGGTTTTCAATGAGCGTTCAGTGCCTGCTAGTTTGTGAATGAGTTCATTCGATTCAAAGAAGACAGAAGCAGGCCAATGTGATGTCTATCAAGATCCTGTGTCAGTGAAAGATCGCACTGGCAATCCTGGTGAACAGCGGTCTTTATTGATTAGTCTGTTCAGAGTGAAATGCAAGCTTGTAACATAAGCTTTTGGCCTAAGTCTAGCCCTTGGCTAAACATGAACACTACTAGTGTTAAACTGAGTTTTCAAACTCAAGGATGTTCTTCAGTCTTGTTTTGTGTTATAGATCAATGCTTCAGTGTTTTCCAAGGCATTAACATCCAATTTCAGCAATCTCTACTGATTTAGACATGCGATTCCGTGCTCTTTTCAATGCACTCACTGTGTCCAGTTGTACATGTGAATGTCTATTATGGAATCTCTATAAAGATATTTTAGTACTCGAAAACGTGCACAAGCAAGCGTTTAAAGTCCACGTGAACTGGAAGTTGCTGCCAGCTGGATTTCAGTGTGGTGGCGTATTTCCAACTGAAACGGAATATTGAGTTTTATATTTACGTTACTCCTCTCATCTCTTACTCACAGCAAACTAACCTCGGAGGGGCGTGGTTAAGCATATTCTGCCCAAGCCGTCAAACTGACATCATCAGAGAAGGCGTGCCATTCCAGAGCGGAAGCAAATAATCAGATTTTGATTAAAGATTACCAAAACAACCTTTTTTTTTTCAAATTAACTTGCACGGATTAATTGTTGATTTTAAGACTAGCAATGTGCGCTAACAAAATAAATATTGTACATTCTGATTTAATGCAGACTTTAAACAATCATTTAAAGCTGATTTGTGTAATTTTTTCAATTTAAAAAGTATTTTTCCTATTTTAATTTAATGCAAGTTAATTGTAGCTTCATTTTCCTGAAAAGTGAAAACACTGTCTTTACCGTAATTTGTCAGAGTTAAATATTTAATTGTGCATGCTTTTTTTCAAATTTAGCTTATTAAAGTTGATCTTTTAAAATTATAAGTAATTTCATAACACTGTTAATTTTTAATACCGCACATTATATTATGATCCCTAAGTGCGCTTAGAATTATTTGTTTTAAATTTGTTTTTATTTATTCTACATTTATTTTATTTAGATCTCTCTTGTTTAGACTGTTTATTGATTATATAATAATTGGTATTTGTCAGAATTTTAATATCATTCCATTCTAATTTTAACTTGACTTAAATTGTCTTATGCATTAGTGGAGTTTAGATAAGACGCCTATGCCAGACTATATGGCGCCACACTGAGGACTGAATATTTTCACATTGATATGGATGGTTAGTATGTGCCTTCTTTGCCTTCTTCCAGCCTGAACATGTTTGTGTGTGTGGAGCCATCTGCTGTACAGCAAGGAGGTGTGTCTGTGAATTTCATATAAAACAAATCAATATGGCCACTATCCAGACATTATATGACATTAAATCATTTTTTATTTTAGGTTTTTATTATTTTATTTATAAGGGTTTTCCAACCTTTTTTTTTCTTATGTCCATTAGAAAGCCTAGAGTACCTCTTCATCAACTCCACACCAGTAATGTGCTCCTATTAATCATTTAGCATTATCATTAATATTAATCATTTAAAAAAGAAAATCAGTAACACTCACAGCATCATCCACACAGATTATATTTATAAAATTTGAACAAACATTACTTTGTTTTCTTTCCTTTAAAAAAAATCTAAAAATGATTTATTATTTTAATCTAAAGTAATTGTTTTTTAATAATAAAATATTTTAAACACTTTTTTTTTTTTTAGTTTTAAGAAAGCAATGTCCAAATTTTTCCATGTACCTCTGGTTTAAAATACAATTTTAACTGTAGATAAGCTAATGCTCTCTCTTGATAAACTGTTTTCAACATTATCACTCACTGATTTTTTTTTTTTTTTTTCATGTTCAAGAGATACTGAGACATATATGTTCCTTTTAGTGTCCATTCTTTGGTGGCACACTTTCAAAAGCCTCAGGCACAAGATTTGCTTTCTCTCCCTCTTTTCTTCCTCTTCCTTTTCTCTCTTTCTCACCCACAGCCCCATAAGAAACAGGACAGGGAACATTAAAAGGTGCAGTCAACAGGAAACGTACATTCACAACCATCCAGTCCTAATGCAGAAGTAGTCCCCACACTCTTCAAGCCCTGAAGCGTCTGCTTTATTTAATTGAACTATATGTGAAAACGACATGTATGATTACTGCACTAATGACTATGTGACTGATTAAAGATGATGGTCTTATTTTATATTCTATAAGAAACTGTTTAAGAAGAATAAGAAATATGCATATAGTTTGACTGCAATTTTAAGCGATTACCCTGTCGTATAAACCAAATATAACCTACAGCAAGTTCTATCGTAACCCCATAGGCTTAAATGAGCGACCACCATCCAGCTGTCAGCGTTGAAGCACAGGATTGTGTAAAACTCTTACAGTGCAGGTTTCGAATCGAGATTAGTTATGAATAGTAGTTGTAAAACAAGGTCAAAGCAAGGCTGCGCTCAACCATCATATGCTCTGATACACCACACCGGCCCGTTCGCCCGCCCACCCCTATGCGAAGCATCTAATAGAGATTGCATTTATCCTCTGTGACCTCTCACTTTGTGACCCGTGTTAATGCTTTGAAAAGCGAGTCAGACTACAAAAAGCCTCATGAATCTCAAACGTAGGGTGCAAATCCGCCGTTGTCCAAAGAGCGACACAAAGATCATCCGAACGCCAATACTGAAATCAAGAATGGATCATTGATTATTCATGCCTGCAGAAGAGACTGTGTGCTGTCATGTGCAGTACCCATTGGAGCTCATTAATTGGCAAGCAAGTGCGGGGGGATGAGAGCGAGTGAGGCAGAAAGAGAGATAGACAGTGAGAGAGGTTGGCAGAAGAGTGGAGCCAGGGGAAAAGGACCAGATTTACAACCACGGTGTGTCCTCTCTCCTTCCCGATTGTTCAGCAAAGTAAGCGCATCATTCTTCAGGCTGCGTTCTCCATCATTTCACCTGCTGGTCTGCCCTCTGCTTGGAAAATAATGACCACCTATTGCAACAAACATGAGTACTGCTGTGGCGCTTACGTGGACTGTCGGACCGGGGTGACGGAGGTGGCCAACTGCAACCATCCCAGAATGCAACAGAGAGTCGGACACGTGCACAGTACGCTGACCCGAACACCGAGACAGTTGGTGCAACAACCGCAATTCCATCACCATTTCCACCATCATCTGCACCACCAGCAGCAGCAGCAGCAGCAGCCGCCACCACCACCACCACCACCTCACCTTTCTCAACCCACCCTGCTCAACTTCCAGCAGACTCCTCTGGAGTCCCACAGGGTTCCGCAGTACAGCTCCTGCACCCTTCCAGCCTCCATCAAGAGCAGAGGAAAGTTCACCAACCTGAGGGACAGTGTGAAAAAGAGCCCCACTAAAAGCACAGCTAAAGTCAGAGCTTCTTCCAGTGCCTTGTGGCTTGCCAATTCTTGGGGCACGTTTTCACTGGAGAAGGTATGTGGGACTGAGTCTTAAGAGTTGAGGGATGGTGAAGCTGAGGTATGAGGATTTGAATTTCAGCTAAGGTTACGTCTGAATTCAGTTATATTGTTTTGATGTTTATGTTGTTGTTTCTCAAGATTTGGTCAGTGTCATTTTGGTTGCCAAGTGATATACAGTAATATAAATCAGCTTTGTGTGACATGTATTAGATTTAATTGACAGACATAAAAATATAAATGTATACACTTCCATTCAAAACTAATTTTTTTGGGGGGGAGGGGGGGTCAATAAGATTTATTTTTTTTTTTTCTTAGATCATAATGTATGTTACAACAGATTTCCCGTTACTTGCTATGCTTTAGAACTTTTCTAATCATCAAAGAATCCTGAAAACAAATCACAAAGATATTAACTGAATATTAACTGTATTTAAATATTTTTAAAGAATTATGTCTTAAGCAACAAATCAGCATGTTTGAACTATTTCACAATATTACTGTATATACATTATACAGTAATACAGTATATACATTATTGACACTCTATCCTCCAATTTGATACTGTTAAGTGCTTTGACACAATCTGTATTTTTAAAAGCGCTATATAAATAAAGGTGACTTGACTTCACTTGACTATTACAGTTATTGCTGTTTTTATCAAATAAATGTAGCCATTGTGAGCATAAGAGACTAATTTAAAAAACAATGTAAAAATATTACTGACACTTACAGAACTTTTGAACAGAGTTGTGTGTGTGTGTGTGTGTTTTAATTGTTTGATCTAGACTGTCAAAATTAAAAAATTTAGGTCCCACTTTATATTAGGTAACTACAATGTACTTACATTTAAATTAATCATTTGATACAGTGTACTTACTGTGTTCATACATGTTTTTACATTGTACTTATATTTTAAAAAACACCTGGATGTTATTACATCTGTAATTAATTTCTGTAATTATATACAGTATAACCTTACTTGTATCCCACTTCAGTCGCAGCAAAAGTGTTTTGCAATACAATATGAACACAATAAGTACACTGTAGTCATTTTTTTATGTAAGTACATAGTAGTTTCGGCCACCTAATACAAAGTGGGTCCAAAATTGAATTTACAGTCCAAAACTATAGTACTTTTTAAGAAGTCAAAATACAAGATGTTTTTGTTGTACTTTTGACTCTACTTTAAGTAGTGAACATGTTTAATATCTTTTATACACTTGAAAATTAATATTGGGATATTGTCATGAGTATAATATTGATACATTTTATACATGATATTTTACAATGGAGACTATTGTGCGGTATTAAAATGAAGAATGTTTGGGGTTGTGATTCATTTGAGACATTGATGGGAGCTTTAGGCTGAACTCCAAACCAGTCTATCTGATCAATGCTAATGATTGATTCTAATTTTAACTCCGAAATCACAGGCCATGACTACTGTACCACTGCCATAATAGCACGCAGTGTATATGGATTCTTATGTAAGTTACACTGGTCAATTTAGGCAGGACAAAACATTGTGGTTGAATTGGTAATGTCCTCTGTGCTGTCACTCAAATGTAGCTCCATAGTACATACCACAGTCTCAAGTCTCTGCCATAACCCTGAGAGTGTGTGTTAGTGAAACAGAAACCCTTTCTAATTAGTAGTTGCAGTGATGTGTCTGTTGTTGACTGAGTGAACTGGACTGTTGTAACTGAATATCCGTCTCCTCTGGCTGTGGTTGGTGCTTGGACAAGCGGCTGTGGATCAGATCGCTTTTGTTTGGGAATGCTGACACAGACGGCCTGTGTAATGGGCCAGTTTCAGTGTTACAGCATGGCAGCACTCACTCTTTCTCCTGTAGAGCTGGAATCTGCTGAACTCCCATAGATATGTGCTTGCGTTAGATCCTCTCCCTCAACAGTGCACAGTCCACATCATGTAGCCATTATTCTCTTACAGTTTAATATCTGAATTAATGATTAGCCATGATTTTGAAATGATTGGCCACAATTTTGAGATCCGTAAGAGTTGCTTAAACTATGGAAATCTTGAGACAAAAGTTTTGAAAGTTCACGAAGGCTAGGTAATGCTATAGTAGCTAACATTAGCTAGGTACATTGCTGGCTAGCTGTTAATGTCAACATAAAAAGGTTTACTATTTATTATCTGTAATGCATTTTCTGTAACTCTTTTCAGAGCTGGCTCACTGGTTTGCTTCAAGGCTTACAATTACCTATCGATTAAGGATTTCTGTAAAGAAAATGAATGGGAAATATTTCTGTCTGGAGACCTGCACATGACATACAGGGGGGAAAACAATATAATGTGGCCTGGAATTAAGAATTTGTTGCTTGTAATTTTGATTGGATTAATATATTAGTTTTAATTTAGTTAAATGGTGACCTAAGAGGGAAAGAATTAATACAACATGGCCACAATTTAACTGAAATGAGGTACAAATTCTTAATTTGTGGCCACAATATGTATTTTGTCATGTGCGGGGCTCCATTTTTCTGAAATCAAAACTGTATAAAAGTGTCACTCTTGTGGTCTGTTTGGTGTAATTGTAACGCTTGTTTGATTGGCATAATTTTTTGTGAAAGGAATTGCAGGATATCTACTTTGGGATATTATTGAGTATTTTTTTTTATTTTTGCAAATAGTAATTAGCCACAGTGCACTTCAGTTTTGCTTAGCAGTTAGTTCAGGTGCAATGTAGTCTGAAGTCTCTCTTTCAGACACACATTTATAACCTGCAGAAATGAAAGAGACAAACTCACTAAACCTTACAGAGCTCTGATTGACATCTTGACAGCTAATGTCCTCATTGTATATCTGTATAGTTGTATGTACGTTTAAACTGTATTTGAACGTCTACAGTCAGTGTCTTAAATGTTAACTGTATGCACCAAGGGTCTGAGAGCAATTGACAATAAAGCAGACTTGACTTTACTAATTTCATATTCAAAAGGAAAAGCTAATCCTTCACAGCCCTGCACAACAGGATGTCGATTTCTGGACAGGAGTTTTATTTTTAGCTCTGTCTAATCTTGAAAAACTGTGGATAACTTAAAGGGATAATTCACTCAAAAATGAAATTTCTGCCATTAATTACTCACCCTCATGTCGTTCCAAACCTGTAAGACCATCATTTATCTTCGGAACACAAACTAAGATATTTTGATGAAATCCGAGAGCTTTCTGACCCTCCATAGACAGCAAGGGAACTACCATGTTCAAGGCTCAGAAAGGTAGTAAGGACATAGTTAAAATAGTCCATGTGACATCAGTGGTTCAGTCGTAATGTTATGAAGCTATGAGAATACTTTTTGTGCGCTAAGAAAACAACAAAAATAAATCAACTTCCTAAAATCAACAATTTCTTCTACCTTTCTGGGCCTTGAATGTGGTAGTTGTAGTGCTGTCTATGGGTCAGAAAAGCTCTGAGTTCATCAAAAATATCTGCATTTGTGTTCTGAAGATAAACGAACATCTTACGGGTTTGGAACAACATGACGGTAATTAATTAATGACAGAATTTTCATTTTTGGGTGAACTATCCCTTCAAGTCTAAAGGAAGGTTTGTCCTTCAAGTGAGTCACAAAATAGCACACATTCTGACATTTACATTGATGGAGATTCTATGTCACAATTTACACTTTTTAACACTACATTTCTAAAACTGCTGAATATAATATTTTTTTATTTTGTTTCACCCCAAAATTAAAATTTTGTCATCATTTATTCACTGTGCTTTTGTGTTTCACTGAGAAAAGAAAAGAAAAAAAAAGCGGGTTTTGTAGCAATATTAGAGTGAGTAAATAATGACAGAATAATCATTTTTAATTAAACTTTTTTTTTTTTAAAGCTTAAAGGTCTTGTCTTTTTTTCACCCCTTACATAACCATTTACACTTTTAGTCTTTTAATAATAAAAAGGAATTACAGAGTCTAGTCTTAATTTCTGGACCAATCCAGTGATATGATTATTTTGTGTGTTATTCTGTTTTCATTACCTCATCTTCTGTTATTCCCTCCCTCTCTGTTCATTATACTGTTCAATATCTGATTAAATTAGGAGAAATCGTGAAAAATCATTACTGCTGTGTGTCATCTGCTCTGACCTTTGACCTCCACTGTCATTGTTTAGCAGGCAGATGTCATTCCTCCCTCTGCTCCCATAATCCCTGTGATCCCTATCTCACCCATCCCAGCCGAGACCACTGCCATTCCTGCACCCACGTCACAGGTCTTTTTTTTATCTCATGTTTTCACTCCACCCACCTCAGCGATGGTCCTCTTGACTTAGAGAGATTACAGAGAGAATGCCACGTTATATCGCTGATGCGCACTTGCACCTCAAAAGCAATTGTGCAAGTGAAGCGTGTGATACATGTTTTCAGAAGGATTAGGTCTGTGCTGGTTTGTTATGCCACTGTATTGCATATTCTGCAGTATGTTATGCTGTGTATGGACACAGGCTGTGCTGTTAATCTCTTGCAAATGCCAGAGTAATACTGTATCAGCATGCCAAGAGTAAGTGATGCTTTTTTATCTGATCTATTTCTTGTTTTTTGTTTTGTTTTGTTTTATAGTTAACTGTTTGTTTCATTCTCAGTTGGTTAGGGAAAAGAAGGAAGGTGCACAGTTATGGGTCTTGATTCATTTCAGCTCAAGTATTAATGAATGTTTCCTTTGCAGGCAAGCCCCGCACCGGTGGTGGTGAACACAGAAAGCCTTGACACCTCGCCCTATGTAAGTTCATATGTAAGTGATGTATTGCATTTAGCGAAGTGGTAGATTATTGCAGAATGCTGTTCAGTTATATATAATATACAGTTTTCATAAGAAATGAATACTTTTCAGCGTTTTTTTCACCAATAATGCATTAAATTGATTGAAAGTGACAGTAAACATTTATATTGTCACAAAACATTTAACATTGTTACAAAAGATTTCCATTTCAAATAAATGCTGTTTAATTAATGCATCAAATTAGCATGTTAGAATTTATTTCTGAAGGATCATTTCTCTATAAAACCTAAAATAATGGCTCCTGGAAATTCATCTTCTCCCACACAGAAATACAGTAGATTTTAAAATGTATTAAAAAAGAAAACAGTTTTTCAATGTAGTAATATTTCTGCTTTTACTGTATTTTTGATCAAATAAATCCTGCAAACTGTATCCATATATATATCCATATACATATATCCATATCCATATGTCCAAATATATATATTTGACTACTAATTTCCATGAGAACAAATCTTAATGTTTAAGCATATAATGATATTCTATGGAATTGTGTGCTTCTAATTTTATAGCAACAGTTTGGACAGGACCCTTTTCTAGTCTAACATGACAGTGCCTCTGTGTATAAGGCAAGGTTCAAAAAGAAATGATTGATTCAGTCAGTGTGGAAGAACTTGACTGGTCTGCAGAAAGCAAAGTCCTAATCCCAGCTGAACACTTCTGGTGTAACTTTATATGCAGACCTTGAGCCAAAAACTCATCACCAAACACCAATGACTTGTATATCCACTATATGGACAAAAGTATTGGGACACCCGCTTCTTTAGAACAGAAGAAGGCACTAACAAAACTGTGGCAACAAAGATGGAAGCATAATTCACGTATTTAAAAAAACTTATTTCCATCTCTGTTGCAACAGTTTTGGACGTGTCTAAAATGACAGTACCCTTATGTACAAGTCATTGGTGTTTGGTGATGAGTTTTTGGCTCAAGGTCTGCATTTAAAGTCACACCAGAGGTGTTCAGCTGGTGTTCTGTTTACAATTAAATTAATTTTCCAGCTTTTAGGAGACTTTGTCTTGTGTTTTGAAGGTCCTCCACAGTTTGTGTGATTTTTAGATGTTATGGAGTTTCTTTGTTCTAGCTTGGGGATTTAACCGTGGATGACATTTATCAGGATCCCATGGCACTTCTTCAGCCCCATTCTTCTCTCAATCTCAGCAGTGTCTCATAATGCTATACATCCAGTGCAAGAAAGCCTGCTGAGCTGACTTCTGTCATCCTTCATCAAAGACTCAATCTGAAGACTAGAGTTAACTGAATGAGAGGGAACTATGGTCTATAAAGAAATGACCATGAGGAACTCTTGACTGACCTCATTAAATACTCCACATAATCAATGCTGGAGATCGACTCTTTTGCCATGTCGTTTAAAGGGGTGGTTGACTGTTTTTTTTTTTTCTAGGCTTGATTGTGTTTATGGGGTGCAGTCAAACATGTTCATGCTTAGTTTTTTTAAAAACGCGTAATTTTTCACATAATTTACCTTTATTCCACACCTCTCTGTCCCTTCTCTGATAAACGCCCAGATTATTTCCTGGTTTTATGAAGCCCCTCGTATGTAATGTGCTCTGATTGGTTAGCTGGTCCAGTGTGGATGTGCACAGCGGCATGTGCTCCAGTTGTATTGTAAACTATGGCGTTGTCTATATTGCTTATCGGTTTGAGCCCGAATGAGACGCAGAGAATAGTAGTGAAGAAGATCGTGCAGAACCTGTGGAAGCATGGCTTTTAATAGTATGTTTTTTTTTGTTTGTTGTTGGTTCATACTTTTAGATATGCTGTTATTTGTAAGTGCTACTGCTTCTGTCAGCTTTTAATATACGGTTTGATCCTAATTAAAGCCTTAATACAGCACGGCATAGCTATGTGGAAATAAGTGTATATTTGGAACAGTTTGTTGGAGCTGATCTGATGATAATAAAAGAGAGAGAGAGATGCAGAGCAGGGTGACACGAGGAACAGTATTAAGAACCGCTGCTTTAAAACATGTGATTTTGAAATTTGTGAATCCATTAGAATCGTTAGAAGGCAGAATCGTGATTCATATATGAATAGATTTTTATATGCACCCCTAGTTTTCTCTTCCTCTTCTTTAAAGCAGCGCAGCGTGGCCCCGCCCCCTTTGCTGCGTGTTCCCCGTGGCGGGGTTTATCTGGGTCTGTGACCTATCGGACCCGGGAAGTAACTCGTAGTCCCTTACCAGTCATTTTTGTAGGCATTAAACTGCCAGAATTTTAAAAGACCATATCTCTGTTTGCATTGAACTGTCAGCGTCGTAACTTTGCAGATATTGTTTATGCTTAAACAGCAACATTGCACACTAACGTTAAAAAAGTGAAATCGCTATTAACCACCCCTTTAACGTGGGACATTTCTAAGGCCATTGGTCTGTGATTTTTATGTGTAGGAGGAGTTTTAGTTGGAGTAAACTTTTTGAGGTAAAAAAAAGTTGGAATTTGAAGAGTAATTATTACAATTTTGGTAAATTTGTTCTGTTTATAGTAAATTTTGATGTAATCTAATAATAATAATAATAATAATATAGAAGACCTGAAGCTCAGGATTTTTCTGCATTGTATTACCCAGGGATCAAGCATTTTTGATATTGAACCTGCCAGCAGTTCAGTGGATTTATAGTGATCTGACGTGTGGTATGCAAAATCAAAATTTTGTATTTTTTTTTTTCTGTTAATAAACAAATGCTTTTAGAATATAGTTTTCATTTTGTAAATGTAGAGTATAAAGGGCAATGTTGATGTTGAACAGCTTATGCATGTACTGTTCTGCAAACATAGACTGTAGTAGTAGTCTGATATTGATCGTGTAAATGCCTGTATTGGCTCTGATCCCTGGCTGGTTGTTTGTAGCCATACATGCAGTTTGTGAGTAGCAGCATGCAGTTTAGCAGTGCTGAAAGCCTGTAAATGCCTCCCCATAAAACAAGAGAAAAGGTTATTGTCAATTGTTATTAATTTCAGAATTGTGAATATACTGTATGTAGTTATGCCAGAATCAAAAGGCCTTTTTGGATATTCTTTGAAAAATTATTCAGAAGCATTGAAGTAATAGCATGAATGTTATTGTAGTGTCACGCTGAGAGCTGGTGGCATGATTAGAGTATAATGCCGTATTGGGCCGTGTCAGTATTGACGTATATCTCTCACCCCATTTAAACCCCACCCTAACACCACTGATGTCACAGACAGATGTTTTCAGCTGCAGTTACAGAAAGAGTAAGAGCAAAATGTTTAGAGCGTTTAGTATTTAAGGTCTTTAAATGTCATTTAGAAGCTTAAAGCAGAGCCTCCAGAACCTTTTTGATTAAAAGCTGATGCATTGATGCTTATTTTTGGTGTCATCGTGTAGCCCTGTTTTCATTCATTTTGGTTTTAAACTGTCCAGACTTATTTAAATGAAACCTCAATTTGAACTCATCCAGAGTGTTGTTTGCTCCATGTAAACACTCCTTTCTGGTATCCTTGCCTGTATCATGTGAAAGTTACCAAGGTTTACTGGGTATTACGTGGTCATGACTTTGAAGTTGAAAGATTGGATCTAGTTTTACACACACAAGGCCAGTAAGCAATTCTATCACATTAGTTTCTTGCCAACCTGTATAATGTTTAAGTTACAGTTACTTTGAAAACAGTGTGTTTTAGAGTTTATCGCCTGGTGTACTTTCATTGTAAGTGACATTTATTGAGGGACAAGTCTGAATTATTTACTGTGGTAATCAACATTCTGCCGCAAATGCAGTTGATACAGCTTAACTTGTGTTGAACCCAGAATGTTGGAAACGAGTGGACTGCATTGCATGTTTAGCTGACAGCTAGCGTCTGTGTTCTTCGTAGATTTGGTTGCTGTGGCCTCTTTGGCTGAAATACACAGTAACTGGCAAGAGATATAGTGCTGCCTGAGTTTTGTAGTGCCAAGAATTACTGTAGAATCAGGAGAGGTGAAATGTAAGAGTGGAAAGCAAAAACACTCAGACTTTTTCAAATAGTTCATTCTTGCATAATTAGAGCACGTTTTAGCACATTTTTAATTATATAAGACTATTTTTGCCCATAATCGGTCCCAGATGGGAGTCTAACGATGAAATTTACACTGATTTTTAAAGAAAATCTGAGGAATTCTGCTGAGTGGATTTAGATAAGTGTATTAAATGGAACTTTGAGTACTAGTTATGGAACGGAGACTAATACTACTTGGATGTTGAAGACATAACCAGTGAGACACATTATTAATTGAATGCTCCTGCTACCCTTAACATACAGGAATTGTTCATTCTGATCTGTATTTGTCTTATTGCTGTTGTATTGTTGTTTGCTTTGGTATAATGTGGGTTTATAATAGTAGTATATCTATAATAGCAATCTGTTACAGTATATTAGTACATTTGTGCATTTCAAAAATGAATTATTAGGAATATAAATCTATCACAAAATTTCTCTTTGATTTTGATTCCTGAACAGTTGCTTTAACTATCTTGTCAGTGCTTCTTATGAAAAAAAATGCAATGGTGCGACTGATGAGATAATCATTCAATAAAAAATTATTTAAAACAATTTCTTTAACAGATTTGTCACACAGTCCTTGTAGAAACTGTTATCAATCCTATAATTGGCCATCATTTTTGATGGGGAAAAAACAAAAACAGAACCGAATACAGAGAGTAAAATCAAATAATTGCTAACACTCCTGAATTACACAAACTTGCAGAACTAATCAAGTTTTTTGGGTGATGGTAATAGAGGAGGTCATTTATTTATATCTGTATATTTTAACATTGTATATTGACACAATTCGTTTTGTTAAAACTTTCAGGTGAATGGAACAGAAGCTGATTATGAATATGAAGAAATTACACTTGAACGGGTAAGATTGCTCTGACAATGACAAAAATGACAGGTTCTTACAGTGTCAGTAAGATTACCATATATTACACCATGTATAAAAGTATATATGTCATAATATTTTTGAGTGTCTGAATAAAACTGTATCATAAATTGTACAGTGAAAAGAGATGTTAATTGGTCATGCTCAAAGTTTGAAACAGTCACTGTCAGAAAGAGAATATTAAAGAGAAAAAAAGCTTGAACTACATTGTTAGGACAATACATACTTATTACATTTGATTAATAGTAATTTCTACATGGAATTTTTAACATTTAAAGTTGTATATGTTAACATATTTGATGCATTTTTGTGCTATTTATAATACAATGTTTACAAATAAACATTGCTGTAAAAGTTATTTCATGACACCGAACACATTAATAACTACTAATGCAAACCATATAGGCCCTTATTAGGAAAATTGTTGTGAGTGCTGAACTGAATATACATATTTGAATCAAATGTTTTACAGATCAACTGCTTGTAACATTCACATACACATTTCTCCTTTGATTTGTTTTGGACTTAATAATGTCTTTTTTGTCATTTTTGTTAGTTGACATTTTCTCTTTTTTGTTCTGACTTGTTTGTTTTTTTCACCTTTAGGGGAACTCAGGCCTGGGTTTCAGTATTGCAGGCGGTACCGATAACCCCCACATCGGCGAGGACCCAAGCATCTTTATCACAAAGATCATCCCAGGAGGAGCTGCCGCACAGGATGGCAGGCTCCGGTCAGAGAATTTGTTATTAGGCCTGTTTCACATCACCCTTGTAAATAGCACATATTTATTTCTGAGCCCAGGTTACAAGTTAACAGCATAAGCAGCACAGTTTTGTGTGGATGAAGTAGCAGAAGTGTAGTAGTTGGTAGTTTTGACTGCTGAACCTATTTTTCCCACATGTAGAGCACTGTGTTCAGCAGAAAACATGTTGAAAATGCACTGTAAATTTATCAACAGAATCTTTTGTAATCTGCTAAGAACACAGGACGCTAGCATACAGGACCACATTCCCTCGGGCAATGTCAGAGCGTGGTACAAGGTTCACACTCCACGGTTCTCACACCCAAAAACTTCTGCATTTACAAAATGGTTTTGCTTGTAAATGCAATATGGGCATCATTTATAAAGCAACAAAATAATAGTGCACATCTCATGTAGTGATTGGAAGAAAATATATTACTGTTTGGGGTCAGTAAGATTTTTAAAAATGTTTTTGAAAGAGGCTGCGTTTATTTGATCAAAAATACAGTAAAACAGTCATTTTTGTAAAATATTATAAACATTACTTTTTTGTAACATTTCTGTCACTTGTTGCTACTGTCACTTTAAAAGAATTCCAGATGTCGTTGCTGAATAAAAGTGTTATTTCTAAAAAAAAAAAAAATAACCAAAACTACTGTTCAAGTTTAATGTAGCAGTATGGTGCACAGTTTTTTTTATAAATAAATCTGACTTAATCCTGATGATTAAGCAGTTTAAAGTCTTCCCTAACTGAGGTTTGGATTTACTGTGAATTAATTAGCATGTGGACAGTAAATATGATTCCCCTCCTCATGTAAATTGAATTTCTTCCTCATGTTACATACTGAAAAAGTAGTTGTCAGTGACTCACTCCCGATAATAGTATATTTTATAGCCGTTATTATAGAAAATCCTCAGTGTAGTAACCAGAAATCCCATTATTTTCTGTATAGAACTATAGCTCTTATGCAGTGTGAAAACACAATGCAACTTTTATGTTGCGGTTGCACTGCTGCTTCCCTTACATGTAGCTTGGTTTACAATGATAGCTGATTTGTTTATACACCAATTTAGAGTTTTGATTGATTGTACTCCAAAGAACACTTTATCATTGTTATTTATGTCTTTTATTTTGGACTGTTTAGTCAGTGTTCTCTCTCTTTCTCTCTGTACAGAGTTAATGACTGTATACTGCGGGTAAATGATGTAGATGTGAGAGACGTAACTCACAGCAATGCTGTGGAGGCACTGAAGGAGGCAGGCTGCATTGTCAGACTGTACGTCAGAAGAAGAAAAGCTGTCACAGAAAAAATAATGGATGTAAAGCTGGTAAAAGGTCCTAAAGGTAAAGCCATCTCTCATCTAAAGATTACAAAATAAAAGCATGCTATGTCATGATGTTTAATCATCATAATTCATGTTAGGAAATGGTTTAGCAAATGGTTTACTCTGACCTCTGTTGACAGGTCTAGGTTTCAGTATAGCCGGAGGAGTTGGAAACCAACATGTTCCTGGGGACAACAGTATTTATATCACCAAAATCATTGAGGGTGGAGCAGCCCACAAAGATGGACGGCTACAGACTGGAGATAAACTTATGGCTGTAAGTAAAACGTTAACTTTTCTATTATCTATACATTTACTAAATAACATTAGAAGCATTTTACATTGGAAATTGAGGAAATTCAATTTATAAGAGCACTTTGTTTAACGAGATGAGATGTAACAACCTATTTATTTAGAGCTAGTGCAGTATTGCTAACTTTTATTGCTAAATATTCCTCTACAATTTTTTTTTAAGCTGCCACTTTCAACCTGTAGTGGAACTGGCAGAATGCAACTATACAATCGTTCGTGTTTAAAGGAATAGTTCACCCAAAAATTAAAGGAGCACTCCACTTTTTTTTGGAAATAGGCTCATTTTACAACTCCCCAAGAGTTAAACAGTTGAGTTTTACAGTTTTTGAATCCATTCAGCTGATCTCTGTGTCTGGCGGTAGCACTTTTAGCTTAGTTTAGCATAGATCATTGAATCGGATTAGACCATTAGCATCTCGCTCAAATGACTAGAGTTTCCATAATTTTCCTATTTAAAGCTTGAGTCTTCTGTAGTTACATCATGCACTAAGACCGACGAAAAATTAAAAGTTGCGATTTTCTAGGCTGATATGGCTAGGAACTATACTCTCGTTCCGGCGTAATAATCAAGGAAATTTGCTGCCATACCATGGGTGCAGCAGGCGCAGTGATATTACGCAGCGCCTTAAAGAAGTCCCCAGCTATATCATAACTAGTTACCTAGATGGGGACTACCTTCAGGCGCTGCGTAATATCACTGCGCCTGCTGCTTGATTTCCTTGATTATTACGCCAGAATGAGAGTATAGTTCCTAGCCATATCAGCCTAGAAAATCTCAACTTTTCATTTTCCGTCGGTCTTCATTAACTGTTTGGAAACAAAGCATAAATGTGGATTTCTTATCCTGTTGCACCCTCTATAGGACCAGCAACTAGTCGACGTCAAGCTAAAAGCGTCATGGCATAGCCATGTAGCCACTAGTCGGTGCAACCCCTAGTAAAGACAAAATTGCTCTGTTGCCTGTGGAGTCAAGACATTTGCAAATATGATTAAAAGATGAATATGAGACGACAACGACAGAATATCACATCTTATTATTAGACGTTTCAACACATACCAAATGTATACCAAAAGTTTTACCAAATAAAAAGAACAGCAGTTTTAGAGTTCATCCCACTCATTGATGTGAGCATAAGTATTGGGACAGGTGAACATAAGGCAGATATAAAAGATTAAAAGCTATTATTTAGTTGTAGATCCCTTGCACACAATCACAGCAGTGAGTCTGTGACCCATAGATATCACCAGACTCTTGGTCTCATCCTTTGAAATACTTTTCCCAGCCTTTAATGCAGCCAATCCCAATTCTTGTTTGTTTTGGGGAGTTTCTACCTTTACTCTCCTCTCCAGCTGGTGAAATTCATATTCAATCAGATTTAAATCTGGGGATTGACTTGGGCAATCTAAGACTTTCCATTTCTTTGTCCTTATAAATTCCTTGACTGAACTGGCAGGGTGTTTTGGGTCATTGTCCTGATGCAATATGAAGCACTTCCCAATGAATCTGGTGGCATTTTCTTGAATATTGGTAGGCAAGATGGTTTTGTATCCTTCCAAATTCATTCTGCTACTGTCATCATACATTAAGTCATCAGTAAAGTTGATAGGGCCTGTTCCAGAGACAGCCATGCATGCCCATGCCATGACACCACCTCCACCATGCTTTACAGATGAGGCTGTATGTTTGGGATCATTTGCAGTTCCCTTTTTTCCTCCACAGTTTTGCTTTCCCATCACTTAGATAAAGGTTCACCTTTGCCTCATCGGTCCATAAACAGTTCCAAAACTCTTCTGGCTCACCTTTTTTGCAAACTGTAATCTTGCCTTTCTGTTTTTGGTGCTGGTCAGAGGTTTGCATCTTGCTGTGTTGCATCTGTAATTCTGTGTCAAAAGCCCTATTCGGACGGGACTAGTTTTACAGGGGGTCGTTAGAGAAATTTGTGTTTCACAGACGTACTTGGTGATATTTTTTTTTTATTATTATTATTTTTTTTTATTTTTTTTTTTTTTACATTTTTCCTTGTGTGTTTTGGCCAACGTGAATTACAGTAGACACTCTTACTATATATTTACTATAATATTTAGAATGATTTCTGAAATATTCTTTGATACTGAAGACTGGAGTAATGATGATGAAAATTCAGTTTTGATCACAGAAATAAATTATATTTTAAAGTATAATAAAATAGAAAACTGTTATTTTAAATTGCCATAATATTTCACAAAATAATTTTTATCTGTATTTTTGATCAAATAGATACAGCCTTGATGAGCAGAAGAAACTTCTTTAAAAAACATAAAAAATCTTACTGATCCCAAACTTTTGAGCGGCAGTGATCTTTTTTTTTTTTAAACAATTACTTTTATACTTTTGAGCAAGGATGCATTAAATTGATCAAAATTACAGTAAAATGTTGTTACAAAAAATAATTCAAATAAATGCTTTTCTTTTGGACATATTCTTTTAAAAAGTCCTTAAAAAAAGTATCACCATTTCCACAAAAATAAGCAGCACAACTGTTTTGAAAGGAGTGCTATTATAACCAAATCAGCATATAAGAATGGTTTCTTAAGAATCATGTGACACTAAAGTGTGGAGTAATTTGCCATTACAAGAATAAATTAGGTACTTAATTAAGTTTACTGTATTTTTGATCAAATAAATACAGCTTCTCAAAAACATTAAAGCATCTAACGCACCCCAAACTTTCATTTTGTGTGTTTCATCTGAAAGATTAATCTAATCATGTGCTCGGTTACAGGTGAATGCTGTTTGCCTTGAAGAGGTCACTCATGAAGATGCCGTGGCTGCCTTGAAAAACACCCCTGATGTCGTCTATTTAAAAGTGGCGAAACCCACTAGTGTCTTTATGAATGATAGTTACGTTCCTCCTGATGTCACCAGCTGTAAGTAAGCTTTTCCTTACTTCCTCATACTGTATTCTTTTTTTTAATTAAAAGAAAAAGTCTTTTACTTACTTAGAAAATAACAGTATGGCGGCATCATCAATATGGTCAGAGAATGAACCGACTTGCCATAAAGGCACTTTGACTCAGTTCTGAGGTCCCATGCGCACTTATGGCTTAAATCCCACCTCAAAGCCGCTAGACACAGCACTTTCTACTGATGGGGCAGCAACTCGTGAGGACAGCCACTAAAATTGACTGTGCAAAGTGCTGAGTGATGACAGTCGATAATGTAGCACCTTGGTGATGTTCCAGAGGCAGGCCAGATCCCCCAGCATTAGATTCTGAGAAAGGAAGCTGTCATTAGGGCTTAAAGGCATGAAGGACAAAAGCACATTTAATCATGAAGTGCATCACGTGGCCAGCTCCCCCATCCGGCAAATCCAGCATCAGTATATGAAGAAAAGAGTGCATCTGTGTTGCAGAGGGAGTTTTAAAGCCATGTAAGGATATCTGCACATGCAGACAACAATGTCTCGGTCATGTGTGTGTGCGTAATGTGATTTTTCTCAGAAGGCGTAAACGGAACAATTTCATCAGTGGTGCCATTTCATTATATCTGTCAGCCAGTCAGGCACTGCGTAGGGATTTGACACGTGAAGGACCGTTTGATGAGAATTAAATAAATGGGTTGTCGATGTCTGCAGTTAGTAATTGCCCAGTGCGTACCCTTGACTTTATTACACTTTACATCTGACACAGTCAAATAAGGACACATCTTTTATAACAGTGACATCTATTACAGAGCCTTAAAAGGATTTTGCTCACACAAAATGAAAAATTTGCCATTATTTACAGATGCTAATATTGGTTCATTTAGATGTATGCACTTGGTAAATGCTTCTTTGCAATCTAATTGCATTTGATCGCTTCATGCATTCCATGGAAATCAAACTTATGTCCTTGCTAGCTGTATCTCTGGTGTTTGAGCTACATTGGGTAACACTTTATTTTAAGGTGTCGTTGTTACACGTTACATGTACTTACTATTATAATAACAATAAATGGTGCACAATTACATCCAAATAACCCTAAACCAAACCCTTATCCTAATCTGAACCATATAGTAAGTGCATGTAGTTAATTAATATTACTCAGTACTTAAATTTATAATTACACTGTAACAAGGATACCTTAAAATAAAGTGTAACCCTACATTGTGCTTATGTTGTGATTTCGGTCACACTTTATTTTAATGTTTCCTTTTTGCAGCGTAATTGCTCATGTAAGTAAAAAGTGAAATGAATTAACGACATGTATTTACTTTATTAGGGTTTGGTTTAGTGTTAGTTGATTTTAACTGTGAATAATTTACTACAGAATTTATTTAATTATTATAGTAAATACATGTAAAGTGTGACAAGGACACATTAAAATAGAAAGTGTTACCATTATATTTTAACACTGCGAGGGACTTTTGAAGAAAGTTTGTCTTTTATAAGATTTTGAATATAGCGCACAGGTCATATGGACTGTGTTTATGGAATATTTATGGGTTCTTTTGGTCCTTTTTGGAGCTTGATGTGAAAACTTAATTCCTTTATTCAGCAAAGATGCTTTAAATTAATCAAAAGTGACTAAAGAACATTTTGGCTTATATTGTTGCAAAAGATTTATTTTTCAAATCAATGCTGTTCTTTCAAACTTTCTATTCATCAAAGAATCCTGAAAAAGATGGATTAAAAACATTAAGCAGCTCAACTGTTTTTAATATTGATAATAATAAGAAATGTTACTTGAGCTCTAAATCAGCATATTTGAATGATTTAAAGTAAAAATTTTGCATTATCATCCCAGGAATAAATTGCATTTTAAAATATATTAAAAATAGAAAACACTTGTTGTGAATCGTAATAATATTTCACAATAGTACCTCCTCTTTTGTAAGTCGCTTCGGATAAAAGTGTCTGCTAAGTGCATTAATGTAAATGTAATTTTTGATCAAATAAATGCAACCTTTGTGAGCATAAAAAGACTTCCAACAACAACAAAAAAAAACTTACCCCAAACTTTTGAACAGCAGTGTTCAGTATACAAGAGAGGTGATGTACAAGTATAGAAGATTGTGTGCAAAGAGGGAGTAATCAATTATGATTTAACTTTTACACAGCAAGGTTTTTTTTTTCTTCAGCAGTTTTAGTATTTGGCTTGTCTGTACATGTAATTCTTCACATTATTACATATGAGTTGTGTGATTCTGACTATGAACATTGTCAAATGAGTTTTTATCATTACGCCAATAACATCATATCTTTTGTGTTTTATTTTTTCAGCCTATTCCCAGCACATGGAGAACCATATCAGCACCCAAAGCTATCTGAGTCAGCCATTAACCCCCGCCACCCCATCTCGGTACTCTCCTGTCTCAAAAGGCATGCTGGGAGATGATGAGATCACAAGGTGAGCCTTTGCCCTCCCCATTTCTTTGTCTTCATGATCATGATATCCTTTTGCCATAATTTTACATTTGATGGCATTTGGTTCAGAGGTCGTCTGTGCAGTTCCTATCGTTCATTAAGATTCCTTGACCTTGCGAAGTGAAATGGTCATTTGTTTCAAATGAAAGTTGATACAGATCATGACTTGCTTTTAAAATTATGCAGTCATATTCTTTGACCTTGCTCATTCTCATTACCTTTGCTCTCATCACATATTCGAGGGCTGTTTTTAGTTTTCCTACACGTCTTTTCTCTGTATCATCCTCCTGAATTTTGGAAGATAATGGTATATAAGTGTCATTACATGTAGCTTGGTGTGAAGACAGCTCTATAATTTTGAATAGATATGAGGTTCAAAGAGAATAGCATTTCTCTTCACATAAGATAAGCTGCCCAAGGTTAATGGAATTTTTAGTACATACTTTATATCTGCATAATGGTTCTGGCTTTTTATACTACAAAACAGATTATATAGAACACTCATGCACAACTCCTCACATTAGTCTTGGGTGTTGTTAGTAGTTTGTCTGGCCTCATTCTGCTGTTACTGCCCTTATGAAAGGCATATCAAGTTTTTTGGGGTTATTCCCTTTTTTCCCTGTTACTGAGGTTCAAGAATTATTTTGTTATGGCTAGCCCTGTGAGGAATATTGCACACAACAATGACTTGAACTCAAATGAATATAAAAACGTGATCAAACTTGCAAGTTGTAATTTGGCTGGCTGCTACATGTTCCTTAAACTGTCAGTCTAGCATAACAGAATTCAAAATTCAATTAATTTAAATTACATTACTGTACATTGTACATTACTGGTCAAGCGTTTGGGGTCTGTTATTGGGTTAAAAATACAGAATAAAAAATGTATTGTGAAATATGATTGCAATGTAAAATTACTATTTTCATCATTTATAATATATTTGAAAGGTTTACTTATTCTTGTAATGGCAAAACCTTTCTCATATTTTATGAATTTACAGTTCTATAAATCACATTTTTTAAATAAAGCTACCTCATACATCCAGATGGTGGGAACCCTGGTTCTTCAAAGAAAAATAAAAAAAGATAATATCTTGATTTGTAATAGTTTTAACTTAATTTAAACTTGATTTTTTATCATATTTTGAGGCCCTTTTGGAAGTTTGCTGAGGCTCCCTGGTTGAGGACCTGGTTCACAAGGACACATTTATTAGGGACATATGACAGGTCACTCAGCATTTGTTGGGACAGTTTTAAATGTCCTCCGGAGAGCTGTTGAAGATATTGGCTCATTAAGATGTAGCATCTGTGATTTGTCCTGTTGACTATTCACCTTCTCGCCTACCTGATTTGTTTACTCATTTCGCAAGAGCTGTCCATCAGTAGAGAGCAGTATTATGAGAGCTGGCTTGCAAATGATATTGGCCAGACCGCCATATTTTGTCTAGTAGAGAAAAGTTGACTCGTAACAAGGACACGCACGGACATACTGACTGGTGTGCTTTACCATATTTAATCCTCTTTAATCGGGGGGATTTGTTTCCTATCGGAAGAATTCACCAAATACGTCAAATTGATGTTAAAATCAAACAGCCTCTTACGTCGTAAGCTAGCGTCATGATATGACCAACCAATCTGTGAAGTCAATTTTGGCAAATCTGATAAGCCTTGAATTAAGACTTAATTCTACAGGACGGGTCGAAAAAAACCCCAGTTTTATAACTGAAATTTATGTGAATATTCTGATGTCATGATGTTCTGCTAAACCTTTGTTCTTAAAGTATGTTAAGGGTTAAACGACCTGTTTGTAGCCATGTTGAGTGAGGGTTTGTTTTGAAAACACTGAAATGCTACAGAGCCAGTAACTTGACGCTCTGCTGCCATCTACAGACATTCAGATGTTCTCACACATGAAAAATGTGATGCAGCTTTACAAACGGCAATGTACCTCTCTGTAGTTCATATTTTGTTCACTAGAGGGAGATGCAGTCAAATCTTTTCCTGAGATGTTTACTAGAGGAAGATGTAGTTTGTTTGTTTTTCTGAGATGGCAAATAAATAATGTAAGGACATATTGGTTTAATTTTTAATTGAATTTTGAATCAAGTTATAAAAAATAAGTTAACGTAAAATTAATTTTTAAATCTGCATTTAAAAATATTTCTGTTTTTATTTCACTTTTAGTTTTAGTAATTTGAATTCATACTTTAAACTTATTTAAAATTTTGTAGCCAATGGAACATTTTTCTTATAAATTTCTTATAATAAATGTTATTATGTTTAGCTTTTTTAAATCATATTTGTATTTTATTTCTTTTTTTTTTTTTTTCCAATAATCGAAAGCAGTTTTGAATGGTTTTAGTTTGGTGTGTGTGTGTGTGTGTGTGTGTGTCAAAATAAAGTTTTTGTAAGCATACTTTCCTGACCTGTTCACTCGTATCAACTAATAAATTCTGGTTTTGGTTTTTAGGGAGCCTAGGAAAATAGTCCTACATCGTGGCACCACGGGACTAGGCTTCAACATTGTAGGAGGAGAGGATGGAGAGGGAATCTTCATCTCATTCATATTAGCAGGAGGGCCTGCAGACCTCTGTGGAGAATTAAGGAAAGGAGACCGTATCATCTCTGTAAGATATTTCAGTACATTTCAGAATGTCTTTGTATGTCTTTTTAATTACAACAGCATTTAAATCTGCATACATTTTAAATGAATTTTTCCAGGTTTATAGTTGATTTTACATTCTGAATTTTTCAGACTGTTGGATCCCACTGGCTGCGATTTGCATCAGTGCTTATTTATATATTGTATGTGTGCTGTAGGTAAATGGGGTGGACCTCCGCAGTGCAACGCACGAACAGGCAGCTGCAGCACTGAAGAATGCTGGACAGACTGTCACCATCGTGGCTCAGTACAGACCTGAAGGTGGGTAGGACAGTTCCTCTCACAATATTTCAAAAAGACCAGGATGTTTCAATGTTAACAACAATAATAATAAAAAAAAAACATTCTTATGGCATGAGTCTATTTAGAACTGGATTATTTGGCCTTTCCTTTGTAACATGACCGCTTCAGTCCTTATTTTCAGATTATTATATAAGGGTCTGTCATGTTTCATTCTGATACCACTAAATGTAGCCTACACTTGATTCAAGCCTAAACCTCATAAACTTACCTTTTATACTAATGAATTTCCACACTTTTCTTCAAATTTGTTTCCCCGCAGCTTTTTTTATTAGAGAGAATCTCTTTTAAGATACAAACTCTAGCTTTTAGCTGAAAAATGTGATTAGATGCAGTATAGCCTGAAAACTACAAATGCTTATTTGTTTATAGCTGGGCATGTCAGAAAACCGTTACATGGGTGGTGGACTGTGATAATGGGAAGAATCTCAGTTGCAATGACTGTGGATTTAATAGAAAACCTGTCATTTGTGTTTAACAGCCTATAGTGTATTTAAAGTCAACATGAAATGCCATTCGCAACCCATTTTTCTTCCATATTCTGATATTCCAACAGGACATTGGGCAAGAAAAAATGTTAGGTGGGACTTATTTATTTCACAAATTACAGCATGCACAGTAATATTGTGAAATAATACTTTTTCTGCAATGCCAAATGTGAATTTTTTTAACAGCCTCTAATCTTCAGTTTCACATGATGGAAACTTTAGAAATAATTCTGATATGCTGATTTTGTGCTCAAAAACATTTCTTCGTCTTCTTCTTATTATTATTACAGTTCTGATTAAACGGTTGTGCTGCTTAATTAATTTTTTTTCTGGAAACTGGAATTTTTAAAATAGAAATTAATTAGCATTTATTTGAAATAAAATCTTTTGTACTGTTACAAATAAATGTCTTAACTTTCCATTTTGATCAATTGAATGCATCTCGGCTGAATAAAAGTGTCAATTTCTTTAAAAAACGAAATCTTACTGACCCCAAAGTTTTGAAATAAGGATAATGATTTCATGTACATGTAAGTGATAATGTTCACAGTCTCGCTGTATGGTGTTGTGGTCGTGACTCATAGCGGCTTCTTCACCCTGAGGAGTTGAGTCCAGCCTGGCCGTTCTTTCCTTCGGCTCGGCAGGCCTGGCTGCAGTGTCTATTAAAATACCAATGGGGTAGTGATGACCCTCAGCGTTTTGGCTGGCGATGGTCTGAGAGGGTCTAAATTAAGCTTCTGAACAGGTCTGTGTGTGTGTATGTGTGATCCAAGCTCCTTTCACACCCTTAGCGAGCGTATGTGTGTTTATGTTGCATCTTCTCTGTTTGGTGAAAGCTGTTGTCTTAGCGTGGCTCCTGAGCCTAGCTTCCTGTACCCATCATGCTCCTCCGTTCATGGCCAGCACAGAGCAGCTCTGCCCTTTAGCTTGACTTTCACTAGGAGAACGTTCCACAATGCGTTCTCTTTATCACACGGCATAGACTGCAGAGAAACAAAAGAGAGCACTTCGAATCTGAGCTCTTCAGCACCTGACCTGCTTTTTACTTGTTGATTTTAAATTTATAAGCAACTACAAGCAACCCCTTATGAAAATTAACCATGGTTTTACAACAAATAAGACAAAAAAACATGGTTACTATAGTTAAACAATGGTAATCAAAAATTAACCATGGTTTTGCTACACTAACCATAGTTTGACCGTAGTATTTGTAGTAAAATTGTGGTTATACAAATGGTAATCAATACAACAACAAAAAAAAAAAAAAACATGGTACACGCCTAATTTTCGTAAGGGACATGATTTCTGGCTGCTAATCAATATTTTTTTTGGGGGGTTATTTTGGTTTAATTTCACATTCTTTTTTAAATTAAAAAGATAAATGTTCATTAGGTTTTTCCAATTTTCTTTAAATTATACCTTGTACTTTTGTTTAAATTCATCTAACATCACAGTTGAAATAACATTTATTTATATGTTGGCTTGACAATGTCCTGAAACATGCTAGCCACATGTTAAAACATGTTAGCAAGTGTTAAAATGTTTTAGCTAAATGTGCTAGCATTGTTAAAACATGCTAGCAAGATGCCAATAATTTGTTTAAAATATGCTAGCAGTGTGCTAGCAACAGGTAAAACATGCTAGGGAGATGTTAAAATGCTAAAAATTATTTTAAATGTTATTTTTGTTAGCAACATGCTAAAAACCAGCTAACACATGTTTTACCAAAACATTTAACTTTTTTTCTTTATACAAAGTGTAATTTCTCGTTCCTCCTTTTTGTTTTTGTTTTGAAATATTACATGGACATGTTTTGACATGTTTGCAATTTACCCATTTGATTTACCCAAATGTTTGTTTAAAATATTTCCATAGCGTAGTCTCTCATCTTCCCTGATAGTTGTTGATGAGTCAATGTAGCTTTCCAAAAAAAAGCCCACCTACTGTCATCATCTTGAGTTACAGTGCGGGTATCAGTTTGCAAAGTCTCATCTCTGCTTTCCATTCAAATATAGATGTGGAGGGTTTCAATACTGCATTATGTCAATATAATAGTTTTTTCCCCCATTTTTGAAACCAGCAGTGAAGCTTCTGCATTGAAAGTTACACGTTTATAGTTGCTACAGAGAAATAACCGACCTCCATGTGAATCTGTATGTTGTCATCCCTTTTCCATGCCAGACATCTCATCAATATGCTCTTCTGCCCAGTATTCAGTCAGCAAGATGGAGATTGGTCGTGCCCAATCAGGCGGCCACAGGTGCGAGCTGGGTTCAGGCAGCTCCCTGTGGGGAGAATGAGCTGAGATTAGATCCAACTCCCTCTGCTCTCCATATGCAGTGTGTGACAACATGCATAATAAAGCGTCGAAAAGCACAGACGCAGCACTCACTTTGACCAATGGCTGCTGAAGAACTGCTGAGGGAGGACCTTGTCAACTCTCCAGGGCTTCTCTTAGTGAATATGTCAGTGCTGTGTGGTGTTTTCCATTTAGTGCAATAACCAGAGGATGCTTTAGATATCTAACTAAAGAACAGATGTTGTGGTGTAATGATTTAACTGTGATGCAGTCGTTCCAGAGCCTCCATTTTTTTTGACATGAGAAACAAATGGCATTAAATGTACACTGATGGTGGTGTTTGGATAGGAAATGAAACCCCTTAGGGCCAGACTGCTTTGATCAGAGGGATTTAACGGCTCTTGTGCTGGAGCTTAAAGACATCAGTGTCTGACACACTCACACACACACACACACACAAACTCACACACACACACACAAACTCACACAGCTGAGCTAAGCACAAGTCCCACTTCAGTGACATGCCCTCCAGTTATTTACAGAGTTAAGCAGAAATGTACCCATTTCACTTACCTCAACAAACAAAGAAACCAACGCTTTTTGCTTTGTGTGACCAGTGTGTTTGACTCAGCTATATATAGGTGTGATCAAATAATACCTAAATTTTGCCATTGCTTTTTATTATAAGCAAGTTTTATTAGATATTAATTTCTATAATTGTCTTTCCAGCACCCTCCCTCTACCTTTAGTAATGTGGAAATGTAATTTTATATTTTGTGTGCGTACTAGAATAATAATATATTAATAGTTAATATATTGCTTTAGTCAGACCAGGTTGCTTGCTTTTCTTGTAAGATCTGGCAGCACTGTAATGCTTAGATGGCAATTCTAGTTTTACTCTGGTGTTAGTCTGATTGTGTCAAAAATTTGTTAAACTTCCTTTAATGCCTTAAAGTATCAGTTAATATGTATTAACTGAAAGTGCTTTAGCCACATACATTAGCTCTGCAAACTATGACTACGATGACAAACTCAGTCAGATTAACAAAGACTAAATCCTCTCTTGCACCTCGTTAAAATTCACATATTCATGAGATCATAGCGGTCTTGTTTTGATTTGATGACTCATAAAATTTTGTGAATGCTTATTCTGTCTACATGGCACTAAAGAAAGTGATCCATGCCCAAACATTTTTTTTAGATATTTAAGTCACACTGCTGATATTTGGTGTTTTTTTGAGAATCCGTGCCAGTATTTTGCTGAAACTCTTCATTATGGATGCACAGAATATTATATCTGTACCCTGTCAGTTATTGGCAGAAAGATTCGATTTTTACATTTGTTACCTTTGCCATCATCTAAAACTCACTTTTAGTTAATCTTACAAGCATGAATAATTTAATAACACTGTTAAATTTGATCTTAAGCAATTCTCTGAATGAATATCCATTTTCATTATGTATTACCAAAGTTCACTTGAACCAGTACAAAGATTGATTTAATTTTTAGTGCTTTTCTTGTTATGTACTGTACGCTATATAGTACATAATTTTGGCCATGTATCATATCCAAGGCATGACGTGAAATAATTATCGGCTTTGCTATTACGATTTATCTAATCAAGGAAGTGTTAAACTTTGGAGCTTGTACATTTGTTCTAATGATACTTCAAATCAGTTGATTTAGCTTTGGCCATTGTGCCTTAATGCCATTCCTAAATATAAAAGCTCCTAATGATTATTCATCCAACTTTCATTCTTTTGAAACGTGACTCAAAGCGTATGATTTCCTCTCTCTGCCTCCTTCCTTTTTGAGCTTTCTGACAGCCCCTTAATTGTTTTGTTGTTTGACACAGAATTGATGACGATAACATTCTGAATTCCTGATAACATGAAAGCCTTTCACTGTTCTATGGCAGCACATGCATCATTACTCTCATTAAACTATTCATTCAAACCAATGTAATCCTGGGGGTACTAGAATTTAGTTTCCCGTTGTTTCGTCTGCATGGACTCTGCGAGAAGCCATGAACGTTCTCCAGTCTTTATTATGAATGACTATGCATTTCTGCTATATCTAATTATAGACTTTTGTTCATCACCTGAGACTTGCTTGCATCCATTATGTCTCATTGTCTTGTGTTTATCTACCAAGGGAAGATGTGAATTCAGAGAGAAAACAAGACAGAGAGATCATTTATTGAAGATAATTTAAATGTTTTACAGTACTTATGAAATATACATTTTGTCTTTTCAGAACATACAGTATCTCCAGTAATACAGGAACACGTGTAGATAGAGAGAGAGCTCAGCCAAAAAAAAAAAAATAGTGATTTACATACATTTACTTCAGTGTGTTTTGGTCATTCCTATTATTCTGTACATGGAGTGAACTGTAATGAATTTCACTCTTGTTTGAGGGGTTTTTTGTTTGTTTGTTTTTTTAATTATGGATGGATATTTCAATAAAAATTCAAGGTCTTTCTTAATTTCTTCCTCTCCAGTCAAAGTATTTCACACAACCATTTGTGGAAATATTGTTTTTCCTGTGTCCTTAATATCCCTTTCTATTCTGTTAGAAAAGAAGTGACACATTTTGATGAGAAAGCAATAATAATATCAGTAAATATTGGTAATGGATTTGATCAATTTTGTGATGTGAGTTTGTTAGTTGGGTTCTCTCTAAAACATTCCATAAAAATACTCCACAAAGATTTACTACTAGCTTGTGCAAGCACAAACCCATTTAAAAACTACTACAGGATTTACTAATGACAAGTAGTGACAAATTAGCCAAATTAGCCAGAAGGCAATGGCAGTGGTCATCAAAACGATACAAATATCATCATACGCCTCAGTACTCTACTATTTCTCCTGTTGTTAGTTCACTCTGTTCATT
This sequence comes from Barbus barbus, assembly GCF_936440315.1. Taxonomy (NCBI): domain Eukaryota; kingdom Metazoa; phylum Chordata; class Actinopteri; order Cypriniformes; family Cyprinidae; genus Barbus; species Barbus barbus. Next base: position 16,408,148 of record NC_136753.1, read on the forward strand.
TACTTTCTTTGTTTTGCTTGGTGAAATAAATGTGCGGTTTTGTGCTAAACAAGCCAAACATGGGTTAGGGCTGTGACTTCAACAAGAAGAGAAAGAGAGCGCGAGAGAGAGCAAGAGAGGGGGGAGGGAGGGGTGAATGAGCAATTGAAGCACTGTTTAGTCCATTAGCATCTGTTATGTTGCTGTGCTGTAGGTGCTCAGAGAGGCTTTGCGTGGAAGCGTCCAACTAAGGCAAGTTTACGCACACATATACGCGCTCAAACACATTCGCGTACGGAGGAGAGCAGCTGTGTGTGATTTGGAGCTGTCCTTCAGCACCACAACACAATTGAACTCCCACATGGAGGGGTAGAGACAGACACTGAGAAAAGCGCTCGGAAACTTTCGCTCACTGTAGACTCCAGCACAGCTCTGAGAAAAGAGCTTGTAAGTATGCTGATTTACTTTTAACTTAATCGAACATTGATTTGTAGCAAGAGTTGGTGTTTTATTGTGCATTGAATGTTGTGTATGTGGCATAATGTAATGGTTGTATTTGTCATGAGGTTTGAGGGTTTTGTTTTTTATAGAGGATATTTTAACAGACTTGGTTAAAAGATTTTTATTTTTTGAGTTGCTTCCTTGACTGACTTCAAAGTAACACTTTCTTGATTCAAACCTGTCGTGAGGTCTTTATCGGGCTATAATGTCAGCATTTCTGGTTCTATAGCTTCAATGTCTTTCTTACGTTCTCTTGAGGTCAAACATGGGGAAAGAGCAGGAGCGTTAAGTGGGTTAAACCACTGAATAATTCATGAACCTTTTCACTGTTTCAGTCTAGCGTGAGCAAACCTCCCTCACACAGTTTGAGTCCTGGGAATGGATGATGAATTCACCGGATCTATCTCATTAAATAAGATTTCTCCAACATATCAGACTATATCTGTCCTCTCTACCACTTTATGCCTTGCACATCTGTGTGTATGCTCATGCATCTGTCTACTATTTAGTGTTTATGCATTTGTAACACTCACACTTGACAGACCTTAAACAGAGATCCTATACTTTCTCCAAATGCTCTAAACCACACATAATCTTTATATATGTCTCTCTCTCTTTTTCTGTCTGACTTTCTTCACTCCATCTCCATCGATATTACCGATCCACCCTGAGGCTCTAGGTGTTAGAGGTTTTTTTCCTTGTTTATCTCTTCTCAGCAGGAAAGCATGTGTAATGTTGTTTTCTGTGTTTCCAACAGAGTACAGTCGATTTGAAGCCAAAATCCATGATCTACGGGAGCAGATGATGAACAGCAGTATTAGTTCAGGCTCCGGCTCATTGCGGACTAGTCAGAAGAGGACCCTGTATGTCAGGTGAGCTTTTACTAATCGCCACTAGTTACATTTGATCTTCCAAACATGCTTAGATCCTTAATCTGCCGAGATCAACACAGGACTGTGGCACTTCTGCAAAAAAACACAATGCATAGTATGAAGTACAGTTTTACTGTATTTTCTACCCTTTTATTATTATTGAATACGTACAATTATTTTACAATTATTTTATATCTAAAATCTAAGATTTATTTTTAAAAACCAAAAAAAAATTTTCCGCAAAATATCATGCTGATAATATAATGTGTGATTTTAAAAATGTATAATAATGCAAAATAGAAGCATTTTCACTGAATGCTTCATACATGGACACAATGGGGTGTAATGTCTATAAATAAGTACTAAATATTCACATAGTTCAAAATTAATCTCTAAAACCCTTGCAAAAATTGGTCATCTTGTTATGGCTTTCATTATTATTTGACCAGCAATCTCCTTGTATTTATTTATTTTTTTTAATATAAATTGTTTTGTCTGCTGCTGAATGCGTCATAAAGGGCCCCTTATGTGAATGTCATTCTCTGAAGTGTGCCTGTGTTTTTTGTTGCTTTCAGAGCATTCAGGCCAGTGGTTACACTTACACAGTAGATTGAATCACATCATTCCAGGCAGCAACACTGAGGCGAGACATGAAGGGCTCTGTATTGACTGAAAGTTTGCCATGTTTTTGGAGAAAGTCTTTTTACCTTCCTGTGTTCACAGATTCCCGTTGCTCATAGCCTATAGCAGAACGGTAGCAGTTAGACGTAAAGCAATAGATGATCAGGATTATGTAAAACCATTCCTGAAGTTTTATGTGGCTTTTGTTTGACTTTATTCTTTAGCTCTCAGGTTGCTGCTCTTATGTTTTAATAAGAACAGCTTTGACATTTTGAGGATTCGAAAGCCCCTGGGCACTGGATTCTCTACACATGCATGCGGTATTCACGGATTTAAAACCTAATGTGATTTTTCAGCTGTGTAGGTCACATTCAGCTCAACCCATAAGATATTGTCCCTGTATGTATGCGTTCTGAAAAATATTAGTCCAATTGGTTATCATAAGAAAAATAGCATTATTTTAAGTGACAGAAAATCTCATCTAAAATGAACTGAAGGACATACAGCAGAACGTTTTACATAGTAAGTGTATATAATGACTGATTAATGGAAACAAACAGTGATGGAAATGAAGAGTAAGAAGCGCTTCCATAAATACCCTGCCTCTAAAGTGCATATTATACCTCTAAGCAGATTAAGACACGTAGAAATCATCTGCATTATTTGCTGAAGGGTTGAATAAGGGTTCTTTATGTGCTTTTAAGGGTTAAAGAAGGCTTTGGTGTTCCTTAAAGCCCCATAAGCTTCTCAGATGCCCTGGCTTCCTCCTGGAAGTGCTTCATTATTGATGAGGAAACAGAGCTAAGCTAGTCAAGAGCTTGGGCAGCTAGTTACTTCAGCTCCAGTTCTCTTAAATGCACATGCACAGAACAGCAGTGGCCTACTTAACATCTCAGGGAATCTGTCTGTAGGCAAATTAGTTAGGAAGACGGGCTTTGTAATATGTATAAAATAACTTTGGAATTAGAAAATGGTTTCATTGTCTTTTATGGTTATTTAATATTCATAGAATCTCATGTATGCACAGTCTACTGTAGAGGCTTTTCTTGCTGTTGTGTCTGATTTATTGTGCTTTTTTAAAGAAAAGGTTTCATTCTCCCCTTGAAAATCACAATTTTGTTTGACATGCCCAATTTCTATTTTCCCTCTGAACTTTAAAATAAAGGCTGTTCTTGCTACTGCATTTCTAAAACTGATTCTAGCTTAATTAAACCAAACCTTAGAAATGTAGATATGTAAAAATATGGCAAAACCAAAAGATGCTTTTTGTTTGAACATCCAGACCAGTCCAACTTTGCAGCATTAGCACAACCAATAGCATGAGTTTTGGGCGGGACTATCAGTTTGTTCTACCAATGGAAAATGGGGGAGTGTTTGAAAAGCAAAAACATACATTTTAAAATATTTTTGCGATTTCTGTTTGGTGATGCTAGTGGCACAGAAATTTCATCAAAATGAGAAATGTTCCACTTGAAATGTCATGTTTTTGACTAATTTTATGATATTTTGAAGAGTAACATTATGCAAACTTTTATGTGGGAGTTTTATATATGTGACCCTGGACCACAGAACCAGTCATAAGTGTAATTTTTTTTTAAATTGGAAAGAAAAAAAATCTAAATATCGAGTTTTAATATATTTACGGTAGGAAACTGACAAAATATATTCATGGAACACGATCTTTACTTAATATCCTAATGATTTTTGGCATAAAAGAAAAATCTATCATTTTGACCCATACAATGTATTTTTGGCTACTGCTACAAATATACCCCAGCGACTTAAGACTGGTTTTGTGGTCCAGGGTTACATATGATCATTATGTATAGTAATAATTATTGTTATTATGATTTTTTTTTTATATATATATTTTATAATGTTAATTTATTACCTTATCAACCAAGAAGATTCATTGACATTAATTGGCTTTTTGCTGTCTCACTTATTTTTTCTTCTCTGAAAAATAATTCATATTACATTCTCACTCTTCCAGAGCCCTGTTTGATTATGACATAACAAAAGACTCCGGCCTACCCAGTCAGGGGCTGAACTTCCACTTTGGCGACATCCTACATGTCCTGAATGCTTCGGACGAGGAGTGGTGGCAAGCGCGGCATGTGACTCCAGATGGCGAGATGGAGGAGATGGGCGTCATTCCCAGCAAGAAGAGGTAGGCTGTGCCCCCATGCATTCCAGAGCACACTATATTGTGGAAATAGTTCAGTTAACCCTCTTTACAGTGATTAACACAATTGTGTGTTTAATGCCACATTACCCACAACTCATAGTCTTTCCACTAATGTTTCTTTCACAATGTCTTCCGTTTCAGTTCACTGCCTGCCTTCATTTTGTTTAATTATCATGCATTATTCGTTGTAATTTGTAATAATGAGCAATGAGCACACATACATATGCACAATGGCATCCAAGAATGATCATATTTGAGACTATATATACTTGCATAAGAGAAAGCTGAAGTAAAAGTAACTCTGCTCTCTGTGTGATGAGGGTTTTAACTTGACTCAGCAGCTAGAGATAGAAAACTGTTTGAAGAATGTGGGTGTTTCTTCAATCAAGAGCACTTTATTTTATGTCTCAGGGTTGTTATTTTTTTTTAACTAATAGGTTGATTTTTTTTTTTTTTTTGTAAAAAATATATATATTATCAAAATTACAATGGCTCTTCAGTCATGGCTTCTTTTCCACCACAACCAACAATTTTGCCCCAGTAATGTTTTATCAAAGCTTAGTGTACTTGGTTACTAAACTGACAGAATGCTTGAGATGAAATATAAGATGTTATAAGCGAGTTACATACAAACGTGTGACAAAATAATTAAATTGTATTTAGAATACGAAGATGCAAACAAGTCTACTCTATTTTTGCCAAAGTCATGGGTTTGCTGTCGCCCATGTCTAATTAGAGCCTTATATTTCAGCACTGATGTGTGATGCTGTGAGAGTTTCTCTCTCATTCTCTCCACCCAACTGTATGCTGATTGAAACTTGATAATTGACTTCTCACCTCATTCTAAAAATTGACCTTAATCTTGTCTCCCTACTGATGACGCTTGATTTTGAAGCACAGGGGACAGCCTGCAATGCTCTGTATTTTTAGAAACAAGTTGGGATTTCTCTTGGTGAAAGTTTCTGATCTGCATCATATTTCATGATACTTCGACATATTTGAATTTTGGGGGTTAGATGTCATCTAGATCCATCAAAGCACAGTTTTTGTAACAATATGTTACAAAATGTACTTGCCCTAATGTCTTTGTCTCCTTCCTCTTCAGGGTGGAGAGAAAAGAAAGAGCCAGGTTAAAGACGGTTAAATTCAACTCCAAGTCTCGAGACAAAGGGGTAAGTGTTTGCTGCTCAAATATTTACCATGTATGGCTTTAAAAAGCATCTGTTTATAGACTAATACATAATAAATGGACCTTTTATGTAAAAATTTAATCTTGTTTACTTGCAGTCATGCTGACATAACCTTAATTTGACAGAAATCAGAAACCATTTTGAACACGCCTTGTAACCTATTTTGAAACATTGTTATTTTATGCTAATTTGAGATGAAAAGTGCTAACAAGATGTTCAGCATTAGAAACATTTTGTTGCACCTTTGTCTTGTGTGACTTTTCCAAAGCCAAAAATGTTCTCACATAAGATGACTAACAGCTGGCAAGTGTAAACTCTAACAAAGTAGTGAAGTATGTAAGTGATGAATCATTCTTCATGAATGAGATGCTTGTTTGAAAATTTCTTTTTGTGAAATGAATTCAGATATCTTTTTTCTGTATGTAGTGTACTAATCCTGTGTGTCTGTTCACAATTCTCTCCAGTGAGAGGATTCTTTAACCGCATGTTACTATTAGGGCTGGGCAATATGGTAAAAAAAAAAAAAAATTATTATACATAATACTTTTATTCAGCAAGGACACAATTCAATTCATTATTAAATTGAAAACATGAAAGTAAAGACTTTTACAATGCCACAAAAGATTTCCATTTCAATTTATTGCATTCCATTCCATTTTCATAGTCATGATCTTTAAACAGCTCTTAAGGTTAAAGGTTAAAAACCTTAATTAAGGTTAAAAACCTTAATATCAAAGCAATATTCACAATGTTGATTAATTTTATATGACCACAGAATATATTGTCGAAAATCAATATACTTTGCCCAGCCCTAGTGATTATAACACTTTAGTCTTTGCAGCAGTATTGTGTTTAGTACTGAACCAACTCATCATCCACTCTTCACTGTCTTAGCATTTTCAACTGCATTCACTAATGCAGCATGAGTGCATGAATATTTCAGAGAACAAAAAGATGTATACGCTTGCCATTGATGTCAAACTGCTCTTCACTTTCTCTTCCTGCACATTACTCATCTGTCCATCTTTTTAAGTGTGTTGTAACTTTGTTCCTGTCCAAACCCTTTGATCAATGCCAATCACTAACTTTAATCAACTAGGAGGTTGGTCTGCATGTCCTAGCATTTGTGCTGTAAACCCACCTTGCTAACCTTGGTTGTGGTAACTACCCTTTAAATTGATCTGATGTTCGGTAATCCCTCATAAGCTCTACTGTGTCTGTTGCCATCTCCAAACCAAGATCTGGTTTCATATCTATTTATAAGTTCTCACATTAGTGATTGTTGTCATTCCAGCATCATTTTATTGGATGGCGGTGGCTATAGAGTCAGTAACATGGGCATCTGTTATGTTGGGCATTTGTTCATACTTCAACTCACCCAAGACACCCAACACCATTCCATCTGTTCTTCCTTTTTTGTTCTCCCCCCACCTCCATTCCTCCCTCTCCTCCTTCCCAGCAGTCACTCAATGGCAAGCGTAAAAAGAACCTCTTTTCGCGAAAATTCCCTTTCTACAAGAACAAGGACCCCAGCGAACAGGAAACAAGCGATGTGGACCGTAAGTACATTAGCCGTGTGCAGGGCAGGGTAGCGCCACACACGGCAACGCCAACACCGCTGAACAAAACTCTTGCTTCTGCAACAACCCTAAACATTACGGGAAATCTCTACTATTGTAAATCATTGTGAGGTAATTTAGGGACCGAATATCCATTGAAAACCACCGAAGTCTCCATATCTGGGTTTGTTGCAAAGCAGGATCAGTGTTCATCGGTAAGACGTGATGTGTTGTTCCAGTAATCATTTTTATTTTTGTGGTTTTCTCTTGTTCCGTGCTCTCTGCTGACTGCTCTACAGGACCTGAGTGACGACAAAGGCTTGAGTAAGTCCACAAAGGCAACAGCAGACCTACAGTACCCCACTGGCCCCACCAAACTTCCTTCGTTCCCCATAAATCTGTCTTGCACGTTTAGCGGTGATGTTTGGTTAGAATTGTTGCGTCTGCAGCCTATTTTATGTCTAGATGGCTATAAAACGCAAGCTTTGCAGAGCAGTGCTATGTTCAGGTCCTTTGTTGTCAATTATGCCCTTAACATGTTAATTCTGCTGCTCTTAAAGGGATAGTTCAATCAAAAATGAATTTTCTGTCATAATTGACTAATTTATAGTATTGGCATAATTTGTTGTTTTATAACAGGATGGAAACATGTTTAACTGTGGCAATAATGTGATAGAATTTATTGTGGCAGTAAATTCTGTCCTCCAACTCTTCTAGAGTATTGCTTAAAGTGATGTTTCCCCAAAAATGTATTTCCAAACCTGTATGCATTTCTTCTATATTTTTTAAGATATTTTGAAGAATGTTGGTAACCAAACAGTTTAATTTCACATTGACTTGCATTGTATGGGCTAAAAATACAATGGAGGTCAATGGGAACTGAAGCTGTTTCGTTGCAAACATTCTTTAAAATGTCTTATTTTATGTTCCACAGAAGAAAGAAAGTCATACAGGTTTGGAATGACGTGAGGGAGATTTTCATTTTTGGGTGCACTATCCCTTTATCAACATTTGCATTATAAATGCATTGATTAAATCGTGGTGATTTTTAGGTCTAATTCTTCGGTGCACTGTTAAAATCAACTCGCAAACCCCTTGAAGTTCCCCCGCAACCCTCATCTAGGAAACCCTACACACTGTAAAAAAAAAAAAAAAAGTAGTTGAGCCAACTAAAAATTTTAAGGCAACCAGCTTCAGCAGATTTTTGAGTTCTCTCAACTTATTTTTGTTGGTGATTCTCAACTTTTTGTTGTATAAACTTAAACAAGTTGAGAACTCAAAAGTCTGCTGAAGCTGGTTGCCTTCATTTTTAGTTGGCTCAACTTTTTTTCTTTTTTTTTACAGTGTGTAGGGTTTCCTAGATGAGGGTTGTGGGGGAACTTCAAGGGGTTTGTGAGTTGATTAAAAAGAAAGCTAATAAGTAATTAAATTAAATGGAACATTCAAATAAATTGTGCAGCATAATTGACAACTGAAATAAAACTAAAATAGTCATATCTAATGCAATCATGATTATCAAATCAAAGGCTCAGATTTAATTAAATACATAGTTTGTTGCATTACGTTCACTTTGTTTATATTCAGATTCAGATTTTCCAACATTTTTGTTCCAAAATGAGCCAAACTAGTATTCTACCAAAATAAAAACTTGATGATTTAACAAGTGTTTGAACATTTGAAAGTAAAGAATTTAAGAAATATTTGTATTGTAATACCTTTAAAAGTAACTGTTTCCATTCGCTGTAGAATTGTAGTTTTCTTTGTGTCTGGATGTCTCAGCAGGAGCAACATAAAATAAAATCATTTTAAACTGAAATTTAAAACAACTAAACTAAAATGCTTACTAGAAATAAAAATAATGCAAAAACAATGGAGAGATCCAGGCAGGCAAAGTCTTTCAGTAAAATGTGTTATTTATTGAAAATTATAAATGATAACAATTGCATATGATAATAGTAATGAAAAAAAAAAGAAAAAGATCAAAAAATGAATACAAAATCTAAAACTGAATATGCTGAGTATATTCTGTTAAAATTCCTGAGAGTATAATCTAAATTGAAGTATAATAAACTTAAATCAAAAGACAAAGCCTTTTGGAGTATTTGATATGAGCTGAAGAAAATAAGAAGCTGTGCCAGAAGCCAACTTGAGTAATATACATATACTAGAGACTTACATCCTATACAACATCACCAGATGTTATGTCTGATCGATAGATGTCAGGGAATTTTCTATATATACACCTGGCACATGTTTTTCTCTGTCAAAGAGCGGTCACGGTGACATGACAGTGATCAGATAAAAGTACACTACCAGATGAACTTGTGGTTTTACATCCTTTGTGCACAAACAGCAAGCTTTGCAAATCTTCAAATATCAGTCTGCAAATTTCAGTAATTTGAGCAAACATCCTTGCATATAATAAAAAATATTCTGCAGAGAATAAGTTTCCAACATCCGGTTCCCTTAAGCATAACAAAATGTACCTTTTATATATCAAATAAAGAAAAATATACTTTGTCAATGGAATATGAAGAAAATAATAGTAATAAAGAAGAATAAATGAATAATACTTGAGTATATGAGTAACATAAAACAGTAATATGAATATGTAATATGAATATAACACAAAAAATCATAAAGGATAACTCATAAAGAATATACTGTACAAATGAATATGAAAAATAAGAAATGTAACCACATTGAAAATTTGCATACACCAAAATAGATTTGATATTTTATGTTTCTTTTGATGTTGTGATGGTTAACCAACATCAGAGAACTGTAAACATGCAAATTATAATGTTAACTCAAAATCTCAGGGGATACTTCAAGTCAAGATATTACTTCTAAGGGTTTCGGCTAACAAAAACCCCTGCGAATCCCGGGTTTAGGGCTTTGAACAAATGCCTACCCCAAAGTATTAAATGTTGGTGTGTAACTCGCATCTTTTTCCTTTACTTATTTTTAGTGATCGACCGATATTGATTTTTTATAACCGATACCGATACCAATTATTGGCATGTCTATGTGCCCGATAACCGATATGCAGAACCGATATTTATTTACTGTTATAAAGTAAATAAATGACTGCGTGAAGTAAGTCCATACTTCACTTTGGTTTTACCTCCTTTCAGTCATCTTAACAAATTTTTTTTTGAGAATTAGCAGTCTTTCATGCAGGGCTCTAGACTCATTCTTCCCACTGATCTCACTTTTGCGCACGAGCACATCATTTGGTTGCAATTTGTTTTTTGTTTTTGCTACAACATTTGATTAATCAATGCATGCTGATGAACTTTTATCATTCCTTTTTTCGTGCGCTTTTTACTTTCAAATTTGCGATCTTGGTGTCACATTTTACAAGAAAAGATCATTGTCTGTTTTGCTTATATCTATACACCTTTAACTTTTTAAGACTAAAACAAAAGATGGATTCATTGTTATTCTTAATTAAAAAGCGCAACAACAATAAAACAGTACGTTGACAATGACAAACTCTTACATAACATTTATCAACAAAAACGAATAAGACGAGGCATGGCATAGGACACACCACATGCTGTACTATATACCTAGTATATTACAGAATGTTTAGCAAACTCTGAGGAAGCAAATAAATATTAATATATATATATATATTTAATTAAGGAAAGCAGCATAACCTGAGGTAAACAGCAAAGATAACAAGCTTCTCAAAACGAAAACAAAAAGAAAAGTAAAACTAAACTGGCTGTAGCTGACAGGACTTGCATGTTTTTTCTACAAGAATACCACCACGTTCACCTTCTCTGGTTTAAGAAGCGGTCTTTTACTTTAGTTTGAAAACAAATCCATCCATTGTACTCCATCCGCGACGCGCACCTTCACGCTCGTGCTGACGCAGCGAGTATAAACCAGGCTCTACCCACGCTCGCGCTGAAAGCACCTCTCTTCACATGATCAGTGAAATCTGACTCCTGCTATAATGTGCTGCGGCTGGCAGCGCGCGCTGTATGAAGCAGACGCTTTGGAGCAGCGCAGACCATGCACTCATACAAATGCGACCACGTCAAATTTTAACTCGCAAACAATTACCATTTTGGTCGCAGCCTAGAGCCCTGTCATGTTAAATGTAATCTTCGTATTACAACAATAAAAAACATTTTATTTATAAAAAACACTAATATTAGCAGTAAGCAAAATGAACATAGAAAGTCTAATGTTTTCAAATGGAGAAAATAAATAAAGGACAGGAGTCATATCAACTTCATTTTTAACTTCATTTTTAAAAACAGTTTTTTAAGCTGTTTAATAGGATAAAGAGTGAAGAATAATTCACTGGATAATGTTAATTCACTGAATAATATTCTCTGGAATATTGGAATATAACAAGCATTGTATTTTATTGCATTTCTCAACTGGCATGCTCTAAATTATGCTGCTGACAGCGCGGTTTATCTATGCCTTTACACAGAACTATAGGCTACTCAAACTGCCATCGATCGCGGAGATAATAAATAATTAATTTCCATAGAGTTGTATTAATTTAGATGTTTATAAACGAAATAATGGTTATATAGTAAGTGTTAATACAATTTAGGGTGCTTCAAAAAAGTGAATCTTGTTAAAAGTTACATGCGGTGTCCGAGCTGGAGCATTTCTTGAGCATCAACCGCTGAGTGAACTGCAATATGAAAGCGGCTTCACGAGACTAATGATGAGCATATAGACAACAGAGAGAATTACATTCAATGCTTTTCTTTCCAACATGCAATCATTCATGGCTGTATTATTTAATTCATGCAAAGTTACGTCTTTATTGGGAGAGGACTTGACGGATTATCTATGTGACTCCGACTTCACGAGACTAATAGACCACAGAGAGAATTAAATTCAGCGCTTTTATTTCCACCATGTGCTAATTCATGGCTGTGTTATTTCAGGCAAAGTTATAGCCTATCTTTATAGGGACAGGGCTTGACAGAGTATCTTATTTATCATATTTCTTAGAGCCAAGTTGCATTTAAACTATATATCAGGCATTTATGTAATACATCTAATTTGTGCATTAATGCCTGTAATATTAAATAGTTTACTAACTACAGCAAATCAAGTACCTGCACGCCTTTGCTGTCTTGTCTCCCCTCAGATGCGCTGCAATTGCGATCCTGCGCGCAATTCTGAAAACGTCCACAAGATGGCGGTGTTTATCGGGGAATCCGATATTACAAAACCGATATTCGATTATGAAAAAATGCTTAAATATCGGGAAAAATATCGGTAAATCGATATATCGGTCGATCTCTACTTATTTTCCCCACTAAGCATGTTGTTATTTTTATCCTGGTGAATGAAAAAATGGGCAGAAAAAAATCAGGGCTTGGGGAGTGGGCTCTTTTAAGCAACTGCGTGGCAATGCCTTGGAAACCACCCACAACACCTTAGCATTGGAGAGAGTTCTGCACCGTTGTATTTTCTTCTGAATATGTAAAAATGTAGTTACTGCTGTAATTTTGCTTTGGGAGATTAGTTTGATAAGTGCTTTTGGGGACAAATGCAAATAATGCCATAGAAATAATTTAACACTCATGTTCTGTGTGATGTTGACACTGAGATGCACACTCTCTTCAGTTCTTTATTTTGATTTCTTTCAAACTACAATAACAAGTTTCTGAAAAATGCATGTCTTTGTGATATAATCTTCAATAATATCTACGTACTTGGTCAAATTAAAAAATGCTAAAACAATATGAAAGGGGAAAAAAGCAGATAATTAAAAAAAAAAAAATTTTTGGTCAGTAATATTTTAAATGTTTTTAAAAGAATTATATCAGTCCTGCATTTATTTGCTCAAAAATACAGCATTTTAATATATTTTGTGTGTGTGTGTGTGTGTGTGTGTGTGTGTGTGTGTGTGTGTGGGTGTGTGTGGGTGGGTGGGTGTGTGTGTGTGTGGAGGGGAAGTCGTGGCCTAATGGTTAGAGAGACGGACTCGTAATCCAAAGGTTGCGGGTTCGAGTCTCGGGCCGGCAGGGATTGTAGGTGGGGGGAGTGAATGTCCAGCGCTCTCTCCACCCTCAATACCACGACTGAGGTGCCCTTGAGCAAGGCACCGAACCCCCAACTGCTCCCCGGGCGCCGCAGCATAAATGGCTGCCCACTGCTCCGGTTTTTCCGATTTAACCCATCCAACGTGCACACACACACCGTGTATGTTCACGGTGTGTGTGTTCACTGCTGTGTGTGTGCACGTTGGATGGGTTAAATGCAGAGCACGAACCCTGAGTATGGGTCACCATACTTGGCCGTATGTATGTATATATGTGTGTATATAGAAAAGATAGAAAAGCTAAATTTCAGCGGTCCAGATTTCAGTGTCATTTGATCCTTCAGAAATCATTCTAATATGCTGATTTGGTTCTAATATTTTTGTGGAAACTGATTTTTTATTTTTTTTGAGGAATGGAAAGTTTCAGTGAACAGCGTTTTTAAAAATTATTTTCCAACATAAATGTCTTTACTGTCATTTATAATTGATTTTAATATATCCTTGTATCCTTGCTGAATAAAGGTATTATTGCTAAAATAAAATAAAATAAAAAATAAAGCAAATGAAATGACCCTAAACTTTTAAACGTTTGGTAGTGTGAAAACAGTCACAACAGAACATGAGGGGGTTGAGATCAGCATGGTTGATATAAAGGAAAGTTATGTACAATCTCCCATGATTCCTGGATGTTTAGTATTTGTGTCCTCTCTTAGACTTCTAGACTTCTTTTAGGTGGTGGAGTGGAACCCCTCTGGTTATCAATGTTCACAGTCACATGACTGTGTTAAGACCCCTTGAGAGAGTTTCTTACATGCATTCAAAGGGTATTAGATTATTTGAAATGTTTCATACTGTTAAAACTACCAAATTCATTTTGTACAAGCAATTTTGTGATAAACCAAGCAAAATAAGATCAGCTTCAAAGCCTCAGAGTCACGTCCTGCATAGGTTCTTAACACTGCCATCTGCTGGTGATTGATATTAGCATTGTGTTTGCCATATTCCTGCAAAGCTTGTTTTTGTGCCTGTGGTGTTCATTTTCCCTTTTTATGGTTTCAGAGCATATAACTTCTAATGCCAGCGATAGTGAAAGTAGTTACCGTAAGTTTGTGTTCGCCTTTATTTCCTTTCATCACAATGTTATTGAATTCATCTCTTTAAACTTCATGAGTTTGAGCATTTAATTCCCTTTGTTCCCTCAGATTTCCTTTTGTGTTATATGCATACACAAAATTGAAATGTGTAGGCCTACTATTCAAGACCAACATTTTACACAAAAACAGTTTAATTTTAATATTTCAAATGAAGAAATATCTTGATATAGGCTGTTTAAAAATGCAGCAGCAAAAGCTGAAATAATTACAACGCACTATTGATTTAACCAACAGAAGTAACTTGCGTTACTCTACAGTGCTTTATAGTTCATAAGCTAGTTATATGATTTGCCCTACATGGTAGTTTCAGGTTATAAAACAGGTGCTGGTTATCTGTGCACCTTGCTTAGTGATCATGCTGGGGACACTGAATATTACCTTCAAATAACATGTCACAGTCATTTGAACAGCCTGTGTCTTTCAACAGTTTTGTAACTGGCCTGTCATTCACATCGAGTGGTCTGAAAAACCTCTTGAACTTTAATGCTACATGGCTCTTAAATCTGGCTATTTCATTTGAACAGTGAGTGAAAATTATTACAGAGTCTACTGTTCAAAACGAAAGCATGTAAGCTGCTTTCATAGGGTGAAATGTAAATGAATAACAATGAATGCAAAAGAAATGCATTTGAACACTCAACATCAGATTTAAACAGTTACACAAGGATTTTTGAACTTATCAGTGTTTCTGTCTCTACTAGGTGGACAGGAAGAGTATGTCCTCTCGTATGAGACTGTCACGCAACAGGAAGGTGAGTGTCTTTCATTATGGCTTTCTTTCTTAATGGTACATTGGTTAGTATTACTTCATTTAACTATGTCGGTGTGTAATTCTGTGTAATAAGGAAGAACCCATTGTAAGGCTATTATTGTGGTTTACAGTGAGTTATACTCGTCCAGTGATTATCCTTGGACCCATGAAAGACCGGATCAATGATGATCTAATCTCGGAGTTCCCGGACAAGTTTGGATCATGTGTTCCCCGTGAGTACATAATCATTTCTTCTGCAGAATTGCATACTGTCTGCATTGTTTTTATGGTCGTTTCTGTTCTTTGACCAGACACAACTAGACCAAAGCGAGACTACGAGGTTGATGGCAGAGACTACCATTTTGTTATTTCACGGGAACAAATGGAAAAAGACATTCAGGATCACAAGTTCATCGAGGCCGGCCAATATAACAACCACCTCTACGGGACAAGCGTGCAGTCAGTGCGAGAGGTTGCAGAAAAGGTGAATGAGTTCAACATGTTAGGAAGTAATAAAGGAAATTATGGCAGTAATAAAAGACTCATGTCTGTGTGAGAGTATCATGCTGACCTTCAGATTTGCATTGCGCACCATTTCTCACATGATTATCTGTTTTTCGTTGTTCTTTAAGGGCAAGCACTGCATCCTGGATGTCTCAGGCAATGCCATCAAACGACTCCAGTTAGCACAGCTCTTCCCCATTGCGGTGTTCGTGAAACCCAAATCAGTGGAGAATATTTTGTAAGTTATTTTTACTGTCAAACACACAATACATGCTAAAGTTTGATTATTTTTGACTGATTGGCACTAATAATATGTTCTCTGTGTTCTTCACAGAGAGATGAATAAGAGATTGATGGAGGAGCAAGGCAGGAAGACCTATGACAGAGCCATGAAACTGGAGCAGGAATTCCTAGAGCACTTCACCGGTGAGAACAGTAGAGTAAACTTACATCCCAATCACTGCTTAGTCATTTTCACATACTGTGCACATGTCCTGCAACGAAGCCATACTCTGCATTTAAACACTATTTTGACACAAATCCAATTTTTCATTCCACCTGTTTATTTTCATTTAAATGAATAGATCACTAAAAATGTTAAATTCTGTCATCAGCTCTCATTACAAACCCGTCTGACTTTAATCTTTGTAACATAAAGAATATATATATGTATGTATATGTATATATGATTTTCCTGGAGTTTTATGTCTTACTGTATTATGTTTACTTTCATTTAAGTTCAGTATTCAAAATAAATTAATGTTACATTTTCCAGAACAGAACATTAAAAGAGGAAGCAATCGGTTTGGAGTAAAAAAGTGGGAACAGACCTTTGAAAACAAAGTCACTGCAAATGACATTTAGTTTCTTTGTATTAGTGCTTACACAACGGATTTTTGAGTTTCATATTGCTATATCAATATAAACATAAAATGTAGCCACACCAGCTTAATTCACATAGATTTCGCAATACGCGTTGACCAATAAAAAGTGCTGCTTGGTTTGAAAGTGATTTCTGAGGTGTGCTTCATACATCATTACATTAATGACAGTGTGCAATGAACCGGAAATTTTTTTGTTTATGATACGATAGTTTGAAGTATTCCATGGTGCCGTTAGCAATTTGTATTTATTTTCTTAAATATTACTAAAGAGTGACAGCATTTGCTACCAGTGGCAAATCGTTGTGGGCCGCCTGTATCCAGTGCCACGTTTCCTGAGAACTTTTATATTTTTTCCATTGAACAAGGAGATGTATGATACTTAATGAAGTTCATCTTATCTTTCCTTCAGCCATTGTACAAGGGGACACATTAGAAGAGATCTACAACCAGGTTAAGCAGATCATCGAGGAGCAGTCTGGGCCAATCATCTGGGTACCTGTCAAAGAGAAATTGTGAGATGGCTGGAGACAAATAAATCTTATTCTTCTTTGAACTTTTTTTGTATTTTCTTTTCTTTCTGTTTTCTTTTTTTTTGTACTAATCTGGCCTGCTGCTTGCATTGGCTTTTTGACCCCTGAGCATAGGACATACATTTTCTTTGGATGGGCTTGGGGTCACGGTGGTCTTAGGGCCACCACTCTCTCTCTCTCTCTCTCTCTCTCTCTCTCTCTCTCTCATGCCTCTCTTTGAAACTGCTGTCTAGAACTCGCATCCCAATCTGCGCATTTCATCCTCCGGTGGGAGGAGACATACCTGACCAGCGACTTACTGGACAGATTATACGGTACAGATTCCTTAATGTTTAAGGGAGGTGACTTTCTCGAAGGAAAACCAATGAGTTAATGCATTATATACATTTTGGTTTGTTCTTTTTCCCATATATGATCAGAAGTTAACGCTTTCATGTCTGTCTCTGAAAAGACATAAAGTCACACTTTGCACGTTTTTGCATTTAAGAGCATGTTTTGAATTATTATTTTTCAGTTCTTACGTTTTTAAGCTATGTGAACTGCAGCCACCATATTACTTCTGTTTTCTCTCATTTATCTTGTAAAGTCAAGCAGCCCACTAATTTTAAGCAGCTGATCTGTTTTGTCACAAGTGCACAAAGAGGACAAAAACATTTGGCACAAAAGTTCTTCTTTTTATATTAAATGTCTATTTGTCTTAACAATCTGTGTACATTTTAATCAAGGTGCAAATGGGAGTAGCTTTTAGTTGAGGTGAAAAGGAACAGCTTACAATTGTCTTTCAAATCCAGGTGCAAATAAGAGAGTATAAATTGTAATGTATATTCAATCCTCAGTATACTGCCTATTTTGTTATAATAAAGTCTATATTGAGCTTTAATTAAACTCCACACCTATGGGAATTATTTTCTTTATAATGTCAAACATACACTCGTATGAATATGTGTGTATGTATATAAAAATAAATATAGATATATAAAAATATATTTTCCTTTACTTTTACCACCATCACTTTTGTTGTTAATGGTTTGTTTTATGCAAAAACACTGACACATGGGCTGAATGGTGGTGATCCATTTGCATCTGCTCAAACATTATGAAATAAAACTCAAGTTGGCAGTTTGTAGTCTTCTGCTTTCTCTCTCTACTATGTAGTTATGCCATTTTTTTTTTCATGTGACGTGCATGATTTCTAAAAGCAATAGTCTTTGACACATTAAACAGGAGCGAGAAGCAGAGGAGAGGGCTTCTCTTTCTGTTTTCACATGGGATTGTGAAAATGTCAGAGTTAGCATGAACTGTAAACGTTAGAGGCTAGGAGATTCTTGCCTCCATGTGTGTGAACTTGTCGACTGCCCATAGCTGAAGAGAGATTTGCTTTGCCACTCTCTAACACATGCCTCTCCGCCAGAGGGCGCGCTGACAGCGTCCGCTTTCATTCTTATGTTACTCGGACATGATTGTTTTCTAAAAGATTGCTTCTCTAACTTGTCATCTTGGCTTTCTAACACATTTTTGACTAGATTATGTACATAATCTGCCAACTTGATTCATTCCATTTGTCAAAAAAGGAGAACAGCTAATAAAAACTTTTTTCTCATATACAGTGTTTTTGTGTATCAATTTGTGTATGAAAAGGTAGGCTAAAACATTTCTTTAAAGTTTGACAAAAGCATTAGAGAGCAAAAAGGTGTTCGATTCATGTAAATAATAAAAAAGTTACAAATGCTTCATCTTTTGAACAGTTATATCCTTAGTTCTTTTTAAAGAGATGGTTCACCCAACATTGAAAATTATCAAACCGTAAGACTTATTCTGTGGAACATAAAAGGAGGATTTTTTTTTCCATACAGTACAAGTCATTTCAAACCAAAACGGTTCGTTTGCCATTTTTCAAAATTCTTCAGAATATCATCTTTTGTGTTCCGCAAATCTTTGGCTAAACTATCACTTTAAGCACCAGAAGAGCTGGAGAAAACACTGCCACCATAAAGTGTGCTACATTATTGTATAATTGTACTGCATTTGTCATCGTTAAACATGTTTTCATCCTGTTGTAAAACAACATTAAATCACTCCCAATTCCCTGTTGCCATAACATCTCTAGGTAGCAGCTGAAAAGATGTAACACTATATGATGACAGACAAATTATTATTAAAACGAATGCAATGAAGTCAGACAAAATCAAAGTGTTTGAGTCTCTGAATAATTTTAATACTTAGTCAAGAAGTGTCTAGCTCTGTGGTATTATTCTATAGCCCATGGGTCACCAGACACAGTCCTGGAGGGCCGGTTCCTGCAGAGTTTAGCTCTGAACCCTAATGAAACACTAGGTATGACTAGGTATACTTGAAACTTCCAGCCAGGTTTGTTGGAGCTAAACTCTGCAGGACACCCCTGCTATAGCCTATCCTGCATGACTCGAAAACGTATTGTTTGGACACTTTAGGGGGGGGGCCTGAAACTGACTACCAGAATGTGTCCAAATACTTTGTCTCCGTTTTGAACAAAATATCTAAGTTTGATTGTCATTTGCTTCTTTTTCAAGGTTAAAAGTTATTTTTCCTCGGTCTAAGTGACTGCCTTTGATTCAGAGCTCTCTTTTTTCATTCCCTTATGGAAAAAGGTGGAGTTTCAAAGAATGAAAGACCCCTCTGTGTGCACCTTGGACCTCCGCCCGTCTCTTGGACGTGTCATTCCTCAGTCCTCATGTCTGGTCACATTATAGTCTATCAATCCTCAATTTGACTGCATCACTGACATCTTTTATGATTAAGGTGCCATATCCCGTGTAGTTATGTCAAAGAGCTGAGTCGTGTTTTGGACTTTGCAACAGTCTTTCAGATATAAAGCTGCAGTAACACACTAACACCTGCGCACTCTCGAGTCAGAGATGGACACCTGGGCTATTCTAAGCATTCTGCTCGCGGTCACGCATTATGGTAAGAAACATTTCAAGTTAATGTCAGGGGGAAAACATGATTTCTATCTCTCGGTTTAATTATTAAGCTGTAGCTACTGTAAGAAATGTATGTTTTTATTTATGTAAGCAAAATACTGAATCTAAAACTTTTTTGGAGATAAGGTTGGAAGGCTAAAAATAATGGTGATAATATTATAAATAACTTCGTCCAGTATCAGGGCAGAGTGCGATAAGATGGTGTACTATTTCTACTGCGGAGGAGTCCAAATGTAAAGCAATGGCTCAGGCCTTCACCAGCGCTGCAATTCGACCAGAGCTACGGTGCGTCCTCGTCTCATCTAAAGCCGAATGCGCTGAAAAACTCACCGTAAGTCTGTTTATACAGTCACACGCTCAGCTAACAGAATGTTCTCAGAAATTTGACTAGCGTTCTGGCAAAGTTATGAACGAACGTTCTTCCAGTAATATTAATACAACATTAAGTCAGAGTTGGCTGGTCATAATGTTCTCAAAGCTTTAGCACGGAAATGTTTCATATACGAAATGTTTTCGTTGGATGTTCGTCTAATGCTTTTTAAATGTTACTAGGCCTACTTGTTTCAACAGAACTTCTAAAAGCAATGCTCCCATAATGTGTGCAACATGCTAAAATCGAATGTTCGTAACAGCAACAAAGTTTTTGAAAATGTCTGTCTGTCCATCTGTCTATCATATTTGTGCATGTGATAAAATTAAATTTTACATGCGACAGTTATCTTTATATTTTAAGATTTGTTTTGCTTAAACATTAAAATTGTATATTGTATCACTTTTATAGAACAGCAAATGTCAAACTACCTGAAAAAAGTAAAAATAAAAACCATGTTTACATGTTTATAATTTTCACGTTGAAATTATTTCAAAAAAATGTTTTAATACATTTGTTTATGAGGGTTATAGCATCACAGAAAAATCCAAGGTTCAGATTTAAAAAGCTTTTCTGCCACACAGAGAATTTATCACAAACATACAACAAATGATAATGTGTCCCTGCTCAGATAGTGTGCTTTGTAGTCTTTTGTCTGTTCATGTTATTTGCAGAAGTACACAAATAATTTTCTTCACAGAAAATTTTCAATAATCAAGTTGCAATTGTGATCAATATTGCTTTTGACAGAAAAAGGAAGTTGATGCCTTCTCAGCCAGTGCTAAAGAAATATATGACATTGGCAAGCAAGCCAGCTTCAAAATTGCAGCTGGAGAATCTGGAGCAGATGGTATGTTCTTCTTTTGGTGCTGTAGATACCAGATTATGCAAGTTGTAACTCTAAAATAAGCAAACTAAGCAACATTAGGTTGAAAATTAACAGATTAACAGTGGCTATATCTGTATTTGATTACATACTTTATTTCGGTTTAATAAAAAAGTAGTGAAAGTCCATTATAAATATGGATGTTATGGACTATCCATTGTTTTATCTGGCAAAATTCTACTTTTAGAGCAACTAGTTAGTCAACAAAGTCTTATGTTCTTCATCTAACGGGCCACAGGAAAAGGAATAACATACTATGGCGTTGCTGTGGTGAAAAGAACAAATTCAGCTATCAACATCTACAATCTGAAGGGGAAGAAGTCTTGTCACACTGGCAAGAACCGCACAGCTGGCTGGAACATCCCGCTAGGGTATTTGATTGACAGTGGAATGATGTCAGCCATGGGCTGCAACATCCCTCAAGGTAGTCCATTGTTTATGGTGCTGCACATCTTAAATTGTCAGATTGTCTTTTGCAGATGAAAAAGTATCTTGTGGCTTATCTTGATGTTTTAGGGGTTGCTGACTTCTTTAGCGCTAGCTGTATCCCGGGGGCTAAAGATGACCCTCCGTCCCTGTGTCAGCTGTGTGTGGGAGATGAAGCAGGAAAATATAAGTGTAATGCAGACGCTCGAGAGCAGTACTATGCATATAATGGAGCATTCAGGTACCATATTTATTTAAAAATTAAAATCATACTGTAGTGAAACATAGCTGGTGCATTTACAGCTTTGATAATGAGAAATATCCTCAGTGTGTCATTTAACTTGTTTTGGGCTTCACAGGTGCTTGGTTGAGAATGCAGGTGATGTCGCCTTTGTGAAGCACACAACTGTAAGCGAGAATACAGATGGTAAATGTGTACTCCAGTGTTTCTCAACCAGGGAACTTCAGCAAACTTCCAAGGGGGGTGCTGGATTACTTAAAAAAAATATATATTTATAATAATATTCATATAATTAATGAATTAATATAATAATATAACTTAAAGAAAATATAATTATTCTATCTTAATTAATGAAGATGCATCATGAAATCATACACGCATATAAACATAAATGGGTACAGTATATTTCCATGGCAGCAAATTATCAGATAAATTTACAAATCAAAGATAATTCCTCACTTTTTCTTAATGATATAATACAGTTAATGTTATGGCTAGGGCTTCTATGCACATCAAAGTGTATGTTAGTGATTCTAAGAAAATAAAGTGAAAGAAAGCACACATGCATTGTAGTTCTGATATTTTAAGTATACACAGTGATTATACAGGAAGTGTGGACAGTAAAGTTGGATAAGTGATAGATTATCATCTATCATCAAATTAATAATTAATCTTTTAACTGTGTGTCTTAGGTCAGGGTGAGGATTCATGGACTGCAGGCTTGCACTCTGATGACTATCAGCTCCTGTGTCAGGACGGCACCCGCAGTCCAGTCAGTGATTATGAGAAATGCCATCTGGCTCGAGTCCCATCGAGGGGGATTGTTGTTCACACTGAAATCAGCAGTTCAGTGGTATACAACATGTTGCGTGAGGGACTGGTATGATCCTTTTTGAAATTGTAATTTATTAGGATTTTGAAACAGCGTAAAACAAATTGTACATTTGTATTTCAATGTGAAAGTTTCATTTAAGTGTGTATGTGTGTGTGTGTTTTTCTTTAGCAAAAGTCTGGGTTCTCCATGTTCTCCTCAGCAGGCTTTGGTGGGACAGACTTGTTGTTCAGCGATGTTTCAACCTCATTTATCCAAGCAGGAAATGAAAACTATATCACATGGATGGGCCGATACTATTACATACTGAGAGCTATGGACTGCACAGAGTCAGGTGTGAATCTTTGCATCTTCATCAAACAATCAAAAATTACAATTTGAAATGCAGCAAATTTACTATGTATGCTGTTTACTTTTTTATATTGTACTTAAAATCTGTGCTTCTCTGTGATGGGTGTGTGTGTGTTTGTAGACGTTCCCTCTAACCTACGCTGGTGTGTCCTGTCTCATGGAGAGCAGCAAAAATGTGCAGACATGGCTGTGGCTTTCAAAAGCAAAAATCTGATTCCTGAAATTCAGTGTATCCATGGTGCATCTGTGGAGGACTGTATGAAGAAAATACAAGTATGCCAATCAAGAGATATTTACCAAACTCTCTTATTCATACCTGCTGACACCCAAATGATAACTATAAAGATAGCTATTATGATAACTATATCATCATATATATATCAAGCCATTATACTCATAGTTACCCTAACTAAAATCTGCAATACATAACAGTCAAGTTCAGAGACTAAAAATGCCATTAATTTTCACCATGGAGCAACAGATTTGTATAAACTCAAGGCTGTGGAAAAAGTGGACGGTCACTGTGCTGTATTTGAATGAGACTCTTTTCCTCCAGAACAAGGAAGCTGATGTCATCACTCTTGACGGAGGTTACATCTACACAGCGGGGAAGAGTTTTGGTTTGATACCTGCTGCTGGGGAGAGCTACACAGGTTAGAGCCATACACTTTCAATGTACTTTGACTTTTGGACCATATGCTTTTTATATGATATATATATACTGTATATAAAGACAATAGCAAAAACAAATGTGTAGAATTTAAAAAGGCAGTGGAAATATGATTATAAGATTCATTATATTAATAGATATGTATAATTAATACACATTAATTCATTAGATTATACAATTAATTATTCATTATAAATGTATGAAATTGAATATAGTATAATTTGAACAGTTCAAATGTGCTCACTAGGTGACCATTTTCTGTTTGGGAAAGATTTTCAGCAGTGCCTGATGAAACATCAGCTGTTTTATTCATAAATGATGATTCATTTTCACAAGCTACTGTGATTCTCTGTCTTAGGAGACACTGACGGAAGCATTTATTATGCTGTGGCTGTGCTGAGGAAGAGCAACAGAGACATCCAGAGATTCAGTGACCTCAAGAGCAAGCGCTCCTGTCACACAGGTTATGGAAGGACTGCAGGCTGGAACATTCCCATGGGTCTGCTAATAGAAAAAGGCATTATCAGACCGCAGACATGCCAAGTGGCCCAAGGTAGGACATGTAATGTAGTGCACACATACCATGGGTTCCTAAAAATCTAAAACAAAAGTGAAAAAATTCCAGCTTTTTACTCAGATTGTTACTTGTAATTTATGTATCAGTTATTACAAATGTATTGAAATAAAAGGCATATTGTTCTGCTATATAAATAGCAAAATCAGTATTATGAGGGTGTGATTTTGCCTTTAGCTGCTGGGGAGTTCTTTGAATCATCCTGTGTACCTGGAGCCAATCAGAAAGGTTTTCCCAGTAACCTGTGTGAGCAGTGCATCGGAGACTCCAGTGGTCAGAACAAGTGTGAAAAAGGCAAGGACCTATACGACGGTTACGATGGAGCCTTCAGGTAATCTGCTATACTGCACAAAATAACTGAAAGATTTGGTGCTAATTTGTGTTTTACCAATTGAGTATTTGCATAACAACTAAATATTTATCATGGTCTCTGTTTATATTCTCAGGTGCCTTGTTGAAGGTCATGGCGATGTGGCCTTTGTCAAACATTCCACTGTGTTCCAGAACACAAATGGTAAAAAGATATCTGTTGATTTATGCCTTTAAATTTATGCATTTATGTTAATTTATGCATTTTACATACAGCAAGCAGACCATTACCTCATGTGTAAAAGTCTCTAGTAGTTCTCTCATGTCAGAACTGTTATTTCCAGGAAACAATACAGATTTTTGGGCGGTACACCTGGATTCCCGAGAATTTCAGCTGCTTTGTTCTCAGGAGTCTCGTGCTGAAGTCACTCAGTACACTAAGTGCAACTTGGCCCGTGTCCCTTCCCACGCTGTTATGATAAGACCTGATACCAACCACCATGTCATCTTTGGCCTCCTGGACAAAGCCCAGGTTGGTAAATCCAAATGTCATTTTTCAGGGTCAATTGAAAATGGATTTGCCCTTGTTTGTATGACTTTTTGGTTTGCATCTTTCAGAATTTCTTTGGAGTTAATGCTGCCTCAGGCTTCAAGATGTTTGACTCCAAACCCTACGAGGGATCCGACCTGATTTTCAAGGATTCAACTATCACTTTAATTGGAGTAGGAGAGAGGAAGACGTATGAGGAATGGCTTGGCCAGAGCTACCTGGATGCCGTAATAGCCATGGAGTGTTCAGCTTCATCAACAGGTACGGCTCTCCTCAACAGGCCTCTGTATATATACCTGGAGTCTTTTAATAAGTCTTTTCACTTTGTGTTTCTTTTACAGTGTTTGCCTCGTCCTCACTATTGCTGATGTCCATTGTGAGCTCCCTGGTGTCTCTGTTGGCTTTGTAGCAGGTCTGCCAGGCACAGAAGTGTTTCCGGTGGCTTCATCCATTCTCGACTCTGATCTGCATACTCGTGCTGAAATTTCTAATATTTAGGTGATTCATGTTCAAATCAAATCACTAAATCTAAAGCTACAATATGCTTAAGCAATAGCAATGCCTTTTATCTGTGATTGTAATGGTACATAGTACATAGTACGCATCTAGTACGGAGGATAAGCTTTCTAAGTGGGTCTAGGGAAATTTTGAGGACCGTCTTAAATTAGGAACTGCAAAAAATTGGCTAAAGTTTTTCTTTAAACCAAACCAAAGCTGGTTGTTATTGTGACCATTTGTATTATTTCTACTCTGAAATTGTTGAGGGCAATAGCCATATCAGTGCATATGCTTTGCCTGTTACATATTTATTGCACAATGTTTATTGCAGCTTTTAAAACCAACATTTTATTATGTTATGAACTACTTGAAGGCACATGCCATATCAGGGAATATGCTGTGTCTAGCATTTTCCTCTTTGCTGATTTTTGTAACTAGTATTGTGCAGCTGAATGCAGCATGCACTGGAGTTGTACTACTGAAAGGTTCGTTTCCTCTCGCATTCAAACAGATTCTTGCTTGCTTAAATCAACAACATACTGTGCTCATGCATTCAAAAACAAAAAAAATTTTTTTGACCAATCTAATTAGTCATTGAGATGAAATACACTTTTGAGCTGTGATAAACTCAGCAATGCTTTCATATCAGGGAGAGGAGGAGTATATCATTTCAATGGTTGTTCGTTGCAACATTGTTCATTACATGCATTTAGTTATTGTTGCAATGCAAGTGTTAAATTCCTTTTACTAAACAATGTTCTCAAACTCTATTAGCAAGGCAACAATTTGCTTGACTTCCTCTGTGACTTAAATTCCAAAAAGTATACATACAGATCATGTGAGTAAGGTTAAACTACACTATGAGATAAATAACCATAAATACGCATGGGGCTTAACAAGAATCATTTGCCTTAAACCCACAATTGTGCTCCAGCTGATGATTTATACATTGTTTAACATAGTATCAATTACTTGCATTCTTGCTTTATGATTTTTATTTTATTTTTATCTGTTCGGATACCATATCAGTGTATATGTACTGACACATGAATGCCCCACATTAATGCCTGCTTTGTCTTGCAATTTCTTAATGAAATGATTGAAATATAACTAATATTTAGTTGCCAGGCCAGTGCGTCTGCTCAAGTATTACAGCATATTGTCACTTATTATAAATAAACAAGCATCTTAAGATTTGTGTTGTTGTCCATCACTGCTTTTCTGCTGCAGAATGAGTTAATGATTGGCAGACAAATGATAAAACATGTTTATTACTTATTATTGACCGAAGAGGATTGCATTTTCATCGGTCTGTGTTATTTGAAAATTATGTGGAGATGACCAAGATTTTATTTTAGTCCAGATCTGTTATTCTCCAGTTATGTTTTTGAAGAGGTCATATGTGACCCTGGACCACAAAACCAAGTCATAAAGGTCAATTTTTCGAAATTGAGATTTCTACATCATCTGAAAGCTGAATAATTAAGCTTTTCATTAATGTATGGTTTTGTTAGGATAGGACAATATTTGGCCGAGATGCAACTATTTGAAAATCTGGAATCTGAGGGTGCAAAAAAAACCTTGCCTTTAAAGTTGTTCAAATGAAGTTCTTAGCATATTACTAATCAAACATTAAGTTTTAATATATTTACGGCAGGAAATTTACAAAATATCTTAATGGAACATGATCTTTACTTAATAAACTAATGATTTTTGGCATAAAAAAGGATAATTTTGACCCATACAATGTATTTTGGTTATTGCTACAAATATACCCGAGTGACTTAAGACTGGTTTTGTGGTCCAGGGTCACATATTGTAAAATGACCCTGAAGAAGACACTTTCTAGAGTTCAGGCGTGTTATAATAATATAATCAGGTGTGTTATAATATATAATGTATAATCAGGTGTGTTCAGCCTGTATTATGATTTTTTTTATTAAAAAATAAATAAATTATTATTATTTTTATATGTAATTTAATATTATATTCAAGTGCAGTATGCATAAAGCTTGAGCTATTCAAATATATATATCAAATTGATGTGTTATTTATGTAATAATATTAATAATATATTCTTCTCATTATTGTTATTTAAATGACACATTTTTGTCAATATACTATTTTTACTTTAATATATTACAAAAAAAAGTTTTAAACTGTATCTACTTTATTATTTATCTTCATTATAGATGAGTGGATATATCATGAATCTGGTTGCATAGCAGATGGTGTTTACTTATAGCACCATCTGCTGATCATATTACCATACTGGATTCTACACTTGGACTTAATGGGTCATTATGGCCCGGTTTCACAGACAGGGTTTAGCCTAAACCAGGATTAGGCCATAGTTAAATTAGGACATTTAAGTAATTTTCATAACCATGCCTTAGAAAATACATAACTGGTGTGCATCTTAAGACAAAACAAAGGCACTGACATATTTTACGATCAGTCAAAGCAAGTTTCTTTCATCTGAAAAAGCTCAGATTTACATTTTAGTCTAGGACTAGTCTTAAGCCTTGTCTGTGAAACCGGGGGTATGTGTACTGTAAATCCATAAAGCTTCAAAACACTGCATAAGCAAACCAGGAAACAGTTGTAACATTAAAGGGAGAAATCATCTTTTTTTATTTTTTTTTTATTTAATATAAACAACTATTGTGAGCTGAAGATGTAATTGATGTTTCATATAAAGGTCAACACATCATAATAAGCTTTCTACTATGTTAGTAAAAGTTTAAAATGTCTAAATTATGGTAGAAATATTTTATATACTATTATTTAATGTTTATACAGGTGCATCTCAATAAATTAGAATGTCATGGAAAAGTAAATTTATTTCAGTAATTCAACTCAAATTGTGAAACTCGTGTATTAAATAAATTCAGTGCACACAGACTGAAGTAGTTTAAGTCTTTGGTTCTTTTAATTGTGATGATTTAGGCTCACATTTAACAAAAACCCACCAATTCACTCAACAAATTAGAATACTTCACAAGACCAATAAAAAAAAAACTTTTTTAGGGAATTGTTAGCCTTCTGGAAAGTATGTTCATTTACTGTATAAGTACTCAATACTTGGTAGGGGCTCCTTTTGCTTTAATTACTGCCTCAATGCGGCGTGGCATGGAGGTGACCAGTTTGTGGCACTGCTGAGGTGGTATGGAAGCCCAGGTTGCTTTGATAGCGGACTTCAGGTCCTCTTGACAATACCCAGGTTCAGGTCAGGCAAGTTTGCTGGCCAATCAAGCACAGTAACACCATGGTCATTGAACCAGCTTTTGGTACCTTTGGCAGTGTGGGCAGGTGCCAAGTCCTGCTGGAAAATTAAATCAGCATCTCCATAAAGCTTGTCAGCAGAAGGAAGCATGAAGTGCTCTAAACATTCCTGGTAGATGGCTGCGTTGGCTGTGGACTTCAGAAAACACTGTGGACCAACACCAGCAGATGACATGGCAGCCCAAATCATCACTGACTGTGGAAACTTAACACTGGACTTCAAGCAACATGGATTCTGTGCCTCTCCACTCTTCCTCCAGACTCTGGGACCTTGATTTCCAAATGAAATGCAAAATTTACTTTCATTTGAAAAATAAATTTTCATTTTTCTCCACAGCCCAGGTAAGACGCTTCTGGCTTGGTAGCCCTTTTCCTGAAGATGTCTGAGCGTGGTGACTCTTGATGCACTGACTCCAGCTTCAGTTCACTTCTTGTGAAGCTCTCCCAAGTGTTTGAATCAGCTTTACTTGACAGTATTCTCAAGCTTGCGGTCATCTCTGTTGCTTGTGCATCTTTTCCTACCCAAATTCTTCCTTCCAGTCAACTTTGCATTTAATATGCTTTGATACAGCACTCCTTGAACAGCCACCCCTTTCAGTAATGACCCTCTGTGACTTACCCTCTTTGTGGAGGGTGTCAATGATTGTCTTCTGGATCATTGCCAAGTCAGCAGTGTTCCCCATTATTGTGGTTTCAAAGAACAAGAAATACCCAGAATTATACTGTAGGGATGGTCATTTAATGAAACTCAAATATAAATTTGAGTTATCCACAGCCATATCACCCTGCAGCCCAAGACAGGTTGCCCACTGAAGCTAAGCAGGGTTGAGCCTGGTCAGTACCTGGATGGGAGACCTCTTGGGAAAACTAGGTTACTGTTGGAAGAGGTGTTAGTGAGGCCAGCAGGGGGTGCTCACCCTGTGGTCTGTGTGGGTCCTAACACCCCAGTGTAGTGACGGGGACACTATACTGTAAAAAGCACCGTCTTTCGGATGAGACGTTAAACCGAGGTCCTGACTCTCTGTGGTCACTAAAAATCCCATGGCACTTCTCGTAAAGAGTAGGGGTGTAACCCCGGTGTCCTGGCCAAATTCCCTCCACTGGCCCTTATCAATCATGGCCTCCTAGTAATCCCCATCCATTTGATTGGCTCTATCACACTCTCCTCTCCACCTGTAGCTGGTGTGTGGTGAGCGCACTGGCGCCGTTGTACTGTGGCTGCCGTCGCATCATTCAAGTGGATGCTGCACACTGGTGGTAGTTGAGGAGAGACCCCCACATAATTGTAAAGCACTTTGGGTGTACGGCAATACACAATAAATGAGCTATATAAATGCATCATCATCAAATATTGTAATATTTTGAGATACTGATTTTTGACTTTCATCAGCTGTAAGCTCTTATCATCAAAATTAAAACAAAAAACTTTTGAAATGTTTTGCTTTACATGCAATGAATCTAAAATATATGAAAGTTTCACTTTTTGAAATAACTTACAAGAAAAAATTAACTTTTTCACGAGATTCTAATTTATTGAGATGCACCTGTATGTCACACGAGAAAACTTTCCTTTTTCGGGACTTTTATTTAAAAAAAAAAAATTGGAGGACTCTTATTATAGTTATAGTTGACAATCGTTGACGTTTACTTCACAACATTACAACCTCATTCACGTTTACAGGTGTTTTAAATAATCTCATATTTCGCATTCATGTCTCGTTTGAAACGAGGAGCACATGTGGACTCTAGAGCGGGATTTAGGCAGGAGAAAGAAGACTGTCCTGTCCCATTTGGTTTACTGAAAGCTGCTAGAAAGAGCGGACAGCTCAATCTATCCGGGCGCGGTCTAACTGAAGGTAATATTACTAAATTACAGAAACACTAACGTTACCGGACACCAGTGAGATTAAATTACCATGGCTCCAGCAGATATGACATTTATCATTAATGGCATGGGAAAATGAATTAAAATGCCAAAGATTTGGTTCAGGTTTCTGTCCAAAAAGTTTGAATGAGATCTTATCTTATGACTGACATACAATAACAACAGCAGCTGTAGCAACAGTTGTATATTGGGGGATTGTGGTGAATTTCTGTAAGCTTCTACAGTAAGTGTGCTCTATTTGGGTTCAGTTCCTCAGAGTGTGTGGAGGCTGAACATAGACACACCTCAGGAGGCTATGCAGAACTTGTCATTTGGAGCTGCAGATCGGTGGTGGGAACAGACGGATTTGACCAAACTTCTGCTATCTTCCAACAAACTCCAGAGCCTCTCTGAAGACGTCAAACTCCTTCCTGCCCTGGTTGTCCTGGATGTAGGTTTTTGCACAGCTCCTTTTTACAAACTAAACCCTGCATATCAACACTTTTTATTCTATTCCTTCGCAGAGAAATATAAATGGCTAATTTTCTATGGTTAAATAAATGTAACTACTTCTATAAACCACACATTACTATTACATTGTTATATTTTATTTTATTATATACAGGTTCCACAATATTCACATTTAATAAAAAAAAACAAATGATAAATGTAATTTGAAAAAGTTCATAATGTCTTAGTTTTGTCTATACTATAGCTGCTTTCTGTGTTGCCTTTTTCCAGATCCATGACAATCAACTAAGCTCACTGACAGATTCTATTGGAGATCTAGAGCAACTACAGAAGCTCATATTGAGGTACTAATGGAGGCAACACTATGTACGGAGCAATATATCTACCTATTTTGAGTGTAAAACTTGTCATAATACCTGGTCCTCTCTGCAGTCACAATAAATTGACAGAATTGCCTTCGGGTCTTTGGAGACTTACAAACCTGCGATGTCTTCACCTGCAACAGAATCTGATCGAACAGATTCCCCAGGATTTGGGGCAGCTGGTTAATTTAGATGACCTTGTAAGTGACTGAGATCCTGTCTTGACCAGCAACAAACTCTTAACTTTCCAAGCATTATAAAAGCCTAGATCCTCAGATCTTCATTTAACATGTATACGCACTACCATTTAAAAATTTGGGGTCGGTAAGATCTTTTAATGTTTTTGAAAGAAGTCACTTATAGTTTGATCTGTAGTGTGCTGCTGTGTGAAATAATCTACTCCTGTATGATGATCATTTGTTAAATCTTAGGATTTAAAGATGTTGCTGTGATTTCAAGATGCTGAATATGTGTACTTAAGTATTCCCATTATTTGGTTGTTTCCTACTCTTCCCTCTTAAAGGATCTCTCCAACAATCATCTAATGGACGTTCCAGAAAGCCTGGCGAACCTGAAAAATCTTGTGAAATTGAATTTGTCCTGCAACAAGCTCAAGAGTCTCCCTCCTGCCATCAGTGAAATGAAAAGTATGTTTTGACAGTAGCAAGTGTGAATGTAAATCATGTTTATCGATTAACCTGTGAACTCATCCATCTTCTGTTAACCCTAACAGACCTGAGAATGCTGGACTGTTCCCGGAATCAGCTGGAGAGCATTCCTCCTGTCCTGGCTCAGATGGAGTCCCTCGAGCAACTTTACTTAAGACACAACAAGTTATGCTTTCTTCCCCAACTGCCCTGCTGTAAAACACTCAAGGTAAACCACAACCACTGATGTGGTAGAATAAGTTATGATTATCTTAAGGCGGCGGCTAACACAGGGCTTTTTAAGGAACTCCACTGTGGGAACAACCAGATTGAGATATTGGATGCAGACCATTTGAAGCACTTGAGTGCTCTCAGTTTCTTGGAGCTCCGAGATAACAAGGTGAAGAGCCTTCCTGAAGAAATAACCCTACTGCAAGGCCTGGAGCGCCTGGATCTTACTAACAATGACATCAGCAGGTGCCCGGAATGTTATTTTATGTATACTATAAAACACTGTACCGTAAGATGGGCGAGCACAGCTTAAAAAAATTCTCTTTTGTAGAGTACCGGTTTTAAAGTGATGTCTCTCCCAAAAATTTAAATTATCTTGTTTACTCTGCTCATTTAATTCCAAAACTGTATGACTTTCCATATTCTGAACCTAAAAAAAGAAGGTATTTGTATTGTGTTCTGCAGAAAAAAGAAGTTAAAATCATAAATTATCATAAAAAGCCTCTCTCTTTTTGTGAAACAGTCTGCCGTGTGGACTTGGCACATTACCCAAGCTGCAGTCTTTGACTTTGGAGGGCAATCCACTGAGGGCAATCCGCAGAGACCTCCTGACTGTGAGTGTTCAACACATCACAGCTGTAAAAGGGCTTTTCCTGTCTTCATTTTGTTCTTGGTAGTCTCATATACAACATTTAAAAAGTCAGAATATATTGTTATATAAGATTTATTTCAATGCAGAAAGGCACTGGTGAACTCCTGAAATATCTCAGAAGTCGAGTACAAGGTATGTCTATATAATCATGTAAAGATTTATTAGTTTTTCAGCCTCATTCATTATAAAAAGGACAAAGAATGTTCTCTTTTGTAACATTGTGGGTTTGTCTTGTTTGAAATGTAGAGCAACCAGATGGGGGCTCGAAAGAAGAGCCAAAAACAGCAATGACCCTCCCAAGCCAAGCTAAAATCAACGTGCATGCCATCAAAACTCTGAAAACACTAGACTACAGGTAACAAAAAATCCTCCCAAGTGACTTAGCAGGATTTTGTGTATTTAACAGTAAAAACCTGCCATTTTAATTAGTGAGAAACATGAGGCATCCATCCCAGAGGAGGTGTTTGATGCAGTTGGCGATAGTCCTGTGGCCAGCGTAAACTTCAGCAAAAATCAGCTGACGGCAGTTCCACCCAGGTAATACATATGGGCCATTCCATCTCATTAAAAGCATTTCAAAGATTTACTGAACACTTACTATTCTCTCATTTCCTGCAGACTTTTGGAGTTAAAGGACACCCTAGCAGACATTAATCTGGGGTTTAACAAGCTAACAATGATTCCGGTGGACTTTTCCAAGTTGAAACAACTGGTACATATAGATCTTAGGTAATCCTTAACTTAATTTATGTCCATTTAAGGCTCCAATTTAAAGATCTTATTTTGCTAATTCAGTGGTTCACAGATGTTTTTGCCACATTCTCTCAAAAGTTTACACATTTAGCTAGAGTGCTATTTTTAAGATGGCACAGAGCGTAGAAAAAACTACAGTAATTGTATAGCAGATGGAAATTTTGCAAAGAAAAAAAGTAATATCTGGATTTTTTTAAATGACCAGTCTCTTTTTGTCAGATATTTTGTGCTCTGATAAGTGTCACTTCAAAGCAAAATATTACGTAATGAATATGATTTAAATAAATGTAAGTGACCTCATTTACCATAATTTACCGTAACAAAGTGCACTGAACTAATGCCTTTTTCTTTTTTTCTTTTTTTTTTTAGAAACAATCTATTGAACTCGCTGCCAATGGAGTTAGAAGGCTTAACCAAGCTGCGGAGTGTCATTTTGTCTTTTAATAGGTAGGTTTTACCATTTTCACCCTCACCCCACCATGTAAAATGAGCAAATGTATAAAATCAGTTTGACAAAATATAAATAACATCACTGTTTTGGTGTTTTTTTGTGGTCATTCTCTTTAGGTTCAAGTCATTCCCAGAAGTGCTGTACTGCATCTCATCCCTTGAGACTATTTTAATCAGTAACAATCAAGTTGGAGGCATTGATCCAGTCCAAATGAAGACCCTAAATAATCTATCTACTCTGGATCTGTCCAACAATGATATAATGCAAGTGCCACCAGAACTTGGCAGCTGTACCAGTCTGAGGTGAGCGTAATTTTCCTTCTGATTCTAGCAAACTGTGGACTTTAGTATGTAGACTCCATATTTGATCTTTTTTAATAAAAATGAGGCAGCGAGAACAATCGTAAAAACTCATAAAAACTGATTACTATTACAAAGTTAGTTAAGAATGATCTTATGATTTATCCTATATCTTTAGGGCTCTAATGCTTGATGGGAATCCTTTCCGTAATCCAAGAGCTGCCATCCTCAGTAAAGGAACAGATACTGTCCTTGAGTATCTCCGAAGTCGTATTCCAACATAATCCTCGCGTTTAATGTAACTTTAACCATCATTGATAAACGATCAATTCTTGTGCCATAACACTTTGATTATTTGCACTCCCTGACAGTATAAGACACAATAAATTGTCTCCTGCCACTTGGCATTGTAAAGTCATTACAGGCTTTTATAAACCAACCTTCAGCATGCGTTGTAATGAAATGAAGACGTTGTCAAACAAATGAACCAAAACATGTTGTTTGTTGAAGTTTTACATTTTATAATTGCTTTTCAGTGTGAATGTTTATATTTTCCATTTTAAAAGCACTAGTAATAAATTTATCGTCTATAAAGGACCACAGAATGACCAGTAGTAACAATAGTGACATTTTTATTATTTGTACAATAAAGATACATTATTCAAAACAACTCTTAGATACTGAAAAAAATCTGTACTCCAAAGCCGAAAATGGCTCCAATATTTGCTGAACAGCATTGGACTTTCTTCTCCTTTTTATACAGGTTTGTTATTTAAATTTTTTTTTAACTAAAATGTATTTTAAATATGTACATATATCATCTGCAAAATGCATTCTAGACACAGAATATATGTCATCGATTACATATTTGCGGTAATGCAGAAAAAAATTGGAAGGAGTAAACTTGCATGTGCAAATAAATGATATGATAAATTGTCACTAATTCTTTTGAACTAAATTGAATTTCTTCTAGATATAATTACTTTTTGCACAAAAATGAAACGGCATTCAAGTTCAGTAAGTCTTAATACTGCAGAAAGCTTTAAGTACATTCACAATCTATTGGAATAAATTATTTAAATGTCTCCATTCATAGTTATTTACATCAATACTGCAATTAGACTGAATAGTACCATATATTACCTTTTATATTCAATAGGTCTTTAAACACATACAAAAATGACCATTTGTATATTCATATACATATGTTTATGACACAAATTCACAATTACTTTAGAAAGAATTGTACATATTTGTTTCTAGTGTTTCCTTCCCTCGCAATCGAACTCTCTGTCCATACATTGGTTTTGTTCTTTATAAAATTTAACAATTTGAGCATAGCTAATTATATCAATATATTAGAAACCATTATTTGAAAACATTTAGTAAAAATAATCATTATCAAATGTTCTTTCACAATAGTATTTGAACAATTAATTGCATCATCCATAATAATCTTTATTTAGTAATCAACAATATTTCTCTGAAGCTAAATGCAGTGGATGTTGTGTTGGGGTCTTTCAGAGTGCATTTCGGCTCCAAACTCCTTCTAAATGCTACATTTTTAGCAACATTTGAAACATGCCCAGGGTTGTTGTTTTTTTTTAGGGATATTATGGCACTGTTTGTCACAATGACTGATTTAAAAAAAAAAAAAAAAAAAAAAAAAAAAAAAAAAGTGGCCAAAAGAGATGTAAAACAATGGTTATGTAAAAATGCTTTGTACAAAACTCACTGACCCCTAATAAGCATCCTAATAAAACCAGTTTAAGAGTGAAAGCATGCTCTAATCAGTAAAGCCTTGTGTGTACACTGTATCTAGTCCGTTTTATGACAGGAATTCCCTTTGTTATTCCGTTAAAAAAATATTTAAAAACCTTAAAGCAGCGTAACAACAACAACAACAACAAAACAACTGTAATTAAGCTTTTTTGCCTTTTGCCTAAACTGTAGTATGTGATATGAAAGTACATTTTTATATAGAAAATGTTGTTGCCAATAAACTGCCACATGTGTATGAATTTTCCTGGCAGCCAACAAAGGTACGTCGGAATAAAAAAAAACTAAACAAAAAAACATGGAAATATATACTTAGCAAATGAACAAAACCCACCCTGATCTGGGCTAGGAAAAATCCATGAATGCCAATAGATGGTGCTGCAGGAAAACCACACAAATCGAAGAAATAATGCTTAGGGATTCATTTCTGTCATTTGATTTGTGCAAATACAGAAGGTTGGGGCTTATCAAGATTAAAAGGGGACTTTTTCGATTTCCCTAAATTGTTTTCGTCTCTTCTAAGTTGTTACAAAAAATGTGTTAGAAAATCATCAATGTGTCTTTTATTCACATTCTACGCTCTTATCACGTTTGAGTTGTAAATGTATATATTTACACAAGGCATTTACAAAGTTGAGGCAGTGTTATGGTGGGTAAATGTCCTTAAAAGCAGATGTGCTTTCATGCTCCAAGATTAAACCGAAAAGCTGCTAGAAAAAAAAGGTACAAAATAATACGCCATATAAATAAGCAGGAAAAATGCACCCACTTACAGCCACAGGCTGAGAAAAAGAAGAATATCAGCAACATCAACGAAAGATTTCAACCAATGTATGTTCGTGTAGAATGTGTAAGCCATATGTAACGTTATTATATATGTCCTCTAGTGTACATTTGGCACTGGAATTTGCCATTGGTCCAGCAATTGGCAAAATTGTTCCTAGATAAAAAGATGTACAAGTTCCTGTGTTCCATCTGGGTGAGAAGTCTTTAAGCTATAAAAATATTTATGTTGTGCTCTCCCTTAAGATTACCAAGTCCACAGTTTTCGGGAAATTCTTCAGAAGAGACACTGCAGTTTCATGCTCCATGTGTAAGAAACTATGTCCGTTGGCCTGCAATGCAAGAATGAAGCACATGGTAAACAAAATGAACAGGGAGAGGCGTGGAAGAAAGGAGGGAGGGAGGAATGGAGGGAGGAGGGCAGGAACAGGCACGGCAGCACAGGAGGGCTGGGAGCAGGCCTAGCTCAGAGAGGATAAGGAGATGTACACTGTGAGGGAGAGAAAAGAGAGAGAGATGCACACAGGATATCATGCTGTAAAAGGAGAGAAAGTGGAAAGAAGCTGGTTTTTAGACACTGGATCTGTGGAAAGAGAAGGAGCTGCTTTCTGCAGGCCATTCTAGTGGCGTACACTGACAGTAACACACAAACAGAGACAACCCAATAACTTCCCGTGAAGTTATTTAGGCACACAGAGGCTGGATTGCCCCTGTATAGGTAAAGCAGCAATGCCAGGCTTTTTGCTTTTGGCAAAATATGTAGACCGATCCTATCTGAACAGCAATTTATAGGCTTGGATGATGATTGCATGGCACTTTATATGTGCTTTTTTTTGGGAAATGTTCTACAAAAAATTAATACATTTTTATATACTCTATATTTATGCATACTACAATTCCAAAGGTTTACTGGAATTCAGTAAGATTTATTTAAAATTCAAAATAATTAACTCTGTAAGGATGCATTAAATTGATCAAAAGTCACAGGAAAGACATTTGCAGTGTTTTAAATGCTGCTCTTTTGAACTTTATTTCTATTTTAATCAAAGAGAAATGTATCACGATTTCCATAAAAATACTAAGCAACATAACTGTTTTCAACACGGATAATAATAGGAAATAGGTAACACTTGAAAATATACTGCTAATGCATTTAACATTTTAATGTAATCATAATGTTAATTAGTAAAATGTAATTCATTGTTTGTTAATGTTACCCAATATAAGTTTTGAATTTAAAACATGCATTAGTAAATGTTGACATTAACATTGATTAATATTAATGAATGTTGTGCAAGTATTGTTAACTAATGTTAACAAATGAAGTCTCAGTGTAAATTGTTAATAATAATAATAACATTAATATTGTTCATAATGATATTTAATTAGTAATTTTTGGGAGGTGAAGGTATATATTTCGCTGCACTTTAAAAAGACCAGATTCAATCTGCATCGCAAAGTTAAATGTAAATTGAGGTGGTGTAGATTAGTCTGTTTGACTGATTTACATTTATTTTGTAATATGTGATTAATAAAATTCATCAATTTATATTTTATAATGCCAAATATATTTCATGCCATTTTACTGACTTACAAGACAAAAGGTTATACAAATCTGTTCTTTAAAATCAGAACAATAATTCATGGCAAAGTTTAACTTTGGTCAAACATAACAGAGGTCCATGCTCACTTGTTTGAGACGCGCACACACACACACACACACACTAGACATTTAATGCCACATGCAAAGCCCTCCACTGGCAGTGTGGCGGAAGATGCATTGTCGCAACTTGTGGGACAATGTGATGGAGAACAATGTTACCTTCAGAATTTTGTCCCCTGGTCGAAGAACGTTGGAGGCAGGTCCATCAGGCTGTACCCTAGTAACAAAGATACCCTATAAGTCAAAAGTGATATGAGGTTAGGAACCACATGGTGACTATGGTTTAGAATCTTTGCCTTTTAATCTGGATTTAGATTTTCTTGTTTCTCTCTCTCTTTTTTTCTAATAAATTCAAAGGCAATATATAAAAAAATTATCTTCATCTATAAAAGTATTAGCTTTTACAAGTAAATGCAAATGTTAAACTGAAAAAACAAATGTAAAAATTACTTTTATTTTAGAGTATTTTGTTAGTGACATTGTTTTTTTGCTGGAATCAAGGCAGAGATTATAAAGCATAAAGATTAAAATTACATGTGGGACCCATCAGTATGCGCCATGTCAACAACATATCAAGTCTTATTATTGGCGCTACATGTTGAGAGTCCACCAAACTTTTCATCATTTCTTCAGGGCTCACAGGGATTCGGCTTGTTAAAGTACCCCCAAAGCAACAATACACAACACAAGCAGTCTTTATGCTATGCTGAAAACCATATGAGAAAAAAAAGAACGACACTTTTTCATGCAAATCTAAACACAGTATGATATTAATACACATTCCTAACATACAGCTACACATGAAATGGAAACTTGGTCTTTTTTCATGTGCTTCAGGAACATCTGAGTCACAAAACACTTGTTTTAACTATCGCCAAATGTTGCCAAGACACGAAAAGGTTAAAAGGTAATGCAGTCAGCTGGTGTGCAAGGTTGTGCATTGCAGTAGCGCATGTTTCCATGGTAACTCTACTGTGAGACACACTTTACTAAATGAAGAGAGATGGCTTTGATTTTGTTCTATATAAAGCACTATTTTAATGCGATTTCTTAGAATGAAATGCTGAAATTAGCATATTACATATGCTCTGTCCTTTAAAACCGAGAGCAAAATGGTCTTACCATGTCCGAGGGCTTGAAGGGGTTTCCCTGTCCACTGATTCCCCCTGAGATGCTGAAACCAAGGCCAGGGTTCTTCTCGATCCTCACACAGAGCTGTCAACAACATAAAACAGAATTTCAACTTTAAGGCTAGGTCTACATTCTTCTGGATGCATCTCTTTATCCTTCATTTATCCATAGCCTTCCATTCACATTGGAATGTCGTTTGTGTAGACACTCGTTTTGTTGACAATGTGTTGTAGTGTCAACTGTGAAAAAGGAGGTATAGTATGTTTTAAAAGTACTAATAAACAGCCAATATGTAATAATAATAATATAAACTCTCAATTCTAAGAAAATTATCAGAAAATTGACAAATGTGAGATAAAAACCACAGTTACCTTTTTTATTTTTATTTCGTGGCAGAAACAAACAAAAACAAATTATGAGATATAAACTTAGAATTGTGAGGAGAAAAGTCTGAATTTTTATTTTATATCTCCTAATTAAATTTTTTTTAAATCAGAATTGGGAGAAACAATGTCCGTATTGTGAAAAGTCACAATTTATCCTTATAGGTAATTTGGCCAATCATAATCTGCCATTTCTGTACAACATGCAAAGCAGACCGGAGAGTAGTTGGTGGACTTGAACTTGAAAATGATTCTGTATTGACATCTTTCTGCGGTTGAAACAAGATCCCTTCTGATGTTCATTCATGTTTATTTCAAGCTATAATTAGTAAAGAGATGATCGGTTCACGTGCCGCTTGAACAGAGGCGCTACAGCGATCTGTCACGACACATTAAAGAGCTACAAAAGGGTATTTGTTTAAATTTCTTAAAAAAAAAAAAAAAAAAAAAAAATTTGAAACTGTAGCCTGCTTTGTCTTGTCTTTTTCTTGTATTGTTGTATCTTGTATTTTTTCACTGCGTGAGAACATGATGCAACAGACAGCAAAAATACAGAAGGGGGGCAGGTCTTTGTGAAGGGTCAGTTACATTTTATTAAATTTTTTTTTTATTCAGTGGCAGAAAAGGTCTTCCATACATTCAATTTTGAGATTTTGGTGTATATACACGGTTAGACATTTCTGTAATTTCTACAGTTATTTACTGTATATCACCCAGTATAATACTGCAAATTCCATTTACAGTAAATAACTGTAATACCATTTGCATCATGGGAATTTTCTGTGACGTCAGACCCCACATACAGAGACTTACTGTGTTTTTTTAAAATTGCTGTATACTACTGTATTTGCTGTAACGACCTCTTTGGCGCCATTCTATTGAGGTTGTTTTATTTTCCTAATTTCTTACATTTGGATTGACAAGATTTGCCCTGCACCGTGTCTACAGCGCCGCAACAGCTCCAAGCTGTACTACTGCACGTCAGAAATATACTGGCATCAGTTTACTGTCCGCATCCACTGTAGATAGTGTATATATAATGGGTTTTACTCGCGGCAGCACCGCAGGTTTTATGGCTAGCTGCCTTTCTAGTTTTACAATTAGTTTATAGTTTTTTTTTTAATGGAATTTAAGGTTTACTGCATTTTATTTTTTTTGTATTTGTACAGGTTTACATGCATGCAAAGTCAAAAAACGCTTTCGTTTTCTCAAAAAAGATTTAATTTGACCTAATTTCTAAATGATTCGTAAACGACTCGTGCGAAGTAGTTGGAAGAATCTCTAAACCCCTCCTTTCCGTGAGCCCTCACTGCTGTGATTGGTCAGATGGCGCAGTCCTTTGTGATTGGTCTACTGAGTACAGCGTGTGTCGGAAACGCCATAACGGAATGATAGGCTGTGTTTTAAATGGCATACTTAAGTACTGCTTACTGCCCAGTACACAGTGCATACTGCCTACTAATTTTTGAAGGTTAGTGTATGAAACGGTATACAATAAGCAACAAATGTTTCAGAGTAGTTATGCTTAATTGTCACATGACAAACACAAACATGAATTCAGCACAGCTGTCAAGATTGTTACCTTACAAACAAAGGTGCTAACTATTCTTTTTACAAAGGCTTGTTATTAAGGCCTCATACTAGTAAACAATATTGTCCAGCTGAACTAATTTCATAATTGAAGAACTTTACAGAGGCTATTGGACTGAACTGAATGAGCTGTCTTTAACTGAACAATATTTTTGGAAGTTACACTAAGTGGAAAAAGTGATATATTCTAGTTACACTAAGTGCAAATAATGATAAAGTCTGTTTACACTAAAATAGCAGCATTTTTACCAACAGGTGTGTAAATAGTAGTTATGTGGCAGATATTTATACTTCAGTACTGTAGTACATTATACAACATGCCATTAAACACATATATAACATATACCATCTTTGTTGTTTCTATATTAATTTGGAACGTCAGTGTGAAAATGACAACACAAATATATTAATATGCGTTTAGCTCACGCATTAAAAAGTTTTAATTACAGAAAAAAAGTGTGATTTATTTAATTGAATGGCAGACAGCACTAATGTTAACTTTTATAGAGGTTACTGTTGGTAATACACTGAACAAAATTATAAACGCAACACTTGTTTTTGCCCCCATTTTTCATGAGCTGAACTCAAAGATCTAAGACTTTTTCAATGTACACAAAAGGCTTATTTCTCTCAAAGATTGTTCACAAATCTGTCTAAATCTGTGTTAGTGAGCACTTCTCCTTTGCCGAGATAATCCATCCATCTCACAGGTGTGCCATATCAAGATGCTGATAAGACGGCATGATTATTGCATAGGTGTGCCTTAGGCTGGCCCCAATAAAATGTGCAGTTTTACTGGGGGGGTCTGAAAACCAGGCAGTATCTGGTGTGACCACCATTTTCCTCACGCAGTGCAACACATCTCCTTCGCATAGAGTTGATCAGGTTGTCCATTCCTTCTCAATGGCTGTGCGAAATTGCTGGATATTGGCAGGAACTGGAACACGCTGTCGTATACGCCGATCCAGAGCATCCCAAACATGCTCAATGGGTGACATGTCTGGTGAGTATGCTGGCCATGCAAGAACTGGGATGTTTTCAGCTTCCAGGAATTGTGTACAGATCTTTGCAACATGGGACCGTGCATTATCATGCTGCAACATGAGGTGAACGTCGTGGATGAATGGCACAACAATGGGCCTCAGGATCTCGTCACTGTATCTCTGTGCATTCAAAATGCCATCAATAAAATGCACCTGTGTTCGTTGTCCATAACATACGCCTGTCCATACCATAACCCCACCGCCACCATGGGCCCACTCGATCCACAACATTGACATCAGCAAACCGCTCACCCACACGACGCCATACACGCTGTCTGCCATCTGCCCTGTACAGTGAAAACCTGGATTCATCCGTGAAGAGAACACCTCTCCAAAGTGCCAGACACCATCGAATGTGAGCATTTGCCCACTCAAGTCGGTTACGACAACGAACTGCAGTGAAGTTGAGACCCCGATGAGGAAGACAATCATGCAGATGAGCTTCCATGAGACGGTTTCTGACAGTTTGTGTAGAAATTCTTTGGTTATGCAAACCGATTGTTGCAGCAGCTGTCCGGGTAGCTGGTCTCAGACGATCTTGGAGGTGAAGATGCTGGATGTGGAGGTCCTGGGCTGGTGTGGTTACACATAGTATGCGATTGTGAGGCCGGTTGGATGTACTGCCAAATTCTCTGAAACGCCTTTGGAGACGGCTTATGGTAGAGAAATGAACATTCAATTCACGGGCAACAGCTCTGGTGGACATTCCTGCAGT
This sequence comes from Barbus barbus, assembly GCF_936440315.1. Lineage (NCBI taxonomy): Eukaryota > Metazoa > Chordata > Actinopteri > Cypriniformes > Cyprinidae > Barbus > Barbus barbus. The sequence continues at coordinate 16,451,681 of NC_136753.1, forward strand.
CAGCATACCAATTGCACGCTCCCTCAAAACTTGCGACATCTGTGGCATTGTGCTGTGTGATAAAACTGCACATTTTAGAGTGACCTTTTATTGTGGCCAGCCTAAGGCACACCTGTGCAATAATCATGCTGTCTAATCAGCATCTTGATATGCCACACCTGTGAGGTGGATGGATTATCTCGGCAAAGAAGTGCTCACTAACACAGATTTAGACAGATTTGTGAACAATATTTCAGAGAAATGGGCCTTTTGTGTACATAGAAAATGTCTTAGATCTTTGAGTTCAGCTCATGAAAAACGGGGGAAAAAGCGTTGCGTTTATAATTTTGGTCAGTGTATTAGTTAATTTTACTGCTGAATATCCATTTAAATTTAATTTCCAATTTTATAGGCCCCCAGAAAAAGATCCAAATGGCCCCCCACCCCCTTCAAATGTTCAATGTGATAATCCGGCCCTCAAATTAAGTTAATTGAATAGCCCTGGTATAGATTGTACCTTACCAATTCAAGCTGGAGTCTGATGATGAAATGGTTGAAGCGGCTGATCGACAAGAAACTGATTTGCAAGAACGACTGGAGCTGGATGTTTCTCAGTGGTAAGTGTCAAGCAGTGTTGGGCTAGTTACTCAATGTAATATATTACTCATTACTAGTTACTCCTTTCAAGAGTAATATTGTTACTTTACTTATTACTTTCCAGCAACAGTAATTAGTTACACTACAAGTTACATAAATTTTTCTTCATGCCCCACAGAAGATGTAACATCTTCCACATACAATTTTTCTAGAATGGTACTAACAACATATTTCTGCCTCATCATTTGACTAAAATCCACACGGGATCGCAGTCACAAGTTATTACAAACACTAAATAGTGATTGATGGTGACATTAGAAGTGACAGTAGAAGTGTTGTATTAATCTCATTGTCATGTGTAGCTTGAAGTTAGTTACTGCAAAAACACTGGTGTCAAGTGTTAACAAGTTTGTGGTAATTATAAGATGTGATAGCATCATCATTGTTATAATTTTATATGTGCATGTGTGGGAACTGTATCAGAATGCCAAGCGAAGGTGAAAACCTCTGCTGCTGCGAAGTATGACAGGTAGCATAATACGTTTCTGCAATATTTCTCTGTAAGAGGTGTCAAAAACTAAGTGTAATGTTATGGAATGCTAGCACATAGTTTGCGTTACTTGTAAAGTTTAGAATATTTTTTAAATATATTTGTTCTAAAAGCAAGGTCTTTAGTGTTGTTACCTGTTAAGACAACATCTAATATTTCTGTTATAATTTTCTGGAGAGTAATTGTCATAATTTCCTCCTTAGGTTCTAAGACGAATTAACCAGACTCCTGTCCCTCCAATATGCATGGTACACCATCCAAGCTTTGAACCCAACTGCTTAAATCCATATACCCTGCAGAACATCCGCAGGATATATAGAAGTGACTACGTACCAATAAGGCACAGATCAAAAGAGTAAGAGTGTTTTACTTGATAAAGCATAATTTTTTTTACAAATTAATATAACTACGTTTTTACATAACTTGACTCAAGAAATGACATTGAACCCAGTTTTGTTCTGAAATAAGTTTTATATTTAAAAGTTTGTAAAATAGCAATGTACATATTTACAATTTGGGCATGAATATTCTGTTTTTGGACGGTAGGCAATTTCGTCATCTGTCGTATCGCTTTGTTAGCTGGTGCTGGGGCTACTTGGGTCGACATGTCCGAGTTGTAATTCCGTCCTGTGTTGTAGTCCGGATACACTAGGAGTTTCCAGACTCGACTGATTAGTATGTTGGCTTCCGACCACCTCTTGAGTGAATCTGGAGACATGGTGGGCAACTGTTTCCTCCTTTGATGGTCTCTCAAACTCCGAACAAAGGTCTGTGGGAATGGGGATTGACTTTAACTGATCGACAAATGGAGTGGGGTCGATAAACACCTCGAAAACAAGCCTCAATAGCTCCTCCACGTAATCTGCCCCCCAAAAAAAGACCGTCAAATATGTATATAAATATTTTACTTTATTGCAGTAAAAAAAAAGTTTCCTAACTTACTATATGTTGGATCTGTTTTCCAAGGCTTTGCAGTGCATTCTCCCTTTTTGGACTTTGAGAAGACCATTTTGTACACCGTCTCTCCTTCTGAGGTTGTGGCTTGTTCTCTGTTTGCATTCTCATTGTGATGCAGTACTGCAAGGTACAGTCTGTAAGAACAAACAACCAATACATCATAGCCCCACTAAAAAATGTTTAATAATAGTTTTAAAAAATCTGTAGTACCTGCACAACATTCCCATGAAAGGGAACACTACATTTTTGGGTGTGAGGGATGTGGAAAGCCTCTAGTGATGAAGTTTGAAAATGGTGACTCAGCTTCTCCACAGAACCCTCTTGTTGCTCAACCTTGTGAATTGCCAGCGACCCTACATTGTAATGAAAATGTATTATTGTACAATACATGACTATGCAAATGGTAAAATAAATTAATTTGGTTATTAACAGCACTTGTTAGACATTAAAAGGGACCCATACTCGAAATTTGTGCTCTGCATTTAACCCATCCAAGTGTACACACAGTAGTGAACGGAGCAGTGGGCAGTCAATGCTGCGGCGCAGTTGGGGGTTTGGTGCCTTGCTCAAGGGTCTCACCTCAGTCGTGGTATTGAGGGTGGAGAGTGTTGGTTATTTACTCCCCCACCTACAATCCCTTTCGGACCTGAGACTCGAACCCACGACCTTCGGGCTACAAGTCCAACTCTCTATCCATTAGGCCACGAATGAACATCTACGCTGCAAAAAAGGCTTTTCTTACTTAGACTTTTTTGTCTTGTTTCCAGCCAAAATGTCTAGAAAAGCCTTCTTGATTTAAGAATTTTTTGATAAGTAAAAATTGTCTTGTTTTCACAAAAAAAACGGTTATTGTCAAATTCACAATTTCACAAGTCAAAATTGAGAGAGTTTTTGCTTGAAACAAGCAAAATAATCTGCCAATGGGGTAAGCAAAATAGTCTTTTCAAACAGAAAACAAGATGATTTTGCTTACCCCATTGGCAGATTATTTAGCTTGTTTCGAGCAAAAACTCACTTAATTAGGGGCCAAGCACAGAAGGTGCGATGGCACCTATTGTATCTTTTGGTGTTCTATTATTAGGGGCCAAGCAACGAAGGTGCGTAGGCACCGATTGTATCCGTTGGTGGTGGTGTTATTGTTCTGTTTCTTCTTCCGTCATTGCGTCTATGGCAGCCCATGGAACCGATTGCAGGAAAGTTGTCAAATTTGGCACACTGATAGAGGACAGTCTCAACATTAACCATAGCAAATTTGAAGTCTCTAGCGCTACCACTTGTCCAAAATTTCACTCATGTTTATGCTAGTAACTGTTGAACCTTAAGGCACAGAAGGAAAATTATTTTTTCCTTTGCATCCTTGGCACATGCTGAGTCGAATCGTAAGGTTCAGTTTTTTCGCTATTTTCAATTGTTTGTAAAACCTACTTTTTTTGAACTCATCTTAAACGGTTCGTCCGATTTTCACCAAAATTGGCTCAGATCATCTACAGACCATGCTGGCAAAAAAGTTATGGAATTCAAGTCAATTACTCCAACATTAGTTAGAACAAATTCTATGAAATTCTATGATTTGAGGCTATATCTCCGCAAAGGTTTGGCGTATTGAGACCAAACTTGGTGTGTGTTATAACAAGCATGACCTGAGGCTACCTGCAGTGTTTCGGCGCTGTGCCACCTAGTAGAGATCGACCGATATATCGATTTACCAATATTTTTCCTGATATTTAAGCATTTTTCCATAATCAGATATCGGTTTTGTAATATCGGATTACCGATAAACACCGCCATCTTGTGGACATTTTGAGAATTGCGCGCAGGATCGCAATTGCAGCGCATCTGAGGGGAGACGTGACAACAACAACAACGGCGTGCAGGTACTTGATTTGCTGTAGTTGGTAAACTATTTAATATTAGTCATTAATGAACAAATTAGATGTATTACATAAATGCCTGATATATAGTTTATGCAACTTGGCTCTAAGAAATATGATAAATAAGATACTCTGTCAAACCCTGTCCCTATAAAGATATAACTTTGCCTGAAATAACACAGCCATGAATCAGAGCATGTTGGAAATAAAAGCGCTGAATTGAATTCTCTCTCTGTGGTCTATTAGTCTCGTGAAGTCGGAGTCACGTAGATAATCCGTCAAGTCCTCTCCAAATAAAGACGTAACTTTGCATTAATTAAATAATACAGCCATGAATGATTGCATGTTGGAAATAAAAGCATTGAATTTAATTCTCTCTCTGTTGTCTATATGCTCATCATTAGTCTCGTGAAGTCGCTTTCATATTGCAGTTCACTCAGAGGTTGATGCTCAAGAAATGCTCAGCTCGGCCACTGCATGTAACTTTTAACAAGATTCACTTTTTTGAAGCACCCTCAATTGTGTTAACACTTACTATATAACCATTATTTCGTTTATAAACATCTAAATTAATATAACTCTGTGGAAATTCTCTGCAATCGATCGCAGTTTGAGTAGCCTATAGTTCTGTGTAAATGCATAATAAACCGCGCTGTCAGCAGCATAATTTAGAGCATGCCAGTTGAGAAATGCAATAAAATACAATGCTTGTTATATTCCAATATTCCAGAGAATATTATTCAGTGAATTAACATTATCCAGTGAATTATTCTTCACTCTTTAGCCTATTAAACGGCTTATAAACCTACTAAAACTGTAGTTAAAAATGAAGTTATGACTCCTGTCCTTTATTTATTTTCTCCATTTGAAAACATTAGACATTCTACGTTTATTTTGCTTACTGCTAATATTAGTGTTGCTGCTAAAGCTTTTTTATAAATACATTTTTTTATTGTTGTAATACGAAGATTAAATTTAACATGCCAGGGCTCTAGACTGCGACCAAAATGGTCATTTTTTGCTAGTTAAAATTTTACGTGGTCGCATTTGTACGAGTGCCTGGTCTGCGCTGCTCCAAAGCGTCTGCTTCATACAGCGCGCGCTGCCAGCCGCAGCAGCAGGAGTCAGATTTCACTGATCACGTGAAGAGAGGTGCTTTCAGCGCGAGCGCTTCGTGGGTAGAGCCTGGTTCCCCTTCAATTCGGTCACTCTACATTGCTTTGGGAAATACATTTTCCTCGAATATTACTGAAGCCTTATTGAATCACGGCAGTGAAACTGGCCAATGGCGTTCAAGCGCGCGAAATATGAGGGGGCTCGTCACTATATAAAGCAGCGCTTGTACGTCATCCATTCAGAATTTTTTTCCTTCAGCAAGAAGCCTATCAAAACAATCTACTACTCACCGTGATCTACACGCTGCAGCGGACACGACTTCTTCCCCTGCTGTGTTCCAGTGAGCTTCGGACGAACAAAGATGACCTCTCGCGATTGCCTCTCCTGTGTAGAGCCAATCGAACCCTCTGATGGCCACGAATCGTGCGTCTTCTGCCTGGGTCGCGCCCACGCAGAGGCGGCGCTCGGGGGGTCGGACTGCCCCCACTGCGGAGATATGAGTCTCCGGACTCTCAGGCTCTGTGTGGCCATCGTCCAAGGCGATGAACTCGCCCAACTAGCTCTGCTGCGCTCTTCCTCTGAGCCAAAGAGTAAAGTGCCGCGAGTTTCTAATGCGGATCTGTCCGGGTCGGGTGACGAGACCGCGCCGGCTCAGTGCCCACACGCTTCTCACCCCCCTGCTGCAGGTCCCCTTCCAGTGCGCTTCATGGCCGCTGATCTCCGCCCCTCCCCCAGCGCGCAAGATGTGGTGTCTTTCGGAGCCATGGAAGAGGATGAGGATGATGCCATCTCGGTGGCAGCGTCTGCGAGAGAGGAGTGGGTCCAACAGCCCACTGGATTACACTGCGCCCAGCAGTGACGCTGGGGACCTCCATCACAGTGATGTTGAGCTCCTACACGTCCTGACCAAGGCGGTTGATAGCTCGGTCTGGAGTGGGCGCCTCCTACCGAGCCGGCCAGAAGCCGTCTCGACAAGTGGTTCCTCCAGTCAGACAGCGGCCGAAAGGACACCCCGCGGAGACCTGGCCCCTTTTTCCCGGAGGTGCACGACGAGATAGCGAAGTCGTGGCCCCTGGATGAAGGTGGCCCGGACCCTGAAGTCTTCAAAGAGCTCCGACGTGCCACAGATCTGGCCCTCAGAGCGACGAAGGTGACAGGTCGAGCGATCGGCCGCAATATGGGGAATCTTGTGGTGCTGGATCGTCACCTGTGGCTGACTCTGACCGAGTTGAACGATTCAGAGAAGACGGCTCTTCTGGACGCTCCCGTGAATCCCTCAGGTCTCTTTGGAGCGGCGGTAGAGACGTTCACGGAGCGCTTCGTTGAAGCGCAGAAGCAAACGAAGGCCATTAGCCACTTCTTACCAAAGTGCGCTGGCGCGATCCCTCCTGCGCGTTCCCGCTCATCCTCAGCGCAGCGCGCGGGAAGACCGTTCGCCCCTCCTACTGCGGTTCGGCGCGAGCATGAGCCGGCGGTGAGGTCAAGACAGCCTTGGCCGAAGCGCCGCCAGGGCTCGAAGGGCCAGAGACCCCGCCCTGACAGAGACAGCAGGCCACCGGCTACGGAATTAAAGCCGCGTTCCTGATGTTGTCTCTCGGAGGAGGAAAGCTACACTCAGCACCGAAGACGAGCCACTGAGAAAGTCTGCTCGCTCCGCTGTGTGTGTTCACCACGCCACCTTGCCTGTGGCGGGCGGCGAGAACAATTGTCATGTTTGTGTTTTGACTGTTCCACAGTGCAGTGCAATAAAGTAAAAAAAAATACAAAAATCACCTCAATATCAGGGCAATTTTCCTCTCACTCCCCTCTCCCCCATCACTCACTCTCACACTCGTGTGGCATTAAACTCCCCGCTCCCCAACGGCGACTTATCCCTCACGGTGTGCAGTCCGCCTCGCCCGCTGTCACAGTTCACAGAAGCGTGGCAGGCACTGCCAGGGGTATCAGAGTGGGTTATGAAATCAATAAAGAACGGCTACACGCTTCAGTTCTTCCGCAGACCTCCCCGTTTCTACGGTGTGTTAATGTCCACTGTACGGGAGCAGAATGTCTCAGTTCTGCGAGAGGAAATTCACAACCTTCTCGCAAAGCGCGCTGTAGAGGCAGTCCCCCTCACAGACCGCGAGAGGGGCTTCTACAGTCGTTATTTTCTGGTGCCAAAGAAAGTCGGCGGGCTCTGCCCAATCTTGGACCTGAGACCGCTGAATCGCACGCTTTCAAAGCGCTCGTTCAAAATGATTACGCTGAGACAAATCCTCTCACATATCAGAACGGGAGATTGGTGTATCTCCGTGGATTTAAAGGATGCTTATTTTCACATTCAGGCAGCCCCCCGCCACAGGCGCTTCCTGTCATTTGCATTCGAAGGGATAGCGTACCAATTCACGGTCCTGCCCTTTGGCTTATGTCTGGCCCCTCGTACGTTTACGAAATGCATGAATGCTGCTCTCTCTCCTCTGAAGCAGAGCGGAATGCGCATCCTGAACTATCGCGATGACTGGCTAGTGAAAAAAAAAAAGAAAAAAGTTAGCCCAGTCAGAGAGAGCGCGCTGCTCAGCGACAAACTCAGACTCCTCGCTCACGTTCAGAGCTTAGGACTGACTGTAAATATGCAAAAGAGCATGCTGGTACCGAGCCAGAACATCTCCTTTTTAGGAGTAGAGCTGAACTCAATAAAAACGCGAGCGCGTCTGTCGGAGGAGCGCTCACGAAAACTGATCAGTTCTCTCGCAGTCTTCAAACTAGGGCGTCTCCCCCGCAGAAATGCTTTCAGAGGACGCTCGGCCAGATGGCTGCCGCCTCGACAGTGTGCAATCTAGGGCTCCTACATATGCGTCCGCTTCAGCTCTGGCTAAAGAGCCGGGTGCCACAGAACGCATGGCGCACGGGCACCTTGCGCATCAAAGTGACGCGCGACTGTTTGCATACGCTGAACCCTTGGCGCGATATGACTCTATATCGCCGGGGTGTTCGTATTGGCCAAGTGATCAGGAGAAATAACGTTACGACAGATGCATCGAGTACGGGTTGGGAAGCCGTATGCGATGGCAGACCAGCCTTCGGGACGTGGTCAGAAACGGAGAAGTCATGGCACATAAACTGTCTGGAGCTCCGTGCTGTGCACCTAGCGCTCGAGTGCTTTCTCCCAGACATTCTTCACCGTCACATTCTCATCAGGACGGACAGCATGACAGTGGTAGCGTTTATAAATCACCAAGGCGGTGTGAACTCACGACCACTGCTGCAACTGGCGAGAGACCTCCTTCTGTGGGCAGATCGACAACTCCTCTCCATCCGGGCAGTACATGTCCCCGGACGCCTGAACTACGGCGCGGATTTACTGTCGAGGGGCGGGATAATCCACGAGGAGTGGAGATTACACCCTTTGACAGTCAAAATGATTTGGAGTGTATTCGGCAGGGCGGAGGTGGATCTCTTCGCATCAGCGGAGAACACTCACTGCCCGCTGTTTTATTCACTGACACACTCTCCCCTGGGAGTGGATGCACTAGCTCACAGCTGGCCGAAAGTACGCAAGTATGCCTTTCCTCCAGTGAAACTTCTGCCTCGCGTGCTTTGCAAAATCAGAGAGGAAGAGGAATCTGTTCTGTTAGTGGCACCAAAATGGCCCAATCAGCCGTGGTTCCCAGAACTGGTGGAGATGCTGGTAGCCCCCCCCCGTGGACTATCCCACTGAAGAGGGACCTTCTCTCTCAAGCACAAGGGACGATTTGGCACCCAAATCCGGAGTCATGGAGCCTTCATGTCTGGCCGCTCGACGGAGCTTGCCAGTAACAGATGCGCTTCCTCAGCGCGTGCTGAACACTGTATCTGAGGCTAGGGCTTCACCGGAGTTAACTCCGCCCCTGATGTGACGCGGCATCGTCTAGCTGACTTTACATGGTTTCGACTAGGTCCTGTAGACCTGAGCTGTGTTTACTAAGAGCGCCAATATCATTGCCGTTCTCATTACGGCTCCGAATGTGAAACTTGACATACTTAGTCGAGCTTGGCTCCATCGCTGTGACACGGCGGGATTTTATACGTTACGTTTATACATTCGGTGCATCATGCCGAGTCGAACCAATTTTCCCATGTCAGCCATTTTGGACGTCGGCCATTTTTTATTTTGTAGTCAAATGCTATATTTTACGAACGCATTGACGTATCATTACAAAACTTGGAATGGGTCATCAGCACGATGCCCTGAAGGAGCCTGAGAAGTTTCGAGCCAGCGCCACCTAGTGGTAAAATCAAATATTCACATGTTTATAACTTTGGGTGTGGTAGACTTATTTTCACGAGAGTCACCTTTTTAGACTCCTGAATCATTGCCGAGTCCAGCAATACCAAACTTGCCAGGTTTTGTCTTATGGTTTGTGCAACGTTGGATTTTAGCACTTAAAAACATTTGCCAATATCTTGGAAACAGTTACTCCGATTGACACGAAACCACCATAGGAAATTTGGAAACATAGCGTGCCGGCAACATGGTAATGCCCAATTGCCAAAATTTTGATAGTAAGCGCCACAAAAATGCAAACAAAGTCGGCAGTCAGTCATTTTTTTTCTCTTCTCCTGTACAAAAATGTGTATAACTCCAAAACAAAATGAGATATTTTCACCAAATTTGACGCACACATGTATGGGCATATTCTGAGGACACACAAAAAAATTGGTGCGATTTTGACTCTTGGTGGTGCTATAATTGACCAAAACATGAAATTACCATTGACTACAATAGAGTATTATGATATAAAATGTTATATTTTTCGAATGCATTGGTGTACCATTACGAAACTTTGTATGTACCATCGAGACCATGACCTGAAAGTACTCAAAAAGTTGAGACAGTGCCACCTTGTGGTCAAACGTTATAATGAAATTTCAAATAAATGCTAATAGCGTTCTGTAAATTTAGCCTATTTTAATGAGACTTGTATTAATAAATGTTTTGGGTCATGCTGAGAACAGTGATACCAATGTTGCCATAGTCAGCCAAACTTCCTGTCTGCCATTTTGATTCATGTTGAAATCCTACTATTTCGAACTCCTCCTCAACCGTTTGTCTGATTTTTCACCAAAATTGAGTCAGATCATCTTCAGACTTTGCTGACAAAAAGTTATGGATTTTTGACTTGTTTTTTCTGATAAGACAATTTTTACTTGTCTAGAAAATCCTTCTTGATTTAAGAATTTTTAGATATTTTGGCTGGAAACAAGACAAAAAATCTAAGTAAGAAAAGCATTTTTTGCAGTGTATAATTACCTAGTTCAAACCATTTCTTTGGATCATTGGATACCCGATCAGGATGTTCACACCTTGGAAAAATGGAATTGTTGTGAACATGCACATTCTGAAGATGGTTCACCACTGAAGTTCACTTGGCCACCTTCTCTGGACCTGATGTGGATGAAGTAGCGCACCAATAAACATGGTTCCTAATGCTATGTTGCCCCCTCTTCAGCAATGCACAGTCCTTGTTTTTTGACAGTTTTTGTAACTTCTTAGACAAACCTGATTTACAGAAAGTAAGGAATTAGTGCCAAAAAACATTCGGTTTGCGTTTCCACTGCAGTTTAGTACCGCTTTAGAGTGGGCAGGATTATTCACGTGCCGTTATAGTTGCGCCGGCTCTACTGCCATGACTCCTGAAAAACTTACGCGTTGCTCCATCAAGCTCTCGCTGGATCCGCTCCTCGGCTATTAACGAGAGGAATGTCTGTACTTCCTCAACAGACAACGAAATAGCCATTTTTTGATTATTAAAAGAAAGGTGCGCTCATTCAGAACAGTTGCGTTCGATTCGATCCTTTGCTGGCTGTGCCGATTTAAATCTAGTGGGTATGTTGTGTATCGTGCCGCAAGTTCAATGACGCAGACAGTGAAGATTTTATCCGGCCAATCAGTGATCAGCAGAGTTTACACGTCACGTTTTGGTAACGGTACGGTTCGCTTGGAACCTCGGCCAAGGTGCTACTAAAAAAAGTATCAGGTTCTGTACCCAGTGGAGACCCTCCCCACCCCCCACATGTGAGCCGTACTGAACCGTACCGTGCCGTACCATACAGTGGAAAAGCGCCAAATGTAGTCCACTGCTAAACTGTTACACTCCAACAGATCCAGACATCTCTTGAGGCCTCTTTCTCCATGTAATAACTTCCGCCAACTTCATTGCTCTAGGTATGCAGCAAAAAAAAAATTGTAACATAAGCAATAAAATGTTAAAGGTCAGTCATGTTTTTATATAAAACCGATAACACACCTGAACAAGCTGGAGGTCCAAAATCGTGTTGCTCTCCATGTGCATTACTGTGTAGCTACCTTATTTGGCTGAATGCCCTACATATCATGACAAGGATGCGGACATAATTATGTTTCAAAATGTGATTTTACAAGGTTCAACAATACATAATTGAAATATATATATTTTTTATTCATTTCCGACAGACTCATAGTTTACCTGGTGAGTCTGCATGCATGTCTCCAGTTACTGCATTTATTCCAGTTATACAGTTATAGTTTCCCATCTGTTGGAACTTCTGGAACAGATTTTGTTGTTGACTTTTCCAAGTGTGTATAATGGCTGGCTCTAAGAAACTACGACAATGTCTTCTGAAAGTGTCATATTGGAAAATTTCTCCATGGCATTGCAAATCTATGAATACAGAAAAGTAGTAAAATGGTAATATAGAGAACACAATCTGAAATTGTGCAGACTTAGTTTTATACATGCGTACCTTTTGTACTTGAATGAATGATCCTCCTGTAAAATAGGTGGCTGCAGATAAGCGAAGGGTGTACTTCCAGCATGTCGGCTGGCTATGCTATTTCCTGAGGTAACTACATTTGGGGCAAAGCTGGCTCATTGCCACAAATGTACCCATTCGGTGTGTCTACACATCAGACTTTGACTTGCATATGGGACAGATTGCAAAAAACTCAATCAGACAGGTTTCGAAAACAATATATTTTGTGTCACCATGTATAGACCTTTGCACAAACCTAAAACAAGAAAAATAAATACTTATGTAAATTTACCTTTCCATCTTTTGTTTGTAAACCCTCTTAGTACCATAAATGGTGTATTACTTACGACATTTCTGATTGCTCTGAAACTGTAGAGTCGCCTGGGTTAAAAGTTGAGTCGTGAGGTTCTGTTTGGAGTTCGTCTCTGTTAAACCCTTCCTCCTCCTCGTCCTCCAACTCCAGACGAGGTCTTTTGAGTGGTCTATAACTATGACTCTTTACAGGTGTGGATGAGAATGGAGCATAGAAAGTTTAAGTGATTACCGTTCCAATTGTCACACAAGAAACCGTTGCCTGTGAGCCTGAAAATAAAAACATTAACACACACAATCATTTTCATGTAGTGCAAAAATAAACACAAAGTATGACTTGAAAAAAAAATACTGCAACACATTTATGTCTGAAATATTCACCTTTGCTTCTCATGTGTATGTCTTTCAGTGTACTGCCGGAAAGTTGAGTGCCAACTGATATTTTAGCCAATTCAGTTGTTTGTTGCCACTGTCCTAAATTGCGGAAGGTCAGTCTGACAAGCCACCTCATTACGTATGCCTGTAGTTGAGACGGGTTGTGAAACAATGTGCTGCTGTGATGTACTCTAAAAGAAAAAGTAGAAAATTATAATTACAAACTAAAAGATAAGTACACAGAAAACATTTGATAAAACACTGTATTACGTTTATAAACAACATTTTGTACATCTAATTCGATAAAAATTTAGAGACCTTGAAAAATCAAAGACCTTGTACCCAAAAAGTAAAAATCGTTGACATTACTTTAGGGTAGTCTCGCGTAGCCAGACCTTCAGACTGACGGCTGAAGGTCTGGATAGATGGCAGCTTTCATTGGCCAAGGCCCGCCCATGATGTCGTTTGACCGACATGTAAAACAGCCGATCATAGTTTGTTTAGGGGCGTGGAAATGTCGCTACAATTACAGTGTGTGTAAACCTCTCAGATGCTTTTTAAAGATTCTATGCCGCGAACTTAAAATATTTCACATACTTTTGAAAATCCAGCGTGTAGTTGACCCTGATAAGCGCTCGTCGTCACAGTTGTAAACACATGGCTTTCTTCTTTCGTGAGGGGGTTTGGCGTCACGGCATCTTTGTTTCCAGGCGGAACGTTAAAGAACACCACACACACGTCTCCTGGAAATCCTGTATAATCTAACCAATCCTACGACGACTTCGAAACTCCTGAAGTGTTTCCAGAAAAGTGTGCCATATCAAAGACTAGAATACTTAAAGAGACTTAGGCCGAATGCATCAGACGTTTAGTCAACGATCTGTGGGCATGACGTCTGAGGCTGAAACTACTTGTAGGGTGACCACCTGGCTATTGCTCTTTTGCAGGACACGAGGGAGAGATAACTTACTACTACTCACTACTAAAGTGAAGTGACATTCAGCCAAGTATGGTGACCCATACTCGGAATTCGTGCTCTGCATTTAACCCATCCAACGTGCACACACACAGCAGTGAACACACACCCGGAGCAGTGGGCAGCCATTTTATGCTGCAGCGCCCGGGGAGCAGTTGGGGGTTCGGTGCCTTGCTCAAGGGCACCTCAGTCGTGGTATTGAGGGTGGAGAGAGCGCTGGACATTCACTCCCCCCACCTACAATTCCTGCCGGCCCGAGACTCGAACCCGCAACCTTTGGATTACAAGTCCGACTCTCTAACCATTAGGCCACGACTTCCCCACTACTTACTACTGCTCACAGTTGGGCACACCTCTATGTTGTAAACTTCAACATTACATAATGCATTACGCTGTGTGTAAACTAAAGTCATGCGCAATCCTTTATCATTAAGTTACACCAACTAATAAGACAGACAGACAGTCAAGCTGCATCAATCGACAAATGTTTAGACTACAGTGGGCCCACAGCTGAACAGAACTACAGAAACGGGAGTTAGCCGGTTAGCAAGACTCTTCAGGGTTTACACAACATAAAACACACAACTATGTATTTTGAACGATCGCTAGAAAATACAATAATCAATTATTAATCATACTTACAGGAAGAGGTTCAGAGGAGCAAGCAGGTCCAAATAAACTGGGCACTGATCCATCTTTTTAGAGCAAGGGTTTGGTGAATCCCGTGTTGAACTCCCCGAGATTGGAAAAGCAGCCGTCAGTAAAATGAGGGTAACACAAGATTGGAATTGTACTGCTGAGGTGTTGTTGAAATTTTTTTTATCTTAACCACTGATTCTTTGTAGCTTCATCTTTTGGAAGTGAAAGTAAAACACATTTATTCGCACAGTGTAGGATACATGATGTTAACCACATGGAAATTTTACTGTGTTTGTGGGTGGGCAAGTTGTTTGTGACGTAAAACGTGGGCGGACATTATATAAATGTGTTACTTCGTGACATATAACAGAATAAGATTCGAATTCCTGACGACTCGTTTAGGCGATTGCGAGCCAACTTTTTTTTTTTATAGACAATATTATTTATTGTGCACTGTCAGCTTCACAACTTTGCAGGTAGTTTGTTCACATACAGCTACATGACACTGCACGAAAGGTAATATTCGAAAAGGCATAATATGGGCACTTTAAATTTGCAAATTGTGTGTATTGATGTCTTTCCACGGCTGAAATAAAATACCTTCTGTTCACAGGCGGAGGGGGAACTGATTCCAGGGTAAGGCTAAAATGTGCCTAATGTTAGTGTAATCTATTAACCACTTAATAAAAATAAAACAAGGTAAATTTTACTCTCTCGCAATTTGCGAGTTTATATCTCGTAGCCAATTCTGACAAATTCTGTCCAATTACCTTTTTTTTTTTTCAGTGGTGGAAAAAGGCTTCCATAAGTACCAGATATGGGTGTCATGTCACAAAATATTTTTAATATGACTGAATTTGTATATAATGTGATAATTTAATAAAAACATTGTAAGTTACTAATTCTAACGCTTTCATTTCCACATTTATTCAAACAGCACATAAATTATATACAAAAAGCAAGCAAAGAACATTTACATTATCAAAGAACATGACTGACTTCAGTCTACCGTGAGTTTAAGCAGGCTGAAAAAACTCCCCCATAATAATCAAAGCTGCCTACAATGTCAACTGAATCTCTTACATCGTACTTACGTACATTTCCACTTTGCCGTTTATGATGAGAGAGTTTAGAATTCAGTCAGCGTGTGCACGCTCAACACAACTCGGCGTTTCAGCGATAATGCTTCTGATTGGCCATTGTATTCATAAGCTCAGCAGAATCATGTATGATTTGTTATTTTGCAGAACGCTGTAAAAACGCATAATTTGATGCGTCATTAGCAGATCTAAATTTAATGCTGCAATTGACACTTCATTTCATTTCCACTTTATTTTGTGACATCCTTAATAGATTTAGTTTAATTGTACAGGGGCATATTTGTCCAATTTGGTGGCATTTTTGCCCCAAGCCACTGTTGATTTCAGACCCGTGGCCAGGGGAAGGCTAAGCCTTGCCCAGCCTTACACGCTCTGCCTATGCTTCTGATGTTCATTCCTGTTTATTTTGTGCTTTAAGGAAATAAGAAAAGATTATCGGTTCACGTGCCGCTTGAACTGAGGCACTACAGCGAGCTGTCACAACACATTAAAGAGCCACAAAACAGTATTTATTGTTTGAATTTCTCAAAAAATTACCACATTTTAAAACTGAGACTGTGTTTCATACCAGAAGTAACCTGCTATCTCTTGTCTGTCGGCACATTGTCAGTTTCTCTTTGCTCCGCAATGTATTTTTCACTGCGTGAGAACATGATGTGTGACATGTCGGACATAGCAAAAGTAACAAAGGGAGTCTTTGTGAAGGGTTAATTGGTCTTCTTTCTTGCATCCATTTGTAACTGTCCATTTCTTGGCATTTTATTTGAATTTATTCTGAGAGAGGACCTGTACCTGCTCTGGAAAGCCATCCATACTCTTCTGGCCTTTAGTCTGGATGAAGCAGCGGGCACTCTGAGGCCGGGGGCTGGTGGTGGGGATGGGCATGGGCAGAGGTGACTGGTACTGCTGGATGGACACCTTGTTGATGGCCCCCTCATACTGCTGGTCACGGGCCGTCCGGTGGGAAGGGTTGGCTGAGGTTATCATCATAGTCTGTTGTTGATGGGGATTGTGAACACCAGGCTGTGGGCAAACATTAGGCAAACATTTAATGATGTAGACTTCATACAGACGACAAGCTCCTTCATATCATTACAGGCACAAAGACATGTATTAGCTACACAGTACCTTATGACATTTTGATTTCCCTATTTAATTTAATTAGAATTTTCTTCATAACACTAAATGTGTCAGCAGAAGCAAAATGTTCCACAATATTGAGCGACAACCTAAAGACATTCACCAATAGAGTGAGGTTGCTAAGGAGACCGAGCGAGAACATGCGTTGTGAAATGAATCACGACAGCAGGTAGTAATTAACCCTGGCATTTGAAAAAATAAACGTGGCAATCACGATACAACAGAGATGTCTATCTCACAGATAACAGGTTAAGCCAGAGGAAACTAAAGAGTAGAACATGACAGGGTTTAATACTTGGGAGACATGTGGGTGTCTCTCTAAAAAACTCATTGTGGAAATAAAACTATAATGAGATCCAGACTATTGCAATGAATCATTTCAGCGCAAGCATGGCTTATGGAGAAAAAAAAAAAACAGGATCATTTCAGAGGTGAGAAAGTTTTAGCATTATTGCTGACAATTTATCTTATTATCTGAGACTAGGTAGAGATCATTTTGCAAGATATATATCTTTTTAATTTTGTGTTGTTTTTATATATATATATATATATATATATATATATATATATATATATATATATATATATATACATATACACACACACAGTGGGTACGGAAAGTATTCAGACCCCCTTACATTTTTCACTCTTTGTTATATTGCAGCCATTTGCTAAAATCATTTAAGTTCATTTTTTTTCCTCATTAATGTACACACAGCACCCCATATTGACAAAAAAACACAGAATTGTTGATATTTTTGCAGATTTATTGAAAAAGAAAAACTGAAATATCACATGGTCCTAAGTATTCAGACCCTTTGCTGTGACACTCATATATTTAACACAGGTGCTGTCCATTTCTTCGGGTCATCCTTGAGATGGTTCTACACCTTCATTTGAGTCCAGTTGTGTTTGATTATACTGACTAGACTTGATTAGGAAAGCTACACACCTGTCTATATAAGACCTTACAGCTCACAGTGCACGTCAGAGCAAATGAGAATCATGAGGTCAAAGGAACTGCCTGAAGAGCTCAGAGACAGAATTGTGGCAAGGCACAGATCTGGCCAAGGTTACAAAAAAATTTCTGCTGCACTTAAGGTTCCTAAGAGCACAGTGGCCTCCATAATCCTTAAATGGATGATGTTTGGGACGACCAGAACCCTTCTTAGAGCTGGCCGTCTGGCCAAACTGAGCTATCGGGGGAGAAGAGCCTTGGTGAGAGAGGTAAAGAAGAACCCAAAGATCACTGTGGCTGACCTCCGGAGATGCAGTCGGGAGATGGGAGAAAGTTGTAGAAAGTCAACCATCACTGCAGCCCTCCATCAGTTGGGGCTTTATGGCAGAGTGGCCCGACGGAAGCCTCTCCTCAGTGCAAGACACATGAAAGCCCTCATGGAGTTTGCTAAAAAACACCTGAAGATTCTCTGGTCTGATGAGACCAAGATAGAACTTTTTGGCCTTAATTCTAAGCGGTATGTATGGAGAAAACTAGGCACTGCTCATCACCTGTCCAATACAGTCCCAACAGTGAAGCATGGTGGTGGCAGCGTCATGCTGTGGGGGTGTTTTTCAGCTGCAGGGACAGGACGACTGGTTGCAATCGAGGGAAAGATGAATGCGGCCAAGTACAGGGATATCCTGGATGAAAACCTTCTCCAGAGTGCTCAGGACCTCAGACTGGGCCGAAGGTTTACCTTCCAACAAGACAATGACCCTAAGCACACAGCTAAAATAACAAAGGAGTGGCTTCACAACAACTCCGTGACTGTTCTTGAATGGCCCAGCCAGAGCCCTGACTTAAACCCAAGAGCATCTCTGGAGAGACCTAAAAATGGCTGTCCACCAACGTTTACCATCCAACCTGACAGAACTGGAGAGGATCCGCAAGGAGGAATGGCAGAGGATCCCCAAATCCAGGTGTGAAAAACTTGTTGCATCTTTCCCAAAAAGACTCATGGCTGTATTAGATCAAAAGGGTTCTTCTACTAAATACTGAGCAAAGGGTCTGAATACTTAGGACCATGTGATATTTCATATATATATATATATATATATATATATATATATAACTTTTGAATTTTTTGTGCTCAAAGAGGCTGTATTTATCTAACCAAAAATACAGTAAAAACAGGCTAATATTTTGAAATACAATTTTACTGTAGATTATCACATAAAATAACTTTTTATTTTTTTAATATAATTTACTGATTTAAGAAGCATTCATTTTTAGAAGTGTTGAAAATGGTTGTGCTGCTTAATATTTTATAGAAAAAGTAAAAAAAAAAAAATTAAATAATTGATCAATTTAATACATCCTTGCTGAATAGAAGTATTATCTTTTAAAAATATTTTACAGGCCCTCCTTTTCTATTATTTATTTTTACTAGAACAATTAACATGAAATACATCAAACTTACACTTCAGGGATAATTTTTGAGTCAATCACAGAGTAAGTTATGAATCGATTCACTGAAATAAAAATAATTATGTGGTCTTTAGGAAACTTAATGGCCAAATAAAAACGTATATTAAAATGTTTTACAGTTTTTTTTTTTTTTTTTTTTTTTTTATATTTACAATTATCATGAATATATTCAATTTACCGCCCAGCCTTAGTGCATCCTATATCGAAAAAACAGAATTGAGAAAAAATACTCTTCAAAATCAATACCTTTTTGATGACGTTCATGTTCTCTGGTGGCATGTCTCTTCGTCCCAGTGAATACGGGGCCCACTGGCTACTTGGTGAAACCACCTCTTGCCCATTATCTAAAATATTGCTCTGTTGTGAAGGTGTCTGAAAGGATATAGTGCTGTCAGCAAGCGGAATTCAAGACGGTGCTCTAGAAGGACACTGCATTTACAAAATGAAAAAGCATTTTGCATGGTAAAATTCCCAATTTTGCAAGTCAGTTCTAGGCCTGTTGCACAAATCTGGTTTCAGTGACTATAATACTGAAGCTTTTTCGGCGCTCAAGAAGGTGAACTGGCTTTTAGCATTGTTCATTGCAATGGTAACACTAAACAGCTAATTATTATAATTTTTTTATTGCATATTTTGCATTTTTTATTGAGTTATTTTATATAAATTATATATTATTTATATTACATCCTTAATGCATTATGCAAAACAATTAGATTTTAACAATTAAATATTAAACTTTTAATTTAATATAATTTAACATAAGTAAAAACGTTAGCATGCATAAAGCTTTTAAAATGACTAAGCTTGTGTGTTTACTTTTAATCTTTTCATGGAATAAATTCAGTTAATTCACTTCCATTCATATATTCAAATATTTTCCTTAAGCTGTCCTCTCAAACTTTCGTGGCAGTGGAATTTCTTTGTCTTGTAAATGCATTTAAATTCAAAAAAATTTCATAATCTCCTAAAATTATTAACACCCCAGAATTGATGATAAACTCTGGACAATCCATGAGTTGACAGAGCACATTTTTAATAAGTATTGTGAGCCCGTTGAACTTGATCTAAACCAGGTTGGGTTTGTTTTTTGTTTTTCTCAACTCTAAACTAGTGCTATCAAACAATTAAAACAATTACAATAAAACCTACTCTGAGTTTCATAAAACAAGCACAACCCACTGTAATTCACCCAATTACACAATCGTTGCAATTCAGAGACTTTAAATTGCTGAAATAATGCTTAACAACACAGTATATCTGCATATGTTTAGTTAAATCGATCTTTCATATTGTGATCATTATTTGATGAAGAAAAATGCTCTTATGATGACAGTTCTACACAAAATCTGTTTAAATATTCATTGCAGTTAATTGGATCAAAGAAATATTGAGCTTATTTGAAGAAAAAAAAATAAAACTGTAAAACTAATTTAACTAGCTAATTTAACTAAACTAATTGAATCTAATTTACACTACAAGGCACTACAAATTCTCATGGTGCAGAGCTAATTCTGCACCTGGTTGGACTCTATTTTGTATGTTCACTATCCTCTATTCTCTTAAGAGTATTCACCAAACACCTGTTGGTGAATAAGCAAATAGAGGTTGGTGAACTGTGTGCACAGATATTAAGAATAATATTTTGTGTATTCGCCCCTGACTGTTTAAATATGAGTGATTAAAGTTGATATGTGGTGTAATTTTAAAAGGATCAAGAAGGCCTTTCATAAACGTATCTCTACTATCGGTCACAGATTGCTTTGTTCTGTGAGTTAAAGACAGAGGAAGACTGTAGTGCATAGACCAAACACAAAGACTGAGCACATGCAACAGAAAACACCTATATATGTTTAACATCACAGTGAGAGACAGTGTCTAGCCTGGAACTCTGAACAGGTGAAGTGTTAGATTAGTGTTAAACTGTGAAATGTGTTAGATGGTCTGCCTTATAAAAAGGCTATTGTAGTGTACAAAAAATGCCAAAATTATTATTACCACTGTTTTATAAGTTAAAGCAGAAGCCGCTCAAAAGAGAGAAATCTAAAAAGAAAGTCTTCATAGGAGATGTTATGTTCATATACGTTTTACTTCTTCATGCTGAAACTGGGGCTGAAGTTGCTTCATACTCACATTTGGTAGAGGTAGCCACTGAGTTGTTTGGTTTTCATGCTTTGTGTTATTGTAAAAGTTTATTGTCATGCTTCTGCTGGCATGCGGTGCAGCATAGCCTCCAGAGTACAGCATGCCGAAGTTTACTGTGTTGTGCTTAAGGACAGCGCTCTGATTGGAGGGAAACAACCACATGACATGAGTGAATGGGTGTGCCACACAGAAAGGTCAAAAGGGCTGTGCCTGGGGATACACTGGACTGCACATTGCTGTAACAGAGTGAGTAAGCTTGACAAACAGAACAACAACAGTACGTCATTACTGCCCACGTGACACATTAGTGATACACAGCGGTTACATTTACAAAATATTAATAGCAGCAGTGTAGGACTAAATTACGTGAACAATGAAGTATGCTGTAGTACGGTAATCCATTTACACAGAAACAAAGGCATGTAACTGGGTGAATCTCAGGAAAGAACTGTCACCCCAATTAAAAAGAAAAAATAAATTATATTTTGCAGAAAGAATTTGAAGCAATTTGAGGATTTCTGGCATTGTGACTTATTTTCAGGTCAATGAATTTTCCTTCATAATTATCATTATCGTAAAAGTGAGAAAAAACTACTTTAATGTGACAACTCATTATCATAATGTGAAAAAATGCCATTGCTATAATGTAAAATACTAAATAAAAAATATTTTTTCATTTTAATCTTTTACTCTTAAATATGTTTTTTGAGAAAGGGGAGAGTTTGATTACATTTTATGAAAACAATGTCAACATTTTATGAAAATAAATGGTCCTTAGAAAAAGCTTCATTTTCTTTAGGCAGAATATAATTTTCTTTTCTTTTATTTTGATTTTGGGGTGAAATGTGTCCCAGACATTTCTTGATAGTTCACATGAGATTCAGCCCATTGTTCATGTGTCTAAACAGCCTTCATTCAAGCTTTGTGTACTCCAACCGTATTATATAAAACATTGAAAACATTGGTTATTGAGATCTCAACAATCATATAAGACTAAATAAAGACAGAAAAAAAAATAAATAAATAATGGTTTAATTTATTTCTTGAAAATACTGCGAGGTTATCAATCTAACAAACACTTATGTAGAAGAACAAAAAGCAAAGCTTGCTTACTCACCCGGTCTAGTCTCTTTGCTTCAATGTGTCTAAGCAGCTGCTGTCTCCAATCTACTGGCATTTTGGAGGTCGGGTCCTCTTGTATTTGAGAGACAGGTCTCATCTTCATGTCAGCTTCAGGGCTCTTCTCAGTGCATGTACTAAAATTGTAATCTGAAGGCAATTTCTCTAGCAGTGCAGCCATGGTGGGTCGGGCAGACACTGGCCTTGCCTGAGATGCCCCATATGTCTCTGTGCTGTAGCTCCGTGCAGACAGGGGGCGACGTTGTGTCAGACTCTTGGTGGGGTAACCCATGATGGGTTTTTTGGGTTCTTGATAAGATGAGTAATCTTCATCATACCTACCATTCCTCTTGTGGAACTGGGTGTCAGTGATGGTAGCCAAGCTGTTCTGTTGATCCAGCATGCTCTGTTGAGACCTGTTGTAGTGCTCTGCCAGCTGCAGTTCGTGGTTCTCAGCTACTCTGCGGAACAGTGCCATCTCTGTCGAACTTACCAGAGAGTCAGCGCGCCTCAGGAAGCCCGGCCTGGAGCGCTGGGGCTGGACCGAGTGCTGTGGATTAATGGCATCATCGGTGACTGCAGTCTGAGCAAATGAAAACATCTGTTCCATTGGTGGATAGCCTCGGTAGCCTCTCGGGCTCACAAGTTCCTTTGGCAACGTCTTCCCAGGTTGGTTTACATATTCAGGGGCATTGGGGAACGGTGGAGGAACCCTCCTCTCCGCTTTCATAACATCCATGGCTCCTTGTGGGTTGAAGCTTTGGTCAAAATGGTAAAATTTCTTTGGAATGGCCGGCTTCTGTTGCTGAGAGCTTTTCAAACCATAGCCATCCAGATCATCGTCCAGCATTGGAGCAGACTGGCTCCTGGACATGCTCTGTTCTAGAGGTACAGGGAGGTCCGCTCTATCAACACTTCCCTGGTTTTCTATGCTAGAACTGTAGCTGTCCAAGGGGATGCTGTAAACCTTGTAAGATCCCATATCGATTTCATCTATGCTCTGAGATTTCTTAAATTTCGCTTTTACCTCCTTCATCATTGGCGCAAGTCTTTCAGAACTCTTGCTAACAAGCATAGTGCCTACTTTGTTTGGTTCTTTTACACCCTGGATATGCGCAGAAATGTTGGGATGACCTCGTCCCGTCCCTGAGTCCGTAGGGTCCAAAAACCCCCAGGCTCTAGTTGAGGGAAAAGTGCCGGGTAGTTCCCCCATCTCCTGTTCGAAGTCCTTACGATCAGGATTGGGGCTGTTGGCTGGAGTAATTTCCAACTTAGAAGGGAAAGCTGTCCTGTCCTCGAAGGGACTGGGAGTCCTCGTCCAGTTTTGCCAGGGGTTAGAGGGAGCAGGCACTTCAGTTTCAGGGGTGGTGCGAACAGTGTGGAAAGTGAGTTGTGACTGATCGAGCTCTAGAGGGACTCCCACAATGCGCTCTTGTCTCATGAGAGGCCGCCGGCCATGTGCCATTGAGGCACTCCGGGGCTTTGAGCCTAGCATGGGGTTTCCAGCGCTGCTGCTCGGAGTGTCAAGAGGCGTCTCCTCTGCAACAAAACCGGTGTTATCGTAGTGGGGGGCGTCGTTCCAGCTGTCGAAGGTGTCGCTCAGTGGTCGCCTCTCACCTCGCTGCTGCAGCGTGCTAGAAGGAGGTGTTTCCCTCTGGCTCAGAAGGGGCTTACTCTCAATGGGCTTTGGAAAAGACTGAGCCAGCCTGTTGAAGTATTCAGACAAAATACATTTGAGATTTTATCAGTGCACATAGAAAGTAATTGTGTAAACAAGAATGTGTCCGTGGACTGATATGACAAGCATATTCAATATCATAAAATTCTAACACAGACATAATGTGGTCAATGACAAGCTGCTAATTTTTGTCTAAATATATGAATTGATTAAAAAAAACAACATTAAATACAATTCATAAATGCAATGGCTTGAATACTCCACGTCTATGATTCATTTATATATACATAATGTGGTGCATTTAAAAAACAACCAGAAGCTGCTGTAGACCCTCATGTCAAGGTCAATATGCCTCTTATAATATAAAAAAAATTACTACTACTTGGGACTGAATCTGCAACATTTGAGTACAGCCCAAATTTATTAGGTTATCGCTACCCCAACAGAACTTCATTGCTCCGCGTATTTTGCTTTATTTTAGCTGACGCTCGCAAAATCTTTTTATTTGATGTCTTCGTGTAATATTGGAGATGAAATATTGAACATTAAATTTAACTAGGCCTACAATTATCTTATAGTCTAATTTATGTTTAAATTGAAAAGTGCAAGAAAAACATAGCTGTGGTTGACTGCCATCCTAATCAAAAAGTTTTTCAATGTTTATAAAATTTTGCCTATGTAATGTTATCAAAACAGAAATCTCTCAAAGAGCTCTTCTGAAGAACAGGAAGTGGAAGGAGTGATAATTTGAAGTTTTTCAGCAGTACTGATATAAAACTTTTACTGTGAGCAACAGAGATGGATTTTCAGCTGCACTTTACTGAAGATAACAGCAAGAGGCATACTGCTGTGCATGACTTTGAGCGAAAGAGAAATTGTGATGTGCGCAATAACACCCTCAGACCCCAGAAAAATGGACAGAAATATGAAATTTAAAATTAATACCTTCAATCTAATAAAAAGGCAAATAAGAGACCCTACAAAGGCACAGATTTGCAACCTACTGTCTATCACAGTAACACCAAATATTAAATGCAATTCTGTATTTAATGAATATTGCCAGTTAATGAAAACAATATGCAATTGATAGGTTACTACTGGCTTGAATAAATTTGGATTATTGCCAAATGAGATGATTATTGCAAGACTATTCCAGTGAGACAATGTCCATTTTGGGCCACCCCAAAGTCAGTGAGCTGGATATCTAAACCGTTTGATCAACTGCCATGTCATATGTGCGCACAGATGGTTTGTTAGTTCATATTAATGAATAAGTGGGAGTGATTAAATTCTTGCCAACCTGTTGGTCCAGTGAGTCTGTGATGGCCCCTCTTTCCCAGATGTTTGCAGATTACTGACATTTCCAGGTGGGTTGGAGGAGCCAGATGATCCCTGGGAGGGTGAGTAGTCTGAATAAGTGGCAGATGATCCGCTGTTGTTCAAACAATGCATTTTGTCTGGCTCAGACTCATCGGTGGACTCTGAATGCATTAAAAAAAAGATAATAGGTATAAAGGTATACAAGGTAAAATAGTTTATATGCATGAAAAACGACTGTATTTTGTCTAAAATAAACCCCAATTATTATGCTTCTCACAACAACTGTGAATTCCAGTGTTCTCTGGTGCAATTACACAATGCATTTTAGGCTTTGCAGAAGGATTTTTTAATAAAAGAACTTTATTTATAAACATCAAAGAGAATGAGCGGCAGTTTAAAGCTGCAAGTCATTTCTTCTGTATTGTGACATACATCCGAGTGAAATGGATTATTAAAAAAATGTAGGCCAAGGACTTGATTTTATCTATTAGTTGTTGATTGGATGGAGGCAGATATGGATGTGTGCTTGCAACCAATTATAAGGAGTCAAATAATTGGAGAAGTCTGGAATACATCACCAAAGAGACCATTTCACTGGAAGATGAAGTTATATTTTTATTAAAAATAATTAGGTTAAATAATGAATTGCTCTCAATAAGATCATCAACAAGTCTCCGTCTTGCCAACCTTTTTTTTCCTTGCCCAGTAACACAACCTTTGGTTTGTACATTGGTGTCTCTACCAAAGTCGGCCGCATGTCAGAAATTCGAATATCATTGGGGGAGCCTCCCATGGAGTCCTGGAAACACAAGTGTCAAATTCGCAGTGAACTAATAATATAAAGGAATGGAAAAAAAAAAAAAAAAAAAACACAAGGGGAGCGGGGTGTGGTCTCCCTGCAATTAATTAACAATCTTTCATTTAAAAAAACCAAGATCAAGCAACACAAATTGTTTATACTAAAACTTATACTAAATGATATTTGTAATTCAATTTAAGGTCACAATGTCAACAAATGTAAATCAAAATCAAGTATATTGAAAATTGTTGCTGTACTAATTGCAAAAATTTGGGCTGTATGAAAATATGTTTGCCTAATTGCATATTATATAAAACTCTATCAGGCATTAAGCCATTAAGACACACATGACCGCATAAAGTTTCCAGTTTTAAATTTTTTTTTAAAAAGGATCAGTAAACTAAAACATGAAATACCTCTTCAAAAACATTAATGTAGCTAGTATTTAGATTCTGTAAGGCTTTTACAGTATAGTGAAATGAGTCATTCTTTTGAATATGCTTAAACAATTCCTTTCTTATATTACAGTGACAGCTTCATGATTCTAACATGCAAACACTGGCCCAAAATGACCTCGAAGTTAAACAAAGCTGAAGCTGAGAAATATATTAGAAGTAACAGAGTGTGATCTCACACCTCAACATCAAATTGAGATTCATCATTAGTAATATTTAGACTGTTATGATTCACAGGCCCTGTCCTGGCTTGTCTGGTCAAATCCCCCAGGAGCAAATCAGTTGCTTCCAGCTCTCTCACAGCTGTCAATGGCAAAACTCACACCTCTCAGACCTGACTGTACATCAGCAGGCTGGCTCACACAACCGGCAGCAGAGCAAGAGGAAAGTCACATATCAGAAGATTCTCTCTGAACAGCCGCCTCTTCCCTTCTCTGTCTTCATCTTGTCTTTTTTCTGCATTGCTCCCTCACAACAGGTCAAAAGAAATGTGACTGTTTAAATTGATGCGGCAGGCTAATGCTTTCATACTTGGAGTAAATGAATTGTGAACAAAATTCAGCATGGGGGCCATTTGATGCATGTTGTGCAGTGTTCGAATGATACCAAAGATTTTGGGGAGCTCAATATTTGGAATAAAAGAGCACTTATGCACTTAATATTACATATTTGGATTCAGTAAAAAAAAAAAATATATATATAAAATTCAAAAAATTCAAATTTTAATATATATATATATACACACACAGATTATTTTAGAAAATAATTAATAATAATTAAAAACAAAATGTTTTTGAGCACCAAAACAGCATATTAGAATGATTTCTGAAGCACCATGTGACAATGAAGACTGAAGTAATAGCTGCTGGGAATGTAACTTTGCCATCACAAGAAAAAAACTGCCATTTAAAATTATATTATTTTTTTTTTATTTTATATTAGTTATTTTATATTGTTTTAAATATTTCAAAATATTACTGTCTTTATTTTAGATTAAACAAATGCAGCCTTAGCACATTTGAGACCAAAAAAAAATCCCCTACAGGACAAAAAATGTTTGCTTTCAAAACAAATAACCAAATCTATCCACATTTGTCTTGCTGTAAAAATGGGTGCGGCCATTTGTAAATTCCATGGGTCTAGCTTCCGGTCTCATCCGCGTCCAGCTATTTTTAGCTGTACAAAACAGTTCGTTTTGCTTCTTGATATTGAAAATTTGTGTCTTACAATATTATTTAAATGTATTATCTTAATTATGAACACACTGGTTTGTAGTGCAAACAGTTGTATCGTTTACTGCACGTTGTTATTCTTCTCGTTATTTATCTATAATGGCTAATGAACCAGAAGTCTCACCCATAGGCTTACTTCTGCGTTGAAGAAAAAGGTGGATAGAATCACAAAAATAAAGAGATAACTGTGGTAACTGGAATCCCCCACAGTATGTGCTGCTGACAAAGCATTGTGAGTAGTTATCATTTAGATTTATTAATACAATTTTCTTGCTTTTATAATATTTATTGTTTAATATTTAATATATTTTAAATTAGAATATTTATTTGAAATGTCATAAAGACATAAATTTAAATGACACTTCAAGGCTGCTTGACAGTCTCCCCTTACCCTGAGTTTCGAGATATCTGGGGGACTATGATGATAACTTGGGGGTCTCGTTCCGTCTAGCCCCCCTGTAATTCGAACACTGACTTCATTACTTCATTATGGGCAACAAACCCATGCAAGTATTTAACAAATGTTTCACCCACAATAGGGGTGTCTGAAAAAATGAATTGAATTTGCTTTGAAGGCAGTTGAAATGAGCCACCCCATATGTTCAGCTGATTTTCTGCAGTCTTGTCTCTCAGCCACTTACTATGAGGCAGAAACAGGAAGAGGAAGTAACGGCCAGGCTCGTATTCTCTGGCTGTTGCGGCTTGGGAACGACGCGATGTAAAGAAATCTAAGCAAAACAAACATACATACATATATACAAACAAACAAACCAAAATGGATTCTCATGGTCCAGAAAGAAAAGAATGTGTAAGATACATGAGGTTTATGGCACTGGTACTCCCAAGGTCCCGATAACCCTGATAATATTAGGAATATTTATAGTTCCACAGTTTGGCCGTGGGGTCTCTGAGACCATGGGGGGGAAACAGTGTGAGGCCAAGCTGCGATGGACACAATACACCATGCACTTGTATGCTATTCTAAACAAAGAGCTACAGCAAGCATAGAAAAGCCTGGCATCAATGAATGGATTATGAATGTAGCTGTGTTTGCACAGTTTCTTGAGATTTATTATAGCTTACTCAAATCATCTTAGCATTCCTGAATTCAATTAATATTTTCATACAGGAACCTTTAATGGATTCTCTGAGTGCTCTTGACATTTGACACTGACCTTTATTTCTGTTTACTAAAAGATTTCCAGCTGTATTGGGA
Source organism: Barbus barbus (assembly GCF_936440315.1). Taxonomy (NCBI): domain Eukaryota; kingdom Metazoa; phylum Chordata; class Actinopteri; order Cypriniformes; family Cyprinidae; genus Barbus; species Barbus barbus. Next base: position 16,480,432 of record NC_136753.1, read on the forward strand.
GCAGTGCTACAGGATATAAAACTGAAGAGTAAAACACTGCAGGTCTAGATTTCTAGTAAATAAATAATTATAGGATATTTTAAAAGCGAGTTACTAAAAAATGAAGCATACTACAAGGTTACTGTGACATTCACTACTAATTGCACCAGCTCTCTCTAATATTCATGGGCAAAGTTAATGACTTGGTAGTTATTCTGTGTCCTAAACAACACTGCAGCCCTGGCTGTTGGGGAGGGGGTTTGCTGGCTGTGAGAGATGAAACATTTGCACTGATCTTTGTGTATTTTATCTCTGCAGGTTCATCTAACCTTTAACAAACACACTCAGCACTACTCAACACTCTCTATACACGCAACCGAACTGACTCAGACACCGAGGATGAAAATCCAGGCCTTCAAAAACAAAGAAACTACTGCCTGAATTTCATTACACACTCTCATCCTTCTGTTTTAAAAAATTGACTTTGGAAATACCTTATGTGTTTTGTATCTACAATAATTTTCCATTCCATTCGATGAAATCTTTAGGGGAGCTTAAAATAAGCAGCAGCCCTGATACATTGCTGTGCATAAATATTGCAATGAAAAGAAAACTTGTCATACTTCCGAGCTCTCGGTCAGATCCTCTTTGTCTTTGCGTTTTGGGATGTCAATGGCTGAGTTGAGGATGACACCTTGATCGGACATTGGTGGTTTCGAAAAGTCTTTGACCTCTCGTTCTGTCACCTACAAAGAATACACACTAATCTACAAGTGTCTCATGATTCAATAACAAAATAATTTGACTCCAAAGTGATGGATATTCAAGCAATAAGCCATGAGAGGCTGTGCATTACAGTCATTGTTCATTTTATCATGTGTAATCACCATAACGCATTACCTCGGATTGTTTTCATAAAATTGTAACAGCAATATAATATAAGACACAAATGTTCAATAAATAGTTATAATAATATAATAAATGTATGATTTGATATATATATATATAATTATTATTATTAAATTGATGTATTATCATCATCATCTTTGTGTTAAATTTATTGCAATAAAAGATAATGCAATAAAGATACACTGTAACTTTTTTTTGTTTAAAATCAACAAATTGATATAATGAGCAAGCACATCATGAATCCATATTCCAAAACGTGTTTTTTTTTTTCTTAAACAGAATCACTATGACTATAATATATGTTTATATTCTTGCGTGATTAGTCATAAACAGAGAGAAGCAGCTCCGGCTTCATGCAATTTTGTTTATTAGCCACTAGAACCCCAAAAGTTACATAGTGTAACTTTAACTCTGGCACCCATAAACAACTTTAGGGTCCCTGGACCCTTGTTTAAAATCCACAACAGATTCAAATGTGGCTCGCCTAATCAAATTTCAAAGTCTGATCTATCCTTTTTATTAAAAAAAAGCACTTTGTAACCAAATTGCAGAGACATTGATCTATGAGCCCAGGTAGGCACTGTGATAAAATAAGACAAAGAAGCATTACCTCCTTAGGAGCAATAGGCCACTTGGGCTCATACTTGTCTTGGCTGTGGAGCTCCATATTGGTCCCAGAAGAACATTTTTCAGTGTTGAGGGGGTGAGTGGTTTTACCCACCAGGTTCTGCACTGACTTCACCATGTTCTTTAAGTCTTCTGGGTATGGGGTGGGATAGCGCTTCAGATTAATCTCAACCTGCAGATATAGGGAAGAGGATTTAGCCCATATGGCCCATATAACTCTTTCTGGTGCTTAAAGTTTTTTTTTTCTTAAATCGCAGCTAACCAGATACAGCAGTGGCCCTGGTTACATCTGATATTAACATCTGTGATCAGATCACCAGAGATGGATGTTAATACCAGGTAAAATACGAGCCAAAAAGCTTCACATTTTCAATTCTTAAAGGGACCTTCACTTTTCCGGAGTTGTCCTCTTCTTCCTTCTTGTCCTCAAACTCAAATGCCACCGTCATCCTCTGCTGTCTCTGTTCCTCCCAGAGAGTGGGATTAAAGCTGTCAGTGTCAGACTGGTAATCTGCAGCAAGGAAACACACATCCATCCAGAAGTTTAAATCCAGTAAAATGTCAAATCAAAGAAAAGAGAAACGGTCGATTTATTCTTACCCTCATCGTGCCGGGGCTGCTGAGGAAACATGTAGTTGGTAAGGACTCTCTGTTTGGTCTCAGGGTGAGCCTCTGTTTGAAGGGGGATAAGGGCCTTGGACTGAATAACAAAAAGAATTGTTGTAAATACAACTACCAAAACAATGTATTCAATTGCAGTATGTATTTTGACCGCTTTTAACCACATTTGATGCTACCAAACAACTACAGCTCCCAATTGTTTGTAAATTTCAACTTTATGTAAAGTGGTTAAAAAGTGCTCCAAATACCACATAGTTATATACTTTGTACACAATTTAATAAGAAGGTCTAGATAACAACCTGATTGTCAGATAACCAGAGTGCAGCAAGATCTTTCAATTTAGTGAAAGTGAAGGGAAGATTCCTTAACCTAAAACAGAACATAAAGAATTAGTTCATGAGAATTCCAAAAGGATGGATGGCAAAATAACAAATGAGACTGTTGGAGAGTGTTACTGAGTGTAGTTAAAATGTTATGAAGACCTGTGGTGATTCTGTTCACTTCAGAAACCCCATTAACTCTGGTACTTTAATGCCTATGCCACGTTTAGTCTTGGTTAAGTTTAATTACTCTGTTTCCAGATAATCGCAGTCAGAGCATCTAAATTGTCCGCACAGCTCATAAAGAGCTTTCTTAATTAACCTGTGGGAAGGCCAGGCACTTTTCTGATGCCATGCCCCATTACTGTCCCATTATGGAAAAGAATCAACATCATCCTCACTGCTTTACATGAACCAATCTAGACTTTTCATCAAACCTATAAGAGATTTGAAGAGGCACTTTTTAAACTTTAAGCAAATAATGCCTCTCATCTTTTATTCATTAAACAATTTTGATCGTGAGTGTTGGTGTGAATGTTGATAAGTGTGTGCACAGGGTGTAAAATGAAAAACAAAAACTACAGGAACATCAGGTGTTACCTATTGTCACTTAGATTGAGAACACGTAGCTTTGTCATTTGTCCAATTTCATCAGGCAGAAACTCTAGTTTATTGGAGCGCAAGGACATGACCGTAACATTCCTGCAGTTTCCAATCTGCAACACAGGAGAGGATATGATAGCTCGGGTGAAGTGCAATTTTGTCAGCTTTTTTTTGTTGAATATCAGCATTCTATCTTTCATGTAAAATGACACTTGTATTCTGTCAACACAGCGAGTGGCGAGTCAAGGTCAGCAGGACATTTCCATGCAGTTTGTTTAACACGTTTTATCCACTTCAGTCGATCTCAAAATGTGGTAGCCACAAATGTACTGTATATCCTGTATTATATTTAATTTAGATTTATCTGCAAGTTGAATATAGCTTTGTGTGTTGCACAGCAAGCATTGTTACTTTTGGATTTTGGTCAGCCATTATACTACTGTTAGAAAGTTTTTTTTTAGTTTTTTTTTTTTTTTTTTTTTTAGAAAGTAATACTTTTTTTCCCAGCACAGATATATTAAATTGTATATATGATATAAATTATATAAATATAAACGTAAATATTTTTACACTTGTGTGTATTTATATATACATAATAAATATACACAACACACACACACATATATTGTGTAAACAAAAACTTTTATTTTGGATGCGATTCATCACGATTAATTGTTTGACAGCACTAATATTATAATTATAATTGTTGGCAAGTCATTTTTAAGTCCCATTGAAAAAACTAATCAAATATTCCAAAAATCGTCTTGGTTGTATTTTCAGCACAAAGACAGGTCAAATATATAGAGAATGTGCCTTTGATTTCCCTCATTATTAATACTGTAGAAAGTGCATAACACTAATACTCACCTCCCTGGGCAGCTCAGTCAGGAAGTTCTCATCGGCCGCAAATGTCCGAAGACTGTGCAGGTAGCCAATGGTGGGAGGCAGGGATTCCAGTTCATTACAGCTACAGTCAAACTCCTCTAAAAGTGATAAACTGGCAGATGTAAGAGAAAGCAGGTAAGGAGTGTGCAGTTATGCAGGGTTGCTTAATCCCTATTGAAAGCCTATTGAAAACACTTCATGAGATGATAAAATGAATACATACATCATGTGACGTCTCTTTAAAGGTCAGCAGATAAAGAAATAATTGCCTCTACTGTAGTGAATAACTTTTCTTCAAAAAAGTTTAGATTTAAGGTTAAATAGCAGGTTTAACCAGTCTTAAAGGAATTGTTCTCTTATTTTTTTGCTCACCCTCATGTCGTTACAAACGCATATGATCTTCTTTTTTGTACACACTTTTTTATATAGTGAATGAGGATACAGGCTGTCAAGCTCCAAAAAAGCATCATAAATGTATTTCATAACAACATGTGCACTACTTTTCAAGTCTTCTAAAGCCCTACAGCATCTTTGTGTGTGAAACAGACCTAAACTGATTATTTACTGAAAATCTTGCTGTATGTATAATATGATCATTCCAGGGGAAGGTAAATAGGTTTTCACAAGGAATCAAACGTTGTGAGAAAAACAAATCTGTAGAAACACAGAAAAGATACTGGTAATTTTCTGCTAGGACTTTACCTAAAACACTACACAATTAAATGCATAATTTAAAGTATGGGTAAAACAACTATGAAAAATCAATACATCTTCATATAAACAGTACATTGTACCCTATTTTTACAGCCTTTTCTTAAAGTGTATATCTTGTACTATGCAGTACAGACACCAGTTAATGATGCTTATTCTGCTATTTTGTCACTTTGGAGCTTGACATGCCCAGTTTCTGTTCATTTTCATTGGAAAAGAGCGACCAGTATTCATCTACATTTATCCTTTTGTGTTCCACAGAAGAATATAAAGTCATACGGGTTTGGAAGAAAACGAAGGTGAGTAAATGATGAAAAGTAAACGATTCCTTTAAAATGCAATTTGCATTCTAACATCCCATTCAAATGTTTACAATGTGCAAACAAAATATCAAAGCTTAAGTGCATTCAATTTAAGTAGTATCAGCGTCTATGTATCATATAATTTTAATATAGGGAATAAATGAGTTTTGTTAATGGAAATGAAAATTATGAGTTATGTGGAATCATCGTCTCCACGTAAAAAAAGGTATGAATTAACAGAAGACATATTAAAGGGACTGATGATGAATTTACTAAATATGCTACACTGCAATACAATTCTGGTGGTTGTAAAAACACTAATCCTATGAAATACTGGGCTCTTAAAACAAACCTTATGTTAGTTTATAACATTTACAATGATCTGATATATGCCACAGTGTTTATTGAGTCAAATGAGTTTCAGTACTTTTAGTAATGATCCTCGCATTAGTCATTTTCCTTAGTTTTCCCCCCTTTTTCATCTTATTTTAATTGAATGAATTTGAAAAAGGTCAATGTACATTTGTTAAGCTTAGTAAGGTCATTAGTCCAACATTTGTTCTAGCAGACTGGTCCAGCTGGCCTTCCATATGCAGGGCTTTCATTGTGTCTCTTTAAGCGAGATATGGATGCAAAGGTATGCCCTTGCCTAAATAAACATGCTGTGGCAGACGTGTGGGGAATACAAACACTCGCTGGTCTACTTACCCGGTTTTGCCACGTGCACTGAGGTGCCCATTTAAGATGCATGTTTGATTAACACAACACACAGAACCGAGCAATGACAAACCAAGAAGAGAGATGCATGGAGTATAGTATCACAGGAATGAGGTAGTGGTGACAGCTATGACAAATGAAAAAGGCAGTCTGCAGAAAACATGACATCTTAATTAACAGATGCTATGAAATATGGTATACTGTATGCACCTCGTCCCTGAATTTCCCATTTGATTCTGCATTAAAAATCCAAAGTCAGACTGATTAGCCAGTTTCAGCTGCAATTTGTAAAATTACTTTGTGGAAGATTTTGTCAGAACAATATAAGGTAATATTTTCAGTGTTAATTAATTACACTGAGCCATCTAAAACTAATTGAACTCATTTTAATATATGCTGCAATATAATTATGCCATCAGAAAGGTTATAGGGTAGACAGTTTTTGTTAGTTTAATTTGATTTGAACTTTATTGAATTTAATGCCTCTTTGCTGAATAATAGTACTATTTCTTTCAAAAAATAAAAAAACATTTGAATGATGTGTATGAGAGACACAAATGGCACTCATTTTGTAGAGTGACTGATAAAAAGATTAAATTATTTATTTAGGTATAGTTAAAAGGTATCAATATTTTACGTTTTTTCTCGATTGCTTAAACACATTTCTTGAAACTATGCCTCGTATTCTCAAAACAGTAAACACGAATCCATAACTTCTAACTCAATTCCCCAAACTTCCTATATTCAGGTCAAAATGAAGCTCTCCACTCAAAACAGCTCAATCTTGCTGAAAAACCAAACTTTGCTCTCAGACATGGCATGCAAACAGTCAAAAACACACACACTACAACATAGTTTTACACACTGATGAGATAAATTCAAAACAATACTACAAAAACGGTAATAAGTGTTGCTTGTGGTACTCCCCAAATGTTTTATTCCTCAATTTAATGTACTGTAGAGTACAGTACAATACAGCAAACAACAAAAATAATTATTCTGCCCCAGTATCCCGTCTTTGGTCTGGGACAGGCCAAAGAACCTCTTCAACATCACAGGCTATACTGGCCCTGGCCTGGCAGCGGGGGTAAAATCCTCTCGCATGCCTGATGTCCTTGTGTCATTGTTCACAAACAAGATAGGCAAAATGCTTAGTCATGTTGTCAATATAACAGTGCACTCTGTTAGCATTACCTGATGTAAACTATGGCAACAGATTGGATGACAGTTACTGCACTGAAATACAGAAGGCTGCACTTCTTCTGTATGTCATATTTCCTTTCAAAAGTACAAATGTACACATTACTGTATGTGGGATATTGATTGAAGAAGACTGGATATAATTCACAGTTACACTTTTACTAGTGGTCTGACCAAAAAAAAAAAAAAAAAACACACATTACAACGTCACTGTGAATAAAAAAAAACACACATTACAACGTCATTGTGAATAAAATAGAAAAAGAAATATTAGAAAGTCCACTATCAGAATTTGTAAGTCTTGTGTTGTCCTCTTTCTATATATGCTTTCCAATTGATGGTTCATGAGATGTACCTTTGAGCTATTTCAGAGAACTGGTTTGTCATTGGTTGATCTATATTCTCTTCCTTAGTGAAAGTCAAGATTCGCTTGAACAATTCATGGCAAATTTATAAAAAGTCTAATTGAAATGTGTAGAAAATATGCTTGACAGTTCGACAACTAGATCAACCATTTTGCATTTACCGTAATGATTTATACGATGAACTAATGACTAGAGGTTTTGAGGGGTAAGTCTATAGCACAGAGAACTATACATTTTGAGCAACATGACATTAGCAACTGATAATGTAGGAAACCACGGACAAATGTACATAATCAGTTGCATGAATGTACCAAAGCAATTGCAACTCGTTCAAAAGAATGATCAACTTTTTATGATGTGCACAAGTGACTAGATGATATAGAGGTTGAACGAGTAGTTTTGAGAATTTCATTTCTGATTCGAGAAATGCACCAAATGCCCTTTTATCTATCCATCGAAGGTTCTGATTGGTGTGTGATACATGTTGACTCCTAGTGTTTCGACTTGGGTAATTGTGTGCTAATTGAGCTCAAACTGTGCAGACTTGAGTGAACAATATTGAATGCTAGTGCTTTCTAAATGATCACATGGTGTAAGCACTGAGAAATGTAGGGATTTGTGTGTAGAGTTTTGCAGTAACAGTTCACCAAATCTGACTCATGTGTTAAAGCAGAAAATAGTGTTTATAGTTCAGCAAAAATGGCTGTGCTTTTTGAAAAACAGCATTATGGTTTTGAAATTTTAGTTCAAAAGCCTGGTTATAGTGTTTTAGCAATCGAGAAACTGTAACTTTACACTTTAATTCCAGAATGTCATTTTTTATTCCTATCAGCTGCATACATTGTTTCCCACAAATACAAGTAATAAAGGAGTAAAAACATTGCTGAGAGTCACATTGACGTTGACAGTCAGCATTTTCTCATGCTGGGGTGAGAAAAACTGCCAGAATGACAGCAGAATTGTTATATGGTGCTCCAGATGGCAATTCAGTGAAAAATCCAATACTGAGAGCACAAGCTACGGTAAAATGTCATCGAATATCATCATAAAAAACTATAATTTCAAAGGTTCAAGTCATTAAAGACTGTACTGACCACCCTGAGCATCGGGTTTATTACATGGCTATAAACCACAACAAAATTCCATAAAAAAACCTGTGCATTAAAGGAATGTTCAGGATTATGATCTAAGACATCTCGACGGTATTTTCTGCCTTTGTCATTTTTCCTTTACACAGCTGGATGAGTCGCAAGTGAGTTACTAACCTTCCGATGGTGTTAGGCAGTGAGGTGAGCTGGTTGTCATCAACTTTTAATGTTGTCAACTTTTTCAACTTTCCTGTGAAAAATGTTTTAACATTGTAAAGACACACGAAACCTAAAAACCCAAATATTTCAAAAATGTAAGCAGTGGAACATCACCTATTGTATCAGGTAACTGTTGCAGCATGTTGGAGGAGAGAAGTAGATCCTCTAAGGACTCACAGCCGGAGATATCTGCATCTAGACTCTCAATTCTGTTCTTAGCCAAGTCTAGATATCGCAGCTGCCTCAGTTTCCCAATAGACTTCAGCAGATGACAAGAGAAAAAATTAAAGAAATCACATTATGCTTTATACATATATTATAGTCTACTGTAGTACGAGAGTACTAAAAAGATTTTCTCATCATTACTCGCACTCAAGTTCTTCCAACACCATATTATATGACGGAATGACATGAGAGTGAGTAAATAATGACAAAATTTGGCATACTTTTAAAGCCCTACTGGTACTTTTTTTATGTATGAAATCTTAAAAAGGGCTGACAAAGTATGCTCATATTTAGTACATGCATTAGATGCGAACTCTGGAATTCTTAATAGAAATACTTTTGAAAGTGCTTACCCCTGGTATGGTTTGTAATGAATTGTTGTCCAACCACAGCTCTTTTAAACTATGGATCTGCTCCAGCACTTCTGGCTGTAACATTAAAGAGGGTCATAACCAACAAAAGAACAATATATACCATTTTGCATCCCAAATTAATAGCAATTTATGAATGTTAATTGAATCATCATTATGATAGCTTCTTCTCAAGGTGCATCATACAATAATACTTCACATATAACATATTTCAAATAAATTCCCCAAACTGAAAGCTCAGATTTTCATGGTTCTGGGTTTAAAACAAATACTAAACAGAGAGTCAGCATGTAAATGTATTGTAAATTGTCTGCTAAATTCTCATAGAATCTTGATTTGCTTTTCTACATCATCCAAGATATTTAAAAAACATTACTGTAAAAAGGAAATATTGGAGCCTATTTTAATTTCGCAAAAACACCTTAGAGTGGGTATCAAATATTAAATCAAACCACTTTAACTGCACATCCTTTGAATCATTTAAAGTCAGCACAAACATTATAAGGTGATGAAACCAATAACCAATTTTTATATAATAAAAGCACGATCTTGACAACATTCCAGAGGCATCAAAAACTAATTGTTTTAAATTGAGTTTCAACAAACCCAAATCCCTATGGGTCACAAACTCAGTCAGTTCTTAATGGCTGCTCTCTGTTTTTCTCTCCTTTTGAGTTCCAGCATCTGTCCCTTCATGATCCCCTCAGCAAGGATTTCAATTAAGAAACTATCTGCAGCTCAGGGCATCACACCAGCCAACATCTGCCAACATCACAGCAAGAGTCAGATATCCTGACAAATGCCTCCTGCCATCAGTGCTCCATTCTCAACACTCATTGTTTGGGCAATGTGTGCTGTTACAGAGAACTAAACTGCCTAAAAGAACATGACACCAACAGAGCTATAATAAATTAAACTAATGATTGTTTTCAGGCTGTGCAACTGCTATGCCATGATTACCTGACATAATTCAATGCATCCAAAAATGCTTGAGGAAACCGCTGAGTAACATTTCAGTTGAGGATTATTGCTTGTAAATGTGCTGTTGTTTTTCTCACTAAAGATTTGAGTACAAAATAAAACCTGAAAAGAGGTGTTTAACCTTCAGATAATGTTGATCATCAACCAGAGAAGGTTAAACTACATATTATATGAGCTGTTAATTTTTCAAATTATTGATTTATTTTTGATTCTGTCATTTAGAACATGGAATGAAACATTTAATACACATTTCATATATTACATAGAATATATAAAGTTTATAATGTTTAGAATTGCTGTTATGTTGGACAGTTGAGAAAGACAACAATTCTCAGGGAAGACAGGCCAAAATCACCATTATCAGAGATATTTAAAACATCTGATAAGGAGCTGAGCTCAAATTAAAAGAGCACTGATGGGGCTGCCAACAGGAAAGGTCAAAAGTTATTTGAAAAGTCATCCTGAAGTGGGACACTGAGATTGAAAGTCCAGACAGCAGAACCAGAAAGTGTTGATGGGTGTTCTCTTATTACTTGGGGGCTTTGAGCAGTAAAGTACGCTTACTGCAATGCCAAACCATCTGTTCCCTTTGGAAGCATTGATGCGAGCATGCATTTTTTTCATCACCCAAGGACAAAGTGCCCTGGATATTCCAAACGTGTGTATGACACTGAAGTTTAAAAGTAACTCCACAAGTCTACAAACTCCACCTTGGTACCTGGAAGCTTAAAATAGGGCTGGGTGTCAAGGCCAAATATTTTTTCACAATTTATCCAATATAATATAATGTTAATTTACCATGATATTTCATGAAATGCATTTCTCCTGTTCAGCAGGACTCAACAATGATGGTAATATAACTATAGTGTACACTAGTTTTTAATTTACCATCATATATTTTTCTGAAATGTTTTATGATTTAAGACAAATTAATAATCAAAAATGGTTTATCAAATTAAGAAATTAATTTATGAAGCTAACAACTTGATTAATCATTTAAAATGCAATCAAATTAAAATGTAACAATTAAATTACAAAGATTTTTGTCAAGATTTTTTTTTTTGGCAAATAAGATGCTGCACAACCACATCTTATTGTATACATAATGAATTAAAATGAGTGAAAAAAAATATTTGCATGACATTCCTTGCTACAAAAACAACAACAACAACAATAATAATAATAATAATAAAAAGGATAATGTTTTAAAAATAGTTTTATTATTACTTTGAGAAGTACATTTTACTATACAATGTAAAGCCAATTTATCATTAAGACATTTGAGATTAGGTGTGCATTTGACAATAGCTTTTATAAAATGAAATTGTTTTTATATTGATATTGTGTATATTTCTCTAAATATCAATATCGATTTATCACCCAGCCCTAGCTTAAAATGTTTTTCCAGCCATTCTTACAACATGTTTCATGGTCATTGGAATGGACCAGTTTTTAAAACAACCAACAGCTCCTAGTCAAGTTATCAAAGAAAAAAAAATCTGCGATTAATGGCTACTTTGGTGTTCAACTGCCATAGTTCCTCTAGACACAGTAACCTGCTCACGGACCTCTTCATTGATTTATACTCAAATAAATAAATGCAACACCGCCAGCATTAATCACTGAAGGAAACAGCAATAGGCATGGTGTGAGTGGGGCTACATGGGATACATATGATAAATTCCTTGCCATTGTTTACTCCAGCTTGGGTGAGCCAATTAAATGCAGCTCAGTGGTGAACGCTCCGTCATAGCAAGCGCTGCATGTTTGAATCAACTCATGAATAATGGATCAGCGCATGATGCAAACAAAACGCAGTGCAGCAATAGAGATCTGACAAGAGGCAACAGCTTCCCCTACCCCCTCCTCTATCCCCCCGAACCAAAATCCATGCTGGATAAAGACTGAGTGAGGTAACAGCTGTCCCATTGATAAAAGTGTTCAAGAGGAGAACATCTTTCTTACCAGTTCAGAGAATTCATTGCTTCCCAAGTCTAACCGCTCCAGTTGCGACAGCCTATGAATTGACCTGCAACATGACAAGAAAAGAAATCAAAACTCATTTCAAATATATGTAGACATTATGGATTGTTAAATGCACTTAAAGTTTAGGATTTAAAGAACTAGTTTATCCGAAACAGAAAATCCTGTAGCTCTGTACTCAAATATTTGTGACGGTATTCACAACATGGCCTTCATTCAATATGTGGGCAAACACGGCTCTCCCAGATTGGAGAACATTACCTCATGCAGTCTGGTTTTGAAGGAAAAATTGGCGCTATTATTGCTGGCAGATAAAAATAGTCTTGAACCAGTACATCTGAACAAGTCAGCAAGCATAAACCATCGTGTGCAATATGTGTCCCTCTCTAGAGGGGTCCAGAGGTTTCCCCACTGTGACAAATGACACTGTACTACTCTGAGTTTGTTACATAAACTAAATCACATTATTGAGGGATGAATAAAAAACTAAATGAAATTTCTCTTCAGGAAAGAGAAGAGTTTTATATATTAATGCAATGATTTGAAGTGGTGTTAGATTCAAATATCAATATTGGCTTTTTTTGCTATAGTAGGTGTACAAAACAAAAGCTCCATCTCTTTATATTTTAAGGCAGCGTAAATGAAGAAATTCAAACAGAATTTAATCAAAATACCTTGTGGCAGAAACAAATACTTGTTGTGAAGTAAAGACTAAGTATAACGCAAAAGGACACCCTTAGTAAAATAAAATAAATAATCAAATATAATATTGTAAATAAAAATAAAATATTGGTGAATGTAAAAAAAAAAAAAATCAAAACATTTTGATCAGGCACAGATTCAATGTTTGGCCTACACCATTTTTTTTTCATGCTTTTTCATGGCATGTATTTATTTAATGACCCCATGTTGGCAGTAGCAAAAGAATTATTCATAAGAAATTAAGCAACTTACTTTGGCATAGTTTTCAGATGATTCTCACGAAGCTCCAGGATCCGTAATTTAGATAATCTGAAAAAAAAGTTTTCAAATTTTTGGTCAAATTCTGAATCGCCATCTAATTTTTTAAAGCAAAAACATAGGAGTGAATTCAATAAACAGTTCTGCCACTTTTGCATGTGGTATTTGAGCACAAAAATATTACTAATCCTTCACAATGCATTTTAACCAGACGCTATTTGTGCCGAAATAGCACTGCACCATGAGTATTTAAATGAATGTCAGTCATTTCGGCATGAATGTGCCCTTCTTGCTATAAATGTCCAGATATTTGTCTGGACATTGTGAAATTTGTGTTATTACCACCTTCTAAAAGAGCTTGAAGAAAATGAATCAAGCTCTATAACAACACAGACAGCCCGTGCAAATACAGTGTTGTCAGGGCAATTCATTTTTTAGTGAATTCCCCAGATTCGTTTATCAAAACTAAATGCAACAGCCCTTGACCAATGTCAGCTGCCATAATAAATCCCCTTTTCCCCAATGCAAATTAAATAACTATTTATCATTAAACCCAATATGAGCTGCAAGAACCCATTTATTCATGCAAGCTTTAGGCAAAGCACTGCCAGAATCAGCACCATGCTGATCCTCGGATACAAAATAACATCTAAAGATAAAAACACTATGATGATAACTACAAGAACGAGACGAACTCAGACGGTTGTGCTAAAGAGTTGTTTCACAATCCCCAGCAGAGCAGGAACAGAGAGGCCCAAGATGAAGCTCTTACCTCCCAAAATTGGCAGGCAGGTATTCAAGGAAGGCGTCATTTAAGAAGAGCTGTGTCAAGTTGAGGAGCTGGGTGAAGCCGTCTGGGAGCCTGCAGGAACAGAGAGGTGATCAGACCCTCTCAAAGGCCAGTGCCCTTAAGATTTGATAAGCGTTAAGTACTTTAGGAGCGGTGAGAGCCATCTGTAATCCCTCTACGCTTCCCCTTCTACTGGCTCTGTTAGCATCCCAGTAAATGGAGTCACTTGAGGGCTGATTTAATCATAATATGAAGAAAAGGGTTCTCTGCAGAGACCATGCACTGGATCCTGAATGTTTGATCCTCTATCATAAACTTCTGAATCAAAGATTTGAAGCTCAGCTTCAGACTGAAGGCCAAACGAATACACTGAGATAAAAAAGAAATGCATGTCTTATCTCTCCTTGAGTTGAGATTGGTTCAGTTTTAAGGCATGATGTCTACTTTCAATATGCATTATTAATGTACAAATATGATTTAGAATTCAAAACTATTTTTAATCATGGATTTAAAAAAGAGAGAAAAAAAGGTTATATGAAATATGAAAACATCTAGCTTTTGCATGTATGTTCACTTTATATTTTTATCCTAATGAATCCAGAAAAGGACGGCATTCCTTTGAGAGTGAAATTAATAAATACAGCAAATCCATGCACTGTACGATATAATAAACAATTTCAAATTGTGTTACTGTAGATAGGAAATCCTCTTCAGGAAAGATAAGAGAAGAGATTTACATATTGATGCAATTATTTGAAGTTATATTGAAATATCAGTATTGCTTTATTTCCTTAGCTGCTATAGTAGGTGTACAAAACAAAAGCTTCATCTCTTTACATTTTAAGGCAGCGTAAATGAAGAAATTCAAACAGAAATTCAAAATTAGTGGAGATGAAAAAACTTAACATACTTTTTTAGTCTTTTTTTATTTTATTCTCTTTATGATTATTTTACATGCAGCTTTTATTATCTCACATTTAAGGGGTATGAAGTACTTGTGTTTTTAAAAATCCACAACACCATTAAATAAACTAGTGAAGGAAAATGGGATTAAAATGAGTTGCCATACAATTTAAACTCAAATCTATTGACATAACATTCACATAAAATCTTAAATAAATATATATGGATTCGTCAACTACCTATATGTACATAATATAACAATTATCAAACATTACAGTTCTCAGTCTTTCTGATGTCAGAAATGTGAGCAGCTCTACTTACTTGGCTATAGGATTTACACTGGCCTCCACAACTGATAGACATTTACAGCATTTGATGCTGTCTGGAAACTCTTGAATACCTGAGATAAAGCCAGTTTTACTATGTTGATACAGGGTACATGTGTACTGTGTAAAAGTACAATCATAGACAATCATACCAATATGCTCAGCACAAAAAATGGCTTGGAAAAATAGATTGAAAAAAGCAAATATAGAATAAATGGAGTTATGGATGTACCATTTTTACTAATATCTAACTCCTTTAGATTCACAAGGCTGGCGATGGTGGTTGGCAGGTTGGAGAGGTCATTGTCAGGCATGCTCAGCTTCTTGAGTGCTTGACAGTTGAAGAGTTGCTAAGAAAGACAGTGAAATAAAGAGATTTATTTGAAGAATTGTTTGGTGAACTTACCAGGCCTAATGAATCAAAGTGATGAACCCAATCATATGCTCTGGTTTTGTCCTGTCTTGTTGGTAATAAAATAAAAAAGACAATATTTAATACTAGGTGAAACTACATTTTACACCTGTAATTTTGAAAGTCACTTAGCTCTTCATTATTTCTGTGTTACCCTGCTTTTTTTAGGTAACTTAGGACAACCAGAGTGACAACATTCCCACAGATGGACAAGCAGTTATTTAAAAGTTTCATGTGGCATGCTATATTTGTACAATCAATGTTTACAGTCAACCTCATGAACTTATAAACTTATGTTAAAATTCTTAAAATACTTACAAATTAGAAAAGGAAATGTCCCACAACCTCACATTACTTCTCACTTCCATTTCATTCAGTCCTATTTGAGTTGATTTTCTTTAATATATACGCAAAACTCAAACATGTCAACTCCATCACACAATCTGTGTAGTATTTTTGAGCTGACAATCAGTTTGAAATCATCCTGTAGTCTCAATTAATTAATTCACTGAAGTGAATACTAGATGTGTAACTATGTTTAAAAGATTAATCCAAAATAATTAATTGATAACTTATTTCAGTTCTATAGCCTGTTTTGTCCTAATACTCAGGAACTAGAACCTTGGCTTGATATACACTGTAAGGTTGCAGGTAAATTAGTTATCTTTTCTTTTTTAAAGAAATTAATACTTTTATTCAGCAGGGATGCATTAAACCATTCAAAAGTGAATATGTAAATATGTGCATAATGTTACAAAAGATTTCTATTTCAAATAAATACTGTTCTATCAAATATTTATCAAAGAATCCTAAAACATGTATTATGATTTCTACAAAAATATTAAGCAGCAAAACCGTTTCCAACATTGATAATAATATCACATATTTCTTGAGCATCAAATCAGCATATTAGAATGATTTCTGAAGGACCATGTGACACTGAAGACTAGAGTAATGGCTGCTGAAAACCTGACTTCCTAAAATAAATAACTAGCCCAGGGCAAGTATCAACAGTGAAACAAAATAACCCTATGTTAACCATGGGTTTAGAATGGCACCTCAAGAGCTAAAGCGAGCAAATACTTGTGACTTAAGCACTTATTTTAGGAGTATATCAGAACAAATGCTTTATAGACCAAATTCAGATACAGCTTTGCACACAATATGGGAGCTGTCCATGGTCCTGTTATATTCTTGCTACTAGATACATTTGACAAAGCCTGATTTACCTTAACCAATGTGAAATACCAAATGGAAATTATAATATTAATAAACTTCAATTATGGGACACTTTTAGTGCTTTATAAGGAAACAATCACATTTAGTGCACTATTTTTCTGTACTCTTACACTGCTGTATAAGATGATGTTCAGGAGTTGACGTATCCACTGTTAGGCAGATATTATGCATGTTTAAGCTGACACTTGACAACTTACCTTAGGCAGCTCCTCAATCTGGTTGGCGTCAAGGTAGAGCTCTTCTAGCGTGCGCTCAAAGCTGAAGATCTCCTTAGGGACCTGCTGCAGGCTACAGTGGGAATAATCCAGCACTGAGATGACCTCCTCCTCTCCCCGGAAGCATCGACAGGGCACCAGGCGTCCGATTAACTTCCTCTTAGTAGTCATCTCCAGACACTGCACTGTGGGAAGAGAAAAGAAAGGAATATTCTCGTTTATGACAGAAAAACATTCTCATAAGCATATTGCTGATTCACTACATCACACACATATTCACACGAATAACTTTCAACATAATTGAAGCTGGTATAGTTTAAATGCTAAGCATTGTACAACAAATTGCCGAGTACCACTGTGTCTCTATAATTGGTACCAAAAGGAAATTGTCTGGAGCTTTGTGTTTTATTCGAGCTGAGGTGGAGCTTTTTATTATCCATGAACCTTACGATAGGCTATGATCATCTTCACTTATTACATGGCTCTCTGGAATACTTGCTTCTCACTGGTCAATCGTGGCATTGAACAGTCAAATATTTGTGTGTAATGACTGCTAAATTCTATATTTGACAAGTTGTTATAGAAAAGGGCAGTGTTGCTTTCATGTCAATTCAAGTCTTTATCTTTATTTATTTAGCGCTTATTACAATACAGATAGTGTCAAAGCAGCTTTACAGTGTTAAACAGGAAAACAGTTTGTCAATAATGCAAGAGGACAATAGTAAACAGTCAATTTATCAATTAAAGTCAGTTCATCATTAATTCAGTGATGTCATAGTCCAGCTCAGTTCAGTTCTCTTCAAATAGTTTGTGTGTTATCAAGTCGACAACATTGCCAAAAATGAAGTGTCCCCAACTAGGCAAGCCAAAGGCGACAGTGGCAAAGAACCAAAACTCCATCGGAGACAGAAATAGAAAAGAAAACCGGGAGGCCAGGCTAGATGAAACCAGCATGGTGTGGTTTAATTCCAGGCTGCAACACTAGTCAGATTGAGCAGAGGACTCATCTTGTTCTCGTAGGATGCTGAGGATCTGACTCTTTTCATGACTCTTTTATCATACTCTTTCTTTTCCTATCAACATAAATTTATATAGATAATTGGTGCCATTTTTCAACTTCATCTCAAGTTGTAAAAGTTGTCACTGAGATAATAATTTTTCATTTTAAAGTGATTATAAGCCATGATTATAATTATGATTATAAGTGGTTAGAAGTTCAGGAGTCTCCAGTTAAAACATGAATAGAAAAACATTGCCTGAAGAACAACAACAACAAAAAAGTAATAGACAGAAAAATCTGGACGAGAGAGCACTTAAAACAGAAAAATAACATGTTATTAGCATTGCAGTTAAATATGTTAGATAACTAGTTAATTGAAAAGTAATTTGAGATACTAGCAGATATAAATTAGTGCTGTCAAATGATTAAAAGTTTTCGTTTACATAATATACGTGTATGTATTGTCTATATTTATTATGTATATATAAATAAATTTTGGATGCAATTAAAAACAACAACAACAATATTTAGTAGTGTATGTGTTGCTGCTAGGCAGATTGCTTTCTATGTCGTAATGAACTATATCTCAAGGTAATCGACAAGTAAGCTAATAATATCATATAAATTTAAATCAATATTTCATGTTCATGTTTTCTTTATTATTTTGGCAATATTGGTGTAAGGAGCAGGATAGTTAACACTCAGCCGTTGTTGCAATTAGGGCTGAACGATTTTGGAAAATAATCAAATTGCGTTTTTTTTAACCAATATTGCGATTTAATATGCAATTATTTTTTAAAGCTTTTTATATTCTGTATTATTCAACAAAGACAAGTAATAAATCATTGTATAGTATGCAGTGTTGGGTGCGTTACTTTAAAAAAGTAATTAGTTATATTACTAGTTACTTCTCACAAACATTATAATCTCATTATAAAAGAAACTAATTACCAGGGAAAGTAACTGTTACTTTTTTTTTTTTTAATGTTCAAATATGTCAAATAACTTGGATGCCCCCAATATTAAATATGTTAAATGAATGAAATGGCCACTAAATAGAATGGATTACTTTTATAAAACATTGTACACTAATCTACACTATTTTAATGTTTCTGTGGGACAATGTGAGAGACACCTATTAAATTCAATTGATTATTGTAAATATTATCAACCCTCTATAGACACCTTGGCAATAGAATCTCCATTGGCTTGTAATTTTTAATTTTTTTTTACTCACCAGAATATTAATATACTAATATTAATTATCTGATATACTTTATATATATATATAAAGCTTATGTTTGGAAAATGGCACAGTTTTTCTTTAAATATCTCACTTAGCATCAATCAGTAAAACATTATATGATATTATGATAATTTAGCATTAGATGATGATAGAAACTACAAATAATACTGATAATATAAAACTACTACGAATTCTACTACTAGTAAGAACAATATAAAACTCACTAAGGATTATTGAGCTGCTGGGTTCATGAATATTAATCAGGTTGTCTGCGTTCGCTTGAACTGATTCGCTGAAATCAAAACAGGGAGGATAATAGGTGAGCGCCAGCCAATGAGATTGTCTATAAGAGAGCGGACGTCTCCTTATGCTTTCTCTCGTCGTCCTTTGATGTCATACACCGATAGATCTTCAAGTCGAACACACCGGTTTACTCTCGTGTGTCACGTGACAGTGTAATAGCAGCCTCTGAGGTAGAAAAATTGTGTTTTTTCATATCGCGATATCACAAATGCAATTAATCGCTCAGCCCTAGTTGCAATATAATCATTTTCAGGCAAGCTGATACAAAACAAATTTGTTTTATTTTGTAAAAATAAATATTTTAATTTTCACTTACATATTGATTGACTAAATTGTCCCCAATCATGATATTGCAATTACTGCACACCAGGCTAAACAGATATTTGTTTCATAAAAGCCAAATGTGCTAAATCATGATATACTTTCACAGGATTATTTCATTTAATTTAGAGAAAATAAAAAAACCTGTACCCCTACATATGAACACAAACAACAGCTACTGCATCACAGCTACAACATTTAAGACAGAATCTGTAGCCTTCAGTCAGATTTCTGAATCGCCAATTTCTCAGTACAAACTATCAATCTGATTTCTATAAAGAAAATTAACCTCATATCGTAACTGAAAAAAAGGGCTCATCCTGCTGGACGGGGTGTAATTAAATAAGAACCAGAGATGGTAGTACAAACCAGATCCCTTATAAAATGAACCACAACCCCTTAATTTGAACCATGAGCTGAGCATCATAAGGTGACTGATAACATAACATCTGCCCTATAAGACAAAGACGATCTGACATGAAGGCTCAATACTGTACTTCAGAGGTCTTAGTGCGCAGTAACCTGTGTCATAAATCAAAGAAGTTTATCTGATTTAGCTTATCATGAAAGCTCATTTAACACCCATGAGAGAAACCTGTCGGGGAGCCAATCGCAAATATCAGTCAGCGAAAAAGGAAGAGTATAACACAAAATTGCTTATATCAATCAACTGTGACGAGATATGTCTCTACTGCCTCTGTCCTGACAAGAAGCCAAAGACAGAGAAAAGACAAGACGGGCAACGTAATGTTCTTCGGGGATGGAAACGTGCTGCTAAAACAATGTTTGAGAGGGCATTAGGGAATAATGTCTGAAATGAAAGACAAGCTGTGCTAGAGTGCTTTTGTCTCTTGCAAATGCAAATGTATCACTGATAATTAAAACATCCTCCACTCAACAAAGAAAAGCAGCAGCTCTGGATG
Source organism: Barbus barbus (assembly GCF_936440315.1). Classification (NCBI taxonomy): domain Eukaryota; kingdom Metazoa; phylum Chordata; class Actinopteri; order Cypriniformes; family Cyprinidae; genus Barbus; species Barbus barbus. Next base: position 16,501,177 of record NC_136753.1, read on the forward strand.
AACGACTACACAGAGGATTCTGGAGATTAAAATTTCAGGAGGAGTTAGTGTAAGAGAGTGGAAATTTTAGGCTGCTATTGCTTAAACACTGCAATCAAATATTATCCTGCTTTATTAAGGCCTAAATTTAAATTGCATATAAAATTACTATCTATTTGAATTCAACATTTTACAAGGAAACAAGAAACAGGTTAGATTTATGTAATAGTACTTATAAACATGTGTTTTAAATACTTAATAATCAGATTTATATATTTATCATCAATAAATATAGTTTGTTTCAGTCAATTACATGTATTCTAACTAAATGAATAATGCTTTTTCCACAGCTAGCCATATTTAACCATGTTCATACTTTTTAACTAAACTGAATTGTTTTCGCAATAAACAGATTTATGCTGAGCACTTTGAATACAAGCATTTTGAAAATATGATTTTATGATTGAAATAAAATCAAATAGATGCAAAAATAGTTAATAATACTAAAATATGCCATGATTTTTGAGTACAGAAATTTGTTAACGTTAGTTAATATGAACTAACAATGAAAAACTTTTTATTAATCAATGTTAATTTCAAGATTTACACTCAAAAGCTATCTGTTAATATTATTTAATGGACCCGAGCTAACATGAACTAGCAATGAACTGAACATGATTAATAGATTATAAAAAATTCATAAATACTGTAACAAATGCATTGCTTGTTAATGTTAACGTTAAATAATGTTACTTTAGTGTACGACATACCTCATGTAGGAAATACAATCTGTCTTCTATATGAATGCATAAACATGTCACTTCCTCTCACTGATGATGTCCTCTTGAGAGGTGCTGCATAGTAACTAAACCAATAAACAAGAATGATGCAAGAAGGAAGAGTTACAGGACAGATAATACTATAAGCGAATGAGTCGGATGAAAATAGACTAAATGTCTGGAGGGGGCATAATTATTTCACAAGACCACTCCAAAAACATGCAATATCACTTTAGACCACTGTATCTGCTTTATCTGGCCTCCTTACATTACCATCCTTCCATATGAATGACCGCCTCATGCCGAGAGCTGTCAGCCACCATCTGACAGGAAAACAACAACGTTTCCGTAGGGATCGTGAGATAGCTAAACAATGGCTTCGAGATAGCAGGTTTTCTTTTAGGAGATGTGCTCCGGGAACAAGATGATCGGTACTGATAAGATAAAGTCATGTTCACACAAGAAAATAAAAATCTCTCAGATAAGATAGTAGCTTTTTCTCATCTGATTCACTTGTACGTGAACTCTAACTATTTGTACGGCTCCTATGGGTCCTTCTTCTGTGTCATCATTTTGGATCCTGAGAACAGATAATGCCAAGGTGCCATTACAGCCTTACCGCAGCTGAATGAAAATGAGTTTACATAACAAATGCCTGAATTGAACTGGAAATAAAATTTCTTATTATACAATACACTCAAAACATGCATATTAAATGCTCTATGCAGGAAAATTTGTGACAAGGGCAAAATAAACCTGACGTACCATAGAGAACTAATGAATCTCACAGAATAATGCACTGATCATTCAAAAGTTTGGGTTCAGTTTGATTTTTAAAATAAATTAATACTTTCATTCAGCAAGGATGCATCTCATAAAAAGCTATAGTAAAGACAATGAATCCTGGAAAAAATGTATCACAGTTTCCACAAAAATATTAAGCAGCACAACTGGTTTCAACATTGATAATAATAAGAAATGTTCCTTAAGCACAAAATCAGCATATTAGAATTATTTCTGAAGGATCATGTGACAATGAAGACTGGGGTAATGGCTGCTGAAAATTTAGCTTTGACATAACAAGGAATAAATTCCATTTTAAAGTACATTAAAATAGAAAAACAAGTTATTTTGAATGGTAGTATACATTCAACACAAAAATGTATAATTTGCTAATTTGAATAACTGGCTGGTCAAAGCAAACCCCTTCATTATGCATGGACTTCCATAATGTAAAATACTAATGCACATGTTTTCAGCAACATCATAAATTATTCATTCCATTTTTATTCATTATTCAAGTATGCAAAAAGTACAACTCGCTGATAAGCCACACCAAATTCTTTGTGTACTGGTTGTGTACAATTTCGGGAATACTGTACTTTACCAGAGCACTAAATAACAATATCAATATCACCATATTTTAGGATTTAACAAAAAAATGTAATGTCTTTAAAAGACATATGTAAAACCTGATACTTTATATCATCTGTTTATTTGAAGAATGTCTACAGTTGGTTTAGATTTTTTCATTAAGTGCATCTGAAGCTCCTTCCTCTCATTATTGGGATTATTATTCCTCAGGAGGAAATGTTTGGTTGATTGCTACATTAGACAAATTAATTACTGTAATCATCCACTGTTTCATGTGTTTGCCAGTAGTGCTGTGGGTACACACATGCCACAAGTCAGGTAATGAGAGTAACCTCGACTCTGGTTCATGCGAGATGGGGGATAGCTATGGAATTATTTTTGTGTCTTTATTATTCAAACAAAAATTCTGTATTTGAGAGCAAAACTAATTATTTTGTAATTAAAAAATAAAAGTTTGCAAAAAAAGTCTTCTTAAGGTTCAAAATTAAAGTAATTGAAAACAAAATAATTTGCAGTGCGTGTAAATCTTTAAAAAATATATATTTTTCTTTGTGCACTTCAAAAACTTTTCATCACTAATCCACAAATGTTCTTTTTTTGCGGGTCTAAAACTTTTGTTTGCGAGTTGAAAAGTTTTGCTTGCGAGTGAAGCTGTGTGTCAGTGGGCGGTCTCTACGCACCAGGATGAAAAGCCCTTTTCTATTGGCCACTCTCGATTGAAGTGACAGGTTGACCACGCTTTCCCACCACTGACGCCAGTCTGTCAGAAGAGCGAGCTTTTAATTCAAGATTCAAGATTTTTATTTGTCACATACACAATTATACAGAGTATAACCAGCAGTGAAATGTAGGTCAGGTCCGCTCCAAGGACAGTGCAATTGTATAGACAAATATTAAGAAAAAGTAGAAAAGAATAAAAGATAAAAAAATATAAATATAAATGTGCAGGTCAGTATGTTGTTGACAAAAATAGTAATATAACAGGAATGTGCAAAAGACTGTGCAAAAAAGTTACAGGGTAAGTACAGGGTATTTAAATAGCAGCAATATGAGGTAGAAAAAATTATGAATAGCTTATTGATATAGTGATGTTAACATGGAGTCAAGTGATGTTATGACACAAAAAAGCAGCAATGGCCAGCAACCACTCCTTACTGGGTAAGTTAACTAATTTAACATCTTAAATTCAGTGACTAGTGAACTGAATTATTCTCTCTTCTCATGCTCCTCCACCTAAATACATAACGTTAGCTAAGCCTGTCTGTAGTTGGTGATACCGCTGAATAGATTTGATTAGACAACAGTACCTTAGCTACAAGTTTATATCGTCTTTGATTAGCTAGCTGTTTTGTGTGTGTGTGTGTGTGTGTAGTTTAACATAACGTTAGGCACTTACATAAAATACATACACGCGATTGTACCGTATTTTTCCTTTCTGAAGTTGGCACACACACACACACAGACACACATTAATTACAGCAAATTATTTAGTTTTCAATTACTTTAATTTTGAACCTTAAGAAGACTTTTTTGCAAACTTTTATTTTTTAATTACAAAATAATTAGTTTTGCTCTCAAATACAGAATTTTTGTTTGAATAATAAAGACACAAAAATAATTCCATAGAGAGCAGGATCTGTTATTTGAGATTCGGAATTAAGCATATAGCGTTAGTTCTGGCAGGTCATGTGAGTCAAGCTTGCATCAGCTGACTCTCAGCTGATCACATTTACCTATAGGAATACGACACCTATCACAGCATTCCTATATAAGCTCTATTCAGTTTAATTAAGCAGCTTTTTCACTTGCTCAGGAGCAAATTTACCTAGAAATTTTCCTCCTTTCGCCACAGTCAGGACTTGGCTTTCTGATATTCCTTGTCGAATCAGACTCCTTTATCTTGAATAATGTGTTACACTTAAATATCTGCTTTGTACTGTTCTTATTGCTGCTCTACCTACTCATGACAGGCTGCATGGATGGGCAGGGAGGTTTTTTTTGTTGTTTTTTTTGCCCAGAACAGAACCATACTGCCAAACCAAACTGTATGCTTAGTGTCTATCATTTTGACGATAGTGGTCCAGACAGAATTGTCTTTTATTGACCATACAGTATGTCCCCTTTTTTCTTGGACATCTCCAGGTTGGGATTTTTAATTTGCCTAAAATGTCTGGGTTTTGGCTTCGTTTATAGGAACTGCCAACTTTCCAAAAGAATTTAATGTCAACTATCCATTACTCAACAACACAAGCTCATAAAAATATGGAATAAATAAAATAAGATACCAAAACCTATACATACTCAAATAATAAATTATTCAATATTCACATAAAATTAACATTATGGCAATAAGCTATAAAGAGGCCGAGCTATATTGTGATTATATTAAAAATACGGCATCATCTCAAGCGCCTTCTTGCTTTTATACAAAGGTTGCCAGTTGATAACAATATCAAGGACACAAACTTTCATTCAATTTTTTTTTTATCTGCTATTGTTACACAAGAAACAGTCTCTGATATAACAGCACATTACGATGCAAGATAAAATAACGATCCACCATGGGAGCTGCGCAGTGATCTGGTAAACAGGCCAAAACTGTTGAATTGTGAAATATAATACAGCTGGCTCACTGTACTGACCAATCAGCATTCAGAAGCAGAACTATCTATTTAATGACTTTAAATCCAACACAGAGCAACATTTGTATCCAATAGGAAAGCTAGCAGCAGAGTACATACACAAGCAAAGTCTTGAGCGATTACACCGAGTAGCCAGATCTGCCCAGGGTGCTATGGAAACTGCATGACGCAAGAGCTGCTTCTGCAAAGGCGAGAGGACACATTCACAAGTTCCCAGCTCCGCTCTAGCAAAATGGCTTAATTTCTGTCTTTCAGTCACCTCACATGAAGACATCTCCGATAATTCACTGCCATTCCCATGGAGGATAGCTCTAATGACTTTGGTGAAGCCAGGCCGCATTATACGAGATCTACAGAGAGCAGAGGTGCCACAAGATGAAATGCTATCAGTGGAGCTCCTCAGCCAGTGAATGAGGTTACCTTTATGCTGCCAAACAGACTTTAACATCTCTTCTGTTTTATAAAGGTTATTCATTTGACTGAAGCAAGGAGTAAAGGCACTCTTAAAGGGAATAAAAGCAGAACATTGTATATGGGCATTAAAAATGCATGTAACAACTGCATTCTCAGGGCCACATGCAGCCAGCCTGATAAATTTGTTCATAATAGCTGAAAACTGTTTCCTAGGAAACCATCTCTAGATGCTGAAATGTATTTCTTTACAATAATTTCACACATTCTTCTCACAGTAAGTAATGTGAACCACACATAAAGGTCAAAGTTATCACTTTAATATACACCTAAAATATGAGGATTGTATATATATGAGAGAGAGAGAGAGAGAGAGAGAGAGAGAGAGAGAGAGAGAGAGAGATAGGGGTCAAACAGCCAATAGTTATTCTTCTTATCTCCAAATATCAGTCTATATTTATTACAAGACATGCATTTTTACTTGAGCTTCAGTTTTCCCTATTTGATATGTTTTACATTTGTGTATTGATCAATGTTTTTGAGTGAATAAAAGCCTAATTTAAACCTGTTCATCATATAAAGTGATGGTGTCTCTTCAAAAGACTTGGAATGGACTTTAAAAGGAGGGGCAGAAATCTCTCATGAAAATGACCTTCATTTGAGTTTCAATAACATCACATTGTGAATAAAAAAAAAAAAACATGGTAACACTTTAGTATAAGGAGCAATTCTCACTATTAACTAGTTGCTTATTAGCATGTTATTAAGACATTGGCTGTTTATTAGTGCTCATAAAGCACATATTCTGCATGACCGTATTCCACATCTCTAATCCTACCCAATACCTAAATTTAACAACTATCTTACTAACTATTATTAAACAGCAAATTAGGAGTTCATTGAGGCAAAAGTCATTGTTAATGATTTGTTAATAGTGAGAATTGGAGCTTAAAATAAATTGTGACCAAAACACTATTTACACTTTTGTACAATGCAATTTTGAAAGTAATTCGTTTAATCAAACTATTTAAAAATATTTAATGCACTGATTTCACAGTTTGAATATCTAAAAATGTGTATTTTATTGTAAGAACTAATTGCTATATTTAAGGAAAGTACAATCCTGGATTTATTTTTACAGTGTACTTCTTAAAGCAATCATTATTTCTAATTAAAATCGAGCTTCTGCTCTCTTCCAGTGAAGTGTGTGTGAGTCTGTGGGTTCTGTTATTATAGGTGAGTCTGACATTGATCTCCTGGGAGTCCTGCCTCAGGTCAGTTAGGCTCAAGGGGGAAACAGAGAATTGTATGAGCACATCTGCACATGAGGACAGATAACTACTCCCAAAGATGTCTGCACTAATGTAGATCCTCAATATGTCAGGGTATTTATTAGCAATGGAATTAGGTTTTATTGTTTTAATAAAAGCATGGCAAGAATGTTATATTCCAAAGCCAATTTTGCCAATATTGTTGCAATTTCATCTGCACATTATAACAGCATACTTCTATTTTCATTTATCGTCATACAATTGTGATGAAATTAGAGAGCAATACCATTCATATGTATGAAAGGTCTGGCATAGATGTGTTACAAAACACAAGCACAAAATAATAATATTTTTGACAGATTGTGCATCCAAAAAGGTAATATTCAACATAAAAAAAATGAATAGTTAAAGAATTCTGCCATTCAGATTTGATTGTGAGGTGAATGAATGTATGGGTCATACTGATGTTAAGAAGGACAGAATTAACAACAACAAAAAAATGGACAAGACTAAGGTTTTCAAGTATCTTTTCTCAGATTAAGATTTTATATAAGGATAGTTAAAAAACTAAATCTGTCATCAATTACTCACCCTCAAAAGCACATAAAACTTTTTGTTAATCTGAGAAATACAAATGAAGATATTTTTAATAAAACCTGAGAGGTTTCTGTCCTTCCACTGAAAGTCCAGGTAGCCAAAACCTAGGAGATCCAAAGATCACCAAGATGTTATAGGAATTATATTAACAGAATTTATTTTGCCTTTTTTATTGAATCACAATCAAGCAGGGCACGTCAGGCTGCGACTGAAAGGTTTGAAAAATATAATGTGTAGGTACACATTTTTTAATTTATTACACAAGATGACAACGAAGGCAAAATGGCAGCAAAAAAGATCAGCACATGTGGGCTATGGGATTTAAGAGGGCACAGGATGCTAACATTGGCATTATCATTTGCCAGCAATGCACACAAAGTGATGAGATAAAGGGTCAGTTTTCAATGGAACAGTAGGTAACAGAACCGGATTTGGAGACATTTCTAAAAGCGTATTTGTCCTGGAGAGACTTGCTGGGAAAACACTGCTGTTTTTTAAAAGCTGAAGGTCAATCAAAGGCTTTAACAAAGTATAGTCATGGAAAACAGATTGATTTTAAAAACAGTATCCCGTAGAGACATCTGTCACAAGCATTCACGGCTGAATCAGCTGATGAAAAGTGAATCTTCCGTGTCTGATGGAAGGCATTATTAGTCAAGCAAAAGGATGCCACAAATGCTTATAACCTCTCCATGCACTGAGACAGTCTGTTGGGTTCACTGAACAATTGTTGAACTGCTCCAAAAAAGGAGACGACTATTTGGACATAACTGCTGTGATGACCAGGCAACCTGCTTTCCGTCCATTTGGCTCTGCCCCATTTCTCCTTCTCAATGACCATGACTGCTCAAGAGCAGCCTCACTGCTGCCTCAGCATGAGGCACGGTTATTTGGCAGACACTGCAGCTTTCTCCAATAATCAGAGGCAGAAGACATGCAGGAAAACAAATATGCCCCTGGGATTTTCAAAGCTATCCTTCCCGAAGCAGAGCAAATAGAAAGCCACGGCTTTAAATTCAGGATCAATTAATGATCCGCTGGCAAGGCATCGTTTTCTTGGATTTTCTTTTTTCACTACAAAGCGAAATCAATAATGGTAAAGCAAACTCTTTTGAATTAAATGCACTTCTACAGGGCTACATTTTAAACTGTGTAAATGTACACGTGTCTCTGGGGATTTTAACATGAATGATTTGGTTAACAACGCTCTTGTATTTACCAATATGTGCATGCTCTTTTTGAGATCTTGAGATCTCTGAATGGTTATTTTTTGAAACGTCAATCAATGATCCGTAGCACAGTTCCCATTTCAGACATGAGCAATTTTTACTGTCATTATTTACTCAACCTCATGCCATTCCAAACCCATATGACTTTTGTGGAACACAAAAAGAGAAATAATGAAGAAAATATAGCAATTTTTTCATGCACGTACACTATCGTTCAAAAGTGTTTTTTTATGTTTTGAAAGAAGTCTCTTATGCTCACCAAGGCAATATTTATTTGATCAAAAATATAGTTAAAAACAGTAATATTACAATTTCAAATAACTTATGTATTTTATGCCTGTGAAATAAATAAATAAATAAACATAAAAATATGTAAATATGTAATGTAATAAATGTATGTACTAAATTTAAAGTGTTCATTCATTACTCAAGTCTTTAGTGCCACATGATCTTTCAGAAATCATTCTAATATGCTGATTTGTTGTTCAAGAAACATTTATTATTAGTAGTAATGATGCAAACAGCTACTTAATATTTTAGTGAAAACTGTGATGAATCAGTATTTTTTTCAGAATACATGAATTTCAGAAGAGTTCAAAAGAACAGCATTTATTTGAAATATATACATATATATATATATATATATATATATATATATATATATATTTGTAACAGTGTTGTTATACATAATACTGTTAATACTTTTTATACTGAATAATGAAATTTATACTACACTTTAAAACTTAAATTATTTGAATTATTTATATTATTTTACTACTATTAATACTAAATATATAAACGGTGTTCAATTTCAATATTAATTACTTATTTAAAAAAATACTGACCCAGTGTATATAGTAAAATAAAATAGGGATCAGGGTTGTCAAGCTCAAAGGTTTCAAAAAAGTAGTTCGTACAACTAATGCATTCTAAGTTTTCCAAAGCTACTAGATAGCTTTGTAATGAACAGATCAAAATTAAGTTATTCACATATTCTTCACTTCCACTGCAGTTCTCATGTCTTATTCACACTTTCTCATTCAAAATTACTGATTTGAAATTGCTGAAGTTGTGATTGGTCACCTGGCAACCAACGACAACACTGCTTTCATGTCATGATGCCAAACCTGACATGTTGCATACCAAGCTGCCATATTTAAATACATGCAGACAGCAGAAGGCTTTTTTTTTGGCAAACAATTTCATTTTCGGGTTGAACTATCACTTTAAATGTCTGAGAATGTTGGGAGGAAGCAGAAACAACAAGAATATAGTTCCTTTAATAATCCAAAGTGAAATTAGTTTTGGACCCAAAACTGCACGGCTTTGTCCCATAAAGTTAAAACACCCTTGCGTAACTATATCCTAAAGATGTATTAGACACAATGACAGTGACAAAAGAGCCAATCTTGCTGCCAAACACCAAGAGAATATGCACAAAACTCAAAGTTTAGGTTAAGCAACGTAGATATGGGTATTTTAGGTCACCTTGATGAAGGGAGTCCTAGCTGCCTATGTGGATCTCGGGGCCCGGGGACAGTTGCGCTAATGGAGACAGATCCAGGACACAAGACAGAAGAGAAGGAACTTTTTTTAGACAAGACAGAAAGGAAATAGAACAGGTAGCTCACTCTTGGAATCCTGCAACTTTTCACTTTCCCTCAAGAGTCTGAGAAAGGCGTCTTTTGTGCTTCATAGAAAAACAATAAGTTTTGAATGGCATGACGGCGAGTAAATAATACCAGAATTTTCATTCTGAGAAACTATTCCTTTAAGACAAAGTTATTTTTATAATAACTGCTGCCTATAATACAATGAGAGGGAAATGTAATGTGACATGCCATTGTGTGGATGCAAAAACAGAAGCAGAAATAGCATAATCTCATTCAGGCAGCAGCATCCATGTTAAACTACAATGGTCTTGATACGGGAAATAATCAGAATGCCACAGGCTCAGGCCTGATAAGAAAACAACATCCACGCTGGTGGCTTATAAGCCATCAACCCAGCACTGTAAGTCTGTTTTCGAGTACAGGAATCTCACTAGCATTATAAAACACTGTGACTGGGCCTAACAGTGATATTGGAAGTTGTTCGCAAGCTGATAGAGGGTGACAACTATTAATTTCCCACTTTGTGCAGCATTCATGAAATTCAAAAGAAAAACAAGTTCCTAAACACCCCAGTAAAAACTAATTAAATGGTAAGCTGATTGCAATGACTTTCTTGTGCCAAGTTAATGGACCATGTGCACTGGCAGTGAATTGAGAGATTCCATGAGCCCTCTGTGCAAGCACAGGCTGGAGATAATGGGAAGCCGTAAAGTTTTAAAATGCTTCAGCTGGAAAACATCCAACGGCAGCACCTCCCACCATTTGTAAATTTACAATTTTAGATTCATTTGAGGTAGAAAGTGCATCTTAAGGTCAACATGAAATCAAAATTGACCCTATTTACTTTCTTAATTCATGTCATAAATTAAAATAAAATAAAACGTTCTAGTTGCTACATTATATTTTATATAAATTTGTGCCTCACAATTCATTAATTCCTTTCTAGCTGCCAATATTGTCACTGACCTTACATCACTCTCATTTATTATTAAACTTGAGAGTCTGTGCAAGGTACTATGTTACCTCATAGGATAATGCAATCAAGTGTTTGCTATTTCAGCTTGTTATGATGTTAATGTTATCTAATGCTGCTCTGCTAGTATAATATTTTGTTATTTTGTCTCTTAGTGATGCTCATAAAATAGCAGTGCATGTGACAAGTGTTAGATATTGTCTCTTAGGGATAAATCAATGTTTTTTCAATTAGTGTTGCACTTATTCTCATTCAAATGTATATGGTTGGTCCGTCTCTTCCCCTTAAAGGGATAGATCACCCAAAAATTTAAATTCTGTCATTAATTACTCACCCTCATGTTGTTCCAAACCCATAGACCAATTTGGTGTTTGCAAGCAGTGATGACGTTTTTTGTGGGCGGAGCCTATCGGGTGGCAGAAAATGACAGTTTTTAAGTGGCAGTCTATGGAAACCATGGAATAAAAGAATTAAAGGTAAGTTTGAGTTTAGATTTCAAAATTCTGACTTTATTCTCGCAATTCTGAGATTAAATCTCACAATTCTGATAAGAACAATCAACTCGTCATTCTCTCTTTTAAGTTTATATCCCACACTTCCAGCTTTTTGTTGAGTTACATCGAGTTATAGAGTCTGAAATACGAGATATAAAGTTGCATTTGCGAGAAAAAAAGTCAGAATTGTGAGACAAAATAGGTAAAATATTATAGGTTTAAATAGTATTTCATGCTGTAACTGTAGGGCTAATTTAATATATTCCCTATGAATTGCATATATGAATATTATGTAGACTAATTGTTTAAATCAAATTCATGCTTTAAAAGTAGAGCAATCGTAGCAGGTTTCATTCATTAGTCTGTCCATTTAAACGTCTGCGTTTAGCTCCAAATGGCATTTTTGACAACAGTATTTTATAAAAATGATTTGCATTCCGATTCTGACATCCAAAGGCACAACAGTTTCTCTTATTTTTATCTTATTGTACTTACAGTCGGGCAAAAAAGTATTTAATCAGCCACCAATTGTGCAAGTTCTCCCACTTAAAAAGATGAGAGGCCTGTAATTTTCATAATAGGTACACTTCAACTATGAGAGACAGAATGGGGGGGAAAGAATCCAGGAAATCATATTGTCTGAATTTTAAAGAATTTATTTGCAAATGATGGTAGAAAATAAGTATTTGGTCAATAACAAAAGTTCATCTGTGAAATGAGCCTTTGTTACTTTGGTCCCAGCTCTCTTCAGGTCATTCACTAGGTCCCCCCGTGTGGTTCTGGGATTTTTGCTCACCGTTCTTGTGATCATTTTGACCCCACAGGGTGAGATCTTGCGTGGAGCCCCAGATCGAGGGAGATTATCAGTGGTCTTGTATGTCTTCCATTTTCTAATAATTGCTCCCACAGTTGATTTCTTCACACCAAGCTGCTTGCCTATTGCAGCTTCAGTCTTCCCAGCCTGGTGCAGATCTACAATTTTGCTTCTGGTGTCCTTCGACAGCTCTTTGGTCTTGGCCATAGTGGAGTTTGGAGTGTGACTGTCTGAGGTTGTGGACAGTGTCTTTTATACTGATAACGAGTTCAAACAGGTGCCATTAATACAGGTAACGAGTGGAGGACAGAGGAGCCTCTTAAAGAAGAAGTTACAGGTCTGTGAGAGCCAGAAATCTTGCTTGTTTGTAGGTGACCAAATACTTATTTTACCGAGGAATTTACCAATTAATTCATTAAAAATCCTACAATGTGATTTCCTGGATTCTTTCCCCCCATTCTGTCTCTCATAGTTGAAGTGTACCTATGATGAAAATTACAGGCCTCTCTCATCTTTTTAAGTGGGAGAACATGCACAATTGGTGGCTGACTAAATACTTTTTTGCCCAACTGTATATAGTAAAGTGATCGAGATTCTAAAATGAATCTAGAATCTAAAATGTATGCCACAGTTCTAATGTTTGTTTTTTTCACTTCTGAAATACGTTCTCCATAACACACACACACACACACACACAAAAATGTACACCTATCACAACTGAACATCAAACCTCATTGTAAGCGAAGTACTGGCCAGCAATCAAAGGCAGTCTAATTAGGATCCCACGTGTGACACAGTGAGCCATAAGACTACGACCCAAGCAACGGATTAAAGAACGATGCAATGCATGTGAAATCTCCATTTGCAGAATCTTATACAAGAAAGAGTAATCCCTTCTGACCCTCCGCATTAAACTGACTTAGACAGTACAGACTCATGTGGTCACAGGCCTACACATGGGAAAATGGAAATGTCTTGTTCTTTATTGTGCTGAGGCTGATACAAGAGGGCAATGCCAAAGGAGAACCTCTCATCTTAAGGTAGCAGAAAAGGAAATGAAAGCTTCCATGTAAAATACAGCTGCGTATACTATACACAGCCAGAAACACCTTGACATAGTTTTGTATGAGGAAAAATGTGAGTAACATAATATATGATATAATATAATAAGCCATTTTCCATGAATTCCTTTTCAACAATTGGTCAGTTTCTCAACTTATTTTTGTAGGAGATTCTCAACTTTTTTGAGAAAGTTGAGAAAACTAAAAAATCTGCGGAAGTTTGTTGCCTTAAAATTTTAAGTTGACTCAACTTTTTTTTTTTTTACAGTGTGGTAACAGGGTTGCATGTAACTCAGATTTATGCTACTACCGTCAGACCAATGGTTGATTTGTAAACATATAAAAATATTTACCATAAATTAAAGAAAAATATTGAATTAATTAATGAAATACAAATTGAACAGATTATTTCAGCATTGTTGTATGAATACGTACATATGTGTCAGCAAGAATTCAACTAGCAAGCACAGACTGAGATGCTCTTAAGCATAACCACATCCTGCCACGCGAAGTCTGGGTACTTCATCTGGAAAGTTTAAATGGTTGAATTAAAAGGTGTTTAAATTAAGAGCTTTATTTCATTAAAGTCCACGGGCGGCAGCAGCCCATGCATGGATTTATCACATCATATATTACTTCTTAGGCACATTTAACACTGACCTACTTATTTCTGATTGCTTCAGTATTAGAGGAGTGGAAAAAGTACAAGGCTACTTCAAGTGGAGCTTCATTTAACAAGCTACACACTCACCTACAAAGAGATCAAATGTTTTACAGTGCTACTAAAGTAAAGGCTCACTTCAGTCAAGCAGTGCATTATAGAAATATCTAACTTTAATGCTTGTAGTAAAAAATGAAGATGAAAATGCTAAGCAGGAATGGACATTTTCACAGCAAGCTTATTAAAAAGTATCCATGAGTGGAACAGCATGCATAAAAATGCTTTCTTTCTTCACCAAAACATTGAATTCATGTATAAAATCAGTTCTCAAAGTTTTCCAGTACACAACGGCAAACTTCAAACAAGCAAGCATGCGATATGTACATCTTACGTAATGACATTCTTACATCAAGATGTTACAAGTGACACACCACATGTTCATTTAGAGGAACAGTCAGCAACAGCTGAAATTGTGGCATGGAGTCAATGCAAAATATTTGAGAGCAATATTATTTGTGATTATTAGTAAAAAGAACTTATTTCATTTAAAGAGAAGCTGATCTACAGAAGTCATAATGGAATGAACAAAAATGAATAAAAAGAGAGTGCTCACAGCAAAATCCACATCTCCTAACAGAAATTGAATAAAAGCCCTCAGGTGCAGCCCAAATTCAGCACAGAAATGGCTCAGCACCATCCATTCATACTTAAAAACTAGCAGAAACCATCTTTGAATGCTTCTTTTATAAGATCTCAATTGTATAGTGCTCTGTCAAGTCGCCAAGAGTTAATTCACTTATCAAAGCAGGGAATCAATCATCTAAGTCAAATTTGATTATTACAATAGGCTGACAACATCCTGCCAGTCCAAAGATGTTTTTGGGCAAAAGTAATGAATTCACATATCTTTATGTGCTTAATGCTTTTGTGTGCCTATCAGCAGACTCTTTACTCTGCACCTAACATGACATTATGATTCTGATGAGGGCTTTCCCTATGGGCTTTCTTTTCTGCATGAGAGACTGCTGAGTTTCTCTAATCTCAGAGAATGTTACGCTGTAAGAATGTTAAATGTGTGCGTTTTTTTTTTTTAATAGAACTGCAAAATCTGCGCCGCATGGCAAAGACCAGCCTAAAGTGCACATACAGTAACTGAGCTGCTTTATTATATTGTGACTGACTTTTAAATCATTAACACTGGTGATAAACAGTGTTCCTTCGTATATTTGTTAATTTACCTGATTTCACCTTACTGTTGCTAATGGAAACAGCTAATAAATGACAAAATGTAAAGGGTTATTTACACATATGTGACCCTGGACCACAAAACCAGTCATAAGTGTCAATTTTTCGAAATTGAGATTTATACATCACCTGAAAGCTGAATCAATAAGCTTTCCACTGATGTATGCTTTGTTAGGATAGGACAATATTTGGCCGAGACACAACTATTCGAATAGCTAGAATCTGAGGGTGCAAAAAAATCAAAATATTGAAAAAAATCGCCTTTAAAGTTGTCCAAATGAAGTTCTTAGCAATGCGTATCACTAATCAAAAATTAAGTTTTGATATATTTACAGTAGGAAATTTACAAAATATCTTCATGGAACATGATATTTACTTAATGTCCTAATGATTTTTGGCATAAAAGAAAAATCTATAATTTTGACCCATACAATGTATTTTTGGCTATTGCTACAAATATACCCCAGCGACTTAAGACTGGTTTTGTGGTCCAGGGTCACATATATGCTCTGCAATACAATACAGCTTGAACAGGTATCTGATGGTTTTACATAAACTGTTTTTAAACACACAACTGCACAAATCAGCTTGCAGCAGAGTGCAGGGGGTGAAACATTATCTCTGTTTGTACTGTTTGCACCTGTGCTCTTCTAATGCAAATGCTCTTCAATTCCTCTTAATCACATCTGGTTGGTCCCAATGTGACAATATGAACTGTAAAAATGGTTTGTCTGGCTACGTAAATGGGGACAATTGTAAATGAACTGTTTATGGTAAATGTGCACTACACTTTAACCCCTCTATTGACATTTGTGGTTGAAACATAAAATTATAACTACTTGCAGACTTTTATGTTTTTGGTTGCCTGTGATTATCATATCAGAGTGGGTATAACATTAAATGTAATATATATTAATATATAATGAAGGGATAGTTCCCCCAAAAATGAAAATTGCCCCATGATTTACTCATCCTCAAGCAATCCTATATATATATATATATATATATGTTTCTTAACATATGTGTTTATATAAACATATAAAATTATATGTAGTATATAAATAAACACAAATTTTACTTTGGTTAAACACCAAACATAGTCTTTATTCTAAACCTCAGCAGATTAGTATAATTAAAATGTGAGGGGAAAAAAGAGTTGCGTCATGTCCTTAGACATATGGTAATGGAGTGAACTGTGTTTCTTTTTTGTCACTGCCTACAGGCCCATAAATGGCTTCTGACAATGTTGCATGAAACCTCAAACAAAACATTAAAGATTCAAAGAACTGACTCAATGGGGGCAAATATAAACCCCATTTAGCTAATTAAGTCTATTACCATAAAGATGTACTATTACGGAAATCATAAAGGAGTGACAGGATCGATCTGCGGAATACAATAAAAGGAAATTACAATTTGAGTTTTCTAAGGACATGTAGCTCCTGAGTACATGGAAACTACATAAAAAAAAATGGGCCAGCATGGACTGAACTTATCTTATAAAGCCACTTCTATGCTTTATGTAATGGTAGCCTAAGGCTGTGAAAATAGTCTTCATTGTAAGAAACCTTCAGAAAACAGAACAGGACACAACTGCGTACAGACCAATGTACTGTAATGGGTGGGTGGTGATGGCGCAGTGGATAAGACACATGCCTTTGGTGTGAGAGACCCGGGTTCTCTCCACTGTGAGACACCAATGTGTCCCTGAGCAAGACACTTAACCCCTTTCATATTTGTTTAGTTTATGATTTCATTAAAAATAATTTTAAAAGGGAAATGTTGGCTGAACATTGGGCCAGGCAACCAACACACTTGATTGTCCCCAAATAAATTTGAATGCACATAAAACTGCACCTAAAATATTTGCATGAGAGAAATGGATTGAATTTAACATGGCCCAAGTGAACCTCCAACCATACTCAAAAGAGCTAAAAACCTATTTTAATTTTTAATAACAACTTCTGCATGTCCCCATAAGCTCCCATGCTTTGATCAAGCATACATAATTAAATCATTCAAGCACAGGGGCTTGTGAGTATTCCCCCCAGCCTCAATTTTGTAAGTTATTAACACTTAAAATTATAATTTCATGGATTCTGAGTCCAAATTTGAGTTCATCCAAAATGTGACTTTGACATGTTGAAAAATACTACTACTTGATTGTTTTTTTAATGACAACACAGTTTGGCAGAATCTTTACCAAGAATCTTTTGCAAATTCCTGTCACAGTAGCAACTGATGAGATCTATTCACAAGACAGACCATACTCAGCAGGTACAAGGCCGAATCCAGACACATAAACCCAGCTGCAGCGCAAGCAGGTCCTATTCTGCTGATTGGACTATTTGTCTCCAGAAGATAGCTGCACTGAAGGCATCTTGCCTGAAAAAAATAGAAATCATCTTTTTCTATACATATACGCAGACAGTGGTTGGCATTTGGCAGCAGGACAGTCCGTATCAGTGCCCTTGGTGACAGCCTCCGTTCCCCCCTGCTCTCTTCAAGCTCCTGGAACAGATCCAGCAGGCCTTCCAACTCCCTGCCCTGCTAGCAGAGGGCTATTTATCGCCTGACAGCCACAAGGCCCATCATACAAACATCTCTCCACCGGCCATGCCACTCAGCTTTTGTTCAGCCGTCACATCGGCTATGGTCCTATTTCTCTGGCAGAATGAAGCACTGCCACCCCTAATCTGCTTACACCTGTCCAACAACTTATCTGCGGTACACATACCTTCTCAGAATATGGCAGCTTAGCATGTAAGGGGTAATAGCGTTGTCTTTCTGAGCAGACTGAGAAACTATCACAGCAGCAGCTATGTTAAGAAATATCTGCTTAAATGTTCCAGGAACTGCAGGATGATGGACATACTGTAACATTATTGCCAAGGTTAACTAATAAAATAAGTTTTAACAATGAGTGTTTTGTGACGTATTCTGAATAAAAATGTCAAAAAGGTGAAAATAGCGCAGCAGTGTACCTTAAGAACGATTACTTTAAAACTTCAGGAGCTTTTCAAAAGACAATTTGTTCTTTTTGACAAAACTCACAGTATTCTTAGTAACATATAGGCCCTCTAAGATATTCATAGAAAGTCTCATCCAGAGTGTAAATTGTGGCAATAATGGAAATTACATGCAGAATGGTATATGAGATATTAATGACTGGTAATGAAGGACTGGCTGGGTTAACTTTTAGTTCCTCTTTTAACTAAACTGAGATAGAGATGAACTGGGTGGTTTAATGAGGTCACAGTATGATGACTGTGAAGAAGGGTTATGCAGTTGATTTTGCAATTCTGGCATGTGACAGAACATTTTTTTGTACAGTATCAGAAGGTACAATATAGAAAATGATGGCAGAATGTCATATCCACGTTTTCACAGCACTTTTTTGTAATAAAGAAATGTAAAGACTGAAAATTCCTTGACTAAATGGCAAACTCTAAATCACTCGACTAAATACCAGGCTATACTAAGAAGTGATAAGTTGCTACTAGGTATCATATTTACAAGACTAACTTAACCTGTTCGAGTAAAGCTGCAGTGAATCTGTAAAACATTTTAAAGAGGTTACTCTGTAGAGCACATTGATTAAAAAGGCAAAGTAAGAGGCAGTTTTCAACTTACTGTCTCTCAAAATGCTAAATACCAACAGACATCACCACAGCACTTTCTTAAACACCTGTTTGTCACTATGCACTGCAACATTGTTCTGAGGTCATTGCATACAATGACAAAAGACTCAATTTTACCAAATCAGCAAAATAGTGTGCAAAACAGATTTGTTACAAAGGAAGTTTCTTATACAATTTAAGAGATATAACAGGAACATGAAATGCTAATTTTGAATTTGTTCCTCAGAAAAGCATCTTGTTATCTCAAAAGTACAGTATTTCAGCCCCTCCTGGATTTAGGAGCCTCATCACCTCTTTTAAATTAACTAATTAATAAAATTAATTGTATTTCAATATTTTTAATTCGACACATTATTATTTATATATTTTAAAAAGTGTGTTTAGGGACATACCCCATAATAATCAGCACAGAAACTAACTGTGTTGTTGCTCCATCAATAATAATAAAAAAAAAAAAAAAGATTTTTTTTTTTTTTTATCTACCGTCACTTGTAAGCAGAAAGCAGCACATTTATATGGGGGCCTATAGTGCTTAATCTCATGCTTCTGAATATTACCAGATATTAGATACCAGAGATACACCGTTTCAATAGCCTATTAGAATTAAAAAGACTTGGTAAGGGTACTTACACTGAAGCGTTGAGTAATTGTCCATTAGACTATTTCTACAGATTGTTTGGTACTCCAGCAGTAGGCTAATCCCAGAGACACGAGTCACATCACACGACGCTTCGGTCTGTCCTCCGCTCCAGCGTTTCCCTTACATTAATGCAGCACTGAACCGACATAATGCGCTGAGCACTGACAAACTGCTCTACCTATGTCTTACTGAGATCAGGCAAAAACGGAAAATGTTCCAAAGCATTTAGGATTCTGTGTATTGAGCCATGTCCTCCCGTTAATGTGGAGGAATGGAAATTCAAGTTCATTGCCAACGATTAAATCGTATCTGCTTCTCTCGTTACGTATATTCATTGAAGCCCATAGACGTCTGTCATGACAAGTGACATGTCGTGACGGGATACAGTCTGTAGCTACGGCCCGCGCGTTTCTTCTTGCATTCTATCCATCTTGTCCCTTATTTTTGCTTAATGGATTAAAATCCAGCGCATCCAGTTCCTCAAGCTAGCACGAGCGCAGCGCGAGACTCTGTCCCCGGTACCGGAGAGCAGGATCATCAGTGGGGGTGATCGGAGGAGAGGAGTGGTCTGTGAGAGAGAGAGAGAGAGAGAGAGAGAGAACCGGCATGACGTGACTCCGGTACTCGCAAACGACACTATACCGCCTGGTTTTTTTTGGGGGGGGGGGGTTAAGATGGAGGAATGTGTCTCTTACTACCATTACAAAACTTTACGTTCATAACTAAATAAGCCAAAATATATAACAAACTAAATAAGCCATTACAACTGTTTACATGCATGTGCATACTGTTAATATTTTTATCTTACTTGAGCAGAAGCAAAGCACCTGTTTTGCTCCATGTTCAAGTCACTCAGCTTCTAGCTTCCCATTTAGGCTATGGACTGCATGTTGTGAACGTGCAATATGAATGACAGGCAAAAGCCTCAAAAGCCTTGTGTTTGGCTAAGCACTCTGAATTAAATCCATACACTCTGAATTAAAATGCTAAAAAAAATGCTATGAGTTCTGGACCTGAGATGAGCTGACCCTCTGAATAAAACTATGACTGACACACCAGTCCTTAATTCAGATACCTAAATTCCTTTATTGTTGCTACACTGAAGTCACTTTTAGGATACAAAGCTGTTAATGTATTTCTAACTTGCACTGTATCTGTCCCATGCACAGACAGTGCTGTTTTCCCATCTATGTTGTATTTATTATACTTGTATTTATTCTTATGCTGTTCAGATTATTGTGTTTGACATAAAGGTCTTCTGCTATTATTAGTAGCTGAAAATGTTATGACCTTCTCCTTTGTTACATCTTGTATCTGTGGTACAGGTGAATCTATATTTTGTTATTGTCTTATACATAATTTTAATTAATAAGTACAATAACATCTGTTAATCCAAAAAATAAGCAAATTCCCTGTCATTGTGATGATTACAGTTTGATTATAATCAACTTCAGTTATTAACTGGTAAAACCAAGAAAAAAACAAAAATGTTATTCAGGAGCATTACCTTTCAAGTCCACCAAAATGAGTATTTTTGACTATTACCATAAAGTCTAATCCACTCTGTAGCTTATTTTAGCCAAGAAGCCTACTTAAACCAGAGGAGGCTATCTACCATCTTGTAAAACTACCAACCCATTGTTTTTATGTGATGTTTAGGGCTGGGCAAAGCTGAAATCAATGATTCCACAATACTACACTAGAGAGCAATAAAGTAGTAGAGCAGTCTAATAACGGCACACCACTCTCTACAAACAGATGAACAGACAAAATAAGAGAAATTAGCGGACTTCTTAAGGGAAAATGTGTGTACCTAGAGGACACCTAAGACCCAAGTAGTACAGCATCCATTTGGACACTTTAGTCGTCCCATTTTCATAGTTATATTTATTTTATTGAAAATTTACTTTCAGAGATCTATTTTTTTATTCCTAAGGTCCTTGCACACTGAGTCTGAAATTTTAGCATGTTAAAAAATAAATACGACCTCACGTTTTGTCAATCACGTTTACACACTGCATCCAAAACTTTCGTCCGTCATAAAAAAAAATTGGATCCGTAGCAAGCATTTTGATAGGAAAGATGACACATACGAAAATTTCAGACTCAGTGTGCAATGGCCTTTACTCTGCTACACCTTTGAATGTAGAGACATTGAACACATAAATTCTTCTGTCTTGGGCAACATATCAGTCATGGTTGTAACGTAATAAAAAAAAAACTTAATATTAATATGTAATTTAAAGCAAATAGTTTAATTTAGCTCAAAGGGAATCATTTAGGGAATTTGAACAGAATCACTGTTTTACAGCTGATCACTGAACGAGCCGTATAACAAACTCTGCACTGGGTATTAAAATCCAAAATATAGTGAAAACACTATTAAATAGCACAGTAACAAGATAAACGGCAGTTTAAGACATTAACTTGTGAGCACAAAACACAAGATACTTCTCTTTTCAATATAAATAAGATTTTATTTATATAAACCTAAGACATAAACTAATCTAACACATGAACACAAGCATTCACACGTTGCAGAAAGAGAGAAAGTGAGGAAAGGAGGAGTTTAAGAGAATGGAAATGTGATATCCCAAGTTTACAGCAATATGTTCAATTGCATAGACCTTAACAACCATCAATCACTTATTTAACCCTCGCTTTGAGTTTCTCAATGAGGCTAAAATTTATATTAAATACACTGATTCAGTTAGAACCTGGAGGTGTTACTTGCTTGCTTTGCCTGTGTTAAGGGGTTTCCTTTGTGTCGTCGTGTCGTGGCAGACAGGGGGGTTCCCCAAAGTGTCTGATTGGTTGAGAGTTCAGTAGTCTTTGAAGTGAAGTTTTGGGCGTTGGCTGAGGATGCGGAGTTGGTCTGGTTGAAGTTTGAAGCGAGTGCAGTCGGAGCTGAACTTTGCAGCAAACTTACATTAGAACACGAAACTCCACGGAAAGAAAATAAACTAAAGTAAAAGAATAAGAATAAAAGGATGTAACGAGACTAGGTTGGTTTTCTTCTCATTGTGGTAGCAGCTGGCACGTGGGCCAGAGCATGCTCAAAGATCAGCGTCAAAACGCGGTGACAAAAGAGAAGAAGAGGAGAAGGGAGAGGACTAAGAGGTTGTAACAGAGCATTTTTAAGAAGAAGAGAGAGTTTGATGGTGTCCTGAGTTTTTAAACTTGGCTTCTGGACACATCCCCTCTGGTGTCTTAACCAATTATCTTAGCTTAGCTAGGAGTGTTCCTTCCATCATAAATCAGTCACATGGTCCACATTTTACAGGATCTTGCAAAGTATACTTTTGGACATGATTTCTATAACAAGACTATGATGCATTTGACAAATAATCGATTGGAAGAAACATTTAAAGCATGATGTTTCACACTCATACATACCAAACACGCATCTGAATCCTTCAGCTATTAAATATTGATTAAAAAAAACATAAATAATATTTGATTAAAACATGATCATCTAATGTGTGGGTTACAAACATAATATAGGTTATTTCTATGCAGAGAAATAACTCATAGGTCCTTTTAAGATGATTTTTAGTACATATGAACAGATTGTCTCTAGTGTGTAGTTCTATGGATAATAAGAGGCATGTTCTGTGACGACCAGAGAAAGGTTAAAAGGTCTCCTAAGGAATTCAAGTCTTTGTCTTGTATGGGGGAAGACCTGCCCAAGAGAGTCTGTAGCTCGTGATTTTCTATCACAGGTTTACATGTGACCATCAGTCTTGATTACTTGCAACAAATTTGACAGTCTCATTCCTGAATTGGAATTATCAATACGTGCTCTTTTGTCTCAAGGTTGTAAGCTATTCTGTGAAAGAGGCTTGCTGGTTAGTTTGCTTGCTTCAGAGTAGCTGGAGCTAGGAATCTAATTTACGATGTCCTGTTTCCTTGGGCCTCTCTGTGGGATTCCAGCTCCTCATGTTTCAATGTTCTGATGCATCTTAAATTTGTCTGATTCAGTCTCTGATATCCTACATGGTCTTGAAACATGTTTAGAATTATGTTTCTTTAAAGCCAGTGAGGCACAAAGCTTTCCGAAATGATAACTTTCAATAATGTCATTAATCAACATTTGTGTAATATATTATGCTCAGCAGATTAGTTAAATGTTTGTTCAGGCAGGGCCAGCGCCAAGGGGGGGCATCCGCAGGCCGTGCCCCCCCAAACGAGCTGTGCCCGCCACTTTCCATCCTTTCCCCTCCTTGCTGAACGTGATCGATTTCGAAAGCGAAATCGATAAAACAGCGCGCATAAGAAAGCAATTGCACACTTTAGCAGGCGTCAGCAATTGCACGCGATCCCCGATTGCAAGCACGCTTTCCACCTGGACCGAACCCCCACCAACGTGATTTGTGCCCCCCTAGAAATTCAAATGCCCCCCTGATGAAGGTGCCCTGGCGCCGGCTCTGTGTTCAGGTCTTCAGAAAAATCTAAATAAAATTGCACATATTTTATACATTTGTCCATGACCTTGCATCCAAGCTAATTGGATAAAAATGCCCTGATAGTACTTTGAGTCTTGAAATGTGAACATGTGAAAGTGCTTTTGAGAGTTACCTGCTTTGATTTCAATAGCAAGATTACCAGAAATGACTTTTCATTTGGTTTGCTCTCCTTGCTTTCAAGGACTTCCTTTACATTTTCAAACATTTAAAATGACTGAACTTTAACGATATTGTAACGAGGAGGCAGTGTCTTTAAGATCCATGTGCAGCTTTGTTATCACAAGAATGGTCATACAAGCATAAGTCAATCACAGGCGTCAGGTATCACGTAGGCAGAGCAGAATCATAAACAGAGTTCGGGCTAGAGGTCTGGGCAGGCGGCAGACAGATAACAAAACAGATCAGCAAGGCAGGCAGAGTCAGATTAGGCAGGCAGAGTTCTTTCATAAACGGGTAAACAGTCCAGGTCGGCAACAGGAAATCAAACAAGGGATAAACGCTCAGAAATGTCTGCATGGCAAGAACAAGACTTCACAATGAGAGCAAGGGTGGAGCAGATTAAATAGACCAGTCAATGGGGAACACCTGTGCAGGTAATCATTCTCAGGTATGGGGTGTGATGGGAAATGAAGTCCGAATGACAGAGTTAATACTCAGGTGAGGGTTCCCTCTGGTGGTGATTGTAGGGAGCCACAGAGGCTGAGTTCGTGACAGAGCCCCTCCCCTGTGAGCGGCTCCTGACGCGGAGAGGCAAACGACGCCGGGGTCTTCCACAGAGTCTCGGGGCTAGCCTATCCGGATGGTCTCGATGAAAGTCTGCGGTAAGAGAAGGGTCCAAGATGTCCTCCGCACTGACCCATGATTGTTCCTCCGGGTCGTACCCCTCCCAGTCCACTAGATACTGAAGTATCCTTCCCCGGCGACGAGAGTCCAGAATCTCTCGGACTTGATATGCCTCCTCGCCATCTATGATCATGGGAGGAGCCCTCTGGTCACCAGCATCCTCCTGGACCTCTGCTCCTCTCGGACCACCAGCGGGCTTGAGCAGGGAGAGATGAAAAGTGGGTGAGATACGGTAATGAGCAGGTAGAGCCAAACGAAAGGAAACAGGAGTTATTTGTCTGAGGATTTTGAATGGACCCACGTACCTGGGACTGAGCTTCTTGCAGGGTAGTCGGAGACGAAGGTCCCGAGTAGACAGCCAGACCCATTGACCAGGTTGATAATTGGGATTGATGCGTGTCGGCGACGATTGGCTTGTTCAGTGGAACAACGAACTGCTCTCTGGAGATGGTATGAGCCTCATTCCATGTCTCCTCACTTCGCTGTAACCATGAGTTGACTGCAGGGAGTTCTGAGGGTTCCCCCGACTAGGAGAAGAGAGGAGGTTGGAATCCCAGAGTGCATTGGAAGGGAATGATTCCAGTAGCAGGTTTGCAGAGTGAGTTTTGTGCATATTCGGCTCAGAATAGGTAGCAGCTCCAGTCGGACTGGTTTCTATGGCAGTATGAGCGAAGGAATTGAGTGAGTTCCTGATTGAGACGTTCCACCTGGCCATTGGATTGGGGGTGATAACTGGAAGTGAGACTTATATTGATATTGAGTTTCTGGCAGATTGCTGTCCATACTCGTGAGGTGAATTGGGGACTTCGATCCGAGACCACATCCTCTGGAAAACGTAATTGCACAGAGACTCGGCGGTCTCGAAGGCTGTGAGCAGTTTGGGTAAAGGGATCAGACGGCAGGCTTTGGAAAAGCGATCAATAACGGTGAGAATGGTGGTATGACCCTGTGAGGCCTGTTACGAAATCGATGGCTATGTGCGACCATGGACGTTGTGGTATGGGTAATGGATGGAGCAGACCAGCAGGCAATTGATGAGGTGATTTGGAGATGTTGCATGTAACACAGTTCTTGACGAAGGCGATCGTTTCAGGCTGAATGGAAGGCCACCAAAACCGGTTATTCATTAATTGAAGTGTAGCTGTTATACCTGGATGTCGTGAACTGGGGGTTGAATGGACCAAACTAAGGACTTGTTGTCGTAGAGCTTGGGGCACATATATGAGGTTAGGTGGAGTCTCGGCTGGTGGAGGTTCAGTGTTGTGTGCGTTAGTGATTTCTGTCATAATACCCATTGAATGGGTGCGAGGATGGAGGATGGAATGGTGAGTTCTTGATTGGGAATTGAGGGGGCGGACTCGTAAAGTCGGGAGAGTGTGTCTGCCTTGGTATTTTGTGAACCTGGTTGAAGGTTAATGGCACAATCACCTGCTCTGTGCTGTGGAAGCTGGGTGGCTTTGGTTTTACCAAATGCCTCTGCGAGATCGTGGTATTTGGCAGGGAGTGGTAATTCGTGCGTGCATCTCACTTTTTTGGCTGAGGTAGTAGGAAGGCAATTCTGTCGGCAGGATTCTGACCACTGAGTAATTTGCCTTTCGGACCAGGAGATTGAAGGATTGTGTTTCTCTAGCCAGGGTAATCCCAGGATGATTGGAGTCTGCGGTGATGAGAAAACAAATAGTCTTATGGATTCGGTGTGAAGAACTCCAACGCTTAATTGGATGTCCTCGGTGATAAATTGAACCCGGCCAGAACCCAGCGGAGCGACCGTCTAGCGCTGCCACTGCCAGATGAGATACACAGGGGACAAGAGGAATGTTGTGAGCTTTGGCAAAACTAGCATCAATGAAATTTCCCGCAGCTCCAGAATCTATTAAAGCCTTAGCCTCCGTAATCTGCCCGTCGAATGCTAGAGTGACTGGTATTTCTAGAACAGTGGATGGATTCAAATTAGAACTCACAGCCGGGGGGTTGCGAGATGGCCGAGTGGGACAGGTAGTCCTCATATGTCCTGAGAGTCCACAATACAGACACAGATTCCTGCGCATGCGTCTCTCTCTCTCCTCCTCACTGAGGTGAGTGAATCTGATCTGCATGGGTTCAGAGTTAGAGAATGGAACTGGAGCGCCAACTGGAGCCGAGGAGAAACGAGGTTGACGTCGGGAACGAATAAGATTGTCAATCCGAATGGCCAGGTCAATGAACTGATCCAAGGTTTTGTCATCATCCCGCCCTGCTAACTCAGACTGTAGTTCCATACTCAGACCCTTGCGAAAGTGAAGTTTCAACGGATCATCTGGCCATCCTGTTTGAGCTGCGAGTGTGCGAAAGGAGAGGGCATAATCCGCCGCCGAACTTCCTCCCTGCTTTAGTGAAATCAGTTGCTCACCCGCCTCCTTCCCACCAGCGGGATGTTCAAACACCTCCTTAAATTGCTGGATAAAGGCAGTGAAAGTGGGAAAGACAGGATGATCATCACTCCATACAGCAGTGGCCCACTCCAGTGCCCTGCCTGCGAGCAGCGAGCAAACAAATGCGATACGGCTATCATAGGTGGGATATAGCATGGGTTGTTGACTAACAAACATCAAGCATTGCAATAGGAAGCCCTTACACTTCGTGGGTGAGCCATCAAACTTATCTGGGAACGCCAGTCGAGGACTGGCGGTGGATGGAGATGGGGTAAGGGCTTGGAGAGGTGAGCTTGAGGGAGGTGTTTGGACTGCGGGTGTCTGGTGACGAAGATCCCGCAATGCCTGTAACATTTCTTCAGTCAACAGGGTAAGGTGATTAAGTTGTTGCTGATGCGTGGTTAAGATCGTAACTTGAGCCGTTACCTCAGTGGTGAAATGGTAAAACGCTGCTGGATCGATTTGTGGCGAGGTCTCCTGTAACGAGGAGGCAGTGTCTTTAAGATCCATGTGCAGCTTTATTATCACACAAGAATGGTCATACAAGCATAAGTCAATCACAGGCATCAGGTACCACGTAGGCAGAGCAGAATCATAAACAGAGTTTGGGCTAGAGGTCTGGGCAGGCGGCAGACAGATAACAAAACAGATCAGCAAGGCAGGCAGAGTCAGATTAGGCAGGCAGAGTTCTTTCATAAACGGGTAAACAGTCCAGGTCGGCAGCAGGAAATCAAACATGGGATAAACGCTCAGAAATGTCTGCATGGCAAGAACAAGACTTCGCAATGAGAGCAAGGGTGAAGCAGACTAAATAGACCAGTCAATGGGGAACACCTGTGCAGGTAATCAGTCTCAGGTACGGGGAGTGATGGGAAATGAAGTCCGAATGACAGAGTTAATACTCAGGTGAGGGTTCCCTCTGGTGGTGATCGGAGGGAGCCACAGAGGCTGAGTTCGTGACAGATATTTGCAATACATTTATGTTGGTTCTGTTCTGTTCACCCTGGGGGGTTATCGCTGCTCCCCCTGCTCTCATCCATGCTAGGCTGCATGGATGCGCAGGGAGTTCTTGTCCAGAACAGAGCCATACCGCCAATTCAAACTGTATGCTAATTGTCAATCACCTTTGACGATAGTGGTCCTGACAGAAATGAGAATTTCTCTTTCATCATTAACCCATATGTGGTTCCAAACCTCTATGAACTTCATTCTTCCGTTGAACATAAAATATATTTTAAAGAACATTCCAGCCCAAACTACATTGGAGCCCCTTGACTTCAACTATATGGACAAAAACATTTTTTTAAATATTTTCTTTTATGTTCCACAGAACAAAGAATATCATACAGTTTTGAAACAATATGAGGAAGTGTAAATTATGACAGAACTTTTATTTTGGGGTGAATCTCTATGTCTTTGACATCTCACTACAGTAACAGAATCGAAAAATATGCTTCAATGTTCAAAAAAATGTATAGCTTCTAATCTAAGAATAAATCTTGAAAATGCTTTAGGCGTCCACTATGCAAATGAAGCACCTAACATACAACTTTCTAATGCTCAGATGTGAATAACTTTATATGTCTGTGTGCCAGGCTTAAGTTGTACAACGCTGACAACCACTGCAGCAACACTGGGCTAATTTGCATTTTTTGGTTTCATAAAAATTCCCACAAGGATACTCAAGTAGTGACTACTTCATTAAAGATCTGCACAGCCCATCTCTATCTACTGGGGCCCTTTAGTGCTTAGATCAGGATCTTGGCATATATAGCACCTCAGTGAGAAGCTTTATGTTTTTTAAATACGCTGCTAGCAGAGTCTTCTCAGTTTCACAAGGCTGTCAAATCAGCTAACTAAAGTGAACACTCTGAAGTGACAGTGAAATGTACCTGCTACTGAAACACATTACACACCCAGATATTTGTCTCTTTATTCTTTCACCTTATTTTACCTAACAGACATTCCTTTGAATGCAGTAGAACAGAACATATCAATAAAATGATACCAAATATGCAAGTTTAGTCAAACACAAGAGAAACCATGAAATATAAATGCATCAATTTATCCACCAGGAGCGGGGATAATTATCTTTTTATACAATTTCATATTCATATTATTTCATTTATATTGCTGCGTTACTTTCAATTAATCAAACCAGAATCAAGGCTCCTAAAAATTATATGTAGTTACAATACTGCAAACTTCCAAGGTTGAGAAATGTTATAATGGTTGTAAAACTGAACAAGAAAGTGATTTTTGCCAGTATTAAACTGATCAAACCATTTAAAATAAATAAAATCCCTTATATTAGGAATTCCCTATATGAAACACTAAATGTATCTTTTAGTGATATTGATGATGTACAATATTTCCATGAAGACTCATTAAAACCAGCAAAGTAGTGCTGTACACTTTTATCAAAGCTATTTGTTATCCTGCTCAGCATACATATCCAATAATTTCCAGTGATCTTCAATTATGAGCAAACAGATTATTGTCAGCGGTGAAAAAGAAAGTGAACTTCTTTCAAAGTAGCGATTAAAAAGATTCAGACCCATGATAATATATTGATTCTACGGGATTTGCTCATAATTAATCCCAACATGGCTATTACCACTACGCTCTTCACTTTCCATTCAAACGCTCAGCCTCCTGATCTTCGCATAGTAAAGTATTTAGTGCCTATTAAGATGATTAACTTGTGAAATAGATTGGGACATACAGGGAGAAGATGCACCTATTGCCATTTCTGTTGGGGAAACAAGTAAATAATCCACACTATACATTCAAAGTACATTTACATTTACATTTATTCATTTAGCTGACGCTTTTATCCAAAGCGACTTACAATTGCTATATATGTCAGAGGTCGCACGCCTCTGGAGCAACTAGGGGGTTAAGTGTCTTGCTCAGGGACACATTGGTGTCGCACAGTGGATTCGAACCCAGGTCTCTCACACCAAAGGCATGTGTCTTATCCACTGCGCCATCACCACCCCAAAGTAGAAAACAGAAAGTTGTTCTGTGTTCTCAGGACAATGCTTGAGAATAATTGTGTGAAATTTTGTGCTTCAGTATTGTTTCAAATTATATTGAAAAGTCTATAATAGGCTGTTTAATGGTAGATTTTGTGATACTCTATGTAGTGCAAAATACCTTGTTATTGGGGTTGACGTGTAAAATGTAAAATATAGGCAAAAATTTATGAAATCAATCAATTTTGTGGTGCTTTTTGCACTTTTTGGAGCTTAATACAATGTAAAAGCTGGTGTTGAAATAACATGTAAAAAATTATATGAATGATGACGTTTTTGGGTGAAAGTACAGAAAAGTTTAAAGCCAACAGATATCAGGGTCAAAAGGGAGTTTCTTAGGCCTTACATAAAGCTTTCTATACACAAACCATAATAACTTCTAGCCACTCTTTTTTTGTTGTTATTCAGGGTAAAACCCTACAGATGTGGGTGAAAATGTTTAGTATCTAATTGTTTAATAATTTTGTAGCCAAGACTTTTATGTAGTAAAATTCACTAGAGTCAAAGGTGTGACAGAGATGCACACAAACACATATCAGTCAGTTGCATTGTGTGTTAGATGACTTATTTCCTCAATAAAGACATGAGCACACACATTAAAGGGTTATAGCCCTTAAACTACAGTCATTCAACAGGAAAACCGGAGCATTTTTGTTAGTAATGATGACCACCGAGTATTGTTCATGGATTTCCTCTCTCCCTGAACACATACTATATCTTTTACAGCACTTTCTGGACCCGCAGGTGTGTCTGGACACTACTTCCCACTTACACTCACTAAGGTGAATATACTTTTGTTCGAAAATAAAGGCCCCCCGAGGCATTTACTGCTACTTCAAAATGGCTGTCTTCATTACCCACCATTTCCTTCCGAAAATATCAGATAAAACAGATTGCTTGTGAAGAGACATTACAGTTATAACAACTCAATTTCACCTTTCCTTGCTGTCAAATAACATCATAATACAGAACAAAAAAAATAATAAAAAATAAAGAAGGTGGGAGAAATGCACTCAGCACCCAGTGTGCAACTAAAATGATCCTTTATTTTGTTTCAGCTCAGTCAAACACAATTTCTTCATGCTTTCTATGCTTATTCCTCAGCCTGATGCCACTGACACCAAATGCCATTGGTCCTTGTGTGTCCAAAACTTATGAAGTTATAAGTTTTGTTTTAGGCAAAATTTCTTTCTGGTTCTCACATTAAATTATCATATGGATTTAGAAAAAAAAAAGTTATGTAAGTCATATGAATTACGTTTAGGATACTTTTATGGTGCTTTTGACCATTTTTGGAGTTTCAGACAAGATCTCACTTTACAGAGGAAATAAAAAAAAATATTAGATTGAAACAACATGGGGAAAATTATATAAATGATGACCTTCTTAGGTGAAATGTTACATTTAAAGGACAAAAAGGGTTAAAGCCAACAGAAATCAAGGTCAATGTGGAGTTTCTTATTTACATAAAGCTTGGTCACACTTTATTTTAAGGTCCAATTCTTCCTATTAACAAACCCTTAACTACAACTTTTGCCTCAATAAACTACTAATTTGCTGCTTATAAATAGCTACAGTAGTTGTTAAGTTTAGGTATTGGGTAGGATTAGGGATGTAGAATATTGTCATGCAGAATATGTGCTTCATAAGTACTAATAAACAGCCAATATATTAATAACAGGCATGCTAATAAGCAACTAGTTAATAGTGAGAATTGGTCCCAATACTAAAGTGTTACCAAAAGCTGCCCAAACCATGTTAACTTCTACTAGTCAGTCTTTTATCTTTATTAAATATAGAAATTAGTAATGAATTGTCCACAGGTATATACTGTATCTATACCTATACAGTCCTTTATTTCTGCCCATGAGGCAATGTTGTTCTGCTCGAGGTGCAATGCTTTATATCTGCTTTAGGAACAGAGCTGTACTTTTGCTCTTGCAATATTCCAGCAATATTCCAGCAACAGCAGTGTCATTTCGCTTAAACTGATCTGCTGTCTTTGTGCGAAGAGTGCATTGCTGTTTATCTGCCCTAGGAATAAGGCTTTATTTTTGCAAAGAAAATGTTTTTGACTGCTGTTTGTTTGTTTTTTTTGGCAAGGAAGAAGTGCTATAGCCGGGCATTGATGCTAATAACTTTCTGTCCATTTTTCTGATTGAAAGCAGTATTTTTTATTCACAAAATCAGGACAGAATTCCTCATTTGTGTGGCAGACCTGTGCACATCTAATGATGAAAGGTGCGTCTACGTACCCTAAAATAGATCCTTTTGCCAACACCTGAGAATACATTGTGATGACATGCCAATGTATCATATATGCAGGTGTAAATGTGCAGACTCAGGGTTTCCGAAATACAGTCACTAGGCCTGTCTAATGTTCCATTACTTAGGCTTGATGACAGCATGGCATCATACATCAACGGCCAAGCAGGAGACGCTATATATCTTATTTAACTGAAAAGAAAGATAATATTTATACTGTCTATATAAAGCTTCTGAAGCACAATTCTTTGCCTCATCTGAAGCAGGAATCTCATCCCTGCAACACTATTTGTACTTAGCTTCCCTGTGGGCTCTCTGTTGCCATAGCAACCTCCTTCTCTCTATTCTTTCTGGGTGAGAGCTGAGGAGATGGATAAAGTGCCTGAAGAGGAAGTGTAGGACAACAGGATTAGGAACTAGGTCCATATCCTTCAAAGACAGCAAAACAATGACAAAAAAGGATGCCTCTTTTGTGAGCTAAGCACATTTTCCACAGAGACAAAGGCACCTACTGACCAAAACTGGCTGGATTACAGTAGACATTCCGTGTAACATATTATGTCATTTTTTTTATTTGACCAAAACACAAAATAGTAAGACTGTGAAATGTTATTGCAATTTAAAATTTATGCATTATAAAATGAGATTTATTCTTGTAATAGTAAATGTGAATTTCAGAAGCCATTACTCCAGTGTCACATGATCCTTCAGAAATCATTCTAATATTCTGATTTAGTGCTCAAGAAACATTTATTTTTATTAGCAATATTGAAAACATTATTGTGCTGCTAAATAATTTTGTGAAAACTGTAATACACTACCATTCAAAAGTTTGGAGTAAGATTAAAACAAAAATAATGCATTAAACTGATCAAATATGACAGAACAGAAATATGTGCATCACAGTTTCAGCAAAAATATGAATCAGTTCTCCACTGATGACCTGGATGCTTCAACTGTTTTCAACACTGATAATAATAAGAAATATTGAGCACCAAATCAGCATTTCTGAAGAATCACGAGACACTGAAGACTGGAGCTTTTCCATCACAGGAGTAAATTATATTTTAAAATATATACTTAAATGGACAACAATTATCTTAAATTGTTATAATATTTCATAATATTATTTTTTACTGTATTTTTGATCAAATAAATGCAGCCTTGGTAAACACAAAATTAAAAAACATTAAAAATCGGAATAATTCCACATTTTTGACCCCCAGTGTACACTGTAAAAACAATTCTGTAAAATTTACAGTACAAAAAACAGCAGCTGTGGTTGCCGGAATTCTACCGTAAAAAAAAACTATGGTAAAACATTTTAGGTTTTACAGTTTTAAATTAAATTTACAGTTAAATACCGTTATTTCATTAAATGATATAATGTTAATATACCAACCTATTGAAGTACTGAAATCTGAAATTTGTACCTTTGAAATACACTGATAATCACCAAATGCAGGTGGTGGTGAGAAAGTCACATGTTGAACCAAAGCCCATCACAAGCAGCTTTTAAATAATAACATATTTAGAAGGTGCACAGTGTCATTCACACAAGCACTAAACACCATCATGGTGAGACTTAAATTGAAATATACAATAAACATTAATTTAACAACATTAGATGTAACATACAACCCTAATAAACATAACTGATAAGAAAAATCTAAGAAGAAACATAGTTATTTCAAAGGAAAAACATTAAATTCAAACAAAATTTGAAATGCAACGTAGGGAATTCTGGGAACGTCAGTTTACGGGTTTCCCCTGTAAATTTTACAGGAACTTACCGTTAACCATTTAACAGGTTTTTAGTGTGACATTTTCACAGTTTTTTACCTTTAAAATCACAGTAATTTTTTACAGTGTATGTATATTAGGACAAAATAAAAATTTCTAGTTTTGTAAAAAAATTAGTTGTACTCCTGGATTACTTGCCTAATATCACACATTATATAGAGCGGGTATTTGTCACATTAACTGTAAAGTTTAACTCTTTTCCAGCAAGATATCATCATCTGTCATATCGTCATATTTTTTGGCCTATTTTCTCTTTTATTTATTTTCTTTTTTAGGGACATTAATATATTACACAACACACAGATGCACTTTGAATCTAACGTTGTGATTTGGCCCCTCAGGTGGGGCTAGTTTCTGGGATAATGTTAACATACTAGTTGAACAGATGCATATTTGTGTCAGATCAGCTTGTGTAACAGATGGCATGAATATAACATGGAATCCTGAGGCCCAAAGCAAGAGTTACACAGCGATATAATTCACCTTTACAGAACTGAATTGGACTGCATGGGGCCAAATGGATTTGAATGCAAACAAATGTTTTGTGCACACCACATATCTCTGCTAATCTCAGCTGTCTGAGGCAGACTGGTTAATCACTTGTCTGCCTGGCAGGGCAATTCTATTTGGCAAATCTATGCTTAAAGTAATCCAAGAACTGTCTCTGGGGTGCTCCAAGTCACTGTCTTTTGTTATTGTTTAATTATTAGGCAGAATTAATTCCAGTCAGGCAACAGGATTAGCCTTTCAAACTCACTGCCTGTCAAACTAAACATCTGATCTGATTAGTTTGGATGAGAGTTAAGGACGTACCAGAAGCCTTTTGAAAGACACGAATAATGATATCAAAATGAAAACATTTTGTTTTAACGAAGCACAAGGATAAAACAATAATGAAGACACTGAAATATCTAAATAATACATTCAAATTGTTGTAAGGTACTTTTATGGTGCCCAGAAAAAACAAAATTGTTAAGCGTGACAGTATATCAAATCATGTTTTTTTTTTATATATATATATACTTATTAAAACAATGTTAATGTTTTAAAGCTTTTGAGCAAGATACATACAATAATACGCTTCTGTGGCTCGAACAGGCTGCACACAGTAGTGGAGTTGCATTCATGAATGAATCAGTATTTTATTACAAATTGTGAACGAATAGTTATCCCAACCCTCTTTCTCGAGTCTCTTCGAAGATTTGTATAGGCGTTTAATAAAGAGTATTAAGGCTTGTTTCGGTTATGAACAACTCATGTTTTTTTTACAAATTGGCCAAGCGAATGATTCAAGTCACTCACTTGTGCAGAATTGTGGCACAAAGCATCATTTAAGCAGCATAAGCAGCATTTACTTTGCATACATAGCTTTACTTTACATAAAGACGGGAACATTTGTTTTTTTTTAATAAATAATTAAATATTTTTAAAAATCATAAATTTTACAAGGCATATTTGCTAAAAAGATATTTTAAAACTAAATGAAAAACCCATTTTTAAAGATTAAATATATTGACAAAATACACCCTTATCACGAAAGTTAAAAGTCAACCACATAGGAAGTTCTACCACTGCATTTTAGACAAACATTTACTTTTTTTAATTGCATTGAATTAAAAATCCATATAGTTAAAAAATGGCCATGACACATCTGCTATTAATCACTTAGCGGGGAAATAATCTAATGTTAATCAGATATTTTATACAAAATATCCCTTTTCAGAAGGCAAAAACATTACAAGCATGGAAAAAATCAATACTGGAAAGTTTCTGCCAGGACATTATATGTCACTTTACAGACATTTCCTTTAAGCCTAAAACACAATGTAATGTGTACTTTAAAACACAGGTAAAACACCTGTGAAAAATCAATATGAAAAATTCCTTCACATTAGGCCCTATTTTTACAGACATTTCTTAGTGTTTGCATTCATACGTCACAAGTCACGTGTTGACTCGCTGCCACTAGCACACTCAGCTCAGCACATTTGGTGTCATGAAATAGTAATATGCTTAGTCTTATGATAAGCAAACATCTTTTTCTCTGCAACAGAGAGTATCTAGACCATTGCCGTGTTGCACCACGATGCAATAAATCATTTAAGATATTTCTTTGGATCAGCTCTCAAGCCATATTCAACAGAACATGGAGTGTCATGGGAGCTTTATCTTTTCCGCTACAGAGAGATGGTCCTTTGTTGATAAAAATCTTTTTAAAATTCATAAGTTTGAATAAGAAAATGAACGAGCTTTGAATGTATTTATATTCAGCTGATCATTCTTTCTGTAAAATGTAAAAACCTACAGAGATGCCAGTTGACTAAATGAAATGCAATTATTTTTAACTATTTATTATCATCACTGTTCAGGTCCTGACATCCTCAACTTGATGTTATATCCACTCAGATAAGCACAGGGGATCGCCTCGTTGTGACAGACTGGATATGTGCTGCCATGCTGGTATAATGAAGGTTTGACGACAAGCGATCCACAGGCCTCACCAGCAGACCTGAGATTGTGCCAGCCTCAGCAAGAGAGAGGGAAGTGTGAAACCTCAGCCAGGAGTGCTGATGATGAGAAAACTCTCAATTAACTCTCACATAATCATGCAGAAGAAGAGACAATCAAACACAGAGAGACGTTTGCTGAGATAAAAACTGATTTTAGTGATTCTTGAACGGTGAGCAATTGAGTATGGAAGTTTGTTTCTGCCACAGGATTAAAAAAATTAAAAAGGTCATTTTTGTTTCATTCTCACAATTTTGACTTTATATTTTTAACTGGCGAAAAAAGTCAGAATTGTGAGATGTTCTGTGAAATGTTAATAAAGTTAGCTTTTTTATTTATTTAGTGGAGGTGAACAAAAACAGGAATGTGAGATATAGCTCAGATTTGTGAGGGGGAAAAAAGTCATCAATTACCTTTTTAATTTTTTTTATGCCATGGTGGAAACTGGCTTTCATATTTTACATTAACTTTTGATAAAAAACCTTTTTAGGGGCAAAATTACTAGTCATTGTGAAAATGATGCCACTGTGGGTCAGTCATAATTTGCATAAATATTTCTGTAAATCATTTTCACACTACAAATATTTGAATAACTTTTGATTATTAAATGCCTGGCTTTAAAAATGTTAGTATTTTGTGATGTATTTTCATATTTTAAGATTGAAAGTCTTATGATAAAACAATGGAATATAATGACATAAAATATATTTAAAAGAAAAAAATGAAAAGAAAAAAATCATAAAAAAGCATGAAGTTTCTAAAACAGTTTCCATCAGCATGTTTTTATGCACATTTTGAAGTATCGCATCAGAAACGAGTGATGGATCCGCCAAATTTCAAGAGAAAAAAAATCTTAAATTGCAAAATTTTTTAGTTGGTTTTCCTACTTTTTATTGTTATATTTAGTGCCAGTTCATCAGGTAGTGACTATTTTGTTCTCTTGGACTGGTTGGATGGAAATGGGGCTTATTCGCAAATGTTTTAGGCGATATTCCAAATTTTCCAGTTAAATACACAACTTTGGATGGAAACCCAGAGTGTGACTTTATAGCAAAAAAAACAAGAAGCTGAAAAAAAAAATATATTAAAAAAATTAACCCCTTACACACTGAAGTGCTGAAGTGAATGTTTTTATCTTGTGCACTTTATAATTATTTATGAATCTGGTTTACATATCTGAACCTGGCAGACAGGTTTAGGTATTCATGGTGCCATGGAAACATTGTGGGATGTCATGGAGACA
The DNA here is from genome assembly GCF_936440315.1 of Barbus barbus. Classification (NCBI taxonomy): domain Eukaryota; kingdom Metazoa; phylum Chordata; class Actinopteri; order Cypriniformes; family Cyprinidae; genus Barbus; species Barbus barbus. The sequence goes on from NC_136753.1 coordinate 16,539,178, forward strand.
ATCCAAGTGGAATGTCATGGAAACATTATGAAGGAGAACAGGATTGAACCATACAAATCTCATCTAGCCATAGATATGAGCATTATGCAATGTTGAAAAAACATTTTCTTTTATCTATGCCATTTCAAAAGCTTGAGTTGTGCACAGAATATTTTATTGCATGGCCCCAAGATTGTTTTTATTACCCCACTGTGATTGCATTGCACGGCCCTCCAATTTTTTTAATTACCATGATAAGAAAATACATGCCTGCAACAAAGAGATTACGCTGATACAGTGCAAATGTATGAGCAGCTCCATTCATGACATGCACGTGTGTTAATGTAAGCTTTACGTTTCCTGACTGAATTTCCTTTATTTATGAATCTCTTTTGACTTGAATCTAAATGCAAACATGAGAATAATGTGTCACTCTACAGCAGAAGAGTGATCATGAGCCCTTACTCACAAGAAGTAACGGACACAGAGACTGGTAAGTCTTGAGAGTGGGTGTCTAAGAGGAAGAAGGGGGGGCCGACTGCAGGAACTAGTGTTACACCACCTACCACACTGCCTCTTCAGGGACTCCAGGCTTTCTCTCCTATCCACGCTGATGCTGAGGTGTAGCTATGCTCCATCTGCCGCTGTTGCCATGGCAACAAGTCCCACTGATCTACATAAGACCACGGAGGGAGATCTGTTCGTCTGATCTATTAGCATGACTCAACGGCATCTTCATCTTTGCCAGCCCTCAAGCCAGTCATTTTGGAAATATGACTGAACGTAATTAGGCTGACCTCGGAATGAAAACGGAACAACGTTTTCTTTCAATGTACAATCAAGTTTTCGCTCTCCTCGATTGAAATTTGTTGTTTAAAGCTATGGTCCTCAAGCGAATATTTCAGTCAAAGTGTTCGGCAGACATGGCAAACATAAAGTATGTTGTAAAGCAATTTTCAAATGAAACAACAGCTTCTAACTGCAATCATGAACTAGATAGTACACTTTAAAAATGATTGTAATTTTAACAGTAAAAGACTGTAAAAATGCTTGGAAATGGGTTAACCAAGTTATTATAATGGCTGTCAGTATATGTTGAAATGACAAAACATAACATTTTAAAATGTAAAATATGTAAAACATTTTAAAATTGTAAAAATGTCATTTTAAAATGTTTTATTGTTTTTTTAAATTTTCAAACTTAATTTTCAAAATATATTTTTATTTATTTATTTAATATTTTGTTATTTTATTTTAGTATATTATTTTTTGCAAATTATAATATACTATACTATATAATTATAATATAAATATATAATATACAAAGTTCTGAACAATAAAATTTACAAGTTGTTTAGTACGTTTACCTTTTTGCTGTATTTTACAGAATTAATCTGGCTTTTTTAAACCCCTTAACCGTCACTCACAGTTTTGAACATAGAGATTATAGAGCACTATTCAAACTTAAATGTTTATAATTCATGAACGAAAACATTTTTGTAACATGATTTTTATGTACCATTTCCATGGTAATGCAATGTCTGATTTTAAAATGTGTTTCAAAGGATGAATTTTGAGATTTTAAGTTTTCAACTATATCATTTCTTATGATTTCTAAAGCGTGATAGGGAAAAAGGCAACTAGGAAAAATGTCAGAACTCCTGTTATTGTCAGGGAACTGTTGTGTGTCTGTCATGTGTTCCTGCCCCTTGTGCCCATATTTGGTTTGTTTCCTGTCCTTGTCATATGTAATCATCAGTTAATTCTTGTCTAGCCGTGTTTGTCTCATTAGCGTGTGTATTTAAGTTCCTGCCTGTTGAGTTTCGTGCTGTCTGGTCTACTCGTTAACCCCGGTGTGTGATGTCCGTGTCTGCCTTGCCTTGTCCTGCCATGTCCTGATGTCTTAAGTAAAGTCTGTTCTTTGAGTTTATATCCTCGTCTGCGTGTTCCTGGTTCCTCCCTCGTGTGTGCACCGTGACAGAAGACCAGACCTAAACAGTAAGCGGCGCCCCTTCACCTCGTTTTGTTTTCCGTTTTTTAAAAGTCTTTTGTTTGTTCCTGTTTGGTCTGTCCCTCGCGGCATAGAAGTCGCTGCTCGTCATCCTGCCTTAGCCTGCGTCAAGTGGGCGTGGGAGTTCGGCGGGATCGCCGCGAGTGCCGCGAGTCCGCTGGCCGCGAGCCCTGAAGTCAAGCCCGAGGGATCGCCGCTGAGTCAAGCCCGCCGATCGCGGGAGACATCCGCCGCTGCCCGCGGCTATCCCAAGCCTGCCGCTCACTCCAGCCCGCCGTTCGCGGGAGATCACGCCGCTACCTGCGGTTCACCCAAGTCCGCCGTCCGTGGGAAAAGCCGACCCGCCGTCGGCGGCTCCCCCTATTCACGCCGCTACCCGCGGCTCACCGACCCCGCCGTTCGCGGGAGATCACGTCGCCGTCCGTGGGGAAAGCCCACCCACCGTCGGCGGCTCCCCTGTTCACGCCGCCGTCCGCGGCTCCCCTGTGCACGCCGCCGGTCTGCCTCTGACTCAATGCCCGCCGGTCCGCCTCTGACTCAATGCCCGCCGGATTGCCGCTGACTCAAGCCTGCCGGCCGCCGCCTCTAACCCTCTCCGTGGATCAAGTCCACACGTCACGGCCAGGAGAGCCGTGTTTGTGTTCGTTGTGCCCACAGGAACATTTTAAACACCTTGTCATGTCTTGTCTTGTCCATGGAGACTCATCTGGGGCAGGCGGCTCCTTGAGTTGTGGCCATGGAGGCCAGTCGCAGCCGCTTGCCCCCCCTGTCGCAGAAGTGGAGGAGGTTGCTGAGGGACCCTGTGAGGGCCCCTGACTCCTCGTCATGCCCAGAGGAAGACTCGGCTTCCTAGCCAGCCCAGGAGGGCTTCTGGTTCCTGTGGGATGTCCTGTCGTGTTTGTCTGACCCTGGAGGGTTTCTGTCGTGTCTTGTACTGTTTTGTCTGTCTAGCCCCGGAGGGCTCCTGATACCCCCTGGATTCCCCATGGAAATTTTGGGGGGGGGTAGTAGAGCTCTGGGTGGAGTGGGTGGGCCGAAGAAGGATGCCATGGCCACAGTTACCACCTGCCATGGCCTCCTGAGCTCCCTGCTCCGCCATGGGTCCTGTCTGTCTGTTCCGCTCTGGAGGTCCCCGTCCTGTGGTCCGTGTCTGTCCTGAGAGGCCTCCAGAGCGCCCACCCCCCCTCCCCGATGGAACTGTTAAGGCTCGGGACGAGCCTTTCGGGAGGGGGGAGTTATGTCAGGGAACTGTTGTGTGTGTCATGTGTTCCTGCCCCTTGTGCCCATATTTGGTTTGTTTCCTGTCCTTGTCATATGTAATCATCAGTTAATTCTTGTCTAGCCGTGTTCGTCTCATTAGCGTGTGTATTTAAGTTCCTGCCTGTTGAGTTTCGTGCTGTCTGGTCTACTCGTTAACCCCGGTGTGTGATGTCCGTGTCTGCCTTGCCTTGTCCTGCCATGTCCTGATGTCTTAAGTAAAGTCTGTTCTTTGAGTTTATATCCTCGTCTGCGTGTTCCTGGTTCCTCCCTCGTGTGTGCACCGTGACAGTTATGATGTAGATTTTTCAGGTGCACTCTTGTCATAAATTAATCCATTAGTTTCCTACATAATTTTTTAACAAAAAAGGTGGAACAATATCTATTTAGGAGTCTTAGACCTTTCCAATGATATATCGTTTGTATAGTTTGATTAGATTAGGATTTAATTGTAAAATAGTGAAGTAAATTTAGGTGTCCCGCTGAGGGGACGGGTGACAGTTAACAGGTTTTAATGCATTTTTAATGCATCAAATTGTCATTTTGATAATTGATATATGCCATCAAAATTGGCATTTCTTTATAGGGAAATGTACTATATTCTTGAAGTTCTTCAAAATGTGACAGTCTGAAAACTGTGGTTGAAACTTCTCTGTAACAAATTCCACATGAGCTGTAGGCTAAATGCTTGCAGGGTGCTGTCATTCTCATAAGTAGTGTATAAAATAAGCATATAGATTCATTATAATTGCATAATTTGATACATAGCACACTGCAATTCCCCAGGCAATAGCATTAGGCCCACACATAAGGAGTCTAAAAATAAAAGCTAAAGCGCATTTAGCGCTTACAGCTCTATATTAACAATATAATTGCAGAAATTTTCTCATTCCAAAACTGAGATCTTATTGTCTATAGGGAAAGGGAAGTGGTGTTCCATACTCGGAATTTGTGCTCTGCTTTTAACCCATCCAAGTGTACACACAGTAGTGAACATACACCTGGAGCAGTGGGCAGTCAATGCTGCAGCACCCAGGTAGCAGTTGGGGGTTCGGTGCCTTGCTCAAGGGTCTCACCTCAGTTGTGGTATTGAAGGTGGACAGAGTGTTGGTTATTCACTCCCCCCACCTACAATCCCTGCCGGACCCGAGACTCAAACCCACGACCTTCGGGTTACAAGTCCAACTCTCTATCCATTGGGCCACGACTGCCCCTATATGTTTTTTTTTGTTGTTTTTTTTCTCTGCATTTAACCCATCCTAAGTGCACACACACCCGGAGCAGTGGGCAGCCATGCTGCGGAACCCGGGGAGCAGTTGGGGGCCTTGCTCAAGGGTCTCACCTCAGTCGTGGTATTCAAGGTGGAAGAGAGCGCTAGTTATTCACTCCCCCCACCTACAATCCCTGCCGGACCTGAGACTCGAACCCATGACCTTTGGGTTACAAGTCCAACTCTCTAACTATTCGAGAGATAACTGTAGGGAAGATAACTGTAGCAGATTGTTGTAACATCATAAGTTTAATGTAACATCAGTATAACCAATTAGAAAAGAGATACAGAGGATGATCCTGACCACCACAGGTGACAGTACAAGTGTCAATTTTGTGTAAAAATATAACATAAGTAGGTCACACTTTATTTTAAGGTCCCGTTTTCACTATTAACAAACCATTAACTATGACTTGTCTCAAACTCCTAATTTGCTGCTTATTAATAGTTAATAAAGTAGTTGTTAAATTTAGGTATTGGGTAGGATTAGGGATGTGGAATACGGTCATGCAGAATATGTGCTTTATAAGCACTAATAAACAGCCAATATGTTAATAATAGGCATGCTAATAAGCTACTACTTAATAGTGAGAATTGCTCCTTATACTAAAGTGATACCCAAAAATACAACAATGGACAAAAACACAAAAACAAAATCAAAAAACAAAATTGAAGTATATCATGGCTATTATAATCATATTATTAATATTATTACAAAGACATTTTTTAAAAGACTTTTACAAAGAAAATTATATCAAAGTTTGAGACCCATAGCACAAAAAACCTATGAACCATTGATGCTATAACTAAAATGTGTTACAACTCTCCCTGATCTCCCCTACAAGAAAAGTACATGCCGACCTCAAACGATTTAACTAGACAACTGTTATTTCTAAATTGACTGCAGAAAAGGAACCTTTGTTACAGCTGCATGATATATCTTGGAATTTCTGTTGTAGACACAATACTGCATAATGCTTTCTTTCTGAAATTTGAAGCTAACTGGTTTGTTGCTGGTCCAAAATGATCTAATATGGTCTAATGACCAGCTTGGACCAGCTAAACAAAAATGTTATAAATACTGAAATCTATTCATCGGTCATCAGATGCAAAATTCACTTTATAAGTTGTTTCAACAAAAATGTCTGCTGGAAGTGTGTGTACACATCCATCCTATAATGATAAAAATGCACCCAATGCTTTTTTTTTTTAAATCCCTGTTTTAAAATCCCCTTTCTCAAATCAGGCTGTTCTGAGAGTCCTGTCGTATGACGTATACGTAATGACGTAGTTCTGCGCAGGCCACTCCCATGACAGTTGATTGACAAGGCCATGTTACCTTAGACCCCCCCCTGTGAGTGAGCTGTGAGCCATTGCGTCGACTCCGGTGCAGGGGAAAACAAGATGTCTCCAAATAAGGGATTGAGGCGTTTTGTTGTTGGATGTAATAATGAACATAGCAGTTATCATTTACTCCCGACATCTGAGCCGCTGAAGATGCAGAGGATTAACATTACTTTCGTTTTGAAGGGAATGCGCCGATCCCTGATCTGCCTAAATGCGTCTATGTTCACGCGAATCATTCGTGATCCACAGCTGTTTCACAGCTGGAGTTTACAGTCTGCTCGTCACTCCACGGAAGAGCTCACGGCTTGCTGAAAACATAGATGATTTTAAGAAGGTAAAAAAGGTGTTTTTACACTACCAGTGAGAAATTTTAACCAAAGCATGTTATAGACTTTTCATTAAAGGTGCACTGTGAAATATTTAGGATGCTCTATAGACAGAAATGCAATATAATATACATAACTATGTTTTCAGAGGAGTATAAAGACCTTACATAATGAACCATTATGTTTTTATTACCTTAGAATGAGCAATTTATATCTACATACACCGCGTTTCGTCACTATGTTGTTCTTACGAAAAAACACTGACACAATATTCACCCTCAGACCATTTAAGATTTAGAGGTTGTTTCTTCAGCAAAACAGATTTGGAGAAATTTAGCATCATTACATTACATTTACATTATTGTTCACCAACAGATCCTCTGCAGTGAATGGTTGCCATCACAATGAGAGTCCAGCTGATAAAAAAAATCAATATGATCCACAAGTAATCCACATGACTCCAGTCCATCAGTTAATATCTTGTGAAATAAAAAGCTTTGTGTTTGTAGGAAACAAATCCACTAAGACATTTTAACTTTAAACCATTGCTTCTGGCCAAAATACCACAATACATAATAACACTTCCTCAAATGAAAAGTCCATGCCTTGTTATCCTCACATATCAAAATCCAAATAGCAACAACAAAATACTTGTATATTGGTTCATAACTTTTTTGGACTTTGTTAGCTTATAAACGGTGCTTGCCGGAAGCAACAATTTGAAGTTAAATACGTCTTGATGGATTATTACAAAACAGTCCATTTTTCACTTCACAAGACGCTAATTGATGTAATGAAGAAACAAACTCATCTACATCTTGGATGGCCTGAGAGTGAACACATTTTCAGAAAGTTTTCAGAATTTTTGAGTGCAACTGTTCTTTTAAAGAGGCACAACACTATAGATTGAACAACATGAATTAGGCTAAATAGGGAAAAAATACAATAGGTTTCTGAATCTCTCTTGTTGTTGGTTTTATGTTTTCAGCAGTCAATAGTTATAATTATGTAACCATATAAAACACACTGCAGTATGGGGTAAACCATTTATACTTCTTAAAAGAAAACCATATGTAATGTAGGTTAAATAATATATATATATATATATATATATATATATTTTTTTTTTAACGATGAGACTGAGAGAGTGTCTATGTTGGCATCTACCTATTTGGCCAGCTTCTACCAAATGCCAAATGAATTTGTACCAGAATACTATGTGGAGTAGATCACATTCATTTCAGTATCACTATTAATGCAAGATGTAACTACTGTAGGCTGATTGTGCAGTCAATAGTGACACAGCTCCAAAGCTTACTGTCTGAAATTCCACTGGATTATAATGAAGATTCAGAGTGGGTGGGAGTTTGACCGATTGCATTAAATTTTTCTTCAGATTTCGATCTCTAGAGAGTTGTTCCCTCTAACTCATTGCCTTCACCCAGTTACCCCACCATTAATCTACACTCTGGATCTTCTATAATGTAGTTTCCCATCAGTACAATGGCCAACAGGACAAGAGCCAGGAAATCCCCATCTGGTAGAAATAAACCTTCTACCCTTCTGTTTTTTCCAGATTAATACTCAACATCTAAAATAGAAAATAAATAAAACTTTGCTCAAATGGATGATATTCTGTGTCATCCACATTAATAATTAGAAATTAAACCAGTTGCTCTGGACAATAAGGGATCCAACAGGGTTCTGTCAGTGAATTAAAGGTTTGATAAGCCTATTCTTAAATGCCTGGACACTTGTTGTTCAACCAATTACAGCATTCTGAGAAAGAAATGGATACAAATTTGCACTTGTCCCAAATATCACACTAGCAACATGTAGCCTAACCTCAACTCTTAAAAACAAAACAAACTTAAATGCACATATGCACAAAACATGCACACTCTGAAAAAAGATAGGATGATGGTGTTTATAATCAGAGCAAAGTCGGTGACAAAAAAAGCATTTTAGACTGTTGTAATCTTAGGCATAATTCGTGTATGATCGTGCATGTAAATGCACTCAGTGCAAAATGAATAGTCTGTCAGAGCGTACATGACTCAACAAAACATTGAGTATAGTCTCAGAAGGATTTAGGAGAATGTGTGTCAAAAATGAAAGCATGGTGAATTCAGTATGATTTCATTCCAGCCTGACATCTCTCTTCTCGTCACCAAAGCCAACAGAAGAGAAGGTGCTAATGAGAACACCTGGCTGAATAGCTGAGAGCGAGAAGTGTTCCTGAAGCCATTCATTAGGCCTCTCACAGCGACACTTACTCGTGTAGATCACTCAGACCCAATTCGGTCCATATGAGTAGACTGAGACTCACCTATAAAAATACATCTAGGAATTTTTACCAAGCAGTCAGGGTTTGAGGGATAGCATGGCCCAAATTAATGGGAATGCCAAAGGATTAGGGATGCACAAATTAATGGTACGATATCGGGTTTATATTTTTAGCTGACAATGGATATTTTATTGTATATTATTATTTCCTCTGTTTTTATATTTAGATGACTTTGCCGGCATTTACAGCTCACTTCAAGTTAATAATTAAAAAACTAATAATTTAATAACACTGTTAAATTTAATCCTTAGCAAATCTCAAATGAGTATCCATTTTTACTATACATAATAAAGTTGTGATGCCTAAATTCACCTGCAGCATTTCAAATAGTTTACATTCATTTTCAGTATTTATTTTCATTTAGAAAAATACAGATTTTTTCATATATATATATATATGTATATAATTGTATGATACTAAATATTTTTATTAAAGAATACGACAATATTAACCATTTGTAAGCTATTGGACAAAGTAGAATACTTAAGCCATCAGGAACTGATTGAACTTAAAGTCAAGTTTACCCCCAAAGTCATCTTGATATAATGATCGCAATGATATTGTTTTTATCTTAATTTAACTGACAGTTTTTGATTTTTTAAATATTATTATTATTATTTGTTGTTGTTATTTGTTATTATTGTCATAATGTTTTCTACATTAACACCGATTGGCAGTAATTTACTGTTAAAAATTACAATTTCAGAATGACATCTAATGTTATTAAACATTAACGGATAGCAGTGTGTCCTGGTCTCTCTGAAATCCTTTTAGAGTGGGGCAAGTTTTTAATTTTTAGTACAGAATTTTTATATTTGTGAATTGTATTTTTTTAAAGAAATATATTTATATATTTTATATATATTTATTATTTTATAATATTTTTTTATTATAGAAATTTGACATAGTTAAATGATCAGCCATCAACAACACTAGTTATTTATACAAAACTCAATAGTCTATACTAGCCCCCAAATCGAAACTGTTAGACAATTGTGTCCAGCTGTTCCTAATCTCGATCGCAGGGCAAGGCCAGAAGTTAAATGATGGCATTATTTGTCTCCCATCCAGACTGCAATAAAGCTCAGTGAACCTATTACAAAAGTCCACTCAACCTTTCAATAGACCTCTATGACCACAGGAAATTATGGAGCCATTTGGATTGTCATGACAGAAGCCATAACTTGCACAGGAAGGGCAACAGTAACAGGCACAGAACAAAGGCCAGCTCTACCACAGCACTTTTAATGCACTATTTCCTTCAAACCTCATTCACATTCTTTTTTAAGCATACAAACCCAAACACTGATTTGAAACAGAACAAAAAAAACATTACATTTATGAACGATAAAGCACAGACAGACAGCGCCAGCAGGGTCTTTATCAATATATTGCTTTTTTATTCTGCCGTTTTTCACACTTACCGAAGTAGAAATGGGATGACCTTTTGTAGATTGTATTGGCCACTCTCTGCAGAGACTCCCAGAGCAGGCAGGACTTGTGTAGATTATCACTGGTGGGAATAGACAGCCACCCAGTTCATTTGTGTGCAAACACTCATGTTTTCCTCATCTTCAGCCTCCTGTCCAAATCCTGCCAGCCACTAGACTCTGATGGCATATCCTGTTATATTGCCCATGCTACACTCTCAGTGCTGATGCACTGACCGAAAGAGGCTGCCTCTTGTATTCCATATACAACTGCAAAACAGAAAAAAGAAGGCATTGTTATTCTTCTTAGCAAATCATTTCAAACTTTACATGCCTTTTTGTCTTCTTATACCATTTCTGTCAAAATAAACAAAGTCATTGCATCATTGCATCATATTGCAAACTTGTACATTATTATGGCATAATACTTTTTTTAAAGTCTCTTTTAAAGTTTAGGGTTTGTTTTAACACAAGTAACCCATTTTACATTTGTAATGTAATGTTTTTCCAAGTGAAACAGATTATTCAAGAGGGAAACATTTTATCCAATAGGAACTCAGTTAACCTGAAGGTCAGGTTTAATGCTTTTTTAAACTTTAATTTTATTTCAAATTTGTACTTTTTTTGTACCATTATTGGCATAATTTTTGCTACATAAGTAAACTGTCACAATTTCAGTCTCTGAAGTCATTTTAGAGTGAAGCAATTTGTTTATTTCTGATTAAACATTATGAAAGCTGATGAAGTGTGCACAATATGACTGAAAAATCATATTAAAGGGATAGTTCACCCAAAAAAAAGTCTCACCCTCAAGTTTTTCCAAACCTGCATAAGTTTCTTTCTTCTGCTGAATGCAAAAAAACATTTTTCTTTAAAGAATGTTGGTAACCAAACAGCAGCAATTGAGTTCCATTGTATTTTGTTTCCAAACTATGGAAGTCAATGGAGTTCATCAACTGTTTGGTTACACACATTCTTCAAAATATCTTCTATGTTCAGCAGAGGATAGAAACTCATACAGGAACAATTGAGGACAAATAAATGACGACAATGTTAATTTTGGGGTGAACTATCCCTTTAAGACTGCAAACCAGATACCATTTTGAAGTCATGTTGACCTGAAAGGAAAAGGAAAATGTGTGAGGAAAATAAGGGTCAAGATCCAAGATCTATCCCTGCCCATTTATTTTCTAAATAAGTTTAGGAGAAAAATCACAATACCATTTCCATATGATTTAGCACTGCTGCAAACATACTTTTGGTGGCAAACAGCACAGCTTTTAAGATCAGCATGTGAAAACAGCTCACTATTAAAGTAAACAGATTTATGGCTGCAGGGCAAGACTGCTCTCAAAGATACAAGATGATGAGCAGTAAATCACATCTAAGGAACTGCATGAGTGAGTGCACCTAAAACATTTAATATCTGGAGCTTACAAAAAAGGTACTAACACTAACACTATAAAAACAGAGTGGCTACATGTGTGGAACGGAGCACTTTTTTACTTCTAACACATGTTATAGTTATTGTACTTATTTATTGTCTGTAATTTACTGTATTGCTTGCTGAATGTGTTATATGTTTGCACTGCGGTTTCCTGAATTTATTGAATATAACAATAAATCTGACTTTATTGTTATATTCTGAGTTTTTGATACAAACTAAATATACATATTCAGTTCATATAATCATTTTTTCCCATTACATTTTATTGCATCTTAAAAATGTAATAAAACACATTTTACAAACTTCCACCAAACCAGAAATGTGTTCCTTTTCAGGAAAAGAAATGCATATAATTAAGCTTTAACGCTTATATTATTAAAGTCACAAAAAATAAAATCTATAACGAGGGTTAAAAAAGATGGCTCGCCAAGCAGCATACAGTGCTACCATTCAAAAGGCTGCATTTATTTGGTCAAAAACACAGTGAAAACTGTTTTCAATTTAAAATAACTGTTTACAATTTAAAATAACTATTTGAATATATTTTAAAATGTAATTTATTCTTGTCATGGCAAAGCTGAATTTTAGCAGCAATTGCTCCAGTCTTCAGTGTCACATGATCATGAAACATTTAATATTATCAATATTGAAAAGAGTGCTTCTTAATATTTTTGTAGAAACCATTTTTTTTTTTCAGGATCCTTTGATTGAAGTTCAAAAGAGCTGCATTTATTTGAAATAAAAATCTTTTGTAACAACACTTAAAATCAGTTTAATGCATCATTGATGAATGAAAATATTAAATATCTTAAAAAATCTTTCTGACCAGAAACTTATAGTTATAGAACAATATATTTTGTTATGCATGCTTATGCATTTTTTTTCAAAAACATACAGATATTTCTCTTTTTTTTTTATTTCCTTAAAAAAGAAAATCAAAAAATAGGTTAACCACAGTTAGATCTTTCACAGTCCTATATTATTATAAGTCATAATATCTACTTATATCCTTAATTAAATTAAATTATATTTTCTTACAAGTTTAATCATGAGCAAAATTGTTCCCAGTGCCCTGGAATTTAGGGTACATGTGCATTTAGTTTGGAATCACAAATATAACTGTATTTCACAATATGTGTGCTTGTATGAATTTTACAATGCATTCACTCTTCAATACACATGACTTTAACTGCAGCCAATCAAACTGTCCACACAATCATGAAGCAGAAAGCAGAGGGGGTGTTGTGTTAAACAGATATGACTCACTGGGTGCCAGAGAACAAACCGATCTCAATTCTCCTCAAGGCTTCGTGTTCTTTTTGAAGTACATGGAATTGTTAACACTAGTCAAATTTCACAACTCAGGGACATCACAAAACCCCTCTACAACTCTACAATATCATTCCTCCAGCCATGTGCCTTGGGTCCCTGGGAGCACAGCTAAAAAATCAACTATGGATATAACAGGAAAAGAAGGCTTGAGCATTTCTCAATATAAACTAGTCAATGGAGCTAAACATACCTTCAAAATGAGGGAGCATGACTCATAAGCATTCGAGATGGAGTTGCGGAAAATCGTTGCCAATCTCAGCACAAAGATAAAGGGGATTATGTGAGTGATGCCAGCAACACCCTGCCATGGTGGTGCAACTATTTATAAAGATGCCCTCAAAAATACAAACAAAACACAAAAGCGTCTACTATTTACGTTTGGTGGGAAAAAAAGTGAGTAGATGTTAAATTTAGCAATGATTGTAGCATTATTTGATTTATCATAGGAACAGTTTACCCAAAAATCAAAAATTATTATTTACTCACCCTCATGTGGTTCCTATTTGACTTTTTTCTTATGTGAGACAAAAAAAACTATATTTTGTCTTTGCATGTTTTCCAAAAGACCAAAAAAGTACCATAAAAGTGGTCCATATGACTCTTGTGCTATATTCAAAGTCTTTTAAAGCCATATGCTAGATTTACAGTTGAAGTCAAACGTTTACATACACCTTGCAGAATCTGCTAAATGTTGATTATTTTACCAAAATAAGAGGGATCATACAAAATTCATGCTATTGTTTATTTAGTACTGACCTGAATAAGATATTTCACATAAAAGATGTTTATAGTCCACAAGAGAAAATAAGTTGAATTTATAAAAATGACCCTGTTCAAAAGTTTACATACACTTGATTCTTAATACTGTTGTTACCTGAATGATCCACAGCTGTGATTTTTTTTTTGTTTAGTGATAGTTGTTCATGAGTCCCTTGTTTGTCCTGAACAGTTAAACTGTCTGCTGCTCTTGAGAAAAATCCTTCAGGTCCCACAAATTCTTTGGTTTTCCAGCATTTTTGTGTATTTGAACCCTTTCCAACAATGACTGTATGATTTTGAGATCCATCTTTTCACACTGAGGACGACTGAGGGACTCATATGCAACTATCACAGAGGGTTCAAACGCTCACTGATGCTCCAGAAGAAAAAACCATGCATTAAGAGCCAGGGGGTGAAAACTTTTTGAATTTGAAGATCAGGGTAAATTGAACTTATTTTGTCTTCTGGGAAACATTTAAATGTCTTCTGTAGCTTCTAAAGGGCTGTATGATACTTAGGCAAAATAAGAAAAATTCTGTTCAAAAGTTTCACCCCCCAGGTCTTAATGCATCGTTTTTTTCTTCTGGAGCATTTGTGAGCGTTTGAACCCTCTGTGATAGTTGCATATGAGTCCCTCAGTCGTCCTCAGTGTGAAAAGATGGATCTCAAAATCATACAGTCATTGTTGGAAAGGGTTCAAATACACAAAAATGCTGGAAAACCAAAGAATTTGTGGGACCTGAAGGATTTTTCTCAAGAGCAGCAGACAGTTGAACTGTTCAGGACAAACAAGGGACTCATGAACAACTATCACTAAACAAAAAGTCACAGCTGTGGATCATTCAGGTAACAACAGTATTAAGAATCAAGTGTATGTAAACTTTTGAACAGGGTCATTTTTATAAATTCAACTATTATGTTCTCTTGTGGACTTCATGTAAACATCTTTTATGTGAAATATCTCATTCAGGTCAGTACTAAATAAACAATAGCATGCATTTTGTATGACCCCTCTTATTTTGGTAAAATAATCAACATTTTGCAGATTCTGCAAGGTGTATGTAAACTTTTGACTTCAACTGTATACGTTGAACAAATCAAATGTAAGTCGTTATTTACTGATAATCTTTACTCCAGTAAGCTGACAATTTAACCGCTTTAACTGTTCTGACAATTTGAACTGTGTCTGTGAGTTGAACTTGATCCATGAGAGATTCAGTTGAGTGAAGGAGTAGTGAATGAATCATTCAGGATCCAGCTCACAACAGTTATTCATTCACTTATCTGCTTCTCGAGATTCTGTGATTCAGTTGCAGCAATTCTTGAGTTAACAGCTCAGTGGAGGGGAAAAATATCAACATGTATCATGACTTAAGGCTTCAAAAGGCTTAAAATATAGTGCATGAGTCAAATGGATGATTTTTATGGTTCTTTTTCTTTTCTTCTTTTGTCATGTTTGCAATTTAACCATCAATATGAACAGATACATGGAAAAGAGTGCAGTGAAGAGTCTTCAAAAATGATTATTTTGTGTTTAAAAATAAAATAACATACAGATAAATAATAATGAGTGTGGGTAAATCATTTCATTTAATTTGATTTGATTTGGTTTGGTTTGGAGAAAAACCTCACTGAGATTAAGAATCTTAGCGCAGGTATACAATTACATACACTATATTGCCAAAAGTATTGGGTCACCCCCTTCTAATGAACAGGTTTGACCATTTAAAACAGAAAAGTAAAAATAATAAAGGACAATCCTTTGCATTGTTGAATATTGAATTTCAGTTTTTAGGTGAACTATTCCTTTATGCACTCAATGGCAGAATAAATAATTAAATGACGGATGGGAATTCACTGAACAGGAATGGCAATCACATGGTCATCATAACGGCAAATCACAGTTCCAGGTGTATGCTTGGTGTCGTTTGCTAAATGCCAACTAGCTTCCGACACCTGAGGTCCAGATCTGCTCAGCAGGATGTGAAGCCAATGACCTCATGCTTACGGATTCACACGGCACGCGGGAGCATTCTGATGAAAAAGCCTTAACCACGAGAGAGGACTGAGTGTAATTAAATCACATCTCCTGAGGGGAGCCCACAGCCAGCGATCAATGTTGGGAAAAAGAATTGTAATTCGCACAGTATGGCAAACAGCAGCATTTAAACATGCTAAGCTCAGGTTCAATCGCTCTGTTTAATGGAAGCAAAACGTTTAAGGTCATTGTCCCAGCGAAGCAGAGGAGATGGGGCCCAGTCTTCATCCTACAAATGATGATGTATAGTATCACGGGAGGGTCCGACTGAGGCAGAATACCAAGTGAAATCCAACCTCCATTCAATCATGAGGACATTCTCCATGTAGAAAAGATACATGGACTGGAAACATACAATTCATTTAGATCTATTCATTACAGTTACTTTGTAAATACAAAGTGATGAAAAAAGTAATGTAATGAAAGTCCATTTTGAAAATATGAAAATATCAAATATTGTAGCATTTTTAAAACTATATAAATATATAAAAGAGGGTGAAAAAAAAAATTACAAAATTACAAAAAAATGGAAATTATTTACATGCATTTACTTTGGTCAAATTATTCAAAATGTGTGAAAATATGAATATTGTGTATCTAGATTACATAAGATGACATGACATTATCCAGACAAAGTAGTCTAAAACTGCTTAAAAATATCATTTCTGCCACCATATTCTCCATCACACAATGAATTTTATTTTTTAATAATATTTTGAATAGTTTTTTTTATTTTTAAATTTTACAATTTCACTCATTTTAGTTAACTTCTAATTTTGTAATGTTTTTTTGTGATTTTATTTCAAAATTTAATATGTCTATATAGTTTTTATTCAATTTTATTTCAGTTTTCGTTAAACTAAATTAAAATGAGACATGTTTTCTTTGCCAATTATCTGAAATGAGATAAGTTTAAGTTTTTCTATATATTTACTTGTTTATTTATTTCAAGTTACAATTTTTTTTTATGGTTTTAGTTTTTAGTTTTAGAAACAATAATAACCCTAGGGCGAAAAGACATTTCTTCACAACAGGTCAGGAGAAAAAAAAAAAGAGACAGAATTCTCCTGTAATGCACTTATAGTTGATGTTTTATAGTTACTGCAGAGGTCTTCAACCCTGTTCCTGGGGACCCACTATCCTGAAGAGTTTAGCTACAACCCTAATTAAACACACCTGAAGCGGCCAATCAAGTTCCTCAAGACTGCTTGAAAATCGCAGGCAGGTGTGCTGAAGCAGGTTGGAAATAAACTTCCCAGGAGAGGGTTGAAGACCTCTGGTTTTCTATTAGTAAACCAATTAAATAAACTACTGATTTTTAAGCGACTTTAAGGGTCAAAAGTGGCCATAGTTGAAGAAACCACCTGACATGATTTGAACAGTGGAAAAAGTCTGAAATCTTTTAAATGCAAATACATCCTTCAAAAGCAAATGTTCACCAAAGCACCTTGCACTCATTTAAAGACGGCTAAGCTGTCCTCAGGTCAGGCATGGCACAAATAAAACAGATAAATTAATAAACAGAAGGAAGGGGAAAATAGAGCAATCGTCCCCAAGGTCCTCTGTTTCTGGGACGTACCATCAACATTGCTTCACATTAGCGAGGTAGTACAAATGTTAAAACACATCATGAATGTTTATTATGAAGCACAGCAGGGCACACGCAATCATTCCTGGCTCTAATGCTGATGGCCCGCGGCGGAGAGTTGAGGATAAGTGGAGCTGCCACGTGAGGAGACGAGATCACTGAGTCACTTGAAGGAGAGCACCTCCAGGCACTAACAGCCCATATGGCCTCTCGTAGATCAAGAGTTTCATCCCCTGCACCTGCCTGTAGCATTTTTGTTGTTTTAAGAAGAGGCGTATTTTAAACGGAACTGATACGCTATGTATAATGCATAATAAGTGATTTTCAACGCATCCTCCGCAACATTAATTCACCTAGAATTATTTCACGTTTTCATTTTCAGGTTCTACTCGTAATAGATCGACTACAGTCATATGAGCTTTTTTATGTTTCCTTTTCACAATCTTGGATATTGCACATGTACACAGACTGATCATTTTGACCAAATAAACAAAATAAACAGACCATTAGTTCAAAAAGAACAAATTAGATATTAACCAGAGGGATTGAATCTTGAAAGATGCTGTAAAACCCTCAATGTCACAAGAATCCAAAACAGGCAGCCATGCAAGAGAGTAATATTAGACAAAAGTCTCTTGATGGCACCCAAAGGGTGTCTAGGCATCCCAGAATGCCTTGCTCTGGCCTACTTTGTTATTTCTGGTGCCCCTGCATTTTGTCAGCACATGGTGAAAAATTGTACTCTGAATTAAGGAAAGACCTTTTTAAACATTCAAGCTTGCAGGCAATAATGCTAGATAATGAAAAAACATAAAGCAACTTCTTTTACTGGCATTTGTGTTTCTTGTGTTTTTTATTTGTGTTTCTCCCTCAGGTCCAGTTGCAGAGGACAAAATGAACGTCAGCCGGAATGAAACACTATAACTACAAATCACATCCTCCAGGGTTGGGAAATGACCCAGCAGGTATACTGTCAGGCACCATGTAGTCATTCACACAAAATGCTGCAAACCCAGTGAGCCAGACAGTTTAATATTTGTCCTTAAATGTCTCAAAGTTCCACTTGTTAAAGGGATAGTTCATCCAAAAATGAAAATTCTGTCTATTGTCCATATAATAAAAGACAGTGTTGTTTTGCACCCCATTAACTTTCATTGTATTTTATTGTATGGACAGAACAGATCAGTGAATCTGTGAATTTTGAGCTGGTTCTTTTCAGTGAACCTGTGGATCAGGTTCACAAATCATACACCAAATTATTCATTCACTATTTACATCCATTGTTCATGAGTCGTGTTCAACTGACTGACTCAGTGATCCATTCGCAACAGTTTTCAAGCTATCAGCTCAATGGAGGGAAAGATTATGAATAAACCCTGACTTAAATTTAGTGTGTTCTTCATATAATTCCACAAAGTAAAAAGTAATATACATTTATTTCAGTTCAAATCTATTAACATATTTACTAACATATCACTCAAGACTTACTGATATGAAAGTTATAATTAAACTGTATTTGGAGTGCACAATGCACATTTTTACAATATTGGTCTTTAAATGCAATATATTTAAAGTGTACCTAAAGTATACTTGCAATACAGTATTTCCACTTAAGCACAATTAAATATACTTATTATATACGTATTATACTTATTAAATAGTAATTATACTTCTGCACAATTAAAGTGCATTGAGCTCAAAATTAGTTGTTCCAATTTAGCAGACTTTACCAGTTTAGTATACCAAAAGTACAACTGCAGGGTATTTTTATTAAGTGCATAAATATGTACATGTATTTGTAGTATACTTAGCATGAAACAAATGTATTTCAAATACATTTTAGTATATTTATTTTTCACTATGGTCTAGTTTATAGCTTTAGAAAACTATATAGTGCAAACTTAACACTCTTACGGTGCATTTTTATTAATTTGGTTAATAAATGAATGCAGTTACATGCAATAGGCCCACATGAAGATTCTTTAAAATATCTTATGTTCCACAGATGAAAGAAACTCACAGTTAATCACAGAATTTTTGACTTTCATCTCTTAAAGAATACAGTAAATACACTGTGTTGTCTATTTTCTGAAAATTAAATTTAAATGCCTTAAATTGTGCCACAATATAAATAACTACTAAGCTACTAGCTACTAAGGCGCAAAATATGCAAATATCAAAGCAACAGTCATGCAGTACAATAATGGAGAGATATTGTATTAATAACAGTTTCATTTCTGGAAAATAGACTATGAAGTTCCTACATATGAAATATAAGACTGAACCTATTGACAACAGAAAAAACAGGATGCTTTTTTATTTTTTAAAATACTTTTAAAAAATCTTATCAAGCTTGACAGTTCCAGCTTTGAAAATAAAAGTGTACACTCAATGCCTGACGTGAAACATTACCTTGCTAGCAACTGAAAACTTCTGTTGCTTCTGCATATACATGTACACATAATCTACTGTACATGATGGTAGATTTCAGCCCTACCAGGCTTGACATTATCACAGAGCGATTTGCAACTCTTCCACTGTTCCACAATGGAGGACAAATTGAGTGGACTGGTATGATTCCTGTGTGAATCGCTAGAACTGGTATAGTCAGGAGGAAGTGCTTGGGTTTGTACTGCAGTGGGGATGGTGAGATGAACAGAGAGAATGTTTTATTTGTGACTTCACACAGCGAAGCCTGCCTGAGTGGGCTGACAAGCGCTCATGCTACACAGAGTTGCCATGGAAACTGCAGGCTACGGAGGAGAAAGTGCAAGACAGAGGATATGAATTAAGTTCTGTCATTTTATCATCTACTGTTGACTACAGTGTGTGCGTCGTGAAAATGGTAACGAGACACTAAAGCAAACATACTTAGTGCTTACTAATCTTCTAGATAAGACTTGCTATTTCGGCTGTACTTAATATCCACTGTCAGAAATATCAATGCATTTCTTCAATGTGGATTACTTTTGACTTCAGACCATCGAGCATTTTCTATTTCCATGCTTAAATATTATGAGATACAAACTGCTCTACATGTAAGCCAGAGCCTGTGGAATATAATGAAGTATGTATAGCTATATTAATAAAAATATCTTCAAAACCTGCGATAGTTCTTTCAAAAATGACAATTCTGTTATTATTTAATCACCTTCATGTCAATCTAAAACTGTATGGCTTTGTTTCTTCTGAGTAAGATAAAAGAAGATATTTTCAAGACCCTTGTCCATATAATGCGAGGTGATGGGATCCAAAACAATATTGTTCATTGAGACATTTTCTCATTTCAAAAGATCCTTTGTTTTCCACAGATTAAAGAAAGTCATACAGGTTTGGAACGACATGTCATTTGAATTCGGATTATATAAATGGCTTGCTTTGACTTCTAAATAGCATTATCACATATCTGATTGAAACGCTTCAAAATGCAGTCATGGCTCCATCTGCTGCACAGAGACAGATTGATACTCTTCACTCCAGGCCTACATTCTTCTATCTTATTAAAATGGAAAATGTGAATAGAAAACTTATTTCCAGAAATGCTTCTGCGTGACTAAACTAAAGCAAATCTGCTTAAATAGATACTGTAGCAAGACATCACTTAGTATATGGGTCCAGTATATTATGTTTTGCCCCAGTTTTTCATTCTCAGTCGCCTTACGTTCAGCTTATTTGAACATTTTACATTCAGCAGTAATTCCTCATTTGCCCTGTAGCAGAATAAGGACCAATCAAGAAAAAAATACTAACTAATTTAGAAGATCCTCAAGATCGTACAGCTCCTAGAACAAAGAACAAAGAAAAGAGAAAATATGTTTATGTTAAAAAAAAAAAATACTGTCAGTAAGATTTTTTATGTCTTCTGTTTTTAGGGCATATTATACACTCTTAAAAATAAAGGTGCTTCAAAAGGTTCTTCACAGCGATGCCATAGAAGAACCGTTTTTGGTTCCACAAAGAACCATTCAGTCAAAGGTTCTTTAAAGAACCATCTCTTTCTTACCTTTTTATAATCTGAAGAACCTTCTTTCCCCACAAAGAACCTTTTGTGAAACAGAAATGTTCTACAGATTTTAATGTTTTTTTTATGGAACCATTTAGACAAAAAGGTTCTTCTATGGCATCGTGAAGCACCTTTATTTTTAAGAGTGTAAAATGGCATTTAAAGGAACCTTATGATTGAGAACCAAATCCAAAAGCATTTGAAATCCTTTCCATACTACACTATTCCCCAGTTACGCATCTGTCAAACTATTTGCAAGCATTCTCTCGTTCTATCTACATTGTAACCAACTCCTGTCAACCTTCACCACTGACCAGACAATCAGTGGGAAAAACAGCAGGAAAAAGCAAAACAACACAAGGACACAAAGTACATGCTACATGCTCAACCAAGGGCAGGATACTGTCAAAATCATTCAGTTCTCACAAACTCACATCTCTTATTATTTAAAGTGATAGCTTGCCCAAATTTAAAATCCTCTCATCATTTTTACACTCTCGTGGCCTTTCAAACCCATTTAACTTTCTTTCTACACAGTAAAAAAAATATCCTGTTATATTTATAGCAGTTGCAAAATGCCAAAATTCACCATAAAAAACATGTTCTTTAAAAAAAAAAATTCTTGCAAAAACCATATGTTTGACAGTATTTTACAGTAAAATTACATACAATATGATGTTAAACCATTTAGTTTTTCAACATATATGGCAAGGTAATTTAACCTTTTAACAGGTTTTTACTATAACATTTTCTCACTGTATTTGACACTGTACCGTGGAACAAACAAAACAATACATTTCTGATGAATATCTCAACACAGCAGATAGCCATTTACAATATTACCAATGGAGAAGTGGCCAATCAAATAGTCAGGAATAGACCGAGGGAAATAAACACAAAATAGTGTCTTTCAAAGAACATACAAAGAAAGCCAACTGGAAATGATTACACATTTCCACCACCTGGGCAGAGGCTGAACTTGTGACACTGCCTGACCAGCGCACTACGGTGACAGAGATTGTGGCCCAGTTTATTCAGCAGCTCTGAGAGTTGAGCCAACACAGGATTTGTGTGTCTGCCTTATAGGACCATAATAGATCAACCTAATTTCAGCGTGGTCACAAAAACGTCTAATATACCAGCTGGCTATTACAATATTCTTAAGTCCCGTTCACACTGACAGCAGTTTTATTGCTGCTGTTGATTGCTTGGTGTTCCTGCCGCTGAATGCCTTAATGTTACTGAGAGGATTTGTAACTGGCCACAGCTTTGAAAATATGCTCACCAATGAGATGTACTGCTGGGAAAAATAAGATGTCTTTGACAAGAAATCTGATTTCTTGCTGCTAAAAACATTTGTATATAAACTGCAGCAGTGCATTATCACAAACGATTGTCAGTGAATAAAATTCATTCAGAACGACAATCGCTGACATGGTTTCTATGGGATTAGAAATTGTGATGTTGAATGTAATACTACAAAATGTTAAGGACATTTGTCACTTTTTGTCAATTTAATGCATCTGTGCAAAATTTAAATATTAATTTAAAAATAAAAAAATGACACCCCAAAATTTCGAATGGCAGTATAAAGTACATTGTTGGCCAAACTAGACGGGCAAAGATATAAAAAAAAAAAAAATGCAAGTTCTTCAGTGCAAACTACTGCATAATACTGTAGTTTTTAAAGGGCATTTTAGCAGCTAGCTTGATCTTGAATATTTCCTGAAAATATATGCATTTTATTAATCTCATTGTGAGGAAGTGGGGCAACTTTCGTAAAGCTCATTATTTATTAATAACATTATTATTAGGTAACTGTGATGCCATCCTAAACGATTTACAGTCTTGTGACCTTCACTTGTGTGTTGAAAAATCAAAGCAAAGAGCTTGTGAATTTTAAAAAGATCCATGAATATTTGAGTAACATGTGATCCGTCCTGCTGATGTGTGAATCTTCACAGGTCATGTTGTGTCAGCAATTGTGTATGAGAAGATGTGCATTTCAGTCAGAATACAGATGAAGAATAAGAAAAAGCGACAAAGAAATAAAGTGCGTTCTAGTTGGGGGGGGTTCTAGTCAGGAATCACTGTTTATTCCAATCACGTCAACCTGCCAATCTCTTCTCTCCTCCCACGGTCAGCCTGCCTCTAGACTGTTTTAATAAGAAGCTGTGAATTAGGAGATGGTGGGTTGCTTTGCCCTGATGCAGTCTACTCAAGCTTGACACAAATACACAATTAGTCCCTTTGTGTTCAATAGATGCATTTTCAGTGAGACCACCCCCACTATGAATAACAATCTTCAATAGCATTGCATATATTATGTTTACATTCAAAAACGTAATACCTACCTAACTAGGTAACATTTCCAAAACAAGTACACCGAATACAAAACATATGAACTATAACCCTATATCAGCATCAAACCTATACCAATTTCCCTGTCATTTGTATCAATATTTTGCTTTAAATGGCCAACATAACTCACTCACTCAAGAAGAAAGCACAAACCAACACAAACACTGTCTGTACAGAGGTACAGATGTACTTTGTCTGAGAGAGAACGGGAGGCAATGAATCCTCTAAACAATTCTGAAAGGCAAAAAAGGCATACCAAGGGCACATAGGGGGCACTTGTGAAACCCTTCTTAACTTAAAATGACAAAAGGGGCACCCTCCAATAACGTGAACTTCAAAAACTCCAGCAAACAAAGACCACATGGCCACAAGTACAACACCAAGTGCAAATGAAGGCAAAAAGTCATAAATGGAGGCAGAAATGCTCAACTACATATAATAAACTTGATTAGAATTTTATGTGACTTGGTTTTAATAAATAATTTTTTACTGTAAATTATATTAATATAAATGTACATTAATGTTACAAAGCTTGCGGTCAATAAGATTTTTTAAAGAAATGAATACAGTTACAGAGCAAGTCTTCACTAAACTCTGTGATTAATTGATTCTGTTCTTTTGAACTCTAGTCATCAATGAATCCTGAAAAAATATATCACAGTTTCCAAAAAATATTAAGCTGCAAAACTTTTTTCAATATTGATGAGAAGAAATGTTTCTTGAGCAGCAAATCAGCATATTAGAATGATTTCTGAAAGATAGTGTGACACTTAAAATATAAAACGGTTAAATTATCACGATTTCACAATATTAACATTTTTACTGTATTTTTGATCAAATAATGCAGATTTGGTGAGCATGAGAGACTTCTTTCAAAAACAAACATTTAAATAGTAGTGTTTACTTTAAATGCATTAAATTTACATTGATAAAAGTAAAAATAGTATTTGTTGGTTGTCAGCAATCTCAAGTGTAAGCTAAGATAAAGTTCAATCTGTAAGCATCAAATAGAATTGAACAGAGAAGGGACTTTGCCTCCTCATTTCAGAAACCCCTCACACACCACCGGTCCAGAAGCATAGAGCAATGCCCTTGCTGCAGGTGGAAAAGTGAATTATTGATTGAGTGGATAAGCATGCTGAATAACTTTTACTCAGCTCTTCAGAAATCTCCCTCAGCCATCAGTCACCCTCCTCACACACAGCAGGGGCCGCTCTCAGCCTGCCATTGCAGTAGAGCACAACTGGAAGCCCCTGCTCTCTGGCTCTCTCTCTCCGCAGAGTAAGCTCTTACACTGCAGACGCCCACACAACACTGAAGGCTGTAGGCTGAAAAGCCGAAAAACTGTCTTTTCTGCCAGCGTACAGAGAATCATGACAGACAGACAGACAGACATACAGAAAGAGAATCAGAAAGAGCAAATATCGCTTCTTCATAACCTCAACTGGTTCCTGAGGTAAACCTAAGTAGGATGTAAACCGCAAGTCATCGAGGAACAACGATTACACTGCAAGCGCTGAAAATTATGCATCACGCAGACATCCTTACCTATAGCGATGATTCAAAAGGTGAAAACTTGTGGGTGTTTCCATGACTGGCAAACCACAGCACAACACACAACAGATGGGAAAGTAACACTTCAATAAAGAACCGTTATGTCCACCGAGAAGACAGCAGATGCATTGCTTTGCTGCTAGTTGTGAAGTCACATAGTGAGTAAGGGTGTTCCAGATCTGCAATAATAGGCGATAATTATAATAAAGTGCTAAACCTCCAGCATTCTGCTGTGTATGTGTGTGTGAGAGAGTGTTTATGTGTAGGCAGGCCTTTCACACAGAGATGATGCTGCACCATGGAAACCTGTGCAGATATCTGCAGCTAATTATGCAGCGACCTGCTGACAGATATGAAGAGGAAAAAGCACCATGGAATTAAAGTGCCAGCTCTGGCTGCCTCCATTCTCCACACCACTATTGATAGTGAGAAAATGTGTTTATAAGAGGGAGATAGAGAGTAAAAACTTAAAAGAGTAACACATGGCATGATGTAATCCAACAACTTTAGGAGAAATCCTAAAACTACATGTGAATCCAAATACTTAAAAATGCTTGAAGAGCAGTATGATGAAACGCTTTAAAGGTCCAGTAGCAATTTCATGCAATAATAATTTGATTAAAGCAACTGTATGTGTATTTCTGTGACTTTGGAGCCCCTATACAGTTAAGTGAGTGGAACTCGCTGTGATGTAAAATATATCACTGTGGTAATTACAATGGATAGCTGTACATGTGCATTCACCTTATTAGAAGTCAGTGTACCATCAGAATGATTGTGAAACCAATACTTCAAGGTAAAAAAAAAAAAATTATGAAACTAAAAATGGCATTTGTTATCATCAGACCTTGTATGTCTAAGCACTATATATGCAAACTGTATTTAGTATGTAACTAAACAAACTATTTTCTCTAAAATATTAGTTTTTCACCTTACCAGTGTGGACTATATACATAGATCTGTATTGGTAATCCACACCTCTTCGATTATTTTGTATGTTGTGAATTTAATAAATGTCTCTCCTTGCTCTATCATGATATAGGTACATTATGATTAAAAAAGCTGAGTATTTTCCATGGGACAAGCTATGTAGGTCGGGGTGACCTAGTTGACAGAAGACCTACTTTAATCTGATTGGCTTTATCAAGGCGATCCAGTCCCTGCTCTGCTGCTTCCTTCAAACCAGGTCTGTTTATGTATCATTAATCCTGAAATCATCATAATAAACTCTGAAACACAGAGCCTCAAATGGACCCGTACGTACATCAAAATTAATACATTTTAATTAATCACAATGAATAATTTTGACTCACCCAACTGTTAAATATTTTCTTTAAAAAAAAAAAAACAGGTTTTCTTGATTCTGAACGGGTAAGGAAGTTAATACCAATATTTTCTCCTTTTTCTTTCTGCTCTTTCTAACATGAGAGACCCAGATAATTTAGCTGACTCTTATTGGCCTGTTGCCCAGGCAAGATGGTTTTAGATAGATTTCTAGAGGAAAACATTCCAAGGATTTGGTGACCTTGTGAGGGAGTGATGAGCCTCTGGAAGGCAATGACTTCATATCTTTCAAACTACCTTTTTATCATTTCAAACTTTGTATACGGACATTAAGGATGTTGTTTTGCCATATAATGAATACATTTTGGTTACAAAACAAGCCAAGTGCACACTAAATGTCCACTGAGCTCCATCAAGCAATTGAATTATTTGGTTCTGTGCCTAAATATTATTCTGTTAATCATAATAGAATAATCTAACTCATAATGTAAATGCAAATTCATTCTGCATATCACTCTAAATGCTTATTTGTCTAACCTATACATGCAACCAAAATTAGAAACAATCCTGCATCTCTGACATTTTTGCAGATGCTTTGTAGAAGAGTAAATAATATAGGTGGCTTCTGAGTATAAAATGACAGTATATTATGTTAATTAATTTTATTATATTAAAATATAATAAAATACAGTAATTCTTGGCAATGCATCAACAAGAAGTCGATTTAAAGTAAACCTTTGCACTAAAATTCTAAGTCGTGATTACTGTTAAGTGTATATCATTCGCCCACTCTTAGAGTTTGCCCTTTTCAAACAACTTTGGAAACATTTAATAACCTGCAAGCTTAAACAACTTTGCTTTTATTTATTTTGCTAACTATTATGTGGGCTAAATGTTCTCACTTCAACATTTAACAACACAAACCAATCAAAGTCCCATGGAGTTTCCAAAATTATTCCTCAATAAAATAAGGATTCTGTTATGACATGACTAATTTTCAAACCTCTAAAGCCACATAAAGTGTATAAAATGTTACAAAGTGTTCTATATAGACTCATATTCTGTCTTGAGAATACTCTGAGAATCTTTAGGATCTCTTACACATTAAAAATATGCAAAATACATATGTAGGCTACTATTCTGTTAAATGTTCAGTTAACTAGAGTGAATATGCATCTAAAAACCCCCAATGAAATCAGTGCACCATAAACTAAAATGGTTTAACATTAATGCAGCCATTTTGGTTTACTGTATATTTGAAAAACAGACAAATGACAAATTATCTTCAAGCGTCCCACTTTACCTGTATTCACCCTGTTGCACACTTCTGACAAGTGACTGTTTGTTGCTGAAAAGTTGATCAACTACAGCCTCTTTTTTGGGGTTAATAAAACCTACGTATACACACTTAACGCGGTTAACTCAAGTAAACCTTACAAGCAACAGTGCCAACCTGAACACATTAATGATCAAAATTCATAATGATTTGACACTAGAAATGACCGGAGAGATTGCGAACAACTATGTTAACTTGTGCTACTTAGCAAGAACCCGTTATGCACCTGAACTCCTTTGGGACAGAGAGGTCAATACTCCATCAGAGGTGCTTCTAAATATTAGAGACATGATACCCGCAACATGCGCAAAGCTCTGCTGCTGACTTTGAGTAGGCGTACTTTTATTTCAGCCAGCTGCGTCTCAGTGCAGATGCATGAACATTCAAACGCTGGCACTACAATGAAACGAGTTCTTTAGAGAGCAAAATAAACATGTAAAACATGCACTCGATTCGTACGTACCGCATGGAGCAGTTGGCTCATTTTGGGACCGAATGAACAAGGTTAGAAAAAGACGTTTTCCAAAAAAAAAACGGATTTCGGCTCCCTCACTTCCAAAAAAATCCAGTGGAAATAACAGTGGATGACGTTTTTAATGAAAAACGACAGAAATCTCTGTTATTAACCATCGTGCCTCCTTGTAGATCTCCATCCTCTCTGCGTCGTCGGTGCGGTTCAATGCAATGGCTGCGCGCGTGCATACGGTGGTCTGCGGACGGACTCCCACGACGTCAATCAAACAAGTTCACCTACGCTTCACTCCTGAGTGCGAGGATTGGTTATGAAGTTGCATTATGTCTCAAATCATAAATTATGCTCTCCGCCACATTATTAATGTCATAGCGCCTCCTGCTCGCGCATGTGTTTACAGGCCACGTGAGTTTGCCCCGAGCTCATTGAGCTCTCACGCACCTTTATAACACAGTTTTAAGTAGCCTACAGAATCTAGATTTCTGAAGACGTAGACTAATACACAGATATCATGCAAATGTTTGGTTTTTAGGTGTTCTTGTTAAAGCATTGCTAAGACACAATCTTCCTGTTATTTGGCAGTAAAAGGTGGCAGGTGATTAAGTAATATTGTTAATTACTACGATTGCTAGTGTGTCATTGCTTTTAACAGTTCACTAAATAAGAAAACTTAGATTCAGACAAAAATGGCAAGTTACTTTATGCATTTCTTGTACGAAAATGTCTAAGAATAGTTCTTAGCACTTGTGAAGTCAAAACAAAGGCTTGTTTCAAATGTCAAAATCATTGGCAGATTAGGTAGTCAGAGAGTGAGTTTAGACAGTAGTAAATAACAGCAATGGCAGGGTTGTTGTGG
This sequence comes from Barbus barbus, assembly GCF_936440315.1. Taxonomy (NCBI): domain Eukaryota; kingdom Metazoa; phylum Chordata; class Actinopteri; order Cypriniformes; family Cyprinidae; genus Barbus; species Barbus barbus. The sequence goes on from NC_136753.1 coordinate 16,568,175, forward strand.
GTTTGATTCATTGGGAATGCATGAACTGATGAAATGCATATCAAATGCTTTGGCTAAATATTTGCCTAATGTGAGAGAAGCTTGCCAATCAGCTGTTGTATCCTGGTTTGAAATCCAACACTCCTCAAATTCATAAGTATTTGTGATTTTATCGTGTGTCCTATTTGCGTGTGAAAACTAGACTTTAACACTCTGTGATATTCATTATACTGTACTCAGCCATCATTACCATGGCAACTATAGATCATGCACAAAATACACCAGTGAGCTAAATTCACTTTCCTTTTCAGTGAGCAACAGTAATGTATTTCTATTCCATCACAAATAATGCAATACAGTGAATACAGTCTACAGTGTATTATAGTTTAGACTGAGCTGGAAGTTAAGTGACAGTGGGGATCTACAAATATCTCATTTTTCTAGTTCATGAAAATGACGAGTTTAATGTTAGGTGATATTATGCAATGAGTCATAAAAAGGATTTTAAATGGCTACATGTCATAAACTGATGCCACAGGCTTGCATTCATTCAGATACAGCCCACTTAAATGGACAGTAAAACTTGCACACTGCAGTATAGAATGAGCACAAAGGCTAAACCACAAGTGAAGCTGCCAGTTTTCTCACAACCGAATATTATATTTCAAGCCATTGTTGGATTTTATCCATAGGGCAAAAACGGTTGTCTTATATTTGAGAGTTTGAATGGTGCTCGTTAAATAGGTAGACTTCAGTTACATTCACTTTCTCCATATTACAGCAAGAATCAGCTGAGAGAAATACACATGGAACACTGATGTGTCGAGTATGTACTGTACAGCAATTGTTAGGAGGTTATCTGACTTAAGAGGATTCTGCTTTATTTTACAGTTGCTTAGCAACAGCCTGATCTCTGAAAATTGCAGTGCAGAAGGAATGAATCTAAAAACTCTTAAAAAATGTTCATGCTCATTCTGTATTTTGTCCTTGACTTTAGACCAGCTTGAATTTTATATTTTTCACAGGCAATGCACGTTGTTATTAATTTTAAATAGTACAGAATGCAGGAGATACAGTACATTGGTTCCCATCACTGTAGGGCTTTATGAGCATAACGCACGTAATAAATTAAACTGTACATTCTCTCTACGCCAATTTGCATTTATCCTTGTTTTGGATGTTAGAGGTAAATATAAATTCTAAAAAAAAAAAAAAAAAGGATTCATTTAGTGCAGTACGTAGCTTTGAAATTAACCAAAACTGAACTGCTTTAAGAATCATTGAATACATTGTTTCTATAAATAAATATATATATATATATATATATATATATATATATAAACCAATGTTGAAAAGTAAGTGTGGTTGTGGTGTTTCTATGGCAGTACAGCAGAGGACAGCATGCTCACACCTCAGCACTGCCAGTGTCTCATCACTTTATTTCTAGAGCTTCTTCTCTAGACATTACAGCAAATCTGTTTGTGTGTGTTCTGTATACTGAGATTCGATCAGAGCAATACCTTTGCACTTTTGACTATTAAAGGAATAGTTCACCCCAAAATGAAAATTTGCTGAAACTTTACTCACCCTCAGGCCATCCAAACTGTAGATGAGTTTCTTTCTTCATTGGAACAGATTTCAGAGATATTTAGCATTACATAACTTGCTCACCAATGCACCTCTGCAGTGAATAAAAAAAAATATTTTTTATAAAAAATAAAATTATAAAAATTACAAAATAATTTCAAAAGTATTTTTATATTAAAATCCACCAACATAATTGTTTAGAACTGTTTTGGACTGTTTTCACTTGTAAATGTTGCTTTATCTGTGCATATTTCTCTCCTGATTCAGATGTCTTTTTCAGTGTTTAAAACATGCTTATAGATAAAAGACTATTTTAGACTATTTTATTTAGAAATTACTGGTTTGAAGTTAAAATGCCTTGATGGATTGGTTTATTACAAACATGCAGCTTTTCACTATACAAGATTAATTGTTGGGCACGAGTGACGTGGATTACTTATGGATTATTGTAATGTTTTTATCAGCTGTCTGAACTCTCATTGTGACGGCACCCATTCACTGCAGAGGACCCATTGGTGAACAAGTGATGTAAATTTCTTTAAATCTCTTCAGATGAAGAAACAAACTCATTTACATCTTGGATGGCCTGAGGGTGAGTAAATGTTCAGCAAATGTTCATTTTTGGGTGAACTACTCCTTTAATGTGAAATAATTAGTGTGAACAGCATGTGATTGAGATGTTTGTTATAGTGTAAATAAAAGGTCTGCAAAACATATTTATTAGTATGGACACCATACTGTGAGCATTATAGAAGTGTAAAAAGTCTATAATGAAAGCATTGCATTTAAGTCTTCCCATCTCACTTTTGTCAAATTTATTGATAAATATCACTGAAATCATTACATTTTTAATACATTTAAACATTTTGCAGATGCTTATCCAATAAAACTTGAATGGCATTCATGATACACATTTTACCAGTTTGTGTGTTCCCTGAAAATCAAACCCACATCCACACTTCCAGTGTGCATGTAGAACCTTATTTATTTACTTTGACATAGATATACAAGCAGTTTCCAATCTTAATGTAATAATAGCTTATTATTCATGTGGTAATTCACGTGGCAATTTAGGTAATTTGCAGAACTATTTCTTTTTATGCTAGCATGGAGAGAGCTGATGAGAAAAACTACTGGTTTAGAGGTCTCTAATGACCTGTTGCTGAGTGTGTAAATGCTCTTTTGCTTTTCAGCTGTCATTGACAATGAAACTACTGTAGATAGTCTTGCTTGTTTGCTTTTCTCACCCAGTACTGTAAATAAACAAAAGTTCTGCTATACCTTCCATATGATGGACCCTCTCTTAATAGTCCAGATCTTAGACCAACTGAGATCTTCTGAGAGATGACAAATAAATCTAAAACAAGTGATATTTTCTTTGGCATTTTTCAGTAATGCATAAGTCTTTCATATGTGTTACGAGCCCCTGCTCTTTCTCTTTTTGTTTTCTTTCCTGAGTGCAGCTGCTAATTGGATGGGGGCAGAGACTATTACAAACACCTGAGGCCTCTGACTATTTAAGAGCTGCTGGTGGCACTTCAATGGTGGCTTGCCCTGGGAACTCTGTTTTTGTGTTTGCTTTTGGTCTTGTTTTTCCTTATTCTCTTTTGTTTAGAATGGTGAGTGATTGCTTGTTTAGTTCGAGTACATAGAAAGCATAGGTAAATGAGCTGACCCGGAAGACTTTTGCTGTGTTTGATTTCTTCCTCAGGAGATAGGAAGTGTTCTTTACTCTTGTGTAAGTTGCAGTTTAAATTAGTTAGCTCGCCAGTCCTTATTTATGATTTGTTTGTTTAAATACATTTCTTGTTGTTTTCTATTTTTTTGGTTGTTATTTTACCCGAACAATAAAACATGAACTCTTTGCCCTGGCCACTGTGGTATGCCTTTAGAATGACTTTGGTCCCTAAACAGGGTCGTAACAAATTGGGGGCTCGTCCGGGATCTGAACCCGGGACCTCTCACAATATTCATATTCATGTGCAGTATTCATGCTAATTAACCACATATGTCAAATATATTAGGTTTATACTAAGCAATCATCCCTAATAATCTTCAAAAATAAATAAATGCGTGAGTCATATTGGTGCTGCATTAGTTATCTTCATCGCTCGCTTCGTTCTTGTGGCAATCCAGTATGTTTTCATAGTTTTTTTGTAGTTTCATATTCAACAAACACATGCTGAGCTTTAATTGAGTTAGAATGAATTAGCTAATTAAAGGTGCTATGAAATTAACTAAAAATGTAAACACTTTATGATAACCATCCTTTTATGTTTTTATCTGACTGTGAATTCTGAATTTCTACAATAGCATCTGAGTGCACTTTAACTGGTAGGTTGAGCTGCCAAAAGACTATATTAGATTTATAATGTAGGCACAACAGAAGGCCTACACAGAGAGAGTGTGTGTGTTCCCTCTGGCAGGAACAGAGGATTGTCTTACTCTAGGATTGCTTTGCAAGCAGCACAGCTGATTATTTTTATCTGCATTGATCCAAATTAGGTATATGTGCCTTAGCAAGCACAAAGCTGATGTTTTTTTTTTTTTAATCTTTTTTCCAAGAACGTGGGCAGCTCAGTCTGCATGCCTATCATAATACATTTCTGAGGCATTTCTTGCTTTCAGAATTAGGCTAGAGAAGGCTACTTCAGCATGACAGTACTTGTACAAGAACCATCTGGCAAAGAAGAAAAGAAAAACAAAGTGAATCTAATGTCCACTGGGAGCTCATTTTCACAGAACTATGAAACTTATGAACAGGACAGAGGAATCAATGGAAAGCTTACCCATGAGTGCCCTCTCTGGGAGCAATGCCATGTTACATATTAATTCATGATTTTTAGAAAACTAAGTAAGATTTGAGAGAATATATTATTATTCGCTATATTGACTTATGTTATGTTGATAGTATGTCAAAGCACATCACAGATCAAAAAGGCATTTTACTGTACCAATTATATATTTGTAATTTAAATATTTCAAACAAACATTAAACAGTGTAAAAACGATTAAGTGTAGGCCTAAATTAACAGTGGAATCTATTTAAATAAATTACACATTTTATTTATTTTTATTTATTTATTTTCAAATGTGCAAAACATTCGAATCAAACCATTTCTTATATTAAAACGTTAGCTTACAGAATGATGCCTTTTATATAGCGTTTCTGACACATCAATGATATTCGTTCCCATATTTTGAAAAATAACCCTTTTAATTTTTAATCTGAAGCCACTATGCAGACTATTCGTTAACTATTTCAATAAATAAATTATGTCTAAACATATTTTGAAATTACCTTATTCATAAGTGCTTAAAAATCAGTGCGGCCACACACAGTGAACAGTAGAGGTCGCTGCTGCTCTGATTATTTTTGATGAGGCTCGCACTGCACAGGTAGATAGAGGCTCTCCCCTCCTGTAAGCGTTATCCTTACAACAGATCAGCCTTCTGCCATCCAGCATTTCAGCCTTTGTACCTCCACTTTTGTACTTTTTGTGTTAGGTTAAAAACTAAAAGGGACATCTACTTGTTTCGGTTCGTACAACAGTTGGAAAACTTTGGATGTGGCTGAGGGAAGAGATGCAAAGTGCGGTGTTGATCCACTTGTTGATTGAGTAAGACTCGCGGTTAGCTGACTAGCTCTACCGGCACACGCATTTAACACAAGATTGGACGAATGTAACCTTGGTATGAACACAGCGAGACATTTATGACTAACGTTAATCTGGAATTCGGATTTACGACTCGAATCCGGGCAGTTGCGTTATCGACAGCCAGTCAGTGAGCGTTTGTTATTATTAATTCAGGAAACACTTGATGGCGAGACCAACTTAAACTGAACCTTTGGCTAATGCTAACATAATGAAAGGGGTTAGATAGACCATAAACAAACAAAACTACACATTTCGGTTCATCGCGGTTTGTTTGAAGAATTGAAACAAACATATATAGGTTTGTAAGTTTGTTTTGTAAGTTTACACCCCACTTTATTATTAAACGGTGGTCTTAAATGATGGACAGCGCCTCGTCCAGAGGAGAAAACAAGGCAACGAAGTATCCAAGAGATGTTCGTGTGGAATAGCATCAACAGCTGCTTTTAATGTGGAAGACTATGTAGGATTTTTGTTTTTGCTTTAAAAAACACACACAAAAGACTACAATTTTGTTATTTTGGGAGACGGGTTGTGTATGAAATGGACACGATCAACCAATACCCTATAGACTCTGGCTTTCCTGAAGGAGATCACAGGATCTTTTTCAGTTCAGAGAGATCTGGGAGTTTTGATGAACATCATGGTTATGGTGAAGGATGGAAAGTGGTGGATGTGACCCTTGCTGGGGGAGCACCATGGGGTTTTACCCTCAGAGGTGGACTGGAGCACAAAGAACCTCTTCTTATAACCAAGGTAAGATATCTATCGACTACATGTTGGGCAGGGTAACCTCAGGACTGTTTATCTAACCTGGGCATTATTGTTAGAGATGTAGCAAGCTTTGTAGTGTACAAAAACATCAAATTCTTGAGACTCGCTGTTGTTAACGTTTATTATATACAAATTATACACAATGATTCTTAGTAAAACGTTTTGTGTAATTAATATTTAATGAAAGTAGATTAACGTTAACAAAGCATAAGCTGCTCTTAATATTTTTAAACATATTTATTTATTCAGAGATGTTGTTTATACTAAAACTTTATTTACTTTGCTCATATTCTTCTTCTAATATTTTTTATGCATTTTTCCGTACCCTTTTTAAAATAACTGCGAAGTGTGATTTTTTTTTTCTACGATATGTGCTCGGCACAAGCGTTGGTGGTATAGTGGTTAGCATAGCTGCCTTCCAAGCAGTTGACCCGGGTTCGATTCCCGGCCAACGCAATGTTTTACTTTCTTGGAATCATTTGGTTCTTACAAGGAAGTAACTTGCAAATAATGCTGTTTGAGGAGAAAGTATAGATCTTACAAATGGGAAATGTAAGCAAAGCTGTATCGTTCCTGACCAGGTGCAGTAATAGTGGCCGAAACAGACAGCTAGCCAGATCTGCACTTACACACTGAATGAACTCTCCGGCGGAACCATCACATTTAGGTTATTTAGTACAGAAAAAGACAGTTTTTATCTTGCATAGGGCACCAGAATATTTAGGTTAGCTTAGTTTGGTCATCATCTGGTGTTTAAAGCTGACTTTTGTTTGTTGACAGCACTATAGTTTATGTCATGAGGCACACTTCACAGAAGTACCTTTTAGAAAGAGCTGTTTAAAGTAAAGTAGGTACAGTTGTTTGTTTGAACAAGTGTTTTAAGCATATTTGAAAGGAAAACCTTTAATTTTATACTATGGCTTAATCTATGCAAATTGAGTTATACAGGTCTCATCTGCTAATATTTAAAACAAAAGTCCCTTGCAGTGGTCTGCAAAAAATGAAATCAGGTCATCCAGTATTGTCTCATAGAAATTATTTGTGAGTAATATACCTTTAATATTCGAAGGGCAGAACAGGATACCCTTTCCCACATTGTACACTGACATAAGAATGTGAGCTATGCATCAGAAATAAATATCAGAAATTAAATTAAATATATATTTTTTCATGTATATATATTTTATTACATAAATGTTTATTCATTTACTAAATGTCACGTGTACCACCCAAATTTAATAATTCTATAATTACAATCTATAATTGAAGTCTATAATTTTATAGACCCTTTACCTACAACTACAAATACACTACCATTCAAATGTATTGCTTTCTGCTTACCAAGGCAGAATTTGTTTGTGTTAAAATACAGTTAAAAAAGCAATATGGTGAATTTGAAACCATTGTTTTCTGTTTTATGTATTTTAACATGTAGTTCATTCCTGTGATGGCAAGGCTGGATATTCAGCAGCCATTAATCCAGTCTTCAGTGTCACATGATCCTTCAGAAATCATTCTAATATTCTGATTTGGTGGCCGAGAAACATTTCTTATCAATTTTGAAAACAGTTTTGCGGGGGTTTTTTTATGATTCACCGATGAATAGAAAGTTAAAAAGAATAGCATTTATTTGACAGAGAAATATTTGTAACAATGTTAAATTCTTTACTGTCACTTTTGATGTATCTAACTGCTGAAATTTCTGAGATTTCTTTAAAAAAAAATAAACATTATTGACCACAAACCTTTGAACGGTAGTAGAGTGGTGTTATGATGGATATAGATTATCTAATATATTTATTACAGATATCTACATTGTTTGTGATTTCTCGAAAGAGTGTGTATTATCCAACGACAGTTTGCAAATTTTAGAATGTAGCCTTACATCAACATCTATTACTATGAATATTATAGTTTACATTTTTTTATAGGCTATAACTGTTGAAACGGCACTTTGGTCTCTTGTAGTGTAGTTTATCAGCAACTCATTTTGAAGCGTGACCGAAACTTTTTTTGTGTGCTTTTCTGGTTACTCATCAACTTTGAAGGACCTCGTAGATAAATTTGGAAAGAATACTCACCACTTTTACTTTTAGCTTAACGTTCTCCATTAAATGTCTTTCTTTTCTAGCCAATTTTAGCTCAAAGTTTAGCTAGAAGAATATTAAATAAGGCGGAATGTGACCATCTCTAAAGCTCTGGTGGCCACCCCTGCGTACACTGTAGTTTTGAGGTGCATGCGACTTTCAGAATTAAATTCCTGCCATTGCTGAGGTCTTTAAGGAGCTAAAATGTTAAGTTAGGTCATTTCATGGAAGCCTTTGATTTGGTACAACACAGTTTCTCAGAGGATGGTTTAAAGACTGAGTGTGGGTTTTCACATCTTTGGACGTGTATTCACCAACAACAGTTTCTGTGAGTCCTGCAGACCCCGTCACACTTCAGGAATTGGTAAGAGTGGTTAATAATATACTGAAGTTTTTTACCCCCCCCCTTGTTGATGCTCTTAAAGTCATTTGTTGTTCCTACTGGATCATATGATGGCAAATCCTGCTGTAAAATAACCTTTGCACCTGTTTTTTTTAGATTTAGGCTTAATTGTGTCTTTGTTTTCATCAAGGTTTCTTTACCTTGGTTCGTGACTGACTAGTCAAAGTGAGTTTAATTATTTTTCCATGTTTTCTATGCACTCATTTTTGCTTTGTTCTTGTGCCTTGTTTGCTGTATTTTATGAGGCCGATTTGTCAGTGTTATCTCTCTTGTTATACATTCGTGTTTTCACAAATGTATAGATTCATCTCGTGATACTTGAACTTGGAGTACAAAATAAGTATGATAGATAGTTTGATTTATTGAATGATTATTCAGTTCTCGTGGGAATATTCAGTATTACTGAATTACTAAAGCTTACTGTATGTTCCTTGCTCAAGAGTGCAGAGCTGTCATAACTTTCTCAGGAACCATGCTAAGATTTCTGCTAAGAGATTAGATATGTCCTTAGATATGGAGACAAAAACCATTTGTGGTTTCATTAGCAGCTCAAGCCTTAAACACGGGTCTATCGCTTTATCAGAGGTGTAGTACACTTCCTTTCAAAAAATTAATTATTCTGCTGATGAATGAGCCCGATAATTTATAAAGATGTTAAGGACTGAAATCAGAACCTTCATACTTGGCAAAACACTGTACCTCAATACATTTATTCTGCAGGTAAAAGGTTTCCACAGCTTGTGTGTAGTTGACTCTCCTCATATTGCAACATTAGTTGTGAATCCAGTTTGTTATTCTTGGCACATTGGTGTTTTTGTTCGAACCTACTGCTCTAGTACAAGTGCCATAGACAAAACAATTGAATGACCTTTATCAAGTATGACCAAAAATCTGCAGGTTGGGTGTGGAGCACCTATGTTAAGTGTTTCTTAAATATAAGATCATCTATGAAAACTATTTAAACCAAGGCCAGTTGCAAACATGGGCTGCATCTCAATTCACATACTTGTACTACGTATGTGGTAGAGGTGCTACTACCACTCTTGATGAAAACGTATGAGTATGTAGTAAGACAGCACGTTATGGTCATAAAATTGTCTTGTACTGTTTGTGTTAGCATTGAGTACATATATTTAAAAGCTGCTCTAACTTGCTTTCCTCAGAACTTGTTTGAGACTGAAAAGGTGAATCTCCTCTTTTACAGTACAAGAGGTTAGAAAGTTAATTTAAAAAAAAATCTGTTGGCTTACTGTTTTCAATGTGCATTCCTCGCATACTGTTTAGCCGCCCTAAATAGAATGCAAGAAATGAATTTTATGTGAATTAAGGTCATCTCTAAGATTTTTAAAATCTGTTCAACAATTATTTCTTATTGTACTGGTCTTTGTGAAAGTACACATTTCGTTATCGTGTTTTGGATTCCATCCAAACCTCAAGGCATACATCAAGTGACAGACATAATGATGAGGAAATTATTTGATGACAAATGTTCAGAAAGAAGTTCAAAAGGTCTGTTTTGTAAACTGACTGTTCTCTGAGAGTTACATTAATCCACAAAAGGCAAAAAGATACAAGGTTGTAAACAAGGTAGTACAATTTAGGGAAAACTTTACCTTAGCTACAGAAGTAAAAGGTTGAATTTAAGGTGTTTTGTAGGTTTGCAGGTTAATTAGCAGTTTGTTTATTGATTTTCTGAGCTCGCTCTGTTTTTCAGTGGATTATTTCACTACAATTCTCTGAGATTCCTGAGGCAAACTGGCAGTGCCAGGAACAGCACAGGAATGTTGAAGCTTTGCTTGATTATCCAAATGTACTGAATTATCTTCGACAGCCTGAAGCCAGTTGGACTTGCATGATACAGCATCTGGGATAAATTTTGATTGGATTAAAGGAACCTGGGCAAGTTCACTTTGCCTTTGACGTCTTGTAAGTGAAGGATGAAAACCGTCCGTGGTCTCACTAAATTCTTAAAATAATTGACATGAAGTGAGGTCATTGTAACATGTTTTGAGACAGGCTATCTGTATACCTGTGCGAATTTCAGTCACTTTTTGGAATAGACATTTCATTTATCTTTACCTGAGAGAAATATGGTCTGTGTTGCTCATTTTTTTTGCATGTTTTTGAAAGAAGTCTCTCTTGCTTATCGAGACTGCATTTATTTAATCAAAGATACAGTACAAACAGTGATGTTTTGCTTTCTATTTTAATATATTATGAAGTGTAATTTATTCCTGTGATGGCAAAGCTGAAGTTTCAGCAGCCTTTATTACTCCAGTCTTCAGTGTCACGTGATACTTCAGAAATCATTCTAATATGCTGATTTGCTGCTCAAGAAACATTACTTATTGGTATAAATGTTCAAAACACTTGTGCTGCTGGTGCTTAATATAACAATGCAACATTTGTAACATAAATGTCTTTACTGTCACTTTTGATCAGTTTAATTTAATGAATCTTTCAAAGATAGATTTTTTTTTTTGTATATCTATATGTATATTCAGAAGATGAACGCTAGGCTGTTGTGGGTGGTTACCAGGCTGTTGCGGTGCAATTTTGAGTTTTCTGACCCATTAGTTTTTATTTTATTCGTCCATACATTACATTAGGTGAAAGGGCTGCAGTAAGCAGCTTTATTTATTTATACAGAAAAATGGAACAAATTAAAATTCCCCTCATTCCTCTCATGCCTTTTATTTGCCAAAGGTCTTCAACACATTTATTTTAAGTCCTCTGTTTCAATAAACTCTAATAATCCTGTTTTACACTGCATGCATCCAGTGTAGCCTTTCACACGCTGCCTGTGTTTGTTTTTCATTTTATGCATTTTCAACACTGAGACCCTAAAAGGGCAGCCATTTAATGAGCACTGGTAAATCTATTTGTCGACAACCGGATTCATCAGTCGACTGTCATGTCCCGACCCGTTCAGAGCAAATTTGGTGCAAACAACCCTTCACCCACATACTGAAAGCCATCAGAGGAAGAATCTGTTAACGATAGTCTTTTTTTAGGTTAATAACTTCACTTGAGGAGTTGCAGGAAACAGTCAAATTTTGTGCAGCTTTCATTAGTATTTGTTTCAGAAGAGCTTGACTTTTAACTCTACAGTTCATGTCTGTTCATGTTCAGAGTAAGAAGTATCAGGAAAGAGTATTTAACCTCACTTTGCATGTTTTGAAGTATTTCAAGAACTTTGCTCTTATCTTTTCTGAGCCCTTGCTCAATGCAAAATTGCAAATACACACATGCGCACGCATCTATTGTTTAGCCTGCACCAAACTGCCAAAGGCTGCTGTGAAAATAATGGTGATTGTTTAAAGAAATGCACATTATACTGTGCAGTACGAAAGATTAATATTCATTTTGAGATTTGCTGAAGATTACATTGATAATTTAGTGCTTTGAATGATTAACTTTAAAGTGAGTGTTAAATGAAGGTAAATGCAGTCTTGATGTAAAAATAGGGGAAATGATAATGCACAATTAAAGAGTTTTAGGCTATCCAATATCAGACAGTATATTCAATATCATCAATACAAATAAATTAAGAAATATAGTATATGAACTGAGATGTTTTGCATCCTCGGTATGTATGAATCTCTTGATATTTTGAACATCCAGAGGTTGTCCATTCCCCACACAAACTCAGTATTGCTCTTTGGGAACGTATAGGAGGCCTCTCGATATGGAATGTGATTGCAGCAAAGCAAGTCTTTATTTTGTTGCCTGGAGGAATTTAGATGCATTCCTACTGCTAAGCCACAAGGAGCTCATGCTCTTTTGTTTGTGCTAGGATACAATGTTCATTCAAAAAAAACCTTAATCTGTACAGTTCAATACTTCTGTTGTAGCTGGAGTCGACTCAGATTCTTTAGTACACGATCAAGTTAAGCTGAAACAACAAAAAAGTCCTTAGTCATATTATTCTGTGCAGGCATAGTCCTGTTATAGCTCCCAGTGTGTATTATATGTACTCTCATTGTCAAGATTTGACAATGGCACCATTGTGAAGAGGTGATGTCTCTTGGAAGATCATTTGTACTTTGAGTATTGTGTGTGTGTGTGTGTTCAATGCAGCAGGATAGGATGTAAAGTAGCTCTAAAGCTCAGTGCTCTGTCAGCATAGAGCACAGGACACCAGTCAGCAGAACTCCCACATTCTTCTATGCCACATCCTACCCTCACCTCACCCCACACTCCAGACCCCATGCAGAGACAGCAAGGTCATGGAACTTATTTCAAGCTTTTGAAAAATTCTTTGGAAATGCCACCTGGTTGATGGAGGTGTAGTGTTCCATTAGCACATAAAACAGTGATCCATGGAGCCATTACCACTGTATTGAAATGGTACTCCAAGTCGATACTATGATTGATACATGTTGGAAAATGCCATGATATTGCTTTGACAAATGCACTCGCATATATACCATAGAGTAGGGCTGGATGATACATTTTTTTGCAGGAAAATATTTATTGGGAAAAAATTAAGCCATGATATTGATAAACTTAATTTTTATTTAGCCAACCTAGATAGAGTTAGAGTTCTGTGTCTTTGTGTGAATGAGCAACATAATTTCAGCCTGCTGTCTCACTATATAAGGGCAGTCTTCACAACAGTCCACCTAAATAAAGGTTTGGTTTAACTTGAAGAAATTATGACAAATGTATTAATTTTTGTTATTGAGGAATACTATACAATCAAGAGATTTTCATCCATGTGCAGCACACATGAAACAACACACATGTTTTAAGAAACAAGTAGATAGAATAGAAAAAAAGAAAGCTAGTGTTTGTTTTTTAAGAAAAGCTAGCAGTTAGAGAATAAATATGCAGTTGATGTGTGTGTGTGTGGGTTTTTTTTAAATTAAAAAAAGACAGATAAATATAATAGAATTAGAATAGAGAGTAGAGTTAGAGAGTCAAATAAAGATGGAAGAGATGTGTTTTTAGCCATTTCTTGAAGATGGCTAAGGATTCAGCTGCTCGGATTGAGTTGGGCAGGTCATTCCACCAGGAGGGAACAGTTAATGAAAAAGTCAGTGAAAGTGATTTTGTGCCTATTTGGATGGCACAATAATGTGTCGTTCACGTGCAGAACGCAAGCTTCTAGAGGGCACATAGGTCTGAAGTACTGAATTTAAGGGGTGCCGAGCCAGAGGTGGATTTTTAGGCAAACATTAATGCCTTGAATTTTATGCTATATATATATATATATATATATATAATATACACACACACACACACACACATAAACGCACACATGCACAAAAAGAAAAACAAGTAGATAGAATAGAAAAATAGAATTTTAGAAAGATTTTGTTTTTTACATTTTAGACAAATAAAGTAGAATTAAAATAGAATAGAGAGTGCTAGAGTTAGAAGGTCAAATAAAGATTTTATGCTGATTCATATGCATAATTTCATGCTGATTTATGTGCACTGATGTCTGAATTTGTTTATCACTTTTTAAAAATTCTTGTCTAAGAAAGGAGTAATTTAAGGATACAATAAATATGTTGTAAAATTGCTGAAATAGAATAAAATTGTCCTGAATATGCAAAAATGGCTTTTGAATTTAATTGAAAAGCAGTGAATTGAATAGAATTGTTAATTGAAATGTGACCCTGGACCACAAAACCACAATACATTGTATGGGTCAAAATTATCCCTTTTTCTTTTATGAAAAGAACGCTGCTGCCAGGATTCTGACTAGAACCAGAAAATCTGAGCATATCACACCAGTCCTCAGGTCCTTACACTGGCTTCCAGTTACATTTAGGATTGATTTTAAAGTACTTTTACTCGTTTATAAGTCACTCAATGGCCTAGGACCTAAATATATTGCTGATATGCTCACTGAATATAAACCAAACAGACCACTCAGATCATTAGGATCGAGTCAGTTAGAAATACCAAGGGTTCACACAAAACAAGGGGAGTCTGCTTTTAGCTATTATGCGGCCCGCAGCTGGAACCAGCTTCCAGAAGAGATCAGATGTGCTAAAACATTAGCAACATTTAAATCAAGACTCAAAACTTACCTGTTTAACTGTGCATTTGAATGAGCACTGTGCTGTATGTCCGAACTGACTGCAATACATTTTATGTATAATCATTTTCTTTAAATTTATTTTAAATCATTTTCTATATCATTTTAAAATTCCTTGTTTTTATTATTCTTATTTCCATGTTTTTATTGATTTTAATGTCTATTTCACTTTCTTTTATGTAAAGCACTTTGAATTACCACTGTGTATGAAATGTGCTATATAAATAAACTTGCCTTGCCTTGCCTGCCTTATGCCAAAAATCATTAGGATATTAAGTAAAGATCATGTTCCATTTAAAATATTTTGTAAATTTCCTACCGTAAATATATCAAAATTATAATATACATTTTTGATAGTAATATGCAGTTCTAAGAACTTTTTTTTTTTGCACCCCCAGATTCTCGATATTCAAATAGTTGTATCTCAGCCAAATATTGTTTTTTCATTACAAACCATACATCAATGGAAAGCTTATTTATTCAGCTTTTGTGTGAAATGCATTTCCTCCCCAGTAATGGTAGTAAATGAATATTGTTATAAATCTCTGCTTTTGTCGTCCAGGGTCACAAATAGTTCTGTATTTATTAAAATGACTTTTGAATGCACAATCAGTGAATCAAATAGTTCTATACCCCAATTTATTGGAATTGTACCATGGTAATACCATGACAAACCTTGAAATACCATGTAAATGACATGTGAGTTTGGCAGTCAATGTTGCAGTACTCGAAACCATACTCAAGTCCCAGTCCAAGAACCACATTTTCATGGTCTTGTCATGAACTCTAGAGCATTTGGACTTGACATTGACTTGGAATGCGTGGATGCATTTTGAGGTCACGCATATGCATGATACAGAGAAGAAAATATGTCTTAATTCACTCTCACCTCTGCTTTTGCTTCACATTCCCATTAAATGTCACCCCCACGCTCATCCCAATGCTCCAACAGTGTTAGCTATGCTTGTGTGGGTCTGATACCTCTCTAGTGAACATTTCCATTGTTCAAAGTCATTTATTCTATCAATATGGTGCGGAATGCCAGAGGGGGGCACCCACTGGCGTGCCTGTTTAACATTAACGTTTGAGGTTATTATAGTGCTTCTTATTTGGGCATGCTTAAAGTTTTCCTCTTCTTTTATAAACTCTGAGGGGGGCTCTTAAGTCCGGATGTCACAGAGTCCTGCTGCTGTTAAAATAATAAATGCAGGGAAGACCACATACAACAAAGGAATAACTAAAATAGCCACATTTGTGCATTCTTGACCATGCACGTATACGCAGTAAGATGGTTTATTATAGGGTCGACTGGTGTTTGAATCTAACCACAGCTGGTGATAAAGCAAGCAAGAATAATCACTCAAGGTTTGTTGTCCATTTGAGCTTAAAGTTGACCTTCTAAAAATGTTATGTTGCTAATAGTACCGTATTATGATAAAAGTACATTCCGGTGTATGAATATTATCCCTCCAGAGAGGATCATGTTTGATGAGTAGACATACCTGGAAAGTAAATAATGAACAGCCGTGATCAACTTTGGGGTAAAGGCTCAAATACCAGATAACTGGCTTACTGGAAGATAGAGCAGCATTACATATCATGTCAGGAATTTACTTTAGTTTAGACCAAACCCCCTATTTGGCTACATGTTCCCTGAAATCTGCACTTTATGACAGAATATTTATGATTAACTCTCTTCTAGCTCGGCTCTGGAGGTAAAGTGTTGATGTGGAAAGCTTATGACTTGCCCCCCTGTGCTGCTGATTTAGAAACGTGAACGTGCCTTTCTCATTTGGTCATTTAAGGGCAGAACACAACAAATAATGTATTTGGCATTGCACTGTTTGCAGTTGTTTAGGAAATGCTTTAATACTTTGCTCACACTTGTTTTTCAAATCGGATCTTTAGGACTGATTGTCCACACTGTCGTTTTGCACATGATAAAATCAGATCCGTTTCTTTCATACTGTATGTGTACACTGCTTATCATAGTTATGTCTGTGAGAGGTGTGTGATGTTGTTTTATGATGTGTGAGATGTCATTCACATTGCAAAAACCAAACAAAACACGCCTTGAGAGTCCACGCATTGACTGCTGAATGCAGTTAGAATGCCTACGAAAATGGTTTCAAAGAAAATACAGAGTAGAGCCGTTGCAACACAAAGATGTGTTTTGTTACTGAATGAATTTGCAGTTTTGAACAAATCAGTTTTGAATCATTGAATGATTCAATTACCCATTAATGAAGATGATCACTTGCTTCGTTTCTAAATGAAACGGATGATTTGAACGAATTGAATTGTAAACAATATGAAAAGCTTCAGGATGTCCAGAACAGGTCAGCACAAAAACACACCAAATATCGAGCATTCTCTCTAGAGAAAAGAACAAAGCAAAAATTGGATCTTTATCTCTGCTCATGTCTATCGTGACATTGTGTCATTGTAATGAATAACATAAGCATTGTTGCATTGCTGCATTTTTGTGTTTTGCATAATCTTTCATATACAGTGTATTTGCATATTTTTGCATATGATACTTGAAACGGGATGCTTCATTCATTATTAACTACACAATGGATGTATAGTTTTTAGTGAAAAAATAAAAATAAAGCAAAAAAGTGACCATTCACACTGAAACGTAATCAGATTTGAAACCAAAAATCAATTTGGTTTGGACTGGGTGTGTAAAAATCTGATTTCCATTTTAATTTTTTTTGGTGTGCTGTTCACACTATAAACAATTTAACTGAATTAAGTTGATTATGCCAAACCAGATTTTTGTTCCCTATATGAATTTTGCGCAATTGCACTACATTGCCTGACAGTGGCTAGGTCATTTACAAAAGATGAATGCTTGTCCAAATATTGTCTTAAGCCGTATTCGCACGGGATTAGTATTACCTGGTGACCTCCAGTCATTTGTAATAATTGCGGAGGTTATCTGTGATCTTAATCCTGTCCGAATCGGCCATGTCTGTAATTTGTAAAGTAAAAATTCCCCCGCAAATGACCTACCATATTTCGGCAAACACCGAGGTCCTGTGATAATATTAGTCCCGTGCGAATCGGCATCTCTGTGATTTGGCCAGCATTTGGCAGATCGTATATAATTTTTCAAGGTTTTTGTTTCCTGTGCGCCTTTTTATCCATCTTTCGCAAAGAATGGAGCTGCGTTGGAGTGTTTGATAGTATTTTGGGTGCTGTCATTTTGCTACACCATACAATTTGCAGAAAGAGAAAGCTGAAAAGGTTTAATGTATTACAAATAAATCAAGCATAAAGCTTGAGATATTATTTTAACCTGGTGAAATGTAAATGACACGGAGCACAAAACTATATTAGTTTCTTTTCTTTTTTTTTAAATCCATCTAATTGGACCATAGAACGGGACTCTCAAAGCCTTGACATCCGGGTATTCGGGAGATAAGTCAGTAATTTCGAGTAAAATCACAGGCTTCGCTTATCCCGTGCGAATGCACCACACGAAATTCAGATGTGGGGGGGTAATTTCAAAATCACACATGGTCCCCAGATAATACTAATCCCGTGTGAATAGGGTTTTAGTTTGTTCAGTTTCAATCTCTCAACAAAGGGAGAGCTATTAGTACAGGTCTATTCATCTGTAGCTGATGTATGGTCGTGAAACAGAGAGATTTGATTGAGATTGAGTGTATTGTGTCTGTGTCACAGGTGGAAGAGGGCAGCAAGGCCGCAACCGCAAGACTGCAGGCTGGAGATGAACTCATCAAGGTCAACAACATTTCTCTCAGCGGCTACAGACAAGAGGCCATCTGCCTAATCAAGGGCTCCCACAAGACTCTCAGCCTGGTGGTGAAAAGGTATTTATATTCAACCTCACTATCATTTTTGGGGGCCGATTTACACCTGAGATTAAGACCTGTCTATGGAATGTGATCACAAGTAGTCAAACTACTTTCCCCTAATCACATCACATATATATAGGTTTTGAGGAGAGGTTCCCTGATCATGCATCACTTTCTGCGTCAGTGTGTTATTGCATGTAAATAAGCAAGCACAGAAAGTCGACTGACTGTTGCTTCCAAATTTTAATCTCACTTCAGATGGGATATTTTGAGCAGAATGTTCAGTTATTTTAGTCAAGCCACTATACTAACTGAACTTTTTAAAGCCATTTGGCAAGGTTTAGAATCATTGTTTTAGCACAATGACTGACTGGCAGGTGATCAGGGTGGAATAGCATTTACACCACAATTGTGATGCGTTTACATGCATGCTACGAATGAACGAGGTCACAAGGAAAGAAAGCGGCATTCAATGCTGCCCACTTGTGATCAGGTTGTCAGAAACAGATGTTAATGCCAGGTGTGAACAGGGTCTTTAATATTTCCTCCTCAAAGGGGTAAGAGATACCGTGCCCTCCATAAGTATTGGAACAGTAAAGACAAAATTGCTCTGTTGGCAGTGTAGTCAAGACATTTGCGAATATGATTAAAAGATGAATATGAGACAAAACTACAGAATGTCACATTTGATTATTAGCCGTTTCAACACATACATGTTTTATCAAATAAAAAGAACAGCACTTTTAGAGTTCATCCCACTCATTGATGTGAGCATAAGTATTGGGACAGTTGAACATAAGGCAGATATAAAAGATTAAGAGCTATTATTTAGTTGTAGATCCCTTGCACACAATCACAGCAGTGAGTCTGTGACCCATAGACATCACCAGACTCTTGGTCTCATCCTTTGAAATACTTTTGCCAGACTTTAATGCAGCCAATTCCAATTGTTGTTTGTTTTGGGGAGTTTCTGCCTTTACTCTCCTCTTCAGCTGGTGAAATTCATGTTCAATCGGATTTAAATCGGGAGATTGACTGTTTCAGAGGCAGCCATGCATGCCCATGCCATGACACCACCTCCACCATGCTTTACAGATGAGACTTTATGCTTGGGATCATTTTCAGTTCCCTTTTTTTCTACACATTTTTGCTTTCCCATCACTTAGATAAAGGTTCATCTTTGTCTTATCGGTCCATAAACACAGTTCCAAAACTCTTCTAGCTCACCTGTGTGCTTTTTTGCAAACTCTAATCTTGCCTTTCTATTTTTGGTGCTGGTCAGAGGTTTGCATCTTGCTGTGTAGCATCTGTAATTCTGTGTCAAAGTCTCCTGAGGACAGTAGATTGTCAGAGCATCACCCCAGCTTTCTGGAAGTTGTTGGTGATTTTACAGACACATCTTTTAGGGTTCATTTTCACAGCTTTTATGATTTGTCTGTCATCAACTAATGTTGTTTTCACAGCCGATCAGGTCGTTGTTGGTTGCTGGTGGTTTCCAAACTCTTGATTTCTCCATGCCCTTTGTTTTTGCTATAGCTCTAATTGACTTCCTCTTTTCTTTTAGCATCCAAATTGCTTGCTTTTCTCTCAAAGTCAGCTCCCTCATCTTCATCCTGGTTTGTGTGTGTCATCATCGAATGCAAGATTCAGAATGCAGAAGTAATGGATATAACTGATACAACACATTCTCTGCTTTTAATATCTGAAGAATTAATGCAACAGGACACAGCTGATCACTTAGAAAGACCTGTGAGGCAACTGTTCCATTTACATTTACATTTATGCATTTAGCAGACGCTTTTATCCAAAGCGACTTACATTGCATTCAAGTTACAGTTTTTACATTTTATCAGCTCTTGCTTTCCCTGGGAATCGAACCCATGACCTTGGCATTGCTAGCGCCATGCTCTACTATTTGAGCTACAGGAAAGCTTCCAATACTTATGCTCACATCAGATAGGGGGATGCAACTCTAAAAGTGCTGATCTTCTTAGCTGGTGAAACATCTATGTGTTGAATCACACAATAATAAAATGTGACATTCTGTAGTTTTGTCTCATATTCATCTTTTAATCATATTTGTAAATGTCTTGACTCCACAGCCAACAGAGCAATTTTGTCTTTACTGTTCCAATACTTTTGGAGGGGCACTGTACGTGGTTGCTTACTGTTGTTGTTTGTATTTCATATGTTACAAGATGCTTTGAATATTTTGAGCAGGACTATTTGTGTTCCTATCAATATTGTATTGCTCTGTTACGTAGAAACACCAATGAATAAATGTACGTCACAGGTGGGAAGTGAATGAGTTTAGCCACTGGGGATTGGTGTTGTTTGCATCACTAGCTTAGGGAGCCGTTGAATGCTTGGCAGTCCAGTTCTGCCAGATCACTGTTTTCCTGACAACTGACAAGCACACACTGTGAGATAGGAATAGAAAGCTAAAATAATACTGAATCAGTTTTATTTCTCATTTTGGCTATATACTGAAAGTATATGCTGGAGGTATTATATATAAAAAAAAAAAAAAAAAAAAAAAAAAAAATATATATATATATATATATATATATATATATATATATATATATATATATATATATATATATATATATATATATATATATATATATATATATTAGTGTATAAATATATATATTAGTGTATAAATATTTATGTATTCTTTTTCATACATTTTTTGATAATTGACCTAGCATCTTAAATTATTTGATTTTAAATGGATCAAAGTTTTATTATTTATTATTTAATAAAACTTCATTCTCAAGTATTAAATGAACAGCTTTCAATATGGTCTCAGACTTTGGTTCCCAACTAATAAAAACACTTTTTTTCCAATTTATTTTGTTCTGTTGATGGATATTCTTACCTATTTGACATGGAATTTGTATGTTCTCATGAAAAATTTAATTGTTAATCATTCCGTTTCTAAATATGGAACATGGTACAGTCTTTGGAAAGTGAAAGTGAAAGTTCATTCACGTTTGTAGACGGTGAACATCAGATGTTATTTTAGCTCCAGTAACATGGC
Organism: Barbus barbus; assembly: GCF_936440315.1. Lineage (NCBI taxonomy): Eukaryota > Metazoa > Chordata > Actinopteri > Cypriniformes > Cyprinidae > Barbus > Barbus barbus. The sequence goes on from NC_136753.1 coordinate 16,589,586, forward strand.
ATTTATTTTTATTTTTTTTAAATTGAAACCTCAAATAATGCATCTTCTGAACTCATCTACTCTTCCAGTTTCTACTGAAGTAGTCAAAAGCTAACATTAAAGTGAACAACCGCTATGTTTTCACGAACAACCCTCTCTGAAGTTTCTATCTGATGCAGTAGATTTGCATGCAGGCTGGTAGTGATGTTCTCAGTCAGTGGACACTGCGGGTACAGAACGCGTGTCGACTGTGATGCAAATGAAGTGATTTGGTCCTGATTCACGTGGTCTGATTGTTATCACCTTTTCTCACGACTTCTGCTCTTTTCCAATCCCATACACAAAGGTGAGGTTTTCTCACCTTGAAAGCAGTGTATGCATATGTTTACAGCAACAAATAAATGGGTGTTAAACAGTTTCAGGTTTGCTTTGATCTCGTCTATAGAAAAATGTGTATTATGATACACGTAGTATTTTTCTGTTAAACATGCATTACATTGGCTCATTGCTGTTGAAGAGGAGCAGGCTGCTCAGTCCACGTCTTTGTGTGCCAAACACTGTCCTCTTTGTCTCAGCTTGGCCTATCTGGGAACACAAAGTGCGTTTGGTCGCATTACAGCATAACTGCTAAACAAACAATTTCATCCAGAGAGAAAAACTGCCTGTGTTTATCTATTAGTCCGAGCCATTACTGCGGGTGATAGAAGGTGACTCGAATTCTATGTTAAGGTGACTTAAAAATCTATTGACGATTCACTGTAGTTGATATTTAATGCATGGGAGTTATGAATTTAAAGCTTGGTTTGAATCAAACTCCCCTCTTGTCATTCATCAATGGCATTTGGCTTTGGCATGTGCTTTTTTTACTGGATAAATGTTTATTGTAAATGCGAAATGAAATGAGGGCTGTGTAATGTGACTTTAAAACCTAGGACTGAGTCACGTTTTCGCATCTCCAACAGTGAAATGAATGTGCTCCGATTAGGCAATCAGGGATAAGTGGTTGACATTGTTGAACAAACACGTAACTACTCACAGCCCATTTAGTTGGATTAATGCATTCCAGTTGAGTAATAATTAAAGAATTCAGTAGTGTTTCGTGATATGACGTTTGGATGAGAACCTAAGCCCTCAAGTGGAAAAAATAGTTTATTATTTGTAACTGGGCATACATTTTCCTGTATTTTTCTGTGCCTATAGTGGATAAATTCATTGGGAAGTGAATCATAATTATCACACAGAGAGCAGAGATAACAAATCATTGCTGGACCTCAGTGGAAGGTGCGGTGTGCGTGGGCAGTCTGCAAACTCGTGTGTTTAACGAGAGGTGTGAATCTCATTCAAATGGCTTTGAATGGCTGTCATTTTGGATAGCCTGATCTTTTAAGCTCTTTCAAAGGTTTGGGGTCTAGGAACCAAATAAATAGGGTTATTTTGAACTTTTGAATTTATCAAAAAAAATCCTGAAAAAAAGCACCATTGGTTTCCACAAAAATGTCAGTTTTTGGGTACTAGACAAAATGCAGTAAAACACTGATTTTTGGAACTAGACAAGGCTTGATGTTTAACAGGTTTTGAGTTACAGACAGAACTCAGTTGATTTTGAATATTAGACAAAATGCATATTTGCTGACAGGATCCAGTGCCTGAGTTTGGATCTAATATTTCTGACGTGGAGACTCAATCTAATATTTTTGGCATCGTTGGCATAATCTAACAAACTGTAATAAGAAATGCATCTTGAGCATATTAGAATTATTATTGGTCATGTGACATCTTTGCCATCATAGGAATAAATTGCACTTTAAACTGTTATTTTAAGTTGTAATAATATTTCACAATATTACTGGTTTTATTGTGTTTTTGATCAAATAAATGCAGCTTTGGTGAGCATGAGACTTATTTCAAAAACTTAAAAAAAAAATCTCGTCATCCCCTAAACTTTTGAATGGTAATGTATATGAAGTTTATAATTGTTGTGTTTGGGCCAGTGAAAATCTTGGAGGGCAAGTACAAATCTGAACTACTGGGGTCTACTTATGAAAATACGTTTTAAATGAAAATACTATTTTGTGTTGCCAGCATTACAGTTTGAGTGAAACGTTTTCTTTCAATGTAAAACATCTAAAATAAATAATATTTGAATCCCAGATTCGCAAAGTGGTCTTAGGCTTTGGAAATCCACTGTAACATACATATTTACAGTTAATTATAACGTGCTGTTTCATCACTCCACCCTCATGTTGCTTTAAAAACCTGTTAAGGCGTGTCATTTTCATAATTCTTTATAACTGCAAGAGATATTTGTCAGATGTTTTGTCAGCCAGAGGCAGATCACTGGGTTGTGACCAAAACGACCCTGAGCCCAGCATACCATGTGCCTCAATCTGTGCATTATGATAGAACAGAGGATGATGTGTGGCTTTTAACAGTGTACTTTTTGAAAGAGATTTCATGTCTGAATAAGGCCCAAGCAAAATAAGTGTTTGACTGTGAAATGAGGAAATAGGAAGTTGTTGTGTATGTAGGCGGTGCCTGTTTTGCATATTCTGACTTCATTTGAAACTATGAGTTCATGGTATGAGCTGGAGAGAGATTGTTTAGTTTGGCATGACCAAGGCACTGGACAAATAGAGAACACAGCATTTATGGTGGAACAAGGCCATCTGTATGCCTGGATAGTACAGTGTTCAGTGTCATAAGTTTAAAAACCATATTAAGAAATTTGCTATAATTTAAATTAAATGTGACCTCGGTAGTTTTTTCTTATTAAAATATTTTATACATAGAAATGAAAATCTTTAAAGGGGATCACATGAGATTCAGACTCATACAGTGTTATTTTAGTATAATTTATGGAGTATTATACTATTTATTCATATTTTAAATGAGGTTTTATTTTCATTTTTATTTAATTTGGTTTAGTATTTTTGTTATTTGCATTTGTCACTTTTATGAGTTTTTGTTTTTTAATTAAGCTTTATTTTATTTTAGATTTTTAGTTTTATTAATTTTAGTATACTTCCACTTAAACTCGTTTTTATTTTAATGAGTTCCCAAGGCTGCATTTCTGAATTTGTTTAATATAATATTTGACTTTATTTTAGCTTTAGCTTTATTTAAATGAACAGAAATGATTCCTATCATTAGTTTTCGTTTTATTTAACAGTGCTGTCATATTAGTAGCCTAATAAAAGCTTTTTTTTTTTTTTTTTTTTTGAGTTCACGTGAGATCAAGTGACCAGCCCAGTGCTATTCACTTTTCACTGTTCACATGTATTAATGTAAACTTTTGCTTGCGTAATAAATGAATCATGGCTAACTGAATTTCTACAAAGCTATTGGTAACTGAAAACATTTTTTAATTGGTTTTGCATGATACAGCTTGACAGCAAATTACTGAGTTCACCTTTAATTAGGCATACTTTTGTGTTAATGTAACCACTTATTTACACAGTAAAATATTGAGTAATACTGATAAACTACATTAACTGGTTTTTACACATTCTGATTGTTTTACGATGATTGTTCACTATAGTAAAACAAGTGTTATATGTCGTACAGTGATTAATAAGATGATTATTAACATGATTACTAAACTCTTAGTTGAATGAAATGCATCTAATGACAGACTAAATATTGTCGCTCATGCATGATGCACAATTGAGTGTTTCTGTGAATGCCAATGTGCCCAGATGCCCCACTGAGTAGGTAATCTAACCACAGAGATATTGGGATTATGGTCAGTGTGATTAAAATGGGATTTGGAGTCTGTTGCTTGTGGATTAGATAACTCATCCACACTTTTACAGACTGTCTTGTCTGGTGCTACAATTGGAGCAATATGATTCTATAGTACTGTTATATAAAAAGAGTGGAAAATGTAATGCAAAATCTGTCTTCAATCAACAAACACTACATTTTCTAAATTATTTGGGCTTTTTAAAGTTTTATTTTGGTTTCAGAAATATTCAGCTTTCTCTATAAACCCACCATTTTTTTTCTTTCAAGAAATGAAGGCAATTCTATGAGAGTATGTACTGATGTTTTAAACAAAAGCAGCAAACTGGATTTAACCCAGACAGAGATGGATGCGGATGGTTCATGTTCACAAGAGAACAAATACACTTGAGTCTCTTGTTCGAGAAACCAATACCTCACAGGTTCTCGGTTGGCAGCTTCATTGAAAAGTACATGCCAAGCAGCAGTTTCATCTGGGATGAAACCTTTTGTGCTGAGTTAAAAAAAAAAAAAAAAGCCACATCTGGAACTGATGAATAATAAGAAGAGATTCAAAGGGGCAAAACTATAAATTATTAGAAAAGAGAGTATCAGAGATGGATAGTCTGTTAGAAGAGCCCTACATACCAATAACACAGATGTGCTACAAAAAGCATCAGATGAACTTAAAGGGTTACTCCACCCCAAAATACACATTTTGTCAGTAATTACTTACCCCCATGTCGTTCCAAACCCGTAAAAGCTTCGTTCGTCTTCGGAACACAATTTAAGATATTTTGGATGAAAACCGGGAGGCTTGTGACTGTCCCATTGACTGCCAAGTAAATAACACTGTCAAGGCACAGAAAAGTTAAAATAGTCCAGTGGTTCAATCTGAATTTTATGAAGCGATGAGAATACTTTTTGTACGCAAAGAAAATAAAAATAACGACATTTATTCTACAATTCAGCTTCTCTCTGTGTCAGCGTAATGCCATTTTGGAGAGCATCCAATGGATGCAAAGTGCATACACTGTTCTCTGTCATCAGTAACGCATGGATACATTAATGACAAAATTTACATTGAGGGGTGGAGTATCCCTTTAAGATAAGCTGATTGAATGCATAAAATGCATGCTTTTGTTCCTATATTTCACAATTCACAGTATTTCACAAGGTCGAGAACATGTAAATACTGATTATTTTGCTTAAGGAAAGAGTAAGTGACTCTCAAAAGTATTAATGAAAATAACATTAGTCACTAGTGGAAATGTCTGAAGTGACTTTTTTGTGCATGTTCCGCATGAATATTGTGGTTGTTGAATTTAGAAACAAACAGGGACTTCACACATACAGTCCTTGAAACGGATGAGAGGAGGCAGTCATGTGACAGAGGTGTGTCTGACTCTAGAGTGGCGTTCAGAGTTACTCAGTTGTGACTGATTCAAAGAAATCTTTTTGTGAGTTGCTATTGTTTTAGGAACATCTGCTAAGTGTCTCGTCTTGAAATGACCTTCAATTCTCCAGTGAAACTATCAAAGAGAATGTGTATTGTGTCTGTCTTTCAGATTTGGTCATTTGCATAAATGATCTTCTCACATGTGTAGTCTGTGAAGTTTGTTGATTGTTCATTTACTATTCTCAGAAACTTTGATTGGAAAAAGACCTCAGGAGAGCAAGTTTAATTCATCATAATTTATTGACAAAAACTATATATATATATACAGAAGCAGGACTGGCCTATATATATATATATATATATATATATATATATATATATATATAGGCCAGTCCTGCTTCTGTAGCCAGCTTCTCACATAGACAGGCTACTGCCACCTAGTGATGTAGAGCCATAACACATGATATGTGAATGATAGCACAAAAGGACTTCTATAACAAAATGTTCAGACAGTAGAATCACATTGTGGAAAAACACATTGTGGAAAAAACGGAACATTGGATAATACCTTTTGTCTTATATAGGGGGAATCAAAAACCTTCAGTGCCTATAATAAGGTATGATGTAAAGATTCAAAGATAAATCGAAGATTAGTTTTTAGCGAACATGTCCTTTCAAATAAATAAATAACTGAGAAGTGAATTTCTGAATGTGTGTACAATGCCATTTTTGTAGAGTTTTTTTTTTTCTTGAAAAATACTTTTATTCAGCAAAGACACGTATAAATGTATCAATCACGTATCAAAAGTGACAAACACATTTAAACGGTTAAAAAAAAATCTAAATAAATGCTGCCCTTTTATATATTAGTTATTTTATGTATTATATATTAGTTATTTTATGTATTATATAAATATTCTATTTAATATATTTGGCTGGTGAACAATGTTGTACTCTGGTATTGTAGATGGTAGAATAATCGAATAATCCTGTGGTGACCAAAGCTAAGAAAATTAGCTCTCTTCATTCCTTGAATTTTTGGGATAGTGTTGACATTTGTGTTACACTTCCTGAAAGTGTTCTGTTAAAGGAAGATAAGAACCCACATCCCTCTTGCAATAGACCGGCTGTCAGTAACTAATGGTTTTCCCAGGATGCAGCTGGAAAGGGTTTCTTTCTTCTGTTGGTTTAAATACAGACTTTGGTTGCAGAATTGTTCCAAAAGCCTGCTTAAAACAGGACATTAACATTTTTCCTCCCTCTTTTAGTAATTATGTACTTTATACAGCTGTAAAACTGCATCTAAATGACTAAATATTTCAGCTACAGGATGTAGTTTAAATGTTAAAGTGATGCATTGGGTAATAGGCCCTTCTAAGACAATTGCCATGCCAAAATTTATGGCAGCACTGTGTACCCTATGCTTCTGCCCAATAGTGTAAAATAGGTGTGTGGCTATAGTGACGAGCTGTGTCACTCTGAGCTTCAGAATCCAATTATAACTAGTAAATCCCTCCCATGGCATTAACTGAGAGAGGATGACTTGAACTTGATCACCGCAGAAGGGGTGAAGTCAAGTCATCTGCATATGATTTATAGAGGCGCTCAGTGGTCCAATAAAACTACTTTCTTGTTTTCTTAATTTCACACTGTAACTCTTGAATTAGCGCTACCTAAATGCCAAAGTGGTTTTTAATTTGCAATTTCACATGGTGCTAATCCTTGATCCACCCTTTTCTAAAATGATTTGTGGAACGGTCCATTGCCAAGGTGAGTTGACACCCATGGGTTACACACATTTCATTAGCATTAGAGGAAGAGCTGCTGTTTTCACAAGTACTGTTGGAGAAAATATAATTAAACACAGAGAACCACAGTAATGGGAGTTGCGCATCATGACTGAATCAAACCAGATGCTATAGTGGGCTCAGACTTTTTGGACAGGTGTTATTGAGGTATGTAAAGTCTTGAAATATGAAAATGTTGGCAAACTTTTCCAGTTTTGTAGTGTCTGGATTTCATGGCTTAGAAATACAATATTTTCCTATTTTGTTGCACTTCAGTCAAGAGAGAAACAAATACTTCAGAAACCTGATTGTTGTTTTTTTTTCAGTGCTTTGATTTGAAAGAAAAAGCCTTTTTTGGACATCAGGTCTTATATTAACAGCAGGTGGCTTGGCTTTACAGGAAGCAGCATCAAACAATCATTCGGACACGCTCCTACAGTGCTCTGGTGATGAGATCCCTCTGAAGCTGTGTTCCTTTTAGTTGCTATGACACCTGTTACATCAGCAGCCTGTGAAATTGAAAGGTACATGGAAAGGTGGTGCTGTGGGATTTGTCTGCCTGAAACTGGCTCATTCAGAGGGGGAAACCAGAAATGTTTTTAACACTATTAGTACACTATTAATGTTAGATTTGGTCCTAATCTCAACACAAAGTAGCTACAACTGTCTATTACAAATGTGTGGCATTGTAAAATTGCTTATTATGATTCACTTATTCATTGTAATTCTTTCTCAAACAATTCTGGGTTAGTTGATCTATTCATCAAATTCATAATCTCATAAGTATTCTTATTTGATAATTATTTCATAATTCATAAGTACTTAAATTAACATGGATGACACTTTTTCAGACCTTTTTAAGTCTGATTATTAAAGTGTAAGAATATCAGGGCTAATCAAAATATAAACTAGATTCAAAAATGTATTGTAAAAAAATATTATTTTTATTTACTTTTAATTTATTTAAATAAATACACAGCATTAATTTTATGTAAATTCTTAAGTGTTTATTAATTAATTGCACATGTACCAACAGGTAGTTCTCATCTCTTCTCAATTTGCAACACAGTTTTATGAACTAGCTGTGATATTTGTCTTTATGATGATCAGGTCTTTAATAAAGTCAAAATTAAGTTTTTTTTTTTCTTTTTTTTTTTTTTTTTTTTTATTTAATGCTCAAGAGGAGCACTTTTTTATTGCAAAGGAATTGGAACATACAAACTCTACATGTAACTATTACCAAATTAAATTGTGTAGTAATTACAGAAGAGTAATTAGATAAGAGATCAAAAGTAAGAGTAAAAAGAAGAAATGTAACTAATAGATTAAAAAAAAGAGAGTTTGTGATGTCCTTTGTGTGTTTTCTGAAAGAAACCGGGTGAAGTTCTCATGCATTCTTACAAAATTAGGTTGAACTGTGTATTTTCTTCTATGAATGTAATGCTGTTTATTTAATCTCAGTAATACATCAGATCACTGCAGGCTGTTCTCAGTCTAGGTGTGTGATCAGATGTTGATCTACGGGTCACATTAAGTTTTTGGGAATGTAAAACTTTGCACAGAATGGTTCAGTCTCCTGTGCTTACCGTTTCCAAGAAATTTTGGCACGGAGCAATGAATTTAGAGTCCTTTGGTCACCTAAGTCTGATTACTGTGTACTTTTCTTGCTGCTTACACTGTTAGCTAAGGTTAGACCAAGGGTATCCTTAACCACATCAACATGCAGGAAACCCGGAGTAAGCAAGCCATCGATTTATTTTAATTTTTTATATTTAATTGTTCAGATATAATAGTAACGCATAATATGTGTAAGTTTAAGAAATGCTTTATGCTGATATATATTAGTACTGTACACCCAAACAAAAGAGCCGCAGCTGTGAAACCAGCAGGGGACTAGACGGCTATTGGTTCTTTGGCTGGTATGACATGCAGCTCAGGAATGTGCCTGTCATTACAGGCACCTCACGGTTGGCCTCTCCTGGCCCTGTATTAGTGGTCTGATTGAGATGCGTTCTGAAGAAGGCCTTTGTGCAGACATTCCACGGCCAGATAAATAACTGACTCCAATGTGGCCAAAACTCTAGCGGTGTCCCCTTGTGTCCAATATTACATTGAACAAAGTGTGTTTTCCATTAGATGAATCAAAGTCATTGATCAGATAAGATCTTGTTGGACATATCTCCTTAAACACTTGTTCTTGTCTCCTTGAAAAACATCAGCTTAGAATGGATTTTCTCTCTAAAATAAGAGGTTTACAAATCTTTACAAATTTACAAATGTTTTTGCTTGCTTTACCTTTTTGAGGCAGTGAGAAAAATGCAATGTTTATGGGAGCGTTAATGCCTAGGAATGGCCTCCTGTCTGGAGTGCACGGATGAGAAGTCGTCTCACAATAGATCATTGTGAAAGATTTCGTAAAAGCCCGCCCATCAGGCATAGGCCAAAACAATTCTTCTGTAATCTTCTTGAACTGTCACCAGACCACTTGTTTTGATGCCAAGAAAAGTTTTAATCAAGCTCGAAACTTTGTAGGTCAAGCTCCAATCACAAGCTTCACTCTTTAGAGATCTGTTTTACAAAGCTAACAGGTTGATTATTTGAGATCTCTAGCCTTGTTTTAACCAGATGGCTTTTGTCAGACCTGGAGTGATCTACTGGTCACATGATCGGTTTTGGGGGTTGGGAGGGTTAGGGTTTGAGGTCAGCGGTAATGGTGACGTTTATTGCCATCAGTTAGTGGGGCGCCTCAATAGTAAAACTCTATTGTTGTGTAGTGCAGAGCCACTACTGAATATTCATTGTTGGATTGATCAGTTTATGGCAATAAATCTGTTTATATTTTGAAATAAATTCACTTTTCTTTTAAAAATGTAGTTCAATTATTATCTTTTTCTTTGGTTTCGCTCCACTTGACAAACCAGTGCACTTAAGATTCGGCAAAAATCAACCTGTTGCCATAGTAATACAAGAAACAGAGGGCCGCTACACAAGAGGGGCTCAGCAAGAACATTTGGCCCTCTCGACTGCTCATTAGCATACCATCCCTGACCCAATAGGGAGACAGAAGCTGCTAGATTGCTTCAAGGAGACTGGCTATGACAACAGCCCCCTACTCATTCCCTACCCCCTTCCTTCCCGGGGTAAAATCACCATAATCCCTGTATAGATCTGCCCTGACTGCAAGTCACACAGGCACTGGAAGTAGATATGAGAGTGTATGTGCTAAGGCTCGTATGATCAGATCTCTACATGTGGTTTGTCAAGGCTACCTTTTTCTGTAGTCTTTCATATGGAAGAATTGGATGGTTGAAAAGACTCACACTGCGGTCCGGGACCGGCCGTCTATGGAGGGCCCTTTGTCCTGGCCTGTCTTTGATGTGAATGTGGAATGCGCTGCCTGGGGAGTCCACTGGAGCAAACCCGGCTCTCAGTACCGTTTCATCCATCAAAGCGTCTCAGGTCTGCTCATTTAGGGACCAGTTTGGCAAACTTACTTGCTTGAGGGATTGTTTGGTGAGTTTAGAAGTTTACATTTTGCGGTCTTTTTTTACATCTGCCGTCTTTGTCTCACACCTGTTGTTGTTCCTTTGCTTTTATCTTGGCATCTGTTTAGTCTCGTCTTATTTTACTGTTTGTGAAATCTAAGCTTTGGTGCAGCTTGTCCCTCAGACGACTTAAACGTGTAGATGGTATGTTAAAACTTGACCTCATGAAACCTGTTGCCTTTATCTTGGCAAACCAAAAATAGCCTTTGATGGTTTTCAAACAAACACTGCATCAGATCCTAATCATATATTAGTAAACAATAGCATTTTCCCTTTCAAAAGCTTGCTGATCTTTCACGTAGGTGTCTTTTGAACACTTTTTTTTTCTTGTTGGTTCATCCTGTGAATTAAGATTTGGATGTTAACTCTTTACCCAAGCTGAATGATTTGCATCAGGCTTTGGATTGGTTGTTGTCTTTTCAGAAGCGATTTGTTTGTTTTTGAACACGCCTTTTTCAAAAACAGTGGGGGACTTTCCCCTCCGAACCCCCCTCCTTGGCCTCCATTCCGCCTGGGCGACAATGATTCGGACCACTGGCATATCTGCGCTAGACCAGCTGTAGCCCTGACAATACGTCTAATAAAGAGAATGTCATTAGCATCTGAATAGCCAGCGCCATGTGTGGCGAGCACATACACACTTGAAACTTTTACACAGGAAAAGAGAGCTGCATTGAGCAAAAGCAGAGGGTGTCTTTTGGGCCACTCTGTTTATAATTTGCAGTTTAATCTGTTCCGCCATCTTTTAAACCTGTGACAGGGATGTACATGGACATCTTGTTTTAGACAACATCAGCTTAGGTAGCCAAAGCTGGTTTAAGCAAATGTTTCGGGGTCAAGGATATTTGGGTTAGCATAGTAGTTTTTATTTTCGTAGTATTTCGAAGAATGTCTCTTACTGTTTACTGGTTAGAGGGTGACTGGCACTTGACCTCATGTTCTAATGGAGCAGCACTGCATGTCTTTGATTGACTGTTGTTTTAACCCCTCCGGTCTCATGGAGAGTTGCATAAGCTTGGGTTTTAGACTGTTTGAAATTCAAGGAGATGGATTTCTGTTCTTACAATCCTATCAGTAAACCAAACGACTGAGTTTCAGAAACGATAGGAATGTTTTGACTCTCAAAACTTAAAGGTCACAGGTCAGGTGTGGGTGGACTCTTTAGTTTGGGGAGATGATGGGCAACATGCTGAGGAATGTTACATGCTGAACACATTGATGTAAAAGAAGTGGCATGCAGCCCTCAAATGCATGCACAGATCCTGGAAAGAGGTTGTAATATTTAATGAATTACTTATCATCTTTTTCTCAGTTTTACTTTATTTTATTTTGTCATACATTGTCACATGGAATTGTAGTGTTAAATCCTAACCACTAGATGTCTCCCCATGTCCACTATTCACACTATATGATTGTTTGTAAGTTGCAGATCTTTTTTTTTTTTTTTTTTTAGATTTTGTCCTTTTTTAAACCCTCTCAGTGCTGGTGCTGGCATTTGTTGAATGGCCTTATAGCTAAAGTTTTTGCATGCATGTGCTTCTCAACTCTGCATAAGCATTGAAAACACAGGTTTCATTTATGTGGACTGTCTGTTTTTTTACAGTGTATTTTTCATACAGTATAACGTTTTAAGTATAAAATTTTGTGGTTGTTTTGTCTGAATTTATGTTTTTTATGCAAGGCTATATTTGTGTTCTTGCGTATAATGCTTGACTAATTACAGACAGTGTTGTGGCCCATGCTAGTATGTCTGTATTTTCCCATCACAGAGATGGCTTTCCATGTCTCCATTTGGAATTCAGCACTAGAGTCCCTGTCAAACTTTACTGAACTCAGAGATTCCGACTATATGTGTCCCTCCCCCTTTTAACCCCCTTCAGGAAGATGAAAATGGTGGATATTGTAGCACAGAAAATGCCATCAGAGAGCGACGTGCATATGGCCCGGAGCTTTCTCACGAAGATTTTACGAAGTTCCATGAGGTATGGTATCAGTGTATCCACAAGAAACCCCACTTCCTTTCCTGTACCACCCATTCTAGCCATAATGATCTACAATCATATTCCCTCCATGGCCTTGTGATATCATCCATCAGAAGTTCAAATTTCCATCCAATAGTTTTCCACCTTGCATATGCTCCACATTCCTTATTCAGGGTTCCCATGATCATGAATGTCCTGGAAATATTAGGGAATTTATAATTGTTTTAAAATTTCCAGGCCTTATTTTTCAAATCCAAAATGAATGGCAAAAATAATAGAAATTTCTCTAAAATATTATTATCATTTTTTTAATTACTCTTTAAGTGCAATCTCGAAAATTATTTTTAAAAATTATTTTCCAGTTTGGAAATTTATTGGAAGCTGTGGGAACCCTGTTCATTAGTTCTTGCAGTATTGTTTTAAGTATGGATTTTGTGAGCATCGGTTCCAAATTTAGTTGTTTTTGTTAGTCTAAGATTTTGCAAAAATTTGGCAGTGCATATAGAAAAAATCTATGCACTGACTGAATTATTGATAATGTCATATGGACAATGTATTCAAGAGGCTCTGTTTAGTTGTGGTAGTTTCAGTAACAATTATATATTTATGTCTGTTTCACTTCATGCATCTCAGAAAGAACCGATTTAAAGGGTATGTTGCTGTGGTATGAGTGTTGAGAGGACATGTGGTTTATGGATATTTAATGGTGTTTGTAGGTATTTGTTAGGCTTTGTGGTTGACAGCTGAAAAATCTTGTGTTGATTGTGAATGACTGCAACATCGGCATGCTCACAGGCTACTTCTCTGACTCTTGCCATGATCATTACACTACTTCCATAATCATCTATCATGTTTTGACACTACTGTCCTTCTGAATAGTTGTAGTTCTGCTTGGTAATCTGTGTTTGCCATTCGTTTTGCAGCTGTTCACAAAGCAACATTTTATTGCCTTGTTTTCTAATCTTTCCTCCTGCTCTACTTCTTTCTCTATCCTTCTCTCTTTCCCTTTTGCTGCCCACAGGAGAAATGAACCCATGAGCAGACCTCACTCCTGGCATGCCACCAAGTTCAACGAAACCCACTCAGAAGCCAAAAACCAGTCCACACCCTCACCAGTCTGGCAAACAAGATATGATGCAAGGTAATTGGAGAGACAGAAAAGAATTTGTTTCTGTTTATATTGCTTCTTTCAGTTAAGATTTCAGAATGAAGACCTCTATTTTTCTTTTACGAATATACATCGAATGGCAGAAACTTTTGATATGGCTTACTACAGTTGCATTTTCAAGTATATACAGCCTAAACACTCTATACATGTGTTTGTTTTTCATAGTTCATTCTCTTCTGAACTCTCAACTGGCTGGGAGCAAACAAATCTACGGAGAGTATCCGACCAGTTCAGCTCTTTGGGGAGTATGGACAGCCTAGAGCATAGCTCGCATCCCTATCCACCTGGTCGTCTTTCCCCAAGCAAGTCCAACAATAACAGCATTGAACATTTGGGCAGTGGTAAGCGAGACTCTGCTTACAGCTCCTTTTCTACAAGCTCAGGAACCCCAGATTACACACTGTCCAAAAGTAACGCTGCATCCACTGAGAACATGTTGTACAAAATTAATCAGTGGGACTCAAGTGGCAGGCACAGCAATGGCAGACATAGCCAAAGCCTAAGCGAAGGGGTACGACAAGATGAGAGGCTTGGATACTTGCAGCATCTCTCAAGTTCAGGTAGCCATGAGATCCCAAAAGCCGAAGAACAACCAGGCACTCGGCATTCAAGCTCCGGAAGAGTTAGTATCGGACCTGTCTGGCATATTCCAGATATGAAGAAAAACATGGTATCCTCCACCCCACCTCCTGCTCCACCGACACGCAGTGATAGTTTTGCTGCTACCAAGGTTCATGAGAAGGGGCTGATCACAAGCACCTCTGAGGGTCTTGTTGTTCACGCCCAGTTAAAGCCTCAGGTAAAAGCATTGCAAAAGGCAGGAGAAACCCATGAAAGCACACAAAGGTCTCACCAAGTCAACGAGACTGCTCTTGAGGGTCGACGCGATTATAACCTGCCATCCAAAAATGATTCCTCAAATCCCTACATTTCATCCGATGCCCATCATCAGTATCCACCCCATATGTCATCAGACAAGACTTACTCCCTATCAACGACAGACGTCAGAGATAGACACCAATCCTATACCCATGTTCCATACCATCCACGGCAGTACAGCGACGAGGGCACTTTCCACGCTCAAACTAGGAAAATACCAGCACTGAAACCTCCATTCAGTGGCTACTTCAGCAGTATGCAGGAGCTGCCAACAAACAACCACATGCAAATCAATAGCCAGAATCAAACAAGAAGGCCAGCTGCATCAATGTCCAGTCATGTTGGAGTTACCTCTCATCATATCGCTCAGGGAATGACCCAAGCTTCTTTAGTGAGAGTTGATGACTCTAAAGCTTCTTCGGTCTCAGAAATGTCACACAGTGGACGGGACAGGATGTCCATAGGTTCTCAAGGAGGAGCAAAAGACCGCTATTTCCCACCCCAATCACAGCAACATGATCCAGAGCATAAAGACAACAATGCCTCCTTCAAACAAAGTGACAACCACCATCGCGTTTTCTCTGCACCAAGTAATCCCTTGAATGTACCTGATTTAACAAAATCTTCTGAATTGAGGGAGAGCCAAAAGCAACACCAAGTGTCTAGCTCAGAAGAGCATTCTGGTAGTTATCCCTCAAGTAAGCAACCTGAGCACAGGAGAAGTGCTGGTCATCTCCATCTTAAAGAGTACTCACAACAACCCTTTCCAACTAAAAGCGAGTCAAAGATTTGTCCCCAGAAAACACCTATGATGTATTCTCTGGCCCAAGAGCACAATGACGTGGAGGACTGTCAAGATGAGATCAACAGCAGAAGTGCACAACAGGAAGCCCTTGACGGTCAGAGTGGCAAACAGGCACGACGAAGTGACCGATTTGCCACCACCTTGCGCAATGAGATCCAGATGAGGAGGGCCCAGCTTCAAAAGAGTCGAAGTGCAGCCACTTTAGAAAGTCCAGTTGAAGCTGTAGAAGAGCCTGTAGTCTGGAAGACCACTGGGACTTCTTCTTCCTCCTCGGATGGCTGCTTTTCCAGCTCTTATAAAGACCATCTGAAAGAAGCCCAAGCCAGAGTCCTCCAGGCTACATCCTTTAGGAGGAAAGACCTAGAGCCAGTCTTGTTTGAGCATCCAGGTACTGAGGGTCCCCCTTGGAAAGACACACCTCCGCTTCCAGGTGTCTCCGAGGTCCCACCTACCAAACCCACCTCAGGGAGTAATCAGGTGCTTCGCATTGGTAGCCGCAAGCGGTTTTCTGCAGAAAAGAAAGTTCAGTCTTTTTCTGAGCCAGATAAAATTCATGAAGTAGGAGCTAACGAGCGCTCCAGTGTGCCTGATAATGCTGCACCCTTAGAAAATCAGCACAGATTATTTGAGGCAGTGGGGAAACCAGCTTTCCCTAAGCCTATGCCAAAGCAAAACCTGCAGATATCTGAAGACACCAGACTGTCCAAGTCTGGAGGCATGCACTATTCTGCAAAGAGTGACACAGCAGGGCGGAGTAACAGTGAAAGCTCAACCCCCACTGAACACAACCTTAATGAAGGTCAGGATGGCCCTCACTCAGTGAACCAACAAGCCATGCTAGAACAACAGCGACTTGGCACCTTTGCGGAGTATGAGGCCAAATGGAACATCCAAAGGAAAATGGCCGAACCAAGGGTATCTGGACGATACCACTCCGCTGATAACATCCTTGATACAGGAAATGAGAGACGGAGTAAGCCCACCTGTGTGCATGAAAGATCTAGATCCTCCCCTTCTGCTGACTTCTATGGACAGGTTGGTTATTTCATATTTAATGAAGTCTCTCAGTTTTCTGTGATTTAATTCAATCTTTTCAAATTGTGTAAACTGTTTTCTAAATATGTACTGTCAGAGTTTGTTTTTATTTAGGAAGCATCATAAATCAAAAGTGACTTGAGTCTCACATATAGCCCCAGTGAATAACAATATAAAAGACTGAATTTAGTCAAACATTAAACTAAGTCACACCCTCAGACCAGGAAAGTTGCAAGTAAGATCACACAATCATGTCAACCGACAACGACAATAATTACAAAAGACAATAGTCTTAAAATAGCCAAAGTTAACAGCAGTTGAGGTATATTAATACCTGAATGAGAAGTTGTATGTGTATTATATTCCTCCCAGAAACTTCCAGTTCAAGAAAAGAAGTCAGCTGACTATTCCAAGCCGGAGAAAAATCTCTGCAAACAGGATAAGAATAGCACAAGGTGAGTGCTGTTTTGTTATTTTTCCATTGCCTTGCAAGTTGTGTTAAAGAGTAAAAAGATAATGCATAATTTGAATGTGCTTATTAAACATCACTTTTAACATGTATCATTTTTATCATGATACGTCTGGTCTTGTTTGAAACTAAGCCAAACAACTCTTCCCTTTGTAATGGAAATTATACCAATGCCAACAGTCCTCGCTGAGACTGTGTCAGTGTGTCGGTGAAACTATTTCTGTGCTAATGGCTCTGATCTTGACCTTGTTGCATACAGAAATCCACAGTCGGGCCATCAGTCAGCCCCCTTTGGGTCAAAGACAAACAGTAGACTCTTTATGGTTCTTGCAGCTTTGGGATTTAGCCCAGCTGTGACAGCACTGCTATCCTCACTGACTGGGCTTTGTTACAACGAGATGGGTTTGAGGTGTAGGCATGTGAGTATGACATAGGAAGTGTCCAATAAGTCCATTCATAATAAAGGCAAAGAGTAAAATAGCAGCCTAAATTTAATTTTTGCTCTTCCTACTTCTTTAAAGGGCTTTTTAAAGATATTTTGCCTCATTTCAGTATTTTAAAGTTGTGAAACTTTGCAAAGATGAGATTTAATTCAAGTTTTACTCTACATAATTGTGTAATCTACTAGGTATTCCATTTTATCTTGTAAGAAGCATGAATGGTAGCCCCGTACTCTGCTAAGGAGAAACTGCAATGCTTAATCCAATTCATAATGACGAACATTCTGAATTTTAAAACCATCTAGATGAAGAATAGAAGGCTTGTATGTATATTGTGTGCTTGAATAATGTATGTAACGGCATAGAAAGGAAGTGGCATTAACTGTGTGAAGCTACAGTTTTTAAGCTTACAGCCTGATAGTGTGGTTTGCGGTGCATGAAATTACTTCCAGTTACCTTAGCAAGTTTTGAAATCACGTCTTTTCATGTCTAGCCTGTGAAACATGTTAAATTGATTCTCACTTACTTTATCACTTTTCCCACTATAATCTAGAAAACACAGAATGAAAGAAACTGTCCTTTGAAGATACAGTTTAAGGATAAGGGATAGTTGGCTGGATGTTATTCCTTTTACATGCAAACTTTTTAGGTGGGGCTCCAGTAGTGTGATTCAGGTCAAATTGGATATGTACTCTTTGAGCTGCTAATTAAAGTTTCAGTTTACATTGCCATTAATTTGACTCTTTCTAAAGCAACCATATCATTTTCTAATGTCACTTCCAGTTGTGTGTGTGTGTGTACAAATTTGTACCCAAAAGGGAGGTAAACCTGACAAAATCTCCAAAAACCTCCCTTTGGGGACGTCCTCATTTGTAAAACGGGTTTAAAAATAAAGTAAACAAATTTTTTTTGAAGTTGTAAAAATGCAGAAAGTCTCCTGTGAGGGCTAAGTTTGGGTGTAGGGTAGGTGGGTTGGTGCAGGGCAATAGCACATACAGTTTGTACAGTATAAAAACCATTACGCCTATGGGATGTCCCCATTTAGATAGCTAAGTAAACGTGTGTGTGTGTGTGTGTGTGTGTGTGTGTGTGTGTGTGTGTGTGTGTGTGTAACAGATGACCTACCTGACCCATCTTAATATTAAACCTTCATTTATTTATACAACCAGAACTTTTCAGGCATGTCATCCTTTGGCTTCTCTGGGTCATTCTCTTAGAATCCTATGTGTAGACGTAAGGAGTGGCAAACTTGAATAAGCATGTTACCGCCAAACATCCATCATCCAAAGCCTTGTAAATTGCCCCCTATGAAAGGTTTTGTCTTGATTCTTGCTTGTAATTAAGGTGCTGTGGAGAGCAAACTATGAATTATACCATAGACCTGCATCTTCATTTCATAGCGGTACGAGTTTTCTTAGAAATCGTTGTTTAAATGTAAAAGTTGTCCTGTCTGCCACCCAATCATTTTACTTGCGTGCAAACACGCACCACTCAATTATTAAAATCTAGCTGAAGGTCCTAGCTGAAAGGATTCATGTCAGTAAGTGATACTGACAGAGACTTCTAATGTTAGAAAACTCTTTTGCAACTGTTGACTTTTATAAGTACAGCTAGTGTGGACTAAATCCAGTTGGAAACATTTCAATTGAGCTACAAGCATTTTAGCCCCACCCAGATTGAGATTACATATGTTCAGGGCTTCAGGAAGCACCTGTCGCTGAGATGAGAACTCCCAATCATCAGAGGTGAGCACTGTTTCTCATACAGTCAAGTTTCATATTTAATGCAAGGATTGCTATTTAGTTGTTTTATAGAAGCTTTATATGGACAGCAGCTTGAGTACATGGATTATGGACTTTTCCGTTTGCAGTCTTTCTGATGAAGTTTGAGTCATCCTGAGTCTGTAAAATTAATTTCAAGAGCTGTTTTTTTATTTATCAGGTAATTATACTTTTCTTGGCTACTCTCCATTTTTTTACTTAATATGTGAATGCAGGTCAGTGTTTGCATGTAAAATACTTAGTAAACAATGAAACAGTTGCTTATCCACGTGGAGCGATGTTTGGTATGTCTCCCCATTAGACATTTCTAGTACTGGTAGATGTTTTGTCATATGAACTTTATCAAACAAGGGAAGTAAGCAAGAGACTGATGTTTGAATATAGGTGGGGTGTTGTGGACAAAAGCTTACATAGTATTACAGCAGAGACGTTCTGCATGCCAGATCATGTTGAGATCAAATGCATGTGTTAGACACTATAGTATCAGAAAGAACCTGCATCCTACTTGAATGTTACCCATGCATGCATGCAATACTAAAGGCATCTGCAATGAAAGCATGTTTCAGATAACATTGAGAATGACATCTTAAAGTTCATACTTTATATTTCTTCATTTGCATATTTCTACATATTTCCTTCATTCTTTTTTCTGAACTTTGCCTTTTGTCTTCCTTTTGTACACTACCCTTCAACCGTTTTAGGTCTGCAATATTTTTTTACTTTTCACGATTAATATTTTAAATCAGCAAGGATGCATTAGCTACATTTATCAAAAGTGAGAGACTTTTACATTGTTAAAAAATAAATAAAGCCTATGGGAGCATAGGACACTTCAAAACGTTTTAAAAAATCTTACAGACCACAAACTATTCAACTGTAGTATAACCACTAACCATTCAACAAATATTCACTACTTATTTGCTTTTCTTTACTCTTCTTTAATCACTTTATTTCTCTTTCTTTGGAGCACAGCCACTGGTTCTATACACCCAGCAGGTAATTCAGTATACCATGTCTTTCTGTGAAACTTGGTAGATTTTTTTTAAATTGGTATAATTCCTTTGCACATATTGACTGTGGGAGGTATCACCAAAATTATTATAAATTGTACAGTAGAATCTGTATCAGCTGACACATCTCTAATAAATATATACCATCCCATCCCTGATGGACGTCTGTAAGGTGGCTTGCTAAGACTGTAAATAAATACATTTATATTTAATATCTTACTTTTCTTTCCCAAGCTATTTTATATAAAATATTCAAACAAGAGCCGCCTTATCCCTCTCTGCCCACCATAAACAAGAAAGAGAGTAAAAACATAAACGAAAACAATCAAGATTAAGAAGGGAAAAGTGTTCTCTTTGCCAGTTGCTGCAGGGGAAAGATCATTCATTCTCCACAGCATGACAGGCTTGTGGGAACAGAAATATGCTGGGTATGACAGCCAGCCTGGGAGTTACCATGGAGAGATGGTGAAATGTGGGAGAAATGTCTGCCTGCCTATCGATTTACGCTGAACACAGTGAGGCTTTGTGTGCCAAAAAGGACAAATACATTCAGAGTCTGGGCCTTTGATAAATCTTCTTTGGTTGCGTGCATTGGTGGATTGAGAATTTTACTTCAAAGCATTTCTCCTTTGTTTTCTTAGGTTAAATGAGAAAGGATACAGTGAACTCGTATGCAAGGAGAAACCAGAAGCACCTCCTTTGGGTTTGACTGAAGACCTGGAGAAAAGGGATTTAGATCCTCCATCCAGTCATCATAAAACTGCACAGCATTTCTCTGACCATAGCACTCGCATTGAACCATCAGCCCTCTCCAAAAACAAGAGCTCTGTTCTCTTGCCCCATCTGAAGAAGTACAAATGCCCTGAGGGCACACCACCTCCTCTTAGCAAATTTCAGGAGGTCCAGCCTGGATCACGAGGAGGAGACTTGGCCTCACTTTCTCCTGTCAACAATCAAAGCTCCGCCCCTATTTCAGTCCCTGTTCCCTGGGAAGGTTCAAAGCAGCACAGCAAAGGGCCAACCAGGGAGGAGGAGCTACAACAAGAGCTTGTGCCTCCTCCCTTTCCTCCTCCTCCCCCTCCAGCTGTCCTGCCCACCCAACAAACCGCTGGCCCGACCCAGCCCACCATGGAGGGGCAGCGTTCGCCCTCGCCCCAGTTTGCTCCCCAGAGGCTGACTGACAAGCCCCCTGTCTCCGTCTCCATACAGGATGACGCTCCTGGAAGGTAAGACTTTGTGTGTTTAGAGTTAAATTCCGCCGTTCAGGAATTCTTTCAGGTCTGTGCTGGAATTCAGGGAGATTTCCACTGGCAAACCACAGCTGGGCTTCTCTCAACTGCAATCTTAAAACCATCACTGGAAACTCTCCCTACAGCCCAGTAATTTAATGACAGTGCTTCTCTGACTCTCTTTATTGTATTCATGCACATACAAGGGGCTTATTCATATGTGTCCTTACTGCAGATTGCCCATGTGTGCTGCAGTTCTTCAGATCAGTCATAAGAGGGATACCCCCCAGGCTCGACTAAAGACTGTTGAAGTATACCATTTCTGATGCCTTGTTTTTGCTGGAATATGGGAACTTTTTAGTAGTCTTACAGCCTAGAGAAGCCCAAGGTTTTGAACTGGACATTTGAGTTATAGTGACATTGTTGTATGATTCTTAACTCTATGCATGGATTTGGTCACAGGAACTGACATTTCTTGTTTTCCTGTATGCAAAGTCTGCTAGCCTGAAGTAAAAGATTACATTTCATGTTTTTCTACGCAGATTATACCCATGAAAATAGTTTTTCCCTGTCCTTGTTTTTTTATGCGTTTGCCTAGTTACCTAGTTTTTATTATGTTGCATTTCTTTCATTCACCATTAACATGTTTCTGTTTTCATTATTGTTGTTTACCAGGATGGATAGGGTTAAAGATGAGAACATGTCCGTGAAGAAAGTTCCCATTAAGATTGTCCACTCCGAGAGTGACACCGAAAAAGAAAGTCGTCAATATCTCGACCTGCCCATCGAGACCCCTGTCAGCTCTCAAGGACTTGGAGTAACTCATCTTCAGAGTTTGGGAAACCCGGATCAGTCATACTCTCTGTTCTGTACTTACACCAGGCAAAAGGACCAGGTGCCTGATCCAAGAGAAACAGATATGGGCCCTCTGAAAGACCAGGGTCCGCAAACCAACGTGAACCCAGTATCTTATGCGTTACATGGCCTGCAGATGGCCCATTCATCGGATCAAAGCAGCAACGGAGTGTCTCCACATCCCTCGCAGTCAGAAGATGATGAAAAAAGAAAGGAGCTTGCTAGAGACATAATGGACAAGGACAAGTCCCTAGTGGACATTTTAGACCAGAGTAAGATTAAGACCACCATGGATCTGATGGAGGGGATTTTCCCTCAAGGAGAGCAGCTACTGGAAGAGGCCCAACAGCGCAAAAAAGCTGCACCTAAACAGCTCTCTCCTCGCAACTCTGTGGAGAAGTCAGTATTTCTGTATTCCTATTTCCTCAGTTTGAAAAAAAAAATTTATTTATTTTATTTATTCTAGGAATTTACCCTTAAAGGGATAGTTCACCCAAAAATAAAAATTCTGTCATTAATTACTCACCCTCATGTCGTTCCAAACCTGTAAGACCTTCGTTCATCTTCAGAACACAAATTAAGATATTTTGTCGTGGGGCAGCTGACATAGAACAGCATACGTTGTTTACGTATATGATACTCTCCAAAATGGTGCCAGGGTGGCGAGGAGGAGACGAATTATTGAATAAAGTCGTTATTTTTGTTTTCTTTGCGCACAAAAAGTATTCTCATAAAATTACGGTTGAACCACTGATGTCACATGGCTGGACCTTAATCATGGTAGGATCCTTGCTGTCTATGGGAGGGTCAGAGAGCTCTCGGAATTCATCAAAAATGTTAATTTGTGTTCGAAGATGAACGGAGGTCTTATGGTTTTGGAACAACATTGGAACGAGTAATGACAGAATTTTCATTTTTGGATGAACTATCCCTTTAATTATAAACCTATCCAGAAGAAAGACAGATTGAATTTGTATGTTTGTTCCGTTTATTTATTTTTTTAATCAGAAAGTCAGGGTTGCTGTTGAGCCCTACCCATGTGGTTTTAATTTAAAAAAAAAAAAATCAGAGAAAGGTATTTAGTGAATATTTAAATTGTAGCCTGTCCAATTCTACTTCCTCATTCAAGTTATGATTCATAAGCATGGTTTATTTTTCTTGCAGATCTGGGGCAATCTGGCAGACTTTGTGTAAATCTGAAGTCACTGAAACCGAATAGCAAAAATAATTATTTTTAAAAACTATCATATCTGCCTTTGTTTGGGCAAACAGATAAACCCACCTCAAACTCACATCACTGTTTGTTTGTTTTTGTCACATGTAATTCTGTTGCGTTTGGATCCATTGTTTATGTTATGATCAATTTATGTTTCTCATAAAAGCCATCTGTGGGTTTTCAGGAAAGAGGAGGACAGCCTGGTGGCAGCCACTGCTTTAGTGTCTAATTCAACCTACTACAGTACATCTGCACCCAAAGCAGAGCTGCTGATTAAGATGAAGGACATGCAGGAGCAGAGTGTGGAACACAACTCAGAGGAGGAGCTAGAGGAGGACAATGAAAGCGATCTTGCCAGCAAGAAGGTACTAACATGCTGTAGCAAAACATCTGTAATACAATCAGATACTTCTTACTAGTCCATAGTATCAAGTAACTTTGTCCTTGTTTTTCTTGCAGCATGAGCTGATTGATAGTCTCAGCAAGAAGTTGCAGGTGCTGAGGGAAGCTCAGGAGAGTCTACAGGAGGACGTGCAAGACAACAATGCTCTTGGGGAGGATGTGGAGGCCATCGTCCAGGGTGTCTGCAAGCCTAATGAACTCGAAAAGTTCCGTATGTTCGTTGGTGATCTTGATAAAGTGGTCAACCTTCTGCTGTCTCTGTCTGGACGCTTGGCCAGAGTAGAGAATGCCCTGAACAGCCTGGAGGAAGACGCTTCACTGGAGGAGAGGGTGAGAATGAGGGATTTGGGAAAGCAGGACTGATGTTGTGGGGGAATGACTGTCCAGAATTAACAGGCTGAAAAAGAACACAGAATATTATGAAGGCTCCAGCATTAACATAAACGTAGCATGTTATGCCAGAGATATGGCCTACTGCTGACACAGACGAAACTGCTTTGAGTCCAGCTCACATCACTTCCAGATCCTGTTTTTTTGGGGTTTTTTTGTCCCCTATCCTTTACTCTTTCCTTACAATCTTAATCCGTAGAGCCTTAAATTGGTACTATGGAAAATGGTAATAACTGAGTACCATGGTATAAATTACATTACTATTCTAGTATCATAGCTTTTATATAGATTTAAACGGGCTACCAGATCATTAAATTGCACTTATCTGTATATAGATTCATGTTTTGTGTCCTATACACACACACGTAGAGAGAGCAAATTAAGAATATAAATAGCTAATAATCATTATTAATGATTTAAACTAACTTTTTGTCTTTATTTATATGTTTGTGAAGTTTTTGCATTGTTTTTGAAAGAAGTATTTTATGCTCACAAAGGCTGCATTTATTTGATCAAAAATACAGTAAAAACAGTAATATTGTGAAATATTACAGTATAAACACTGTACACTGTCCACACACACACATATATAATATACACACACAGACACACACATAATATATACACACACACACACACACACACATATATAATATATATACACATATATATATATATATATATATATATATATATACATACATACAAACAAACAAATATTCATGGCCAAAAACTTTTACAAGGTGCTTTGCATTTAAAGATAAAAGAATGATTTTGATTGAATTATTCTTTTATTGAAAATGTTTATCATGTTTCTGCAGCGTACACTGACAGAGAAACGCAAACTGCTGATCCGTCAACATGAGGATGCCAAGGAGCTGAAGGATAACCTTGACAGGAGAGAGCGGGTCGTCTACGACATCCTGGCGAGCTACCTGTCAGAAGAGAATATGGCTGACTATGAGCACTTTGTGAAGATGAAGTCTGCCCTTATTATTGAGCAGCGCAAGCTCGAGGACAAGATCAAACTGGGGGAGGAGCAGCTCAAGTGTCTGATGGACAGTCTCCCAATGGACCAGAGGACAACCAACTGAGGACTTAAAAAACAGTTTATGCAGTGATCCAGAGCAACTCGCTTGGCGTCACCCTAAATAACAGGGTTCCAAAGCAGTACTTAATGTGGTCCATTTACTGCCAATGGAATTGCATTCTGGTCATATATTGAGTGCTTCTTGTCTGCCCCAGCAGACAGCATTTTGGCAAGACTCATGAAGACTGTGAAAGTGCTGGGCACTTTTAGATCATGATTTGACCAAATCACCTATTAGCTGATCTTATACTTTCATGACGTTTCAATGTTACACGACCCATAGAATTATATGGTGAAATAATCATTTTTAAAGACGCTTTTAATTTTTTCCCCCACTTCTGTTTCAAAAGATCAAGCCCTTTTTGCACCAATGTGCTCTCAAAACTTGACAACTCTGTATGTACATGCCATGGTCACTCACTGTGCTGTATCTTTTTAACCACTAGAGGGCAATAAAAGACGCCTGAACGCCAACACAAAGTCTTGTGATTCAAAGAGACACTTAAATCCCGGTGGCATGAAGCTTTGCACATGTGAGCTGTTTCTATTTACACAAGGAGGTTGTAATTAACTTCCGAAAGTGACTTTTTGATGGTGCATTATTTCAAATGACTTGTCACTATTCTGGTCATAATAAAAATAATTCAGTGATATTTTTACTAATTTATTTTAGCCTTTTGAATCTTTGTATATAACTAGAACAGGCTAGAATTTTACTCCCTCGCTTCATTTTAGCCAAGCAAACTACCACTTTAGTCTGAATGCTTTTTAAAGATGAATGTATGATATATCACCATACAATGCATTGTAACATCAGAATTAGGATTGACTAAGTATTCTGCTGTTTAAAGAATCTAAGAGACAAACAATATAATATTATTTCACTAAGGATTCAGTGCTTGTCTATAAAATACCAGCTGCCTTTTACTCCATGTCATGTGTGTGTCATTTATAATTTAATCTGTAAGATATTTGTGGTTTCATGTTTTATGTGGTCAGAATAGACTCAAAATGCATAAATATCGGAGGGAAAAATGCATCATATTCCAGTCTAAAATCTCCTGAACATTTACACAGCAATTTACACAACATGTAATATAGTAAGTAGTAACAATTTTGCAGATAGATAATGAAAAGCAGCGTCATGAGTGTATTAACTTTGTTCCTCATAATTATTATATTTCAGTTTCAAACAAATCTTTTTCAGAAAAGATACATTGCATAGAAAAAACAGCATGTATTACTTGATCGTCATGTTGAATTTAGCCGATACATAACTGGCTCCGATTCCACAAATATGTGGATTTTAGCTGCTTTACCAATGACATTGTTTTAGAGGGTTTTTAAAGCATGCAATGAATGCTTTCTTTCATGCCACAGCTCAGGATGGTCACTATTACTTTATTATGACGCTTTAAGACAACGATGCAGTGTGATATAAATTCATCGTTTCCGATACAATTGTAGAAATGGCAATTATTGTTTTTTTTTATCTGAAAAGCTCTGATCACCTAATATTTAACTAAAGATAGCCTTGCCTAAAGTCTTATTCCCTTGGCCAATCAGGAAAGAGACTTTGACATGTAAAACTCACCTGATATTGGTTGAGAAAAACAATGGCGGAACTTACATAATATTATGGCATTCATATTTCAACATAATTACAAACGTATTATTTTAAAATCTGAAAACAGTAACAGAAATATCTACACTAAAAATGCATGCGCAGCTGGAGCAGCGTGAAAAAATAGCCTACGTGATTTAAGATGAAGAAACTAAAACAATATTATGCGATTGTTGTCAAGTTTTATTGATAATTTGAAAAATATTAAAAATAATCCGTTAATTCTAGGCATACCTAGATTTAACACAGAATGTGGCCTACTTGTGTTTACTGATCAAACGATGCAAATAACACGTTACATTATTGTGAATACATGTACAGATTGAGGGACGTTCTCAACGAATATTCACCTACGACATGTTCAACTGACCATCTGGGATAGACCGAACCAATACACAAGTTTATGGTAACAGTAGGCCTATGCTATAGGAACTTTTCATTGTTTTGCATTGAACCTCCCCGCCCTCTTATCCATTTATTGGATATGCTGCAGTAATCATTAACCACAGTTGTGTTTGACTTGTTCTTGTCAGTTCACAAAGTTGTCGTTTCCACTAGTTTCGTTTGAGTGGCACAGGTAAGGAATTCTGTATTTTAGATGAAGCGATTTACAGTTTAGAAGATCCTCCGGAGCTCAAAACATTTCACAGGTAAGCATGAGTTTGTGTTTTATGTATTGACATTTCGATGGATGTATATTCAGCCTACTTTATCAATCGGCTTTACACAACTGTTCACTATAAATATTCAATTGTGGATAACAAGAGCTTGAGAAACTGCTGGAAATAGCGAAAGGGTCATATTAGGTCATAGAACAACTGAATTTGCTCAATACATTTTACAACAATAAATATGACATATTTTGGCTATATAATATATTAGGCAGAAATATCGGGGAGTTATTTACTGGGGGTGGGGGTTGGCAAAGTGTTAAGGAAATCAATTCTCCAAAGCTCTATGAATTTGTTGCCATCTCTGATTCCTGTGCGTGAAAAGATTATTGTAAATGACCTTTCAGCTTATCCTGGAACATTCCGCAACCCCAGGTGTGCAGGGAGCCAAGCAGGAAATATTAGTGCTCTCTCTCTCTCTCTCTCTCTTTTCTTGTCCTCTTCTTCCTCCTCTGCTTGGTCTCAAATGCGTAGCCTTATGCTTGACCTTCAATGCAGTGTCCTTTTCCTCCCTCTGGAAACATCGCTCGTCACCACAATTTTTTAAACACTACATGTGAAAAGCATTTTCTTCAGTCTGAAATGTTTGCTTGACATTGACCTTCTGTGTCCAAAGGAAGCACTTTGTATATTCCAGCCATTTACTTGTTTTGTGAATTGTCAAGAAGGCTGTGGCACTATGGGATGCAGGTTTCATTCTGGCTTGCGTCATGTCCCTGTCCCATTCCCCTCACCTTCTTCCTGTATTGTCCTGTTTTCTCTTTATTGTCATATTGTTAAAGGTACAAAAGTCCAAAGGGGGTGTTGGTGATCCATGGAAAATTTCCATATAAAGTTTAACATTTATTTTATACTGTATTTCTAGTTTGTGATGACTGGTCGGAAATTATTTGATGATTAACTGTTTTTTTTTTGTTTTTTTGACAACCCTGGAAAAATAATCATATCCTTTTCTACAGCTTTCAATAGAAAAATGCCTTTGTTACATTTCTTAAAATCAATTAAATATTTTCCAAATAATATTTTACTCTCTTTTGGCAATTATTTCAGTTTTTTTTTTGCTTTAGTACAATTACAATATAAAAGTCAATTGTTTACTTTTGTTATACTTTTTATTATTTTGAACTTAATGATTTTAATTCATTCATTTTGTCTACATAATATCATGCTTACTATTTTTCCGACACAGTACAAATGCATTTTTACATGAAAATATGCTCTACCATTTAATGGTTTGGTTGTAAGATTTTTTAAAGCATTTTTTAAAAGAATTACTTTATATTGATAACTGTTTTCAGCAGTCGTTACTCCTATCACCAGTGTCACATAATTCTTTTCTAATTTCCAATATGCTGATTTGGTGCTCGTGAAACATTTCTTATCACGTCGACAACAGTTTTTTTTTCTTTCATATAACCTATATATAAATAGTAAGTCCAAAAGAACAGCATTTTAAATATATGTTTTGTAACAGTGTAAAAATATTCACTTTTTTATCAAACTAATGCTGAAAAAAAATGTACTGATCCCAAACTGTTGAATGGTACTAGTTGCTGTTGTATTTTAGGAATGGGGGCCCCTAGTGTATTGATTTGAGGGGTTTTTATGCAATTGACAAATGTTTCTTAGTTCTCGCTATCGCTTTTTAGGTTAAAATAGCTTTTTTATTTTCTCTAATCTAACAGAAGTGGTGTGACTGCGATGTAGCCATGCTCCTGAAGGACAGTGTGCAGACCTGAGGAAATAATCATCACCACCTGGTGTCAAGGACTCAGCAGTTTTAGCAATGGCTTACCTTTCCCAGTCAGTCCATTGGCAGTTTGCGGGTCTAGTGCTTGGGTTTGTAGGATGGATAACGACAGCCTCTGTTTCTGGGGTGAACGACTGGAGGATTAACATCCCGTGGTAACTAGGAATGACAGAAGCTACAGTCTGGATCCAACCCTTAAATGATCTGAGATGACCGAACACCTGAGAAAAGATAATGCCAACCCCTCAGAGGACCTCAGAGGATGCCAATGCTCAGACAACATACAGAATTGCCAAATTTTGCCGTAAGTTAAATATATTAATATATTAAATATAAATATATTGTGGAAACTTAAATTCCTGTAGAGCTGCTTTGCAACGATTTGTATCGTAAAAAGCGCTATACAAATAAACTTGACCTTGACCTTGAATATGGTACGTGGACAATCAGACAGTCATCACCAGAGGATTTGCCTGGGTGGGAGTGTGGCGGGTCTGTTTCAACAGCCACATTTTGGATTCGGCTGAGATCTGCAAAAGCATCAGCCTTACAGATTCTTTCACTCCACCAGAAATAGCAGCCGCCCAGGTAGTTTGCATGGTTGCTGTTGGCGTGGGGGTGCTCGTGATCCTAGGGGCGGGACATGCGGTGAGAAATGCCATCTTTGGGGTTAACAACAGGCGTGTCAGTTTGACCTTTGTGATGGCAGGTTCCTTGTTCTGGTTAACTGCAGCGTGTTCGCTGGTCCCCGTCTTTTGGAATATGAATTCTGTGCTGGCGAATCTCACTAAAGACTTCCCTGCCTGACTTCTACTTGCCTTCTGTTCCAGTGAAACAGGAAGTGGGTCCAGGGATTGGGATTGGGATCGGTTCAGGTTTCCTGCTCATTGTAAGTGAACTACTCTTAATGCGCTGCAGGTATCCCAAAACCAAAATGCCTAAGAGTGGAAAAACAGGACATTTTGACAACAATCCAAGGGATGAAGGCGTCCTTGGTGTAATTAAAGAGAATATGTGATCAATCCAGTTTATGAATCAGAGAAGCTTTAATAATTAATTAAAGGTGCCTCTCTATGGAAGCACGTTGAAGGCTCTAAACACAGTTTCTTAACTTGTATTACTGAGGACCCCAAACCAAACCAAATATCTAAATACGGTATATTTAAATGAATTTAATATAGTTATAATATGTCTATAACACTGGACTTTACAAGTTGTCGTCTTATTGTTACATAATGTGAAGGGCACACAATGCTGTAAGAGTATACTCACTTAAATGTCTGTAATGTATGCATTTACCACAGTTTAAAAAGCTTGGGGTCAGTAAGATTTTTTAATGTTTTTCAAAAAGTCAATTACGCTCAACAAAGCTGCATTTATTTGATGAAAAATATGATAAAAACAGCAATAAAAAAGTTGTCTAATTTAATATATATATTAAAAAAATTGGTCTTTGGGTTATTCCTGTGATGTAAAGCTGAATTTTCAGCAGCCATTACTCCAGTCTTCAGTGTCACATGATCCTTAAAAGAGTTAATATTTTTGTGGAAACCGTAGTACTTTTTTTTTGGATCCTTTAATAAATAGAAAAAAAAAATCTTACTGACCCAAACTTTTAATAGTGTGTGTGTATTTGTATAAATAAAATGTATGTAAAAATGTACATTTATTATTCTAATTAATATAATTATTATTTTAAAGTAAAAGTGATCTTTGGCTCTCATTTGATTAAAAGTGCAGTGTGAACTATTTTCTGTTGTTGTTAAGACTCAACATACATTCATCTGCCACTAAAAGCTGTTCGTGCAAAATATCTTGAATTTGATGTAAGATATGATTTAGCTGACTAAGAGTGGATCTTTGAGCGGGGACAAGGTGATTTCAGAGGAAATAACCCCTGCCATGAGTGGAATGAACTTTACTGTTATTTCACAGCTTGATACTTGCCCTTATTACTGTGTTTTTCAGCACCCCCCATGGGCTTTGAGTTTGTTACTTGCCAACATTTAATCTTGTTAAAATTGAACATTAATTTTGACAAATCCCGCTGGATATTACATGATTTTCTTCTATTATAAAACCACATAATCCCTCTGATAACTCGACAAAGGGAAATAATTTCTTGCCAATTAAAGGGGCTTTTGTTTTCTGTGTAAAGTTCACTAGTCCATTGAGGTCGCTTTAGGAGTTTTGATGGTTTATCCATCTAAAACACCCAAACATGTACACACAGAAGAGGTGTTAAGGTTCATAATAATTGTGGCTGGAGAATTTGTCTGCCAGGATGGACTCGCTTGGCCACTGGCGATTTGACATGTATTGTTCTGAGAAAGAGGTGAAAGAAACGTCCTGACAGAGAAGAGCCAAGACCCCATGCTGAGACGAACGCATTGTCTTAGAGAGGGCAGCTATAGCACAAACACATTTCTGCTCTCATGTGACCGAGAGTGGGGCGGGATGTTGGGGGAATTAAACAAGCTTTTATGGCTCTCAGTATGAAACCTCCTTTACAACAGTCTGCTATATACTGGCAGACAACACAAACGGCCTGTGCCTCAAAAGGATGCAAGAGTGATATCAAAACAATAGTTTCTTTACTGAAAACCTTTGTGCAGCGTATGAGCCGTGTGACATTAACACTTCTCATATTATCATACATACTGTGATAAGAAAGTAAAAACAAAGGTGAATGGCAATGAACAATATCATTGTTATATTGAACATATCAACTTCATTGAACAGTATTATTCCCATATTAGAGTTCAGCAAAATCATGACAGATAAAACAATAAACTTGGAGTGTTTTTCTCTCTCTCTTTTTTTTTTTTTTGAAGATTAAAAATGTTCTTTGTTGTGGAATAAAAATAATTCCATTGATTATTATATTTTTAGAAGGAACAGTTTTACTTTCTCTAATTGCTCCAAATTGAATCACTTTTTTCATGGACAATCTATGAGGACCAAAGGCTGCATACTGTCCCTTTGGTTTTTAAAGTGCTTAATTAAAGTTTAACTGCTTTATGGATTATAAAGTGATTACAGATGAGAGTAGATCAAAAGCAAATATTATGAATATCTCTGTACAGTCATTTAGCTTGTGGACATCAATTGTGTCTGTCTTAACCCTTTCTACAGCCATCTTTACCAATTACTATAGAACATATTTGGAGAGATAATAATTATAAACAATAAATTGAGCCATTTCCAATTTGCACCATTCTTGCTTTGTTGTGTTTATTTGTTGATGGATGGATGGATCAATCGATGAATCGATGGATGAATTGATCGATCGATGGATTGATTGATTGATCGATTGATTGATCAATAGATTTATCAAATCAATTGCATTAAAAAAATTATTACATTCAGTTGCATTTAAAATTATTATTATTGTTAAATATGCTTATAGACTATGAAAAATAGTTAAATAATAATAATTTTTAAAAAATTAAGCACAACTTTTTTTTATAATTCAAAGTGTTAATAATTCAAGGTGCTAGACTGTTACGCAGTTTTGGTGAATTGTGGGTGTGTACTGCAGGGTGTGTTGTGTGATAATTTGCTGGGTGTGCATGTGATCACACCGGGTGTGTTGTGTGATCAGCACTGCTGTTGCAGAGTGGCGTTGTTGTTGTTTTTTTGGCATCAGATTTTCACCTGTTAGAAACCATTGGTATTTTTAGACAATCTAGTTATTTATTTTAAGTATCTCCACTGGCCTTGAGCTTCAGCTTGTATCGCTACACAGAGGTCATCTTACCCTCTGCTGTTCTCTTCTGCCCTTTTGCATAGCAAAGCAACTAAGTAAAGGGTATAAACTCAAATGAGTAACAGCAATAATTAAGGACTTGATGGTATAATTTTACTTGAGGACATTCATTACAAGTCTGTATACTAAACCCGCTGAACAGATTTTTAATTTTTTTTCCCAGGGAGTGTTCATACACATAAATGCTTGCACAAAGCAGGTTATCCAAGCTTTTACAAGCTTGTATACAGTATATATATATATATATATATATACATATTTAATAAATCTATTTTATACTAGGTACAAAAAAGTGAAACACTCAGCACCGTTTGGACAAAAATGTCCCCATTGAAACCCATTAAACTGCTATTTTTAATCGCAGTGTCGTTTAACTGTAAAATGATGCAATTTTTTTTAATAGGCTTTCATTCTGTTGGCAAGGCTTCAAAATGTTTTTTTGTTTGTTTTTTTTACTATTTTTTACCAGATGGTGCCATTTTTTCAGGTTTGGTCTATAAAGGGTCTATAAAGCAAATACTTGCTTTATTCCTGTTTTCTGCTTCTGCATGTTATAGAGCCAATTGGATAAATAATGTAGCTATAATTGTGTGGATGTGTTGGTATAGATGTCATAGTGTGATTTGTATGTGTGTCATAAAAAAGAATTGTGTGTGTGTGCTTGTAATATTTGAGAAAGAAAAACTCTACTGTAAAAACTCTACATGTACAGTATTTGTGAAGCATTCGTATAGTTTGTATTTTTTATCTTCTATTTTTTAGTTTGTATAGGGTAATATTTATGTGAAGCATTCGTATAGTTGTATTTTATATCCTTTATTCTTTTAGTTTGTATAGGGTAAATATTATATATATAGTATACTTATAGTTAAATCTGTCAGTAGGTTAGTAGTGTATAGGTTTATAGTGCTTTTTACTTCATTGTTGTATGTCTGTATTTATGTAGCACCGTGGTCCTGCGAGACACGACATTTCGTTCCACTGTATGTCCCCACATGTAGCGGAATGACAATAAAGCTCAACTTGAACTTGAACTTGAACTTAAATCACAAATCCAAGCACTGTGTGCACCAGCAGAGTTTTGCTGGCATCTAATGGGGAAAATTTGGTACTGCACCCAAACAAAATCTTACTGAGAGCTCATTTTTTGAGATATCAACCTCAAATTTTGAACACAACTTGTTTAGATTTATGACTTTGATTTTCTAGCAGGTTTAGAGTTCAACATGTTTCACATATAAAATATTCATAAAATAAAATATAAAATATTGTTCATAAATCATTTTCATAAACTTAAACCTGTATAACTGTTTTTTTTTTTTGGTATCACTTTTTAAACTTTTTTTTACTTCAGCAATAATCTGCCATGGGTCTTCTTTAAAATGAGACCAAACTTAAGTCTGTGCTCCCAAGCTTCCAATTTTTATTTTAAAACAGTAGTCTTTCTTTGAAACAGGTACCTTTTCTAGTTTGATAAAGTGATTTTAAACAGTTTTGTAACATTTCAAAGATTATGTTAGGCATATAGCCCCAGTTTCACAGACATGGCTTAAGGCTAGTCCCAGACTAAAATGCATGTTTGAGCTGTCTCAACCGAAAATATCATGCTCTGACATATCTTAAAATATTATGTATAGATATTATAAATATTATATATTATATGTAAAATAAAATAGTTCTGTCTCAAGATGCACACATGTACGACTTCTATGGCATTTTTATAAAATCTGCTTAAATATCTTAATTTAATTTAGGCCTAGTCCTGGTTTAAGATAAGTCTGTGAAACCGGGCCATAGTGTGTTTAAATTGTAATAAATTGCAATTTGCCATCTCTTTAATATGCTGCAACTGCACGTTCTTGGAACATAATTCCGAACCTGGGAAGATGCTACAAGCTGTTTCCTAAAATAAATAATTTATTTATTTGTTTGTTTGCTAATTGAAAAAGGGTCAAATTATGTTAATAATAGGTTTGACAGCTTCACAAGAAATACATAAGTCAACTACAATCAAATATAAAGAGAACGCATTATTTTGAAGAAATAAATGAAAAATAAATAAAATAAAGAGGATTAATGTTTTTTGCTGATTTGTGGCTACTTTTTGCTGAAAGGAACAACAATCAGTGATAATGCAGCAAACATATTTATATTTGTTTTGATTATTGTTCTCAAAAGAACAAAATATTAAAAGGAGAATTGTACAAGTGGAAGTGTATGTTTTCTGTGTATGAGCTAGCTTTTTTCCATCTTAATGAATGTTTTCTCAAAGACAGAGTCATCTTCATGTAGAGATGTGATTATTTGGTTAAGCTCTACCTGGGATGGGACTGTACCTGTTGCAGTTTTCTGGAGGAAAGGAGCTCCCCCGTCTGCTCCTAACCTGGTCAAATCAGAGTAATGATGGAGAGGAGGAGGCAGCACTGTTTGGCATTCCTCAGAGGGCATGCTGCTCGTTAGAGTCTTCATTAAACACAGCTTAGACTCCATTCTGATAGCGAGACCATCAGAGACAATTACACTCAAGCAGGCATTTATATTGCCATTAGCTCACCTGACTGAACACACACCAAATCTGATTTTCTTCCATTCATCCCTTTTGTACTCTTGTTTGAAAAGTATTTCAGGAAAATAAAATACAATAAAATTAAATTCAATAAAACTGAATTTTTATTGTTTTTCTAAAAATTAATAATCAATTTAATAAAAAAATGTTATGTTGAAAACAGCTGAGTAGTTTTTTTTGTTTTCTTTGATGAATAGAAAGTTCAGAAGAACACTATTTATCTGAAATGGAAATCTTTTTTGACATTATAAATGTCTTTATCATCTTTTGATCAATTTAAAGCATCATTGCTAAATAAAAGTATTAATTACTGACTCCAAGCTTTTGAATGGTCTAGTGTATAATGTTACAAAAGCTTTTTATTTCAGGTAAATGCTGATCAACACAATAATCCCACAACTGCTCATAAATAAACTAAACCTGCTGGGCCTTAACAATTCCCTTTGTAATTGGATCCTGGACTTTCTAACTGGAAGACCTCAGTCAGTCCGTGTCGGCCACAACACCTCGAGCACCACCACACTGAGCACAGGTGCCCCACAAGGCTGTATGCTCAGCCCACTGCTCTTCACACTGCTGACCCACGACTGCACTGCCAAGTTCAGCTCCAACCACATCATCAAGTTTGCTGATGACACAACAGTGGTAGGTCTCATCAGCAACAACGATGAAACGCACTACAGAGAGGAAGTGGCACAGCTAGCTGAATGGTGTGGCACAAACAATCTGTCCCTCAATGTGGAGAAGACAAAGGAGGTTGTGATGGACTTCAGGAGAAACTCCATTGACCACCCCCCACTGACCATCGACAGCTCGACTGTGGAGAGAGTCAGCAGCACTAAATTCCTGGGGCTGCACATCACAGAGGATCTCACCTGGACCACCAACACCATGTCACTCTCCAAAAAGGCACAACAGCGCCTACACTTTCTCCGCTGGCTGAAAAGAGCAAGTCTCCCTCCACCCATCCTCACCACATTCTACAGAGGCACCATTGAGAGTGTGCTGACCAGCTGCATCACTGTCTGGTACGGGAACTGCATTGCTGCTGACCGCAAGACCCTCCAGCGGACAGTGAACACAGCTGCAAAGATCATCGGTGCCCCTCTTCCCTCCATCCTGGACATTTTCCTTACACAATGCTCCAGCAAAACCAACAGCATTGTGAAGGACTCCACCCATCCCTCCCACAGTCTCTTCCAACTCCTACCATCAGGAAGATGGTACTGGAGCATCAGAGCCCGCTCCGCCAGACTGCTCAACAGCTTTTTTCCCCAGGCTGTGAGAGCCCTAAACTCAAATCACCCACCCCCCTCTGAAACCCCATGCAAACCCCTACCTCCTGAAACATGGAGGTTCATGTGACACTGAAGACTGGAGTAAAGATGCTGAAAATTTAGCTTTGAAATCACAGGAATAAATTACATTTTAAAATTCTAATAATATTTTGTACCTTTTACGCTTTTCTATACTAGTTATATGTATATATAATATGTATATTAAAGCATACAATATCTGTGAACAAAATTCCGCAAAATGACAAGAAAAAAAATACTGTTGTCTTTTTTATCAATCACTACATCTCTATTAAAGCAACTGAAAATTTATTGCAACTTTTCAATAATAATGCATTACTGATAATACAAATAATCAAATAGACTACTCAGATATTAAAGGATAAATGCATCATAATAATGCTTTACCTGTTTCAAGAGTTTGATTGATGGATACACTGAATGTAAGTATAAAAAAGTTCCAGAAGATATTATCCAAAAGTTTTTTTTCCCTGCTCCATCAACATTAATAGGCATTACACAACAAAAGTACTTCAAACATACTCAGAGCGTTTTCTTGAACCATCGATAGTTCTGATCTCCTGCCTTTGACGGTGATACACCAGATGTGGTTCACTGTCTCTTGAGTCAGAGCAAGAGGCGAATAACAGCACGGCTGCCACAATGTCAAGAAGTCCAGCAGCCCAACCGATGAACAGCGCGTCCCCAAACTCTGAACGTGGCACCACATGAGGTACGGTTTCATCAAAGAACTTAATTACAATATCGTGAGCGATGTAGGAGACGGGAAAAAGCACAAACAATCCAGCGATGCATAAAAACACACCAGCCGTGATCTTCAAACCTCGCTTGGTCCTCCGTCCCTCCTCACTCTTACAGCAGTTGATCTGACTCATGGCAGGGATGGCGAGGAGAAGTCCGAGAAGACATGAGGCATCCGAAACGCACATCAGAACACGGGCCAGCATAAACTTGGGATCGAGGCCTAGGATAGTATCATAGGGGCGACACTCCGTGCCAGCAACCTCCTGGATCACGCAAGCCTCCCAAAGCCCTTGTTCGTAGCTCTCCATGCCCAGTAGTTCAGTGGAAAGTGACAGCCATTGAGGCATGATGGTGGCTGCCAACGAACAAAACCAGCCGCCCATCCCGATCAGCATCCCAAGCAATTCCAGAAACACCGTGCATGGGTTTGTCATGGTTACCTCTCACTACCGTGTCCCTCTCGGGGTCTGATGGCCCTCAGGTTTGGCTGGCACCTCAAGAACCTTCTCTCGATGAGATGGAATGAGAGAGGAATGGAGGAGAGAGCGACAAGAACACCTTGGATCCAGATACTGTAGAGTTCTGCTTGCAGGTTCTTCGCAGTCCGTCGGACTTCAGTAAGAGGAACTCATCATCCTAGCATAAGAGGTAGAGGAAATGTGCACATGGGGAGAGAGGGCACTCAAACTTTAGGCCCTGCCCTCTAGGATCCTAGAGAGAAAAAGAGAGATTCTTTTTATTCAAACCCTGGTCTCAGGAGGACACCAAAGGCCACACGGGATGCCATTAAACTGTAGACAGGATGCCATTAAATTCTGATTGTTTTCATTTTGAAGGGACAAACTGATGGGTTTACTACGTCATTACAGTTTGTTTGTATCTTTTCATTTGGTTTCCCTGCTATCAGCAACAGCACTTGCCGTAGAGGTTGCCATGGGGAAAAGAGAAAGGAACATTTTCACTGTTTATTAAGTTTTTTTCAAGGAACGAATGGGTGCCAGTGCCTGGCAGTCTATTCTTTGATGCAAAGAAGAGCACGCCAAATATGCAACGTGTACCTAACTAGGGATCTTTGATGCCTGCCGACTATAACTCCTCCACTGTTATTTTTAAATTGGAGAAATAAAAATTTGCAGTGAGGGCTATAAAGGAAAAAAGTTATCTGCCTTATTTTATTTTATTATGTTATTATTTTAATTTATTTCATTTTATTTCATTTTATCTGAACTATTTAGCATGTTTTCTTTTTTAATTGGTTTTCATTCCAAATTATACTATAAACAAAATGCTGAAGGGAGAAGTTAAAAATGAACATGCATTAGAAAATTTCATGATTCATTTCATTTACCCAGCATGGTTTGAGAGCATGAAGTGATTGGATGTGACCATATGTACAGATCACTGTCACAACTTTACTTATTTGATGTCTTAGAAATAGTGCAGAATCTTAAACATTTCTTTTCACATTAATTTATTAACACATTTAACTAAAGCAACTTCCACTGCATTCAGGGTAAATGTTTTGCCAGTACGTGCTTTCTCTGGGAATTGAACCCACAACCTTGTATTGTTATTGTCATGCAACAGCTGAGCTACAGAAACATTAAAAATGTTTTCCTGCTAATTTCAAGTTTTAAATTAGCCAGATTTTCAATGTAGCTCCAGACGTTACCTGTGAAACAATTCTCCAACCTTTCTGAATGGAAAGCAGAGTAAAAAGAACCTTTTTTTCAATTTCAAAGGTCTTACAATATGTTACCCTGGACCACAAAACCAGTCATAAAGGTAAATTTTTCAAAACTGAGATTTATATATCATATGAATAAATAAGCTTTTCATTGATGGATGGTTTGTTAGGATAGCCGAGATACAACTATTTATACTGAGAAAATCACCTTTAAAGTTGTCCAAATAGAAGTTCTTAGAAATGCATATTACTAATCAAAAATTAAATTTTTATATATTTAAGGTAGGAAATGTACAAAATATCTTCATGGAACATAATCTTTACTGAATATCCTGATGGTTTTTGGCATAAAAGTAAAAATTATAATTTTGATCCATACAATGTATTTTTGGCTATTGATACAAATATACCCGTGCTGACTGGTTTTGTGCTCCAGGGTCACATATCACTTGCAAAATCATTTTCATCTGTAGTATCTAACAAAAACTGTTTTTGACATATTTTACAAATATATCAGTGCAATAAACTTTGTGCAAGAAAACATTGTCTTTGATACTCATGTCACTATCTTGCTACGCATAAAAATGAATCAGTTATTCAAGGAAAAGAGTGTTACCTGAAGTGAGAGGCTGTCTCATTTGGTTTGAGATCTGGCTTCTGCAGCTTGTGAAATTGTGTTGAGCCAGACTTACAGAATGCCACGTATTGCAGTAGGAGGCAAAAGAAGAAATCTGTGACGCGATACAGTGGCTCTCCACAAACACATAATTGGCTCTCAACAAACACATAATTAACATACACACACTTTGTCTGAAAATTATGTTGATTACAGTTAGTTATCAACATTTGCAGTCAGATATGTGATTTTGTGATTTTATTTAATTAAATGTAATTTAAAAAAAAGCTTTCTTAGTCAAAGAATAGTATAATAGAATAGAATAAATGTATTTCAGTGTCTTATTGGCTTTTTCTCTCTTTCTAATATTTTATAGGCTACATTGTTCCAGTCAGAATGTACTTTTATTTATGATGACATTTAAATTGGTTTGACAGCATACACAGGCAAGTGCATCAGTTTGTAATGTTTTCACAGAGTAGCTTAATGTGTAATAGTGTGATGAGAAATGGAAACGGATGAGGAGGAGTATTGGAAAACAAAAGTTAGATTTATTTCATCCTACAGGAAATAGCGAGATAAGGACTACAATGATTAATTTAATTATTTATATTGAAATGGGTAAAGGTTTTAAAGTGTGTACAACTAAGGTAAGCCAGTGCAGTATTTCAGTGACTGAATAGGCTTAAAAATAAATTTTTAACACTAAGAATGTTCACAATATTGATTTGACAATAAATTGATTTGACAACTTTAAAAAAGGGAGAAAGAAAGAGAGAGTGTTCACGTGACGAGCAAACACCAACCAACTAAACACATTTCTTGTTGATCATACCAGTGACCCTTGCTGTGAAAACCCAGCTAAAGTCATTTTTTTTGGTGATTTACTGTTCTTCATGTAGGGAAAAAACTGGAAGTTGCCATCTCTAGATGGCGCTCTTATACTAAAAAGGAAAACTAATTCCAGTAAGAAGCGTTTGAGCTTCTGTGATAAGGTAAAAACGGTATTTTCACATTCCTGAAAAATATTCAGACAGAGACTGCAACAGTTTACCACAAAAATGAAATGTATAAGTTATAAGTAGACTATTTTGTGATCTTTTTTTCTCTTAATACGCCCTTAACATCCTAAACGAGACCAGTGCTCTAACAAAATCTAAACAAAATTTAAATATAGCTTATCTATTTTTTTAAATACTCTAATTGAATTAAAATGGATTCATGAGTCCAATGAGATAGTCGTTGCTTTGATTAATTATATTTATTAATAATTCTTAAAATGTACTTATGAGTATATAGGAAAAAAAACTACATCCACTTCCATCAACAACAATCCCAAAATCATACGAGCGCCACTATTGGCTTACTTTCATATACGTAAGCATTTGGGGCGGTGCTTATGCAAATGCGCCTGTCCGAATATGGACAGTGTGGAATGAAAGATGGTAGATAGAGTCAAACATGGAGGACCGACGCACAGAGTCATGAGAGCGCCGCAAAACTTTTTTGAAAAGGTGGATGCAGGACTGCCTGTGTCGATTTTACCCACGTTTGTTTCTTCGTCGTGAAGTTTTCTGTTTCCGAGGGTCGATGGGAGGTAAACATCTGTAATGCAGTAGAAAGTTGCGATATATTTGTTGTTGGAGCAAAGGCAGGGGGTCAGACCCCCCTAGCGTCCCAGCAGCGCTATGCCGTGGGTGAGCGGCTGTAAGCGGGGAGAGAGCTCGGAGCTGCCGCTGCCCCCGGGCTGGGAGGAAGCCAGGGATTATGATGGCAGAGTCTTTTATATTGACCACAACACTCGACAAACTTCATGGATCGATCCCAGAGACAGGTAAAAGTGACCGGGAGCGGTGCTGCTTGCTTTACTGGCTGAAGTTTGGTGATTGTTTGGTTGTAGAGGGCGGGGGCTCAGATTGAAGTGATGATTAAGAAACGAGGGAAGTTAGGAATGGAAGTGTTTTCATTCCACAGTCCAGAGCTGACACAGTGTAACATGGCTGGTTGTTTATTCATTCTTTGGGCTTGTCATGCCAATTTACTATCACATGAGCTGTAAATATGTAAGCTTTCTGGATTGCACATCAATAACTGCTCACCTGGAAAAAAAAATATCTCCTGTGAATTTGTATTTAACAACCTTGTTATTGATGTCCCTACGTTTAATACTTGTGAATGGTATTAAACATGTCCCAGGTGTTCAAAAAGAGAATAAAATTGAATAACATTTCTCTTTACATTGAATGTAATCTTCTCTCAGATGCTGAGCTGTGAGAGCTACATTATCTATATATCAGTGAATGTTCTGTTAAAACTATTTAGAAGGTGAGGAATAACCATTATGACTGTATTACGTTTTGGGAATGTTGTTTTATATGCTATAGATTAGATTACATTTAGAGCTCCCATTATCGTTGTTGTACAATTTAGCTTCTAATGATTGTCAGTCAGTTGTAAAAGATACACATTGGCATTTACCCGTGTTACCCACATCATTTCTCTCATTAGCCATGTTTGCTAAATCTAGATAGCTTGCAAGACAAATCTAGAACAGGGCCAAGATGGAATACTCTTTAAAAAAATTAATAATAATAATCTTAAAAAATTCATTACATGTGTGCTGGTCTCTTGACAGTAAGCTTGAAAAATTCTGAATTTAGAATATCAAGAGGAAACAGTTTCCACCATTATTTCAGTATCCTTAAGAAATCACAGAAATGCAAAGCACATTACTATTACTACTAGTTATTAAAAGTATGTCTTTTTTTCCCCCCTTTATTTTTTAAAAGTGGTCGCATAATGTAAACAGTGTTCAAATGAAAGAGAGAATTGAACTGTAGTTCCAAGAGTTCCATGTGCAAATATGTATGGAATGCTAGTTGGGCCGCTGGGAAAGCAGTGTGGATGTGCTTTGTGAGGTCTGTATTTTCACCAGCAGAGAAACCAGCCTTTCAGCCCGACTCATTTAGACACGAGTTAACTAGAAACCTTGTGTAAATTAAATAGACGGGATTTGCTGCCTTTAGGGGAGTTGATATGGTTTCATCTTAATTTGTATGGT
Source organism: Barbus barbus (assembly GCF_936440315.1). NCBI lineage: Eukaryota > Metazoa > Chordata > Actinopteri > Cypriniformes > Cyprinidae > Barbus > Barbus barbus. Next base: position 16,632,571 of record NC_136753.1, read on the forward strand.
CACTTGTCAAAACAATGAGGTGGTGATCTGCTTGCTCAAAGGCAGTCATTGTACGACTCTCATTTTATGGTGTCTATGTGCTGAGAAATGATCATTTGGATTACATTTTCAACACTAATGTCTACGTATTTTTATATTAATAACAATAAATACTTTTTGCAGTATTATTTGAGTAAAACTTGATTTTAACCTCTTAATGACTGAATCTACTTTTTTGTCATCATTTAAGGGACAGTCCACTCAAAAATGAAAATTGCATCATCATTTACTCACCCTTAAGTTGTTCTAAATCTGTATGATTTTTTCTTTTGTATAATATAAAAGAATGAAGGTAACCAAAAAGTTGGTGGTTACCACTGACTTCCATAGTGTGGGAAAAATACGGGACCAGATACTGTTTGGTTACCCACATTTTTCAAAATATCATCTTTTGTGTTCAGCAGAAGAAAGAAACTTATACAGGTTTGGAACAATTTGAGGGTGAGTAAATGATGAGAGAATTTTTATTTTGGGTGAACTAACCCTTTAACATCACACCACTGTCTTAGTCATGGACGCTGCAACATCCCACACAAATTGAAAGTCTTTGCCTTTTGCGTTATTGCTCTTGTTACATTCATATTTCATTTTCACTCAAAAGCATCTTTCATGCCCTCCTTCCACTTTTCCTCTCATTTTCAAGAGAAGGAATGGGGTAGCTTGAAATGAAGAAGAACCTGATCTGCTTGACAACGTCATGTGACATGCTTTTGTATAGACTCTGAGAAATCTTATATTTTCATGTAAGGAGTTATCCAACTGATGTTGAGGTGGACGTGTGAGGACAACACATTGAACTGGGGGCGCTCATGTGGGCGACATGAGTTAAAGTCTGTCTCATGACATTCTCTCCCTTTTTCTCCTCGTTTTCTGTCACCAAATCAAAATAGTTGAAAATAATACAAGTGTATCCACAGTGGAACTTATGAATCAAGCATCAGAGTTATTAATGCACTATATTATTATTTTATTAATGCCTCTGATTGTGCTTTTATGTGGCCTGTCTGTACCTAAACTAAATTTGTAGTTTTCAAAATGGTGTTTAATTTAAGTATACATTACAAAACAATAACAGTCTATTATTGAATGTATCTCTCAAGTTTGACTGTTGTTTTCCCAAAACAGGTTAGTCTAGTCTAGGGGTCAGCTTTAAATACACTATACCTTCTTTGTTACCTTCTTTGTTAATTAAAATAATTATTTGAATTATTTTATTTTACCAAAAAGTGCAAGTGCTGATCATATTTAGTATTGTCTCATCAAAATTTGACAGTAAAAATAGAACTTATTTCAATTTTGCAAATTTACAATAAAAAAATGAACATCTGTCGATTTAATTATCACCTTATTATATTGTATTGGGCTAATTTATATATATAAACATATTCTAACAGAGTTGGTCAGATCTTGATTTCTATTCATCTTATTAAAGTGCAGTAATTTCTTAAGGGCATACAAGGCCATAGAGCATTAAATCAGAATAGAATTTACTATGAAAAGTCTAATCCATAATTCTTGAAGTTTCAGCTTTGATTCAACTTGCATTTAGACATTTAATGTAATTTTTTTTACCATGTTTTTCATTGTTTGTCTGAGGTTCTACCTCAAAAATAAAATTATAATTAATATAATAATTAATACAAAATAATTGTTTGTTGAATTTGTTAAAAAAGATAAAATATTCAGAGGAAATAAAGCTGAACATGGCTGTGATATTTTACACCACCGCCTTGTTTGAGCATCAACTGTGCACCAATGAACATGAGTTTGAGGTTTTCAGGCACGGTGACGGCTTGTAGTGAAAATTGGAATCAGTGTGTGAATTCACTGCTCAGTCACCTGGGAAACCACTTGAGCTCCTCTGTGAAACAGGGCCATCTTCCAGCACCTGCCCCACTCTTCTTAACTGCATGTTACCATTTAGATTTACTAATCTTTCATTGAAATCCAAAACACACAACAGAATGCTGAAGATTTAAACCCTCTTTGTGCCTGTTTGTGTGGGGTTTTTTGTTGGTAATCTGTCATTTAGAATGTACCTGTAAAGTTTTTATCATTCTTAGGTGGGCGTGACTTCCATCGAAAAAGAGTGCAAAATTATTCAGTGGTATTGCATTTCTGTCATGGCTTGAAAATGTCACATGACTGCAATTCAAGCGGCAAACCTCAGTGATGGATGTGCAAAAAAGAAGTCTACATTTTAGAATTCATCCCTGACATTCTTTTGAGAACATTATCTTTAATCTCAATAATATAAAAGAGGTCTATTTATATAATGTTTTTTGGTATTGTCTGTAGTGCTGTAGTTTACAAGAGGGTCTTTGTGGCAGGAAGGACGCTTCACCTCAGCAAAACAATAGTTGGGTAAACAGCGAATATCGCCTGCGTCCGTTTGCCGTATAGACTGTGCGCTGCGTGGTTTCTTAAGGTGACTCCCTAAGAGTCAGATCTCCTTCGTCCACTTGTTCCAGCGTAGTTTCTGTGGGGAGGCTTTTGTGACTGGAATGAGTGCAATGTCAGGTATGCGTACACTAATGCCTGGGGGACTCTGCCCGTGATCGGCCCCAGACAAAGCTGCCCAATGGAGGCAGCATTTCCCACGTGTCTTCCCTCCCTCCATCCCCAGGCCTCAGCGGCTCTCCTTTTATTCTTTACAGGCTCTGTTATGCAATGGCCGAAGCCAGGACTGCCGCTTGGCAAAGGGAAGCCTTTATACGTGGTCACAAAGCACACCAAATTCAATTATTCTGGAAAGTGGAAGCCGTGTTGCCAGCGCCAAAAGGTTGTTCACATGAGCGCTAACCCCTCAGTGCTATTTTGCTTCCCTTGGTGTTTTCATTATGTCGGTTAAGGGAGGGCAAGTTTTTTGTTAAAAGTGAGTTGGTGAACATGGCTTTTGTTTCAAGCAGAGTGTGTTTGTTTGGAAGGTTTCTTTACTGATTTGACAGCAGTTTGTTTAGATATTGTATTTGCTCCATTTATTGTCACAGACTATATATTATGAGAGATTACAATCACATCCTTGTAAAGGAATAGGTATCAAGCGTGTTTTTTGGTCTACAGCCTACAATATGTTTTTAGGTAGGTTCAGTTTGAATCGTATAGTCCTAATGCAAACTAGCGCTCAATTAGACGATTTTTGCAGTTTTTGCCTGCTAAGTCAGTGACTCTTCTGTGTATTTACAGAAATATTGTTTCATTTCCTATGCTCACAAAAACTGCATTTATTTGATCAAAAATACAGTAATATTGTGACATATATTATAAGTTGAAATGTATGTTTTTTTTTATTCTAATATATTTCAAAATGTAATTTATGCCTGTGAAAGCAAAGTTGAATTTTCAGCTTGAATTCCAGTCTTCAGTGTCACATGAGATATATATATGTTCATGTGTGTATGAACAGGTCATAAAAATCTAGTAGTAATATACAGCCAATTGAGTTATTACTTTATTATTAAGGTAGACACCATACTTAATTTTATGTTGATTTGTTTCCAGTAAATACGAAAACTCCAGACATCATGGGTTGTTAAAAGTATGTGTTCCAAGACACTGAGACAGTCCAACCCTTTGAACAGACTTTAGCTCTATCCCTTTCAGCCTTTTTTTATTTGCAGTTAATTAAATTTAATAATCCATTGTAATAGATGTTATTTAGGGATGCACCCATGTTTTTATTATTTTCATTGCTGATTATTTGGATGAGCTTTGAGTGAGAGTAACATCTGATTCCTGTTGTCACACTGCTCACTCATGTGTCAGCGGTTGTAGCTTTTGGTCAAGGCCACATGTCCTGTTGTTTATGTCATATTTTTAGGAGAGTTTG